>NW_025106665.1:1200000-1932500 GCF_013123115.1 Colletes gigas
GATGGGGCGAGTCAAAGAGAGGGTTGAAAAATTACCAGCGGAGACGATGAGGGCATTTCTCTCGTCTACTGTCCCTCGCCGCTAGGAACGAGCGTAGAAAGAAGGAGGATCGGGGGCGAAGCGAGAAAGAATGAATAAGACGCGACGGGGTGAGGCGAAAGAGGGAAACAGAGGCCGGTGTAAAGGAGTAGAATGACGTTAAGTCCAAGTCTTTGCGGTCTCTTGCCACATTTTTTCTGTTTAAAGCAATTTTTCTGCTCGTTCCGTGTTCCCCTAAGCCTCCGACGGCTACTTTTCGAGGGATCTCACCGTGCCGGGGGACTCCACGCGATAATTGTTTAAGATATTTTTCCTATCGTTTACTCGTCCATTCCGTCGAGCAGGTCGATCAGTTACGCTTACTTCTCGTCATATTCTCGTTCTCGAAATTTTATTGCGACCCGGGAACGTCGGGGATTACCCCGTTGGAAATTTCTTCTCGCCGCTACGACAGTTCGTTAGCTTTATGAAAGGACACGTTTCTTATCGTGCCGTTTGCTCAGACAGAATTAAGGACACGTACTTTAACGTTAGAGTGTCGAAGCATGATACCGTAACGCCGGGGTGCTCCTTACTTCGGGGTCTAAGGTAAGTGCCTTCATTTCGTAAAACGTTTGCGAGCAACGAATGCTCTCGTTTCGTTAATTAATCTATCCACTCCAATTGTAATCCTCTTTGCCAACGCGATGGGAGCACTGGTCGGCCAGCGTTTTAGACGATTCTCCAATAACACCGAACCGTAAGTCCAACTAAAACTTAAACTACCTTTATTTTCGTGTACCGTCGACCACCGCATAAGAAAATACAGAAGTGGACAGGTAACGACCATAACTATAAATTAAATTTAACCATAGTAGTTTAACTTGTTGAGGTTTTTACTGCACGGTGTATTATTTTAATTGTATACGTTTTATAACAAGTATTGTTTATAACAAGTAATTAACAAGTAATGAGAAAATCAATTATCGGTAGTCTTACTCTACTTTATCGATGCAAGGGAGATTTACGATTATGTTTTATCTCGTTACTGCTGACACAACAATTATGCACTTAAGTTTTATGAGAGACAAAAATAAGTTTCTAAACAAGTTTCTAAAATATACAGGGTGTTCCACATATTTCTGTACACACTTCAGCAGTGTATTTTACAATAAAACTAAGACCAAAATGTAATATAACAAAAAATCCATATATGATTTGTTAAGAACTCGTAACAAAAATATAGTTGACGATATATGTCAAGATCATGGGAGCTAGTGCTCCTCCGCATATAATTTACAAATTTAAATAATTCTTAACAGACGTGGAATGTTTACATATAACTTGAGTACAAAGTCAAACGGAGTTCACGGTTCTGTGAACTATTTCCATCGCTTTCGCAGCTTTGATCTCTAGTGTAATCGATCGTTGAAGTAGTTCGCAGATGTCATAATGCGCCTTGTATAATAGTTACGTTTGAATTTACGCTGAATACATATTGGTCTTGCCGAGTCAGCGTTTCAACAATCGAAGTCACAGTTTCTGCTTTCAAAGGACCGGTTCAACAACTCTTCCATCCATTTAATGACAGGTAATTAATCGCAACGTGGCTCTATTACATTAGAGGAACCGGAGTGGGAGTGAAAAGTGATCGATCTTCTGTTCTCTACGTTTAAAAACGGAGAATTAATGTGTCAATGTTTGGTTTGGCAAAGTGTTCGAAATATGAAGGTTTTCTGGATTCCTTGCAATCCTGGTCCTTCGTATATCATACGTTTGATAAATTCGAGGGGATACGTTTCACTTCAACGGAGTGTTAAGAGTATAAAGATTGTCGTTCGCATTTAAACATTGGATTTCGTGTAATCCCGTCTTATATATCCCCCGGCAGATTTAAGAGAAAAATTAGGGTACAGCGGCTTCGTGGAACGTTTTCCTCGTCACGTTTCCCCGTCATCCAGTTCAATGGATGACCACTTTTCTTTAAACTCTTTGCTATTCAGAGGACGCTTTGCGCGGAATAAAAACGATCATGATACCCGGGCCACTGAAACACCGCTGCACGAGGGAATCACTCCGGCAATTTATATTAGGAAAAGTTCTGCCGTTGAACCCACAAAATACCCATAAATTTCACGATTGTTGATCGAATCATTTAATATATTTTCTATCGACGAATACCGTTTATATTTTGTTAAAGTTCGACTGCTAATGTTTACTACATCCAAAAATGGTATACTACAAGCTCCAATAATATATTGCTGATCACAGAAGCATAGAAACAATTTTCAAGTGAAATTGAATACGATTAGTCGGACACGTCCGATAAATAACCGATGTTTCTACATGAAAAAGTCGGTTTTCTAATCAGTTTTTGCGTTGAATCAACGCTACGGCAATATATTAATATCACGGAAGCATAGAAACAATTTTCAAGTGAAATTGAATACGATTAGTCGGACACGTCCGATAAATAACCGATGTTTCTACTTGAAAAAGTCGGTTTTCTAATCAGTTTTTGCGTTGAATCAACGCTACGGCAATATATTAATATCACGGAAGCATAGAAACAATTTTCAAGTGAAATTGAATACGATTAGTCGGACACGTCTGATAAATAACCGATGTTTCTACTTGGAAAAGTCGATTTTCTAATTAGTTTTTGCGTTGAATCAACGCTACAGCAATATATTAATATCACAGGATTATTGTGATTAGAAAATCTACTTTTCCAAGTAGAAACAGTGGTTAATGGTCGGACGTGTCTGACTAATCGTACTCATTTCCCCTTGAAAATTTTGTCTATGCATTTTGTTTCTTGTCACTGTAGCCAATTGATTTTTGGGGTCCCTAAGCAGATGTGTTTTTCTTTTAGCATCGCGTAACACACTGCCAAACGATATTGTAATTTCCTCACGATAATATCTCTCTTCGATATCGGTGCAACGCGATATATAACGCAGCAATGTATTGCATGTGTTATTGCTATAGCATATTATTACGCAAACTGCTTTATTAAATCTTGTTACACGGGAAAGCCGCAAACTGCTACAGCGTTATAATTCAATTTCACGCAGAAAGCAAGTCCATTAGCCCGGTACTGACACATCTGCTATCGAAATGAAAATGTTCCCAGCGCTGACGTTATATTTCGTGTTTTGTTAAATGATTGCGTCAACTTACACACGCGAATAATTACACGCCGTCATCGGGCCGATTACGCGTCTTTCGCATCATCGTTTCCGCTACACAAATTTAGATACATTTTTCTGTCTTACTTTGTCGCCTGAAATACTTTCGAATAAACAGGTTTCTTTCGTTTGTTTCTGTGTTACATATTTAGATTAATTTATTATACGACTCTCGGAACAATTGTTTGCTCTGGATGTTGTATGTTAAAAATTTTTAATATTTTTACACGAAATTCTACACAAAGATGTGATAGTTTCTATTTTTTTTTTTTTTTATTTTATAAGAACACAAATAATTGTCATCTAGAGTAAACAGGTTTCTTTCACCTGTATCCTGTGTTACATATTTAGATTAATTTATTATTCGACTCTCGGAACAATTGTTTGCTGTCAATGTTGTATGTTAAAAATTTTAAATATTTTTACACGAAATTCTACACAAAGATGTGATAGTTTCTATTTTTTTTTTTTTTTTAATTTTATAAGAACACATAAAAAAGATTGCCGTCTAGAGTAAACAGATTTCTTTCACCTGTATCCTGTGTTTCTATTTCATTTTTAATTGGAATAAAAAATTGACGCCCTTGAATCGAGGGATAGTTTCGTTCGCCGAAATACTATATCGCGTCGATGAATAATTTTTAAGAACGATGGAAGGCACGCATCGGCAGAAATTAACGGTCGAAAAAAGGAAAGTAATGAAGCATAGCAAAAACCTATTCAAATGTAGCTTCCAAGCCGTTGCATCGCATTAGAATAATTACATGCAATCACCGACACGTCCTATTTCCACGATGGTGTGCGTGGATCGAATCTGTATACTTGGTAGAACGGAGGAAGAGGCATCGATGGTAGAGGCGAAAGGGCGGAAAAGGTGGAAGGGACGATCGAAGGGGACGTAGGAACGAACGGAAGGATGGTGGAGAACGGAAGAGCGAAACGCAGACCGGGCGAGGATGGATGGCAAAGTACCTCGCCAGAAATTACGCGAGCCACGTCCTATGGTTTACAACTGAAAAGTTTTCGCTTAAATGAATCGACGCGACCAATCGAACCAGCGATGTTTGCTTGAACGAGACATTTACGCCGGAATAAATATCAATGCGGCACCGAAAATGTAATGAACTTCGAAATTTATAGGGTTGAAAAAGTAAGTCATCTTCGGGAATTTTTTTCAGGAAAACTATAACACTTCGTGAGACGAGCTTCCTGCCACTTTTTTTAGGTACCTTTTGGCTGTGTGCGTGAATTTTTTCATGGGAAAAAAATAAATTTTGTAGAGGTTATGAAAAAAAAACTGTAGACTGATTTCGAGCTCGGGTCTCGAAGTCGGAATATGAATTTTGGGCGATTTATTTAGGCTTCCATCATTTGGATTTTAATTACTTGGGTGACTTGACAAGAAAGATTATCTGTAAATCTTAATTTTTAGTTTCGAAATCTCTTCCGGATCAGTCTAGACCACCATTTTCTAAATGGGGACTCAAGATCGGAATTATGACCACTTTCCTAGCGATTTTGCACGTCGTCTTGTTTAAAATTAATATAGAGAGAGCCACAATAATTGTTCTAGAGGCACAAATGGCGGCATTGAAATGACCATGAAACCTGTTGATTTCGACTGTAAACTTGATGAACCAATATAACGTGAGCAGCGGCTAGGCGCGTGTGGGTCAGTTACCTGTAATGGGCCACCTAACGACACTCAGCAGCTAATTGAGACGTTAATTATGACATGGCCATGCTAGAGATTACAACAAGGATCCTAATTGTTATAACCAAAACGGAAAGAAATCGTAGAGCAACTATTACTCGTTCCATCGAAACGTTTTTGGCTGCAAATAACGATTAGAAATCACGCAAAAAATTTGTTCTCATTATCGACAAGGGAAATTTATCTCGACTGCATTAAAAACTTAAATTTCATCGCATAGAAGAGCCTGCCGATTGAAAAAATTGCAAAGAGATCTTCAAATTTAGCAACGTCGCGATAAATAATTTTAATTTCAGAGAACCACCAGCTCCTAACTCTACTCTTTTCGAAACTAAACCCAATCTCGACTACCCAAACCGTAGTATTCCGTTGATCAAAACACGGGGCATACGTTTGCACGAATTTGCATAAACTTCTTTCGTTGTTACGACGTTTGCAATCAGGTTTGCATGCAAAACGTCCTTGAGTTTCTATTGACAGTTTCGCGAAACTTACTCGTTGCTTCTTAGCAGTAACGTAGCCTCGAAAGCAATCCATTGGCCACGAAGCTTTTCACATGCCTCAACATTCCCCAAAAGAGTAGCAACGAAGAGTTGCTCAAATTAGAAATTCACCGATGCGATTTAATTTTTATGGAAAATTCATTTCGTTTTATTTGCATCGTATATTTATAAAGAGCTGGTAATTCGGAATTGCAGCAAAAATGCAGTGAATAATATTTCATTTAAAAATTGACAAACGTAAATAAAATATGCAATATATGTTTGCGTATGTAATTGAGAAAATGTATGGAAAATAATTCACAGCCAACGATTCTCAGTCCTATAAATAACCCTATTTTCATAAATTCATAACTTTCATAAAGAGGACAGCTACCAACGTTTGGAGACGTAACATAGAGTATCGGGCTGTTAACAGTATGTTAACTGCGTGCAACAATCCTACCGTGGAATTGGGATTATAGACCGTAAATAGCAGTAGCAGCTAAACGGGATGAAAGTTCTTACAATTAGGGTGGTACAGGCAGGAGGTACAGTGATCGAGCGGTCGCGACTTAATGAAACTCTTAAGTACTGACTATTAATATGGCTTTCAAACTACCAAGAGTCGTTTCGTCTTCTACTGTTCCCCCTCTCTTCTTTTTCCATCCCCAGCCATGGCTTTCTTACGCAAACGAAACAATAGCGTGCGAACGAAGATAACAAGCCCTGTAGAGGTTGTACTAACGAAACCCTATCATTTTTATTGCACCATACCATGCAGTTCCGTAATCCTTACAAAAAAACATTAGGACACTTGTACCCTGAACTTAATAGTTTACGAGTTATACCGTACTTAAAGTTTATTAAATTTATTTAATAGAAAGTCGAAATATTCATTTTTGTTGCACACGAGGTGTTACGGTAATTATAGTGCAATCGAGAAGCAGATGATACTATTAGAGCGATTAGTCGAAATTCTGTCACGTTGATAATACGCAAATATTATTTCACAATTTTCCCCGCTATTGATTTTTCTATCCTTCGTCAAATTTGAGATACAGCCCGTCCCAGTTGCACCCTCTATAGCTAGTCGATATACCATCCCCACATGTATGAGCATTCGCGGAAAATACTCCTATGGGATTAATGGCGACCATCAAAACCCTGGCAAAGCAGTTCCAGGCCAGATTGAGTTATAATGCAACGATTCGATTGAGCCTGCAGCGGTTGTAAAGTGTTGTATTGCTAACTAAACGATTTATGTTCCGAAATTGTCAGTCCATCGCTCCGCAACTCTCTGACATGGGGTTTGTGCCGTGACGAAATAGGAACACCGTGTATGTAAAACGGGGAAAAAAATCGCGTCGGGATGATTTTTTACTCGGCGTGTGCGAACAGGATGGAGAACGTTTCAAACTTGAGTTACAAGCAACTAACAAAAAAATATGGATTTATTATTTTTGAATCGACAAAGAATTACTCCGTAGAATTATTCGCGTGCTGAAAAAATTGACAGTGTTCCGTAAATATGCTGTGATGTAAAGTTTGTTGGGAACCACTGCTCTGACACATGTGTGAACAGGGTGGAGAACGTTTCACCCTTCAAACTTGAGTGTAAAGCAATTAATAAAAACAAAAATGAAGTTACAGAAACATTTCTGTGTGCTGAACAAATTGTCAATATTTCTTAAATGTGATATAATGTAAAGAATGGTTAGAAGTCACTGCACTAACGCGTGTGTGAACAGGCTCATTCAAACGTGAATGACAGCAACTAACAAAAAAATATGTATTTACAACAAAATTTTCGAGCGCTGATAAACATTGTCAGCCTTCCATTTTGATGTAAAGATGTTTGAGAGTGACTGTTCCAAGACGACGTCTGCGAGTATGACTAATACGTATCTATGACGCGTCTTCATAAATACGGAATGTCGTTGGAGGGTCGACCGCGTGGCTGGCAAATCAGCGGTCGTAACGTTTCCTGTTGAGCGGTTTTCTCTATTTGCAAAAGCCCCGTTTGCCGAGCTGCACGAGACGCACAGATCTACGATGCAGCAAGGTGCAGGAAATTGGTCCCACGGGTTGCACATCTATTAGGGACGGCGAGTGCGCCAGCCACGTTGTGGGTTTCTGACGCGTCGATTGTAATTGGGGGATGGAAAAGTGAGCCGCTGATGGAGGCTTCGTCGATACAATGGAATTCTTCGGGCCCCCCTACAGCGATCACGATTCGAAAATGATTTAGAGTCACGGATTGGTTTCTAAACAATTTTAAAACATTTTTACGAATTTCCTTCGCGCAACCGTACCCCGTAAAATTTAAGCACGAAATATATTCATCGACCATTGCTCTTGGGCTACTTCTATCAGGTCCTCTCTGGCGACCAAGCCTTTGTCTTGTCATTATTTTCGTTTTGTTTGAAACTTTTAACCAAATAAACGGTCAACTGATAACTGGAGCACACACTTTACTAACAAGCAAGAATACTCAACGAAAACGGGTGAGTCCTTTGCAGAGGTTCTTTTAACTTTTCACACGCACGCCCTTTCCGCCAGGAAACCCTTTCTGTTCTCCTCGGACGACCAACTCGACTACCTTCAAAGGCCACATCCAAACGTGAACGCCAATCAGACGCGCGTTTGCGTTTTCGATGACATTTTTCGCATCGATTTTTAGGCATCGAGTAAGGCCAACATAATTTTATTTATTCAGCGTGAGGTAACAAGAATTTCGATAATGAAAACTTTCTAATGGATTGCGGCGAATATAATATTCCTTCGTCTTATTTTTATGAAAAAGTCGGCACTCAACTTTTTTAATCAGACTTTAAAGAACTATCGAACGAGAACGTGTTCAACTATTTGCTCAATTTAATGAAGGTTTACTTTCCGGGGAGGATAGGCAATCCTGTAAAAGAATTTTTTCAAATTATGTTCAATTCCCTCGATATTCATTTGAATCCAGAGATTCGGTTTTACAAACCATTTAAAAATTCCTAGAACAATATCCTTCTTGAGGCAACCGTAATTTTAAAAAATGGAATTCCACATTGTTTTCTCTGATTTCTCGCGAAGAATAAAACCCGGGAATATTTAAATAGCTATTAGTATTATGAATATTTCCTGAACGTAGATTTAACGTAAATTTAACGTATAGATTTCAGCAGAAGAAGAAAGGATAAGCGATCATTCTGTGTAGCAACAGAGGCTCTTCGGTTATCGCCTTCAATAACAGGGTCATTCCACGCCAAATCGATCATTTTCTGCACTCGAGGTCAGCTATGTTTACGTTTGGGCACGAGAATCAGTGGGCCACTCTGGATTTCCTATATTAAAGGTCAGATAAAGGCGATCTTCTCTGTTATGCTACAAAAAAATAATCCCATTTAAAGAAACATGGATGACCCTAAAATTTTCTTAAATCGACCACGAAAAATTCTGATTTTAATTTTAAGTTCCTGGGACCTAGACCGTTTTAATAAAAATATTTCCCATTTTGCAAATCAGTAGATAGATTATAAATAAAAATACATAATCCCATTTAAAGAAACATGGATGACCCTAAAATTTTTTTAAATCAACCACGAAAAATTCTGATTTTAATTTTAAGTTTCTGGGACCTAGATCATTTCGATACAAATATTTCCCATTTTGCAAATTAATAAGTAGACGGATTATAAATAATAATACACAACCCCATTTAAAGAAACAACAACGACCCTAAAATTTTCTTAAATCGACCACAGAAAATTCTGATTTCAATTTTAAGTACCTGGGGCGTAGATCGTTTTAATAAAAATATTTCCCATTTTGCAAATCAGTAGATAGATTATAAATAAAAATACATAATCCCATTTAAAGAAACATCGATGACCCTAAAATTTTCTTAAATCGACCACAAAAAATTCTGATTTTAATTTTAAGTTCCTGGGACCTAGATCACTTCGATACAAATATTTCCCATTTTGCAAACCAATAAGTAGGCAGGTTATAAATAAAAATTACTCGATAACAAAATGCCATGTTTTTCATAATTATCCACTAAAAATCTAACGAGGAAGCAGATTTTTCAAGAACCTCTCAATAGTTTCAGTGTTAATTTGATAAAGTATAATACGTCCACGAGATTTATCGACGACTATAGTCCGCAGAGGATGCAATAGAACTATCGGGATTCCGCGTGATTCCTGTTACGAACGAGTTAACGATTTCTCGCGCAGGTTCGCGGAAAGTTGCGTTAGCTCGACCACATCTGGCTCATTTTGCGGGACTGTGTTTTAGGAGGATCGAACGCGCGTGGTTGTATCCGGGATTCGCGCACTTGACGCGAGAGAAATGCCAAAAATGCAACTCCCACCCCCTCCGGTTCCTCCGTTGTTTCTTTTTCTATCCAACGCGCCGCGGCGGGGCGTCGGCGTACCCCGGTCGTTTTTCGATTCGGCGCCGAGACAATGAAGTCCTTATCGCCAATGGCAATCGCTTCGAAAGCCAGTGCACCGACACCAATGCATTTCGTACCGCACTTTTACGCCATTTTTCAACCCGGTCTTTTTATTCGCTTTCGACCGGTGCTTTCTATGCTTATACCGCGGATCCGGCATCGCTGACCGCGATACTTTGTCACCGGCAACGAAAGTGTTATCAACGATTCCTCTGTTAACCGAGTTTTGCACATCGGTTCGGAATTCGTGCCTCCATTATTCGAAAATATCCAGTTATATCCAGTTAACCTTGAGGGGTAAGATCATTGCAAAAGAGATAAAGCGTTTTTTTTTTTGACATTTATTTTTTTTTAGATGGATGGAAAAGTAAGAGGATGATAATATTCAAGAATGTTATTAACCATGTCGTTAAGTATTAAAAAAAAAAGTAATAATAGTGAAAAATGACGACGCTGGAGCCGTTCTCGCGAGGCGTGTCGAATTTAAAATAACGCAAACTGGGAAAAAAACAAAGACTTTTCTCTTAATCTCCATGAGTATAGCTAGAGAAATACATAGGGGATTTTTGAAATATTAATTTTTGCGTGATTGACGAGCATTTGAAGTAAAAAGTTCAATTTTGTCAATAAATAACGTTCACATCAAACATCTTTTAATTTCTTTTAACATGAAACACCTTTTTTCCTGTCTACAACGTAGAATGGCCCCTTAAGGATCTTAGCTTCGAGTTTATTCCAACGTAAACATTTATTTTTGTATAACCTTTGTGTTATAGTTTTTTTCTTTTTGTTAATATGGAAAATATAGAATTCGCGCGAAGATTTAGATTTTTGTTCGATACTGTACACTTGGATAACGACGGGTCTTTCCTAATCGCGAGAAATTGCAGCCGTATGAAATGGACGATTAACGCAATACCCATTAGGAATATGATTAGGTATTAGCGAGTAATGCGCGTAGTTTATCCTTCGTTTGAAGCATATTAAATATCTCAGACTCGAAGAAACGCTGGGCACGATATTCGATTACGCGATGTTTGAAGAATTAATTGGAACGAAGCGTTACGAGCGAAATTAAAGGCCGGCGCAGTATATCTCGAGCGAAAGGAGGATATTGAGAAAGCTATGCGTTGGGCAAAGTTATTATTTTTTTTTATAAAATGAATCAAGCGTTGAATGTAAATTGCAAGATTTCTTAGATATCATCAGAGAGTGATATATCATATTAATTATCGTTTAACAATCAGCGTTGAACAATTTCCAATAATTCGATGTAAAAGAATCAAATTTAGAACTCATAAATAAAGGCAGATATCAAGGAAGCTACGAGTGGAGTGATGTTATTTTTTTTATAAAATGAATCAAGCGTTGAATGTAAATTGCAAGATTTCTTAGATATCATCAGAGAGTGATATATCATATTAATTATCGTTTAACAATCAGCGTTGAACAATTTCCAATAATTCGATGTGAAAAAATCAAATTTAGAACTCATAAATAAAGGCTGATATCGAGAAAGCTACGAGTGGAGTGATGTTATTTTTTTTTATAAAATGAATCAAGCGTTGAATGTAAATTGCAAGATTTCTTAGAAATCATCAGAAAGGGATCTATCATAATAATTGTCGATATAATTCGATGTAAAAGGAATCAAATTAATGAAGATTTTGCGAAAGCTATTCCTCGAGTGAAGTTATTCTCTTTTTATCTTTTTAAATTGCAAGATATCTTAGAAATGTTCAGGAAAGAATTCGTTATTAAAGCGATGAACAATTTGAAATGATACGATGTGGTGGGAAAAGTGAAATACAAAACTGATAAATAAAAAATACATGAAAGGCCTGGAAACCTTAGTTGATATACAATGCTGTTATGAAAGGAGTTGACGACGGGGTTATGGATGAATAATGGACGGTGGTTCGAATATTCAACGTTTCCACCAACTGCACTTTTATTAAATTAATATATTCGGAATACTATTAAATCGTATACCGCACGGTAACTTTGTCCGCCATTTTATAAAAAAGAAAAACGCTTTCGGGCGACAACAGCTTTCGGTGACTGTGTAGCACTTTCTCGCGGCTTGCGTTTCTTCTAATCGCTGTTAAACCCATCGACGGTCCTTTGACCCGTCGCGGATCCGAACGGAATTTAAATTCGATGGTTAGAACTTTAGGGAAAATAGTTATTTCGAGATTCCTGGCCCAAGAACGTGTCGGAGTGGTCCTCCGGGAATCGATTCCTTCGAAGCTTTTAAGGAAACAACACGGCCCGGGAACAAGAAAGACGATGGGAAGTAATAAGGTGGCCGTTTGTCGTTCCAAGTGTCAAATAAGCGTAACAGCGTCACCCGTTAGATCGGCCCGATCTTTTTCACTACGTTCCAGTTCACCTTACTGCTGTCACATTCCGAGGAGCTCCTCCTTTTTGCTCATGCACCTTCCGCGAGATGTTTAGAATAGTAAGATCGGCCTACTTCGACGTATGCTAACGCGGATTAGCTATATACGGTGTCCCGATATCAATGGTACGAGACAAACGCGATCAAAATGGAGTTTAAAAACAGAATGCAGATCGACGAATCAAACTCAATAAAATTTAAATATATAAAATAAAATCTGGAGCCTAGAGTAGAAAAAACTTCCCTATAGGGTCAACCTACTATTTACAATAAAAAAAAGTATTTTTGTTAATAAGAAAGTCTTATTTGAATTGTAAACAGAATTTCAATGATCTAACATAATCATTTTTCCATGTAAAAGAAAAAATTATTACTCATGCTTTTTATGGCCACATCTTTTTTAATTGCACGATTTGTAAATTGATTAGTTGTTTTAATAAGATTTTACAGTTGTCGTACAAGTAACTTACATAAATTCGATCGTCCCTGTATCTGGTCTCGAATGGTGTCGCTGGCTCCGTACCAGACCGTGACATTCTAAAAGGAAGAAAAGTGAAATTTAATCATTCTTATTTCCTTTCGCGGCGAACTTCGGAGCCATGTTTATATTAGAGAATAGAGTGCGAAAAAGTTGGGGCAACCGAGAAGCAGTTGAAGGATGAGGGGGTGAGGGGGGGTGTACGAAACCGTGAGAGCGAATGGGAAACAGTGAAACGGAATGAAAATCGATCAGACCGGGGAACAGAGTGAGAACGAATGGAATACAGTTAATTACATTTGATCGTCGGGCGCCTTTTTGGCACCTCGCCAGTTACATATTCCTCGTCCAACTAGAAATCGTTCGAATACGTTACACTTTCGTCTTCAGAGTTTCGCGGACGCGATCGAAGCAATTTTAAAACGATAAAAATAAAGATTACAACACGTTCCCTCTTTTGTAATGTTTTGGCGACCCGTTGGTAACCTAATAAATTATCGATCGCGTGCTTAGAAATAGACGGGGATAATTTACTGACGTGATAACAGGGAACAATGAAAGTAATTAAAGTTGTTCGATAAAAATCATTAATTCGTTAACTCGAAGAATTAATAGAAGATGACGAGTTTTCTGCCCAAAATCAGAATTATTATTACACCACTTTTACAATAGATTCCATTGAGATTGTAAATTGCATATTTTCGTTATAATAAGTATGTATTGTTAAAAAAACACGTACAATAAACTTAACACTAGAACTACTACAACAGACAAAATGATCCATTCGTAATTTCTAATAAAATTTGTACATAATTTACTGTAATTTTCTATAATAGAACGAATAAATAATTCCATTTCATTATACGCTTCTTGGCGTACCTGTCGCTGTAATTTCTTTGGTACAAATGAATAATTGTCTGTAGTTCTAGTGTTGATAAATTGAACAAACATATATTACTACCTAAAACTAATTTAATAATTACTAAATAGATATATCACGTTCTCGAAGGAATTCCCTAATAACTAATAACTTTAGCGATCTATAAATGTTTCGCTTGATTTTCTCCTGATCTTTGAGTTTCTGTGGTCGGAATTTCAGGGTACCGAGTTATCGCTATTAAATTGACTAAGTCGATAGAGAAATGCATTAGGTTCTGATATCGGCAACCATACGCGATGTCCCATCTGATCCTCTGTAATCAGTAATCATCATTCGATTTGGTTCATTGATTGAGCGAGATATCGATGATTGGGCAATTTAGGTACTAATTAATTAATGACCGTAGCTTCGTGGTTTGCTTGCTTTTGAATCTTCCCCTCTTCGAGCTATACTCGGTCAAGTGCATGTCGGATACGAGCAATAGTTTGATCGCCTCTCCATGGCATTTCCGGCTCTACGCGGAATTCAATGTTTCGCTAGCGGTTGTCGATTTCGATCTCTTCCTATCGAATGGCTTCGAATTACTACGATAGGAGTTCTACTATGACCAAGTAAACCAGTGTTATCGAACACTCGCAGCTTTATAGTACAATCCACTTCGGAATTACGACTAATCGCCATCGAAACAAACTTAAATACTTTAAAAAAACTTCTAATGGCCATCGTTCCTTCTCAAATGTCTCAATAACATATATTATTACAGTTCTGTGCACTAAGTGCATTCTGTAGTATTTTGAAAATTAAACTTTCCCATAAATACATAAACATCTTCAGATTACAGATAAAAAGTTCTGAAAAATTTCTTCATCTCTTCATCTCCATCGAAACAAACTTAAATACTTTAAACAACTTCTATCGGCCATCGTTTCTTCTCAAATGTCTCAATAACATATATTATTACAGTTCTGTGCACTAAGTGCATTCTGTAGTATTTTGAAAATTAAACTTTCCCATAAATACATAAACATCTTCAGATTACAGATAAAAAGTTCTGAAAAATTTCTTCATCTCTTCATCTCCATCGAAACAAACTTAAATACTTTAAACAACTTCTATCGGCCATCGTTCCTTCTCAAATGTCTCAATAATATATATTATTACAGTTCTGTACACTAAGTGCATTCTGTAGTATTTTGAAAATTGAAATTTCCCACAATTCATCATCTTCAGATTACACACATCTCCAAATATTTATCTCCACGCCTGACGATCGTATTCTACCCTTAAAGTTCAAGGCCAAATTTTTGTTATTACTTCACTCAACCGAGGGTTCGTCCCCAGAGTTCCTTCACCGACTTCAACGTCCTCGAAACTTTTCATTTTCCTGAGTCGAAACAGTCGCGGAACTTTTTTAATAGGTTCCATTTAAATTGTTTGAGCGGGACTTTTTCTAACACAAGTTCTCGCTTTATGAGTTTGAATGGTAACGGGGCAAACACAAGTTTCAGTTTAGTTGAAAATTTAAAAAAAAAATAAAAATGCAAATTCACGCGTAACCGGGACAGAATTGTTCATTGATAATAAAAAAAAACTATCTCAATTTATGCACCTTTACGTTGCAAAATTATCAGCTTCTATGGGATTTTTGCCGAATTATTCAAAGGTAACAACAAATTTTTGAGTTTCTAACGTTAAATATTTTCCTGGCAAATTTCAACGAGAATCTCGCAAAATGGATTTTAACTGTAACCTTCGACTTTTGTTTGATTGTGTCTACGTGGATGTAATACATAACACGTTATCATAGTCGAAGACAAATTGGGGGAACGCATAGCGCTTAGAAGCACGTCTCTGCGATCTTATTGACTGAAACTTTAACAATCTATTGCGAGCAAACGATCTGTCTGCGACATACTAGCCCCTTTAAACTTTTCTGTAATAACTTTTCTTTTAACAAATCTCTTGGAAATAAAGAAAGTATGGTAAAAACAATATCTCCAAGAAACTCTTTCGATATCGCAAATTAAGAAAACCATTTAATATCTCCACTCCCTTTTAGCATATTTAGAAGACGGAATCGTACATTTTTTAATACTAATAACGATGTAAGAAGTGTTTGATCTGTAAATTCCGTTTTCGAAAGAAATTCATTTCTAACATATTCATTGTTATTAACGAGACGAAAAGTTACGGCATTTCTGCCCGACGCCAAGAAAGTTTTCCAGTCGGTCTATTCTAAGTACCTTCTTCGTATAATGTATTTTCTGAATTATCCGAGGTACATTATTTCGCCATTATAAAGGAACGAAAGCGTGCATTTCCTATGAAAAATTGCAAAATCGAAATTCACGAATATTTCTTATGCAACGAAACTAATGGAATTTTGTAATTTCCTGTTAATTAAATAGAACTTCGAAGAAAACGCGTTGTTGTACAAGTGGAGGAAATTTAATTAAATATCGTTAAGCGAAGTAGTTCCAGTATAGGAAGTATAAGGTCATTCGCAAGGATGTGAGGATTCTTCAATATTTGGACAGCAACTGAATATGTTAAGTATAATTGAAACTTCAACAGCAGTGGCCATTTGGATATTGGACCTGTCGCGGAAGACATCCACCTAACGGTTTGACTAGCTCAATTATTTAGAGCAGCCGACTGGCAAACGAAAGATTCGTGTTCGCGTTACGGTTGAGTAAACTTTCTGACCGATTCTTCTTCCACCTCCATATTCTGATCGAACAGTACGTTATATTCTCCAGACCTGGCCAAGACCGAGCTCGTCGGATTAACCAACTATAAATAACAGTCGAATCTAGAGCGGTAAATCCAAATTTTTCACTCTGAATTCGAGCAACTGAAATTCTGAATCTTTTATTAAAAGAACAAGAACAGATTTTTAGTAATAATTCTCGTATTCTAAATTCAATTATTTGAGCCACGGTGCATACTATGCAGCGATGACTTGATGGCTAGGCACGCCGATTGGCCGTAGCTTAATAGCTCTCACACGCATTGTCATTATTGGCTGAGTCGCTCGCAATTACAATTCCATCATGTGACAAAGGACACGAACGAAACGTATAGGAACAGAGTAGGATAGGACAAGACTGAGAGGCATTGACGTAGCCGTACGCTCAAAATACTAGCCATGAATAGAACAAAAGCGTATCTCTTGTGGTCATGGAGACCCTACTACTCTATGGTGGGAATAAGGCGGCGCAAAGACCTTCTCTCCTTGCCCTTGCCCCGTTTAGTTTGTGGGTGCCTAGCCAACAAGTCATCGTTGCATAGTACATTTTATAACACAGCAAAGCAGAGAAGAAGAACTTCAGTAATTGAAATCGTAATGGTCTACAAATAAACTATGTTGAACACGTAGAATGCATGCGAGTTCATTATAACACTTTGGTTTTCTTCGACATTTTCTGCTGTGTTCTTAACAACGCTTTTAATTTATCCTAACTTCATTGTTAACCCCTTTCCGTACCATTTAGCTTGACGAAATCCGGGCTCAAACGGGAGGCGTCAACACCCAGTGAACAGACCAGATTGATGCTAAACTGCTTCGAAACGGAGGTTATAAGAATCGCGACCGACTCTTGTCGCGTACCGATGGGAACTAAAACTCGATCACGATCGTGATTTCACTGGCCTGTGATATTTACGTTTGGGCCAAAATCTTTGTCACGAGTCAGACTCGTTATTCGTCTCAATGTTTATGAGCTGAAGCCGTGAAAGAAAAAGACCTCGACTTGTAGGAGCAAAGGAGGGGTGTATATCGAAGGTGATAATAAGTAAATATCTATGAAATCAAAATAAAATGTTTTACAGCTTTGGTACCGCTATTTAATAGCCACACCTCGTAGGCTGTATAAGTTTACCGATAATAATTTTTCGATGCTACGCGGGCGTAAACCATAAGAAATGTTTAGAAAAGGCGCTCGGAGGTTCGATTTCCATTCGAGCGTATCTAACACGCGGCCAACATCGAATGTTGTTATCGGCACTTTGCTATACTTTTCTCCGGGGTTCATGTACGCGTATAGCGCTATGTGCAACCGCGTACAGCCCCGGTACATGGACGCAATAGGTACATTAAATGGTGGAAGTCAAGTGTCGAGTTCCCCGGGAGTTCTTCTATCTCGCGAGCAAGTTCGGCGAGTGTCGGGGCTCGATAAAAGTGTTTCTCTTTCCCTCTGTAGTTTATACCGAACCCACGGACCGAAACTTTTGCCTTCCTGACCAGCCGGTTACGCTTCCTTCCTTCCGTTTTTGCGATCCCCACGGCACCCATACGGCTCGCCGATAACAATGAAATCGTATCGTCCTCGGGTAGCTCGCGGAACATTAATAATTCAGTCTTACGAGCGTACAGCGCGATTTATCCCGTCTGTT
Source organism: Colletes gigas (assembly GCF_013123115.1). Lineage (NCBI taxonomy): Eukaryota > Metazoa > Arthropoda > Insecta > Hymenoptera > Colletidae > Colletes > Colletes gigas. The sequence continues at coordinate 1,218,004 of NW_025106665.1, forward strand.
ATCGAGCCTCGCTGTTTCTTCGTTAACCGAACACCGAAAACGGAGGGGGGAGAGTCATCGTGGATTCAACGTACCGAAAAATTGGTCTAAGCACCGCCGCTAACGACAACAACTCCGCCAACTTCCCGATCGTTTTATCTTGCGAAGCTGCGCGCGGTCGGTTATTTCCGAAGACGAACTTCCCCGCGCCACTAATTATGTCGGCCAACGAGAATCAAAAAATTAACCGGCGAGTTTTAAACGCTTTTACCGGGGTAGATCCGGCCTGTAATATACTTCGATACAAAATTTGTTCGGCATTATAACTTTGCGATTAAAGAGCGGGCTCCCTTTGCTCGATTTTATTTCTACTTTCGTCGTTTAACAACTTTGTTCGAGCACAGGGAACGTTTTGTACGGGCTTGGATCTTGTAATTGGACCAAGGAAATAGAACGAAAATATTGAGAAACGGATAATTTGTTGATATCGACTATAGAGAATTAAACGTTGGATACACGATATACTTGCAAATTTTATATTCATTCGTAACATCCATTCTCAATAATTCTTGTACGTGCAGGGAATATTTCCATGTCGTTAATAGTCAATATATTGTGTTTATATTTACGCCAGTGTCATTCGTTCTGTCGCAATAGTACTTTTGTTTTAATCAACTATGGAGACTCAAACGTTGGCTACACAATATACTTGCAAATTTTGTATTCGTTTCTAACATCCATTCGCAATAATTGTTGTAAGTGCAGGGAATATTTTCATGTCGTTAATAGTTAATATATTGTGTTTATATTTACGCCAGTGTCATTCACTGTTGCTGCACCTCGTTCCCCAATTTGGACGTTTAATTGCTTCGAACAGTCGGGAAAAAGGAGCATATAAGTCGGTTGTAAGTTGAGTTGGAGTTCAGGATCACAACGGAGCGGCCGTTAACAGTTTTCAGGCAAGGTGCTCGAGGCGAAGGAAGCCAAGAACCACTGTACCGGAATAATAAAACCCGGTAATAGAATGACGGGAAAGAGTAAAATAAAGCTTTGGCCGGATTAGCCGTAATGTTCACGCGATGGGCCACTTTTTAACACTCGATCTACGTGTGCCGAGCTATGCATGCGCATGGAAGCGCCGCGTGAGAACTGTAAATTAACCGTGCCGCGCCGAGCGGGACTTTATAATCCGGAAATTAAAGGTGTATTATATCCGGTGGGTGGAGAAGGGGGGGGGGGGTCTGGCCAAGGGTTGGTAGTCGGTGGCTCTGACGAAAGGCACGGTTCTAGCGGCGATGGTGGGGGATGGAAAGAAGATCTGCTCGGAGGTCGGAGCGGAGAAGAAGCGAAGGAGAAGGGATTGGCGAAAGTGAGCGAAACCGGAGGAGGTTGCAAAGGAGGAAACTCGGTGTACGGGAAATAGAAGAACCGAGAGAGGGCGAAGTGCTAACTTTTCTTATAAGATCTAAAGTTTCTGCGTGCTAAGATCCTCCCGCCCCACCCTTTCCTTCGTCCTCCTCCTTCTCGTCCCTCTTCTGCCTGGCCGCCACCCCTTTCTTTTTTCCTGCCCATCGGCAACTCGCGCCGTTCAATCCGCGGAAGCATCCACAACGAAGAGAAACGCGGAAATATTAGAGCTTTAAAACGTCGTTATTAGTTTACACTCTGAGCCCGGGGTGAATAACTTTCGAGAACCTTTCACGATATTCCGCGAAGGCTCCCGTTACTGAAACCTATCCTTTGATTCCGGTCGTTTTCGCGTAATATTAATTTAAGCGACTGCTTTGGTCGGTTTACACGCCCGATAATATTTATGATAAACTTTGTTTGGAAAGGATCGGAACGAGACAGGAGGATGTAGAAGATTCTATTGAGCTTGTTAGTGAGGATTCATCGGTGTTAGAATTTAGCAAATCTTCATTTAGGCGCAGGAAAGAACGGCTTTGTTTGCGTACATGAACGAAACGACTAACACAGACGAAGTGTACGAGTAGATGTTACACCTTATGACCTTTCTTGGCCTAATCTAACTGTCATAGACCTCAAAATATGGAGGTGATTTTAGCGACCTCTTCTCATGAATGATGGACAGTTAAAAAGTATTCACTGAATTAGTAATAGCGATAATATAGAATGGTAAAATAGTGAATGCATTGATGGGTAGACAGTTGCGATATTGGTAATGTTACGAGTGGCACGAAAATGATAATGGAGCTCTAGAGACCCACAAAAATGGGCCGAAAAAGTACATTGGATGTAAGGTCTACTCGTATGTACATATACATATACCTCGTCTGAGCAACTACTTTAGCCCTGTACGTTTGTCAATGATTCGATGCAGGCGCCACTAACGGAACACAAATGAGGTTTAAAGTAGAGATTTAAAGTCGTCCGAAACCGAAGCTGAAACTGGCAGAGCAACGATGAAAGATCCGGGATCCGGAAAGAATCGCGTTTGCGTTAAAAATGGAGCGTCGAACCGTTGGGGTCTCGAACCGTGGCGCCCGGAATTGTGTCGAAGTTTCTTGATAACAAGGAAGCCCCCCTTTATAGGCTCTCGACCTTTTCGCGGTAATCTTAGACCTCCTTCAGCCGAAGAGCACACATTTACTTAACCCTACCATCTTAGTCGTCGTGGATCACTCTAGGCAACTCTCGTGAGTCCTGCTGGAAACTCTCGACTACATTCAAAGCTGGCTGTCGCTTCTAAGAGGAGCAGCTGTTATGGTCGAAATCACTTTCCCCCCGCCCACCACCCTCCTTTCTCGCTTCCACTCGCGCGTTGCTGTCTCTTCTGGCCATCCCCCGTTTCGCTCGCTCCCTATTTCACTAGCTCCGCAAGCCAGTGCCTCGATTACACCTACCTCGAGTATGCGAGCACCGCCGTGACCCTCCTAAGGGCCGACCCTCCGGGGCTTACGTGCTTCAAGCGGTATCCGAAATACTTTTGCAATAATACTTCGTTCGGATTTAACCTCGTTCACACGTCCTCGCGTGCACACGTTTAGCATTTACGATATCGAATCGATGCTATCGGTACCGCCGAGCCGCGAACTAGCGGTTTATATCGTTGGAGCTGTCCTTTCTTAGCTAAAATTCAATTTTTCAATATTTTTCTTCCCCCACACAAGTCCCCTTCTCTCGTTTTCGAACGTAAAACGGTAAAAGAAATTGCCAAAATTTTGCAACCGGTGACCAGCGACGCTAACCGTTTGGACTTCCAAACATTGTTATCGTCAAATAGCTTTGTCGAATATTTATTTGCTAAATAAATACGACAGAGTTTCGACCTAAGTATGTATTTAATTAATGAAAATGCTGTTCTTAGCTTGACTCGATGAGAAATAGACTTTCCACATTCTTCCATACAAATCAAAATACAGTACACACGATCGCTTTTTATTATTTGATTCGAGCATCGTACGATGCAGGAACGCGTTTTACACAAATGACGCACCGTGAAGGAATTTGTTTCTATTTTATCGAAGGAAGCGTTCGTCGTTCCTTTTTCGCAAGAAAATGGAGGGGAAATGTGGCGAAGTACTAAGGACGATAGTCTTACAACGTGCTCGTAAAAGTCGTACTCAGGCCGGAAGCACTCTCCTACCCTCGACAGACATATCGCCTACATGCTCAAGTTTAATGGCGGTTACTTATTCACATGGCCGAAAGAGCATTACTCGCACGGAGCAATAAATAATTAGTTGACACAATGAAAGCTCCCCGTTGACACAATGAGCCCAGAATGCGCTCGTGAATCTACACCGCGGGCAAAAAGATTTCCGTCCCTGAAACGAACGCCTCGACTCTTTCGAGTACGTCCATCGCGCGCGATAGTTTACACTCGTTATTTAAATATACAGCCAACGCACATTTCTCAATTACTTCTCGCACGGAGACGCGGCTCTACAAGTGGGGATCTCCATGACTTTTTGGATCAAACGACGACATGAGAATCGGAAGAATTATTAGAACTGTATTCTTTATCTGTACAAGCATCAGATACTTCCATCTACGTGAGAAATGAATGTTTGTCTATTTCACGTCCTGGGAAAGTCAAAATAAAATTTTCTCCTGTTGGTAACAGATGCGTTATTGGACCTGGTTGGTATCCATTTTTTCTGTCCTCTGTTCTTTTGTTATCCAGACAAAATAATAAAAAGGAAGATTCCAACTCAGATCTTACGACTATGATCTTGGATATTTTATACAATGTTCATTGTTTGAACGAAAATATTTAAAGAGAACGAAGGTCTATCTTGGGTAATTTTCGTACAGTGTAATTCAGCTTTGTAAGATCGTATGTAGCTTCCAATGAGTTTAATACTTAACGTCCACGCGTCGGCTGATGATTTCGTTGGATATCGTCATATAAATTACTGTCTCGTGTTCGTCCTTATCTCCTGTTGATGGACGTTGCGCTGTCGCGATGTAACCTTGTTCTCAATAGCAACGGACGTATCATAAACCCACGACGCGACACTTGCAATCAGTGATCGCTCCTGGTCCGAATTTTCCTGCGCCTCTCTGCACGGCGATACGACACCGTCCATGATGGACGGGAGTTACAATTTGGAAGGACTGCCTCGTGATGAACGCGGCGGCCAACGGTGCGTTTATCGCGTCGCCACCTCTTTAAAATGATTTGCTATTTAAGGGTGCATTCCATTCCAGACCGCAATTTTTCAATAGTTTTTTTTTACAGTTGAATCTATTTTATTCTAAAAAAAATAAATTATCGCTTAGAAAATTATTCTTCGGGAATTTGAAACAGGATATTTGAAAATTGACTTTAATTCGATCAAAATATTTTAAATACAATGTTTTTCGATAGCCAGCGTAAACAGGGGAGGAAATTGTTTGTTAGCAGGTTCTGCAGGTATGAATGCAATGGATTTCTTCCTCTGGGGGGCGATAAAGAACGTACTTCGTTATGCAGATGCACCAACGACGCGAGAAGATATGGCGCGGCGTATTGTGAATACGTATAATCCCATTAGCAGCAAAAACGTCGGGTTCGATTTTTATTTATTCGCCTTAACAAATGTTTCGAAGACGACGGAAAATATTCTGAATGCCCACTCCAACGTGATACGTCATTTTGAATTTTATTCACAGATTCGACAAATCTAGATACTATAAATTCGATCGGTTAAAAACATTGTATTTTGTCTCATTTTCTTTTAAATTGTATCGTTGCTTCACAATTATTGCTACCATTGTTATCTTGGGTGGTTTACGCACGAGTTTAGGCGTGTTTAGGTTCGATTCTTGAATCAATTCTACATTAAAGCGACTAGAATCGATGCACCATGAAATCGAACTCCGAAGAATCGATCTATTGAAAATCGATTTGTAAAATCGTTCAAGGTACCACTTCAGTATACTATCTGTTATTATCGAAACATTAATTATCGTGTTTCATATAAACTTTGAAATTTTTAAATCAAATTTGTTAATCGAGCAATTAATAATTAACAAAATTTATTTCGAAAGGGTAATCCTTTCCTAATAAAACTGTAAAAAACCATCTCATTTTTACAAAACTGTATTTTTTAAATAAATTCGAAGCCAGTAAAATGATGACTTAAACTATCCCTAATATCGTATGGTCTACATCATATTTAATTTTAAACATAATCTTAGACATCGAGGGGGACAAGTGATCAATTTGACATGAAATGACCTTAACGTAATCATGCGACGATTCAATTTTTGTAACTCGATAAACGAAACAGAATCTTTAACGATCAATATAAAAATTTCTAATTTAAAGTTAACATTAATTTTTCTTTTAAAATGTAGATTTAAGAACAAATAGAAAAGTCTTTTACACCACGCTATAAGTAAAATAAAAGAAACTGCATTCTCGTACTTCTGGGACGCTCTACAAATCAAAGATCGATTCACGATTTAAAAAAAATCAATTCGTGTCAAGATCGGATATCCAAGAATCGATTAAAAAAAATTTAAGAACAAATAGAAAAGTGTCGTACGTCACGTTACAAGTAAAATTCTGGGATGCTCCACAAAACAAAGATCGATTCATAATTGAAAGAAGATCGAAAGAATCGATTGAAAAAAGTCAAAGATCTTATTGAGGAGATCGATACCGAATCTAACATTCTTAATCCCTGCTGTACAAGATAACCATAGCGAATGGAAAGCAAGGTTTTGATCGATCGATCGTTAAAATTAGTAGTTCTGGAATTGTTGGACGTAAACGTCTGAAGAGTTTGGTAATAGTCGACCTTTATGCTTACCCGCCACACGTATATCAAGGCTATTAGAGTTCGACTGCAGGCGAATCGATACACGGTGCATTCCGTAGCGAATTCCAAAAGCAGCCGAAGCGAAGGGTTGCACTTGGAAGTCTCATCCCCCGTCCCTCTTCGTTGTGTCTCTCGATATTTCGTGTCCCTTCTGTCTGTTGCGACGACGCAAGGCGATAATCCGTAATTAGCCGCGGTAAGAGGAGAACGCTCGATCATGTTGATACGAAACATTCCGATGAGAATTCCCCGGGATTCGCGTCGTTGCGTGCACCGCGCGTTAATTAATTTATTCGGATACATTACCCCCCCTCTGCGGCGCTACCATAAGTAATTTCTCGTCTTATCGACGCGAAGCGGTAGAAACGGAGACAAGAACACAGAACACAGTCTCCGTTTCTAGGAAACCAACTTCGTGTTTGTGTTTTGGGTAAAGCCGAATTTAATTCAACTTTCATTTTTGTAGACTCGTAAAACAGGGACCAGGATTGATTGGACGGTGAAAAATCCTTCCATAAAGGTTCGAGCGGTCCGCGAACGAGACGGCGGCTATAATTTCACGGATATTTTAGATTTTCTCTCCTCATAAAACGCGCGAGCGTATGCCGAGGGTGTACCCAGAACGACAGGGGCGAAAATTGCGCGTCAAGCAGAGCGCTCAGTAATTATTACGTTCATTTTTGCCGGGAGTAAACGTTCTACGGGGGGAGGGGGGAAAAAAAGAGGTGAAAAAGGTGGTGAAAACTACGACGAAGCTGAGGCTGTTACTTATACCTATATACCCAACCCGGTCGTTATGGAATCCCATAACCGCGGGTCTATTCTCGAGTGCTTTTTACAGCAAGGTCGCCGACGGCTCTAATGTTCCCAGCGTTACAGCGGGGCACCGTCTACCCCCTGGTCCTGTATTCTTCTGCCCCAACTATCCTATTAAACGGTTTACTGCTCGAATTCGTTTGGAAATTATATTAACAGTCCATGAGAAAATAACTTTCTACCATAAACGTTTCGATATCGATACGCTTGCCCGGTAGGGTGGTCCTTAGCCACAGGGATCAACAGTTTTCTTTTAGCTTTTACTGACGCACCCCCATGGATTCTGACACTTGATACAGAGATCATTTATGCCCAATTTTAGTGTGATTCGGCAACTAGAATTCCCATTAATATCGCCTTATTCTAAATCTATTAACCGATATTTTTACAACACGTGCTCGTGAAAGAATATTGAAGAAAATATCGCGATTTGAGTTTTCGCAAGGTGATCTTTGACCTAATATTATACATAATAAGTGCATCAGCTTTGCGTCAGCTCGATTATTTCTTCAAATATGGTCAAATTTTCGCAACAATTGTCGAAACTATGAATTTCTTAAAACTCAAGGAACAATGACGTGCCTAATATGGAATACCTGAACGGACTCAATACGCAATATTTTTATACGAAACTTTTACAAGAAATGTACTTTCATAGTTACGTTCAAAAAATTCTTGAAAATTGCCTTTATTTTCAGCCGTCACAGTGGTTTCCCCCCTTAAATATTTTAAATCGAAGGAGGTCCAGTTTAGTGAAATGGATTAAAAATGAAGTAAATGCCAACGTATGTAGCGAATTGGAAAAACTCTCGGTTCCCTCGTGGGTTGCTATGGGTCACAGTAATCGAGGTTGGTCAACCGGGTTACGGTGGTTAGAATCCCCCCGACTTGGAAGATTAATAACACTGAATGATACGTTGGTAAATCCTCGCGGCTGATAGCTAAACACGAATAATGGCGGGCATGAAAAGTAGCGAGGGAAGATAGAGGGAACGGGCAAATGCATTCGTTGAGGTCTTGTAAATATACGGAGACGTAAAGAACGCCACAAGTTCTTCGTAAGCCACTGTTTCTCATCCGTATACCAGCGCCAGTCGGCGCATGCATCATCCCAGGCGTTTTCCACCACGTTATTCCATTCTAGCAGCGTAATCCGCATTCTCCGTTTTACGCTGCAGAAATATCGAGAGAACGTGGCCAACCTGGCCTCGCTGCCAAACTCTTTCGGACATCATGCCAGCCATCTCTATGTATGCGTGCCCCATCCTGCTCCAAATCGAGCTCATAAATGTGATTATCGATTATGGGGAGTCGCGACACCAACTGTTCCTCAAATATCCGTCGTTCTTCGCACCCTCTTGCCAATCCTACTCGAGAATAATCGACCATCTTCCTGGCTACGTACCACCGCCCTCGCGAAACTGTTCGAACGATACTTGTAATTAAAATGAACACGAATCGTACAGTACAATTTAAATGTGCTTTCAGGTTTACGATAAAGTCCGCCATTTTTTAGAATAGCTGATTCGAATTCGTTCGATAATAATTGTAGTTAAACGAGGTGTCAGGGCCCTAAAGGACAATTAAGAACTTGAAGCCAAATTAGGGGCATGAAAATGGTGGTTTTGCACTGATTGCATAATGTCTTTCGATTTTGTCTCTCTACTATTCGAAATTTTCTTTCAAATTAAAAAAATCTTGGAAATATCAGTGCTATGTACGTATCAGGCGTGTGTGTTGAGACTGTCGTAAAGTTCCCGGATTGGTGTTACGACACTGGCGACTCCCAGTTCGTAGATTGTGGAGATTTCCAGCGCCACATGTGTGCTCTGTGACCTAACGTCAGATTCAGTTGGCCCTCGGTGCAGGTTAAAATCACTTGCAAACACAGCATTCGTTGACCTGTACTTTGTCGCAGGTCAGGCGATAATCCGGCAGTTTCCGGTTCGCCCTCTAAAACGTTTTCTTATTACCAGCGACTTTTACATCCTGAAGAACACGACCTGGAGTCTCGTGGGCCGCATTTACCCCACAGAGTTCACGGAGAGACGACACTCGACACATTCAGGGCGAAGGTAATAATTATAGACTATGGATCTGCTGAGATCCGTCGAAAAAGTTCTCCTAAAGTCAACCGTTTTCTAACGATCCATCTTCTTTAATCATTCATCGTGTTCTACTCCTTGTAAAAATCAGGAGTCTCTGAAATGTAGGGTGAAGGTACCTAATAGGTTTTCGAAAAAGGTTTTACAGTTTAATCACAAAAAATTCTGCAAGAAAACTTGAAAATCGTTCGTCGCACTAGAAACTCAAAGTAACTACCATTACATAATAATTTGAATTTCTGAAATTTATAAATTCTTGAAAAGCGTTTTTCCACGGACTGTTGATCGGAGAAAATGTTTTTAAGAAAATGAAAATCAGCGATAGATCCGACGAATATGGAGGGGTGAGGCAAAGTTTTGTATTTTAATGTGAAATGCTTCTATGCTATTTGACATGGGCTTAGAGGCTTCGATTAAGTTACGAATCTCAGGATCTTAAACGATAGCACACTTAACAATACTTTCATGATGTAATAGAAAAGAAAGAACATGTTGCGCGTTACGCAAAGGAACGAGAACGAAGAATTTAAATTTACTTTAATTGAAATCGTGTGACTTGAAAGTTATATCATTAAAGATTCCAGGACGAACTTTTCAGTGAGATCAAAGAGTAACTTTTCACGAGAGAAAGAGAGAGGTCAGCAACTAAAATGCAAAGGCCAGGCGCCAAAAACTGATAGCCACTGTTTCGAGTTGAAATTAGTTTGTCGTACGCGCTCTGTATACATTTTCTAATCCGATTATATCGACCACCGACTTTTTTTTTTTGTAACTCCTACAATTTTTCATATTTCTAGACGAAAAAAATTGTCGTTCTAAAGGTGTGAATTCAAACGGAACGAAATAAAAAATATCATCTTTCTGCGAGAATTTCTAAAAGAACATTAAGAAATTCTATACTCTGTATACAGAAGCGTTGTACCTTGGATAAAAAGTGTGCGCTGGTATTAATTAAGGTCGCGATGAAACCAACAGTATATCCGTATATTTATCTGGAAACTAAAACGCTGGATCCTCGAGTAGGAATCATTATCGTTTCAGTGCAGAGTTATAAACTGAGTGAGCTATTGGAAAAAGTTCTTTGTGTTTTACATTGTGCATGGTGTACGCGTGATGGTGTTTCGCCACATTTTAACCGAGCAACCAAATGGGTTTAGAACAAACGATTTCTCAACAATTTTTGTAGGGTCTGTCAGGTGATTCAAATTTATTAGAATTCTAATTTTCAAATCGCTTGAAAACAATTATTTATTCTATATCCAATGACAGTGATATTTCAACCCACGAGTACTAATTTCTTCAACCCGGACCTCAACAGTATCCTCGTGTTTGATGTTATGCATGTAAACAATTATTTATAATGTTGGATGACCAATAGACCAAAAATCGATAATATGTAGTTATCAAGAAATAACAGAACTTAGATAAACAATAAAACTCGAAACAGAAATGAAAATAAGAACAACTTCATATAATTTAACACCAGTACCACCGACTGTTAAGATGTATTTATTTGTACCAAAGAAACTAAAATGATAGATACTTGAAGAAATGCATAATGCAATGGAAATAAATAAAACAACCAACTTTTATTAGAAATTATGATTGGGTCGCTTTGACCACTTTGGTACGCGCTTCTCGGCCTTATGGCTAAGATCAAAGTGTAAGCGTTAAACTTGGCAGCGAATTAACTTTGTCAGTTTCGTGATATAGGCTAGGTTTCTAGTAACCAGCACGTATAAGCTGGTGAATTTTAGACGTGAGTTTTCCGACGTTTGTCCATTGTTGGACGGTTCGATTCCGTAAAAATGAAACACGCGAAGGCGCGATATAATATCGCCTTTCGCCGAATATCCGGGATAATATCGATGGTCACGTCGAAAAGATCAGTGGCGGGCTGCAAGTTATGGGCTCTTTTGCGGATCAGAGACTCGCGTGAACAGAAAGGAGGGAAAAGGAAGAAAGGCGAGGAGAAGGGAGGGAATTGGTGGATTTGTCGCGACGCGAGATATATCCTGTTTCCCGTTTCTCATAAAAAATGATCGATCGTAGTAGTCGGCGCGACCACGGCGGACGATTGAGTCCGACTCGAGTCACCAGATATTAACAGACCTATCGATTTACGAGGGAGTACTCCAGTCTCCGTTAAAAGACTGAAGCCCCGTATGCTTCTCTCCCTCTTTCAGCTTTTCGTCTTATCTTGCCCTAACAAAACGCGGCTGCCGCTAATCCGCCGTACACTCGCGTCAACTAATCGTTATTCATACTGGATTAGGAATCCATCGTGGACGTTGGACGGTCACCAGAGACCAGGAAATTTCATTCACGGAATAACGAGTATTTTTCGATTGCAAACGAACTTTTGTAAATTAATCATTAACGCTGAACCTACCACGACCGGTCAACAACTGTATGTTCTATTTTTATTCCACCACCTATTTCCAATAAGTGTTTTATCCGTAATCGAACCACCATTGGAGATGGCAAAGCTTCTCCTTTAAAATGATTTTTGCTTTATGTCGATTCGACTTTTGGAAATATCATCATGTAAACGAAAGTGACACTATTTAAATTACTCTCTCGCACGCTAATGACGTAGTATTTACTATTTACTAGTGAAAGTTCATTGACCTCGCGGCGTAAACAATGAAATGTAAACAAATGCTTCGAACCCTTATATCTCCGGAACTAACCACACGATCGACTTGAAACAACTTTCATTTTAAAGGACGTTTCATCCCCTATCCGACGAATATATCAACTATTATTATTTACGCTCTCTTCTATATTTATTTTGAAATTTACTTTGATGCTATACACCCAAAGAAGCTTAACCAATTCCTGTTGATTATACGACCGGTGTTGGCGATAAAACTGGATTATAAATTGTTTACTTAATTGAAAATGAATTTAAATTTGTTTTTACACAGGATGTTTCCACTTTTCCTGGAACCAACTATGGTATCGACTTGAAACAAAATTCGTTTCAAAGGGCGTTTTATCTCCTCTTCGACGAAAATTAAAAAATTGCTACGTGGTTTGTAAATATTCTGGAAAAATTTATAGAGGAATTCTCAAGTAATTATTTTTTGATCGTCCAACGCGTTCCTAGGTGAGCGCCGGGTTAATTCGCGATACCGTATGCACCGAAGAAACGTCTGAAGCTGGCAAGTGAGAGAATTAGACCAGAGGTAATCGGTCATTATCGAACTGGCGAACTCCTTCGATCGCAGCTCACGTAGATGAACTAATTTGTCCCGACTACACCGACCCACGGAAACGACCGCGGTAGAATTTGCTCGGTTTAGTCGCAGTTGCATTTTCTCATCGGGCGTGCAGTCGAATGTTCTCGGTATCGATCGTTCCGACGCATTTCAAACGAACATTGAAATATTAATAAACAGAATTTAATACGAGAATATTAATTGCTTCCATTATTTCCCACTCTATGTCAGTGCAGTGGCGTTCTCACGAAATTGTCTCTGATTCCTCTGTTAACACACTGCAAACCACCAACGCTACTCAGCAGTTGCGTCTACTATACTTAGATCACGATTCGCCGACAGCATTATGCGCACGTATGTATGTCTGTGATTGGATTTGCTGGTCAATGTCAAAAACATGAGACAAACATTATCACGCAAAGCTAATATAATCGCGAATTTAATCACATCGGTGGCTATAATTTCGAATCGAATTCTAAATTGCTTAATATAATTCGTCGATTTGTAACAAAATAACAACAAAGTTATATAAATAATTTTTTGTAATTGATCCGTCACATTTGTGATGGTATTTACCTAATAAATAAACAAATATGTAACTCTCTCTGCTGTCTTCTTTTCTCACATCAATTATTTTACAGATCGATTGTGATATTTTAAAATATATATACACGTTGTCACAGACATTACCTTACACAGTATTATAAAAATTCCGATTCCTGATCATAGAACAAAAATAGAGATGCACATAAAAGGCAGAAGGCTTCGTTGTTGCAATATTTTCGAAAAGTCCAATGTAAAATATTTTTGCATCAAATCGAATGGTACCATTCGTTGTTTTTTTTCGAATTTATTAACAGAGTCTTGTCCTTGTTTCACCACCGAACACAGGACTGGCAATGTTCCGTGCCAGACCTTTCCGTGCTTCTGTCAGTCGTAGTTGATTCGTTAGAAATTGTGCATCGAATTACCGCGGCAACGTGTAAACGCTTGGCAATCTAGCTGAAATAATTTGCAAGCATTTGTTTTGGTTACGTGTTTAAAGATCGTTACACTATCGATGCGTACAGAGTCGGGTGTGTTTGTGCAGCGAGCGACTCATGAATCGAGCGAGGCAATCAGCAGAACTCCATTAACCGTTTTAGTTTTCCCGCAGTTTTCCTCGTAACGTTGGAATTCCCGCATTCCTCCTTGTTCCCCTGAATTTACAAGAATTTCCTTCCACGGGGAGAATTTATTTCATCCTGCAAGGTTTTTCATTTTATACGCCTCCCTGAATGATACTTGGATAATCGAATAATTCAGTTGGTTTGAACAAATTAGCTTTCCCGTGTTTGATCAAATGTTCAAGCTACTTGGATGATCAAATGCTTGATTTGATTTGATTTAAGAAATCAGTTTTGCCAAGTTTTATATAATAATCAAGCTACTTGGATAATGAAATACTTGATTTGATTTGGATTGAACAAATCAGTTTTGCCAAGTTTGATCAAATATTCAAGCTACTTGGATGATCAAATACTTGATTTGCTTTGAACAAATCAGTTTCGCCAAGTCTGATATAATATTCAAGCTACTTGGATAATCAAATACTTGATTTGATTTAAACAAATCCGTTTTACCAAGTTTGATCGAATATTCAAGCTACATACATTGGATAGTCGAATGCTTGTCTCGGTTTGGGAAAATCATTTTTGAATATTTCAAGTACTCGTTGGTTTAATACTCCAGTTTAACCTTGTAAATTAGTAAGGAGGTTATTATTATCCACGAAACGACTGACATCTACCGTGGATGGTTCCGTATGTTTGAAAATTTTCGATCGTGCACCATCGGCGACGACGACGAAGGTGAATCGATACGGCGCGTTTGAACGTTCCTCTCCCGCGGTATTGTTACTCGCAGCCAGACACATTAATTCGAGGACAGCTTGCCGATTCCGAATTCATATTGATCTGGCACTCGACGATAATTATTATCGGAGTGCTTAATTGTTGTTTGTACCGCCATAGTTGTAGCGGCGTTGCTACACGGTATTTCCAATGTCTGTTCGCGGTATAAGCGTACCGAGCATATGTTTGCGCGAATACATCAGAAGCCTACAAGTGTATGGAGGCGTGCCAACCTTAGGTACACCGAGGAATTCACACGCTAAAAAATTATTATCGCTTGGAAAAATCAAGTTCCAAACGGACAACTAGAACTGAATTATCGTGGTAATCGTACGTTTCTTTTTTAAAATCCTTCTTCGCCGAGTTCGTTGCAAGTCCTGTAATCTTTAATATTTTTGTGCGAAGAAAATTGTCTCGAACTGAATTGAAAAAATATTCTCTTTTGACAAAAATTGCTAAGAAATCGTTGAAAAATTAATGGTCATTTCCGACAGTGAAACGGGTCAATGTTACGTATCAGTGAAATAAATACGAAGGGAGATAGCATTTATTAAAGTCCTGTCGCGTAATCCCGCGAGGGAATATTTACCAGATCGAAAGATATCAAAAGTACATTAAAAGCTCGTGTTACAGGGTACAATGATAACGGAGAATAGTTACGAGGATAATAAAAACGAGTACACGTTTCGTTAAAGGAATGAATCCCAATGGAATTAACAATGCAACTTAAGTATTATTTACAAGCCCATTTACTATACACTGACGCTTAACGAAAACGTTTGTGGTCATGTGGGGGTCATTTTATAATATAATTTTCAGATCCTTTCGCACGAAATGATTTTTATCGGAACAATGTTTCAAATTGGGCTCCAAAGGTCGCGGACGCGAACATTCGGTGTGATAACTTGCGAGAAAAGTAAACGGTTGGTTGGCCCTCTGGTGGCGGGCGTGGGAGGCGAAGGAAGAAGGAATACGCCATCTGACGGAGAAGAGCAATACGAATCGAAAGGGAACACAGGCGTCGACTACTCGAGAAAATTACCGTGCGATTTCACCATTCAGTAAACTCCTGACCCTGAGTTAGGAGCTGTGCACGCTCGTTAGACCGATCGCGGTTTAAGCCCCTCGCGAATTTATATCACGTTCGGACCTCTTATCGCTAGAAGGAAGCTTCGAGGTACGAGTTTGTAGTGGCAGCCCCGACGAAATTTCAACTCGTTCCACGTCTAGTTGTCCCGACTCCACCCACGTACACTTTTATCATTGGTTAAGTGTACCAATTATCCTGGTAGAAATTTTATTTTCGTTGTTTCAAACAGTAAAAATCGACATAAAAAAATTATTTCCTGTAGTTAAACATGTCTCGTGATAGTCCGAAGAAAGTTCAATCAGAAATTAATAATAGTTTATGTAACAAGAATTCATAAATATTGAAGTTTTAAAACTGTTACACGAGAACCCCCCCTTAAACCCAATTTAATGCACCATTTGCCCAGCTTGTTAATAGATCGTCTCTATCGAAAACCTCTGGTTGGTCGATGCACTGTTCCGCATCGACGACCATGGATATAAAAGGATTTCCTGAAACTATTTCGCCTCGATATTAGAACCTCTCAGCCCCAAGGATACAAACTACGACGCGCGCCACGAATATTAACAATGCTACCTTTTTCATTTGCATTTAGATAGTTTCTGGAAATTTTAACCGAAAACATTTTCGAGCGACATAAAAATCACCGACAGATGTAGTGCTGGATTTACAGAAGAGGGGCCTTGGAAGAAATGCGGTAACATTAGCGCCATCTACACGACGTTTTCAACCGAGCAAGGCCTAAAGAAAATGGCCGTCGATAGATGAACCGAATGGACGCGATTTCTTTATTAGAACAGCAAGAAACGTGATGTGACAAATTAGTAAACAAAGTATATAGATCTAATAAACAAACAAGTCTATATATAGTGGAGGAATAGCGAAGTAGAGGCAAATTTTTAAAATTAAATGTATCTTCGGTGTTGTCGATATGGTGTGTCGTTCGATATTCAATTTTCCGGTGTATACTAATTTTTCTTCGTTCGAACAGCCCATTTCGATTATTTCTCGTAGATGGCGCCCGGTAAGGAATGGTCGGTTACAAGTTATCTCGCACTTGGCAGTCAATGTGTTAAATCAAACGCTTTTAAGCCGCGTTTGATCCGTTGCGAGTCGGTAAATCATCTGCATTTGGGTGTCAGTAATTTATGTCGGTGGATCGATCGCTTTATCGAACCTTGGCAGGTCCTATCAATTCGAAACTATGGGCATACTGAAGATTACTGTGACGCAATAACTAGCACGCTAAATATTCATAAGGGAAGACATCGTTCGCTAGTAATCGAATATCTCAAAGTGATTTCTTGAATCACTTTATCTATCGAAAAGAAAAAAATTATTGTCGTTAAATAAAAGAGAGCAAATAGTTTCTTCTAACTACGCTGTTGCATGTACAGAGAAGGGATTCTATATTAAAGAGAAGAAAGCAAACAATAAAATTTGTTCTACAAAGTTTCAAATGCAATTATCTCAAAGACGCAGTCTCGAATGAACAAATTTCATCGTTGCTTCTTGATTCGATGCATCGTTTGGACACCCTGTATACCGGACACGGGTTGAAATCCCCAGGATTTTTAAGAGCAGATAAATTTGAGTTTCCTTTGCCGAAATAATTCCGTTTAACATTTTCAATTTAAAGTGAATGAAACGGAGAACTGCTATCGCCGCATCCGCGCGAGTGTACACCCATGTGCCCGAGTATGGGAGTACGTGTGCATGAAAATAGTTGCGTACGAGCAAGAACGTGCACAATTCCAGGCTCGTTACTCGGTTTTAAGGCCGGTCCGTTTCGTTCCATGTCGCTTCGCTTCGCTTACGAAACCACGTTTAGGGGTCAGATGCGGTGCAAGTTTTGTTTTCCGCTTGTTGATTTCAATATCGCATAACCGGCACGAATAAACGCTGTTCAAGTATACCGGGGATACAAGTTTACAGATGACAGCGTTGTATGCCGCTTATTTCCAATGTTCCTAACTGGCGAGCAATTTTTATCGTTCCGTTTGAAACGGCAGAAAACAGGGACAACGTATCGGAGAACATTTATCGAAACAATTGCCTGGTAATTTTGAACAAATTTATTTTCTAACGTCAGTTGAACGATCTTTTAATATTATTTAATTTTTTTAAGCAAGTTCGATATAGATAGTAAATTGCATTGCAAATGGCGCTTCGTTACTTTCATTTATTATTGCATGATAATATTTAAGTAAACGTCGAGAACGGCCCCTGGATATTAAAGAAAGGTGGTCGCGGACAGTGTTTCCACACAATAAATCGAATGGTACATTTTGCGAACGGTGGAATCGAGAAAATACCAAACGCGAAGGGCTTACGGGCGCGTTACGCCGTTTAAATGGCAGAAATAATAAAGGAACTCAGAATGCTGGTGAAATAACGTCGTCCAGCAGCTAACGATAGATTTATTACACGCCATTAATCGAGATCGCTTGCATTTGACTGTTCCGCTTTTGTTCCGGGGTTCGTATACAAACAGCCTGTCGACAAAAGACGTTCCTCGTCGTCGCGTTTAAACGAATACGTCTGAAATCGGCTTGTCGATGGCGTTTGTTCGATTGTCCGTCATTGCTAAACACAATTTTTTCGGTGGTCGATACGAAGTCATAAAAGTATTCCAATTAAATTTTAGTACTTAATAACAATATCATTTAAAAATATTCATTTTCCAAAATCAATCGACAAGAGAATAATTATTTAACGCTATTTCTACCTGAGGTCTCAAAATATAGCTTCTGAAGATTTTAACCGAAAACACTTTCAAGCGACACAAAAATCACCAGCAGATGTAGTGCTGGGTTTCCAGAAAAAGGGTCTTGGAAGAAATGCGGTAACTCTAGCGCCATCTACATGACGTTTTGAACCGAACAAGGCCCAAAGAAAATGGTCGCCAATAAATGAAGCGAATGGACACGATTTCTTTTCCCTTGAGGCCTTGCAATATTATAACAGCTAGAAACGTGATATGACAAATTAGTATACGATGTACGCAGACCTTGTAAACAAACAAGTCTATGTATAGCGGAGGAACAGCGAAGTAGAGGCTAAGTTCGAAAATTAGGTGTATCTTCGGAGTTGAGCAGAAGCGGATCGTGTTATTATTAGGTGTGGTTTCGTAGATGAACCGGTATACAGCCAACACCGGAAGCCACTGAGATGAAATTGGTTTTCGCGGACGAAATGTATGACTAATACAGGAAGTCACCAGCCTCGTAACGTTACGATACACAGGACGTTCCAAATATTCAGCTAAAACTTGTTTTCGAAGTTTGAGTTTATCGGAGGATTTTGTTGGGCCTAGAAAAAGATGAGGTATTCGACCACGGTTGGCCTCGAGATCCTATCGATTCCTCCTAAAACCAGGGGGGGGGGGCGAATTGTGTGCGAATAGCTGCAGATATTGAAAGCTTTCCAGCGCCTCTTGACAGAGGAAGTAGTACTTCACTAATTCGATTGCTACTTTTCAGAGGCCATCGAAACGGAGCTCCGACTGAAGTACCATGCAATTCTAACCTCCAAAAGGTAGTGCGCTCCTTAATTCTTGGCTGGAGGTTCCGAAGAAGCAACGAAGTTAAGCGTCCGTTCTTGCAAACTTGATTCCACTGTCTTGGCGATATACTAAGTAGAGTCGTCTCTTTGAGACGTAGCAGCAATAGTTGAGTCGAAATGCCTTTGTTACATACTTGAGAGCTGATGAGAGCTGAAGATGGTAATATAGTTCTTGTAATCGTCGAATATTCACACTTAATATTTTCCATACTTCAAAAGGGATCGTTTTGCAAAAGCACATTTTAAAAATCGAAGTTCTTCCCTCTTCCTTCGGTGTTTCGATCCTCCGTGTCAGTCGATTAATTAAAATAGATTCACGCGCCCGACTGGTCCGTTAACGAGCTACGGATTTAATTAAATCGCGACGTAACGTATCTTTCGACAACGTCAGATGGCGAATTCAGGTGTACTGATAGATTCGTCTCTTGTATCTCCGTGTTACATTGCACAAAGCAGCTAGTCCCATGGTCTGTTTCTCACGATCAACGTATTGTTTGTTAGGCGAATCCGTGCGTGACAGGAGGGGGGGCAGACTATAGACGTCAAAGTGATATTTATTATCAATTGCACGAGATTACGACAGGCGTCTGAGATTATAATCCGAACATGGAGGACTCTCCGTATCTGCTTGATTCGAATAACGCCTAAAGTTTATTCGCGTATAACGAGTACAAGTATTAGATCGATAAGCTAACTTCTACGGACGTCTTATTCATTTATTAATCAGAGTCTATCGAAATTTTTGCAAACCAATTCTATAGTTGCAATAGAATTCTGCCCATCTCTGACTATCAGTGTGTCGTCTAATCATACCGATCGTGTATTCGTGCACTATACTTTCCGCAGTAGCATTGTCGAAACGAGCACAGAGGTTTCCGTTTACATTTTCGAGTTCCTAACAAGATACACGATCTAATTGGTATCTAAGTAGTTTGGTATAATCACGACGCTGCTTTGAAAGGAGAACTGTGTTATGTTAACAAGTTATCCGCGATGTTTGACGAGAAAACGCGCTTCATAAAACGTGGGGAGTTTCTAGGGGATTTTTATTTTTCCATTCGATAGCAACGAAACTTTTCTTGTTAGGAATATCCCATAGAAAGGCTGTAAATAAATTTCCATCGTGAGTTTTTAATGTATAAATATAAAAGGGTGTCCCGTGAATTTCATTTATTTACTTTTCATTCATGGAAGTTCCTATTTAAAATGAACAAACCAAAAATCTTAATAGTGAGAAGTAAAATTTTTCACCGCTTTAAACTTGGTTTATCGATTCTCCTTTTATCTGTTACGTCTAAAAGAAAAATACTAGAGCACCGAAAAACGAATGCCCTTCTATAGACGATCGAAACGTTCAGCTGTCGGTGTGGAAAAGAATCTCTGTCGCGAATCGAGAAAGGCGTAATTTCTGTAGCACCCGGTATAGATCTGTGCGCCGTCTTGCTTCGGAAACACGCACCTAAGGTGTGCACAGATGTCACTGGAGGTGACTGGAGTGACAGTTTCATTGTCGCTGTGATTTAACACGTAGGCAGTATTGAGAAGCAGTTCCCTTATCTCGCGTGACCCCTCAGACACCTGACTCCGTACTTGGACCTGTTTTCGAAAATAGTTGCAACGTGGCTCGCAAAACTCGATCGCAGTTTCTCATCGACGAAAGTATTCCACGCAGCGTGGCGCGCTCAAAACGATTTTCGATTATTCGATTTCGCTTTCGAGCAAACAGAACTTTCTTCAATGCCAGAACTACCGACAGTTATACTGCATTTATTTGTACCAAAGAAACTTAAACGATAGAAAAAATTATTTTTTTAAATTATTTAAACAGATGGAGAATTATGGTAAATTTTTTACAAGTTTTGTTAGAAATTATGAATGGGTCGTTACGACTGCTTTAGTAGCTCTAGCGTTGAATAAATGTACAAATATCGTTTTGTATCTTTTACAATTTATACTTGTTTTCCAACTATATTGCAACTATTTTGAAAAACATATGCAAGAATAAATAGTTGTTGTTACAATATTCCCGTATCCCACAAATATTCGCTCGTCATTAAGGTTGACGTGTGAAGTTGAGCATATCAGAAAGATCCTTTCACAAAATTTAAATTATTTTGCTGAGCCCCTCATCAAGCTTTGATGGAGAGAGGGGGATGATCGCGAAATATTTTACGTGAAATGAAAAATTGACGGATTCTCGTCGGGACTAATTCGAGACACCGCCCCGGAACCGCATAAATGATCTGATTAACCGTCGGAATGAAAATCACGGGTAAAATTCTATAAGCAGCGGAACAACGAAGCTCGGTAACTATTAATTAAATGGGCGTCAACGGTGGCTCGTTGGTGGGTGGATACCGTGGCGGTAATTGTTAACGAAACTACGTGCCGGTCTCACTTACTTTCGCCCGACCCCCCCTCCGAAGCGTCACCTTTTTGTTCTTCCACGGCTCTCCCGCTTTATAATTTACACACACGCGCATCCATTACACCGCGCTGGCGCAAAACAATCAAACGGCCGTAGCAAAGCGACGCGTTTATACGCGTAAAGTTACACACGCGCGAAATTGCGCGCGACAAGTATGCAGGCGAACTGTAACAACGTTACAGACGAAACTGCATTGTTGCTACGCATAAATCCGCGTGTTTGCACGCGTACAGCACTGCTCGCATTAATGAAGAAACCTAATAGCCCGTACCGTACTAAAACTCTTCTAACCGAATCGAAGAAAAGTTTCAGGATAGCCATCTTTCTGCGCCAAAATGTTTTTAAGAGCGACAAGTTTACAGGAAGACTAGAAAGAATAGAAAGAAATTGGTATCGATAATGTGATACGGGCCTAAACTCTACCAGCCTCTGTTACGGGCATCTGGAAACGACTTACACGGGTTTTTCTTCAGATTGGAGTCGTTGGGGCTGCAAGACGTTTCTGTGTTCGGTTTAGTCTACTCCCAAAATCGATGGGAGTCACTGGCAGTCAATTTCGCGGAGTTGTTCTTTCGTGGCGAAAATTCAATTTGCATCAATTGCGTGAACGCGACCACGATTGAATTCCGAAATCCAAAAACTAACCGTGGCTAATGAAAGTGATGAAATGCCAAGCTCGGTTTCATTTCCGTTGCGGGTTCTCCCGCCGAATGAAAGAATTTGATAACGGCTCGAATTTCGGTTCTATCCATTTGGTAAAAAGCGTAAAGTAGCGCGACGGAAATGCTTGTAAAAACTAGACTGTTTGATAGATTGTTTTTATATCTAGAGTGAATGCTCATAATCACACGAAACCAACTACAAATAAAGGAACTCCTGGTGGCTATTCCGGAAACATATCAATACGGCCTCGTATACAGTCGTTATTCGAGATGATTTTTGTAACATCATGCGACGGTTAGGCAATTCAACAAGAATAATTTAAAAAGTATCGATTGTTTCAACCTCTTGGGCGAAAGTGTCCCCTTGAGAAACGACGAGGAAAGGCTGGTGTCGCCAGGGATGGCGACGCACAGCAGGAATACGTGCCAGTATCGGGGGTTAGTACCTAGTATTATTAGCGTTATTAGTCGTACGAACAATGTAAGTGATCGTGGGTGGGTGGTGTCCTCTTGGCGCCTGGTTGCCGGGCGTTCCTCATCGGTGCAATGTGTAGTCACCGCGTTGGCCGGTGGTCTGAGCACCGGGGGATTCTCAGCAGGTTCACCAACTAACCTATCGGTTTCTGGTCGACTGCCTCGCTTAATGGGAATTGAGAACTTTCGACTCGGTTACCGGGTGCGATAATTCATCCCTCTCGTGGTAGCGGACGGCGTATGCTGTCCTAACCCCCGGTACCGTCCGAACCCCTCCAATCGTATACGCTATCACGATGAAAGCAGCAGGCACACCCGGATCGGCGTGAAACTTCGCTTGTTACAATACCGAACAATTGCCCGACGGAATTCTTTCTCGACAGATGTAATACCGGCAAAAAAATTAATTTCATCGATCCCTGACCACTGCCAGTGTCCTCCTACTATCCCCCCCTCCTCAAACACGTTCACTTAAATAACTTTTTCCCCTAGTATTTGGACTTCCAAAAAGTATTATCGTCGAACGGATTAGAACACTCTTTATTCTTTGTTGCTTTCAAATATTAATAGTACAGAAGAGGTACACGTAGATACCGTATTTGATAGCCACAAAATAAAATAATATACAAGATGATTCTTCTGTTTCTTGTTGTCGTCTTTTCGGCTCTACACTGTACACGAATCTTTTATTTTTCGTTTGATAGTTTTCTTTTGTCGGAGTGACACTATTAAAAATCAGGTAGTTAGTACCGAATGAACATAAAATAATCCTAATGGCGGAAAAACAAGCGAAATATTGGTTTTCCGCGATCACTTATTATATTCTCATTAAATGATTTCGAGTTAAAATAAACGATTACCCGGTCCACGTGATTTTCCATAGATTTTAATCCTTATTAAAGAGATCCGTAATACGAAATTTAATTGAAGTTTGTTTCACGCCGGTGAAAAGAACAAAGTTAAATTACTATAGCTGGAATGCGGTAATACATATTGTTATACATCGACGAATATTTCAGTTTCAATTAATCGTTTTAGATAATTGTTATCACGCTCTGAAAGCTGCGCAATATTTTAAATCCTGCCTGACGAAAATATTTGTTATTTAAATTTAGTCTCTTTAAACGTTCCTTCGTGGAAAATTTATTATACAGTTGTTTTAACTGGTCCCACAATACATGTACATGTATACCTAAATTATTAAGGCAATTGGTCAAGTACATTTTGAGATATTCATAGCGAAAGACCCCTTTAATCGCGAAACGAAATAATAGCGCTGTTTTCGCTAATTTCGTTTAAACATGGACGATTATTTTGAATCGAAATATTCATTAACAATGGAACGGGACGAGATTTCAGAGTTTACAGTTACAATCGATGCTTTTTACAGCGTGCTGAATTTCGTAATACACATGCGTCATTCTGCGAAATTAATGCATCAGTTCGTGCCATACACTTTTCCAACGCGTTCGTTTCAAAGATCATTATCCCCCTATTCGCATTGATAAATTAGCCCATTAGCATCAGCAAATTGCTTTAATGGATCGTATTCGTTTCGTGAAAAATAAAGGACAGAGTTAGACATAGCTTTTTTGTATTCGATATTACGAAACGTTAGAATCTAATTCCCAGGGTCCCATCAAATTCTGAATATCATCTACGTTTGGTCGAAATTAAATACAGTAGTATCGACAAACGTGTCAATTTCCGCTACACCTTTTAAACGAGCAAATATTTTCAAAAACCGAAAACGAACAACGATGTTGTTTATCGAATTTCAATCGTAATTATACGTTACGTTAGGCAATAATCGGCTTTTTGTAAGTTGTTTACCAGATTAAGTCCGTTTAATCCGCTACGCGATGGTCGGACATTAATGTTATCATTAATTTCAAGCATGTTTGCAAATGCAACGAAGTTCTATAGCTTTCTATTCTAAACAAAGAACAATAACAGAATAAGTA
Source organism: Colletes gigas (assembly GCF_013123115.1). Lineage (NCBI taxonomy): Eukaryota > Metazoa > Arthropoda > Insecta > Hymenoptera > Colletidae > Colletes > Colletes gigas. The sequence goes on from NW_025106665.1 coordinate 1,242,474, forward strand.
AAAACAAATTCATGTGTCGCCTTTGGTTACATACGTAACGAAAGGGAGTTGGCCATCGATCTTTGTAAAAGAAACCGTTGTTTGTACATTCGATTTCCACGTTTCTTTCGAGTCCTCTCGCACTAGATTTCACCAATTTTACAAAATAGATCTCATTTTCCCGGCTCATAGTCGCGTCGAAGAATAGTCTCTCGCTATAGTGCACATTTCCTCCCTCGTTACAGTACGCGAAGTTCCTCGCCGATTCCCAGAACTCTTCCAGGCGAGAAACTGTTGCACAGCAAAATAACAACGCTTCTATCAGCGTGATCTTTTTTACAATTTTTATTTTCCATTTGTACGTAAGCAAGACAGCGTTTTAGTAAAAGTGGACCAAAAATTGATGAAAACTGCAAACTTTGTGAGGCTGATGCAATTTTTAAACAAGAAAAATAACTCGTTCCTCCCCTCCCATCTTATATGGATTGAAATATATTTTAATACTATTAAAATTCTTATTAAAATTCCGAACGCATAAATCAGTGTTATAGCCTAACGTGTGACTGATGTGTTCGAAACATTGATGCCAAACGATTGGTGGTAAAGTACATAAGAGTAAGTACGAGGAACCTCAATGTTATGGAAAATTAAACGACAACGCGAACGAAAAAGAAACTGATCGATAGGTCTAAAAAAACGACCGTGTGGGTGTTAATGGATAGTTAATCGATCGTTTGTTGACAAATTGTTGTTTTGCTTTCCGTTTCGTGCGCGAAAGAAGCTTCCTAAACGAATATTTATTTATTGATCATCGGCCAGCTAGAGATGCTGCAAAAATGCTCGCAAATGAGGGTTTATTAAGGAAAATAGGGTAATTGCTATTTATCTGTGAGCTCGATGAATATTTTTATCTTGATTTACAAAAATATCAAAGATTCGGTCGAGCAAATGAAAAAAATATTAATTTTATTTGGCATCGAAACTAATTCAGCTGTTACAAAGCATCCGAGATACGTTATAATATCATTTGATATCAATTAATATCATTTGTTTAAAGAATTTTTTAAGAAAATTTGCTTAGAGTTTGGGAGCTCCACTTTTTAAGGTAGGATTGAACCAGCAAAAGATTGCTCTGGAATAGTTGAATATTACATCAGCCGTGAGGAGAGCACGTTTTAAATTTAGTTAGGGGCATTAATCAAGCGACAGTATTAAGTGGTATGCGCTTGTATTTACACGTATGTAATCCGATAAGCGGCGGTGCATCCGCGGAAAGACTATTATCGTAAATGAAACCAGCGTCGAGACACACGCGGGACATGCAGAAGGGAATCCGCTAATCGGCGCAGAAATACCTTGATCCGTGTTACGCCAGTCACCATTGTGTCCCGCTGCCTGACAGGTCAGACGATAAATTGACTTGCTCAAATTAGTGGGTTTATCCCTGACGATACATTACCCCGGAGGTGGTTTCGAGATCTGCGGATAGGAGTTTCGCCGAATTAATTTCCCCCGTGCCAGTCCGTCTGCGCTCTCTCTCCTTCTTTCTACCATTGATACTCTTTTACACCCCCTTCTCTGACTACGTCATCGTTTATGTTTGTATCCCACCTGTTATGCGAGCTCGATCGGTCGGAGGGCATTCGAGCGTCAAGTACATCGCGAGCACGCGAAGGAGGAACCACCAAGGTGGAACGCGACTGGGGCACAGTTGTCTTTAACAATAACAGAAACACGAAAGGCCCCGCGGGCTTGTTTAACGAGGAAAGTCGGTGCAACCATCTCTCCGGGTCCCGCTATCGGCCGCGTAACGCGAAACCAACTTCAAGACAAGCTAACCAACTCGCAACTACGTATCTCGTCTACTGGTATCGCTGACCAATCGTATATACGTTTAAACAAACACCAACGGTAAGCTATTTTCCAATTTTCTCCGAACGATACTTCGTAATAAATCCCGTGAACTATTCTTTATACACTGCGGAGCATAACTATGTATAGATTGTCTTATTTGTACGTTGCAAAATGTAACCATCTTTATTAATTTTTTTTAACTATGTGTTACATCTAATTTAGTTTCCTTCGGGAATAGAAAATAAATTTTTTAATAATTTTTATTGACTTTTCAAGTTCTTATTACGTCCACAGTGAACATGTGTTTAAACACTGGCGTAAGTGATTGCAGCGCTCAAGGTTGACCAAATCAAAAAGATCTTTGAACTTATTCGATTCTTCCCATGACTTATGTTTGAAAATTTGAAAGTAGAACAACGTTCGACAAAAGAACATTGAAAGCCACCTGCTTTTGCAAATTAAATAAACACAATGTTGTGGGGATTCTGAGGAACGATGGCGAACGATACGTTGTTGACGGGTTGCATAAAGAGTTATTGCAACACGAAGCCCGCTACAAGCCGTAAAAGCAAAATCAAATATGGGCATACAAATGTTTCGTCATTTTTCTCATTGCTGGATACATATCGGAAGCTTTCTATTCCTGGATTTGATCTTCGATGTATCATAGCACAAGAAGCTTTGCTTCACTCATGGATGGTTCTGTTGTGATTCCGTTTCATGCATCAGAGTCGAAGAATTTGTTACATTCAAGGGTTGCATTTGTAACCGTCGCTGGAAACGATCCGTGGAATTCTATTTTCGAGATCTCCTTCGCGCCATTTTTCAAATTATCCTAAAAACAATACTCGACTACCTTCGCTCGAGGATGAAAAAAATGTTGCACATTGAATTGAATTAATTCACAAATTTTTACCTCTATTAAATATACAAAAGAATCGTGACTATTGAAAATTACCAAATGGACCATAACTCGAAAAAGTCACGAGTAAAAAGATATATCCAGGTCGAAAAACTCGTTTGAAAAAGTCATGGTCCTTTTCTTTTTAAAGAATGAGTTATTTTCTTTTCAAATTTTAAATTTCTTTTAAAAATTGTACCTCTACTAAATATACAAAAGAATTGTGTCTATTTTAAATAACTAAATGGACCGTAACTCGAAAAAGTCATGGGTATCTTGAACAAAAAAAATTCCTAAATATGATTTATGTTTTTCAAATTTTAAATTTCTTTTAAAAATTGTACCTCTACTAAATATACAAAAGAATTGTGTCTATTTTAAATAACTAAATGGACCGTAACTCGAAAAAGTCATGGGTATCTTGAACAAAAAAAATTCCTAAATATGATTTATGTATTTCAGACTTTAAATTTCTTTAAAAAATTTTGAAAAGTCGCGAATTAAAAGACATTAGCTCACGACGAAAGATTTGTTGGAAGAAGTCGTGGACTTTTGGAGAAATAATTGCCAAAATGAATTATTTTTTCTATCCCGGAACTGGAAAACGCCCACGCGTTTGCCCCGCCGCAGTTCCCTCCGGCTTTCTGTTTTTGTTTGGCGCCGTAAACGAGATAATATTCGCAAAAAGTAGTGAGTACGGAAGGATTTAGCGTAATGGATCCTCGCCGCAGATAGCTGTGCCATTAGATACGCCCATCTCAATCACCAAGGGTGGCTATACTTCTGTCGTAATAGACAGAGATGTAGGAGGGTTTGGGGGATTCGTCGCGACAGATTAGGCGAACTTCACCTTTCGATAATTCTTGATTCTCCTCTTTCCTCAATCTTCACTCAATAGACACGTTGAAAATCTGTTTCGAAAAGCCAAATTTTACCGATAAAAAGGACCTCGGTGCGATTAATATTTCCAGAGCTTGTTTTATTCGTACGGTTCTGTTGTAATAAGCAAAATTTGCGCGATTTAACGTGCTGTATTCTGAAAACAGTTTCGAAACCGAAATGACGCAAATCCTCCCCAATTTTGAGTACATCATATTTCAATTCCGTGGGAAATTCGCGACAGAGAGTGAAAAAAGTGATCGATTCGGCGCGAAACGATCCAGCCGTGAACATTCTAACGAGTATCAGCCACCCACCGCGCCACAGAATTTCGTAACGCAATAGTGCCAATGTGTAATTTGCCACGATAACGGCGCGTAGCAGTATAGCTTTCGCCGTGACGTTGAATTGTATCCAGCGTGGCATGCGTGACAGTATTGCATCGCGATAACGAAATTTCGTTATTCGCGCGTCACAGTATCTGCCTCTTTAACCCCTCAATTCGCGTACTTTGCCCTTTCAACCGCCTAAAAACGAGGCCACCGAGTATAACTTTCGTTTTTTTTTTTTACTCCAATTTCAGAGTTGGTAAAATTCAAACGGTAATTCGTACAGGAAAACTGTCGCTCGATGTTTAAACGATTTAACGATTCGTTAAAATAGAAACGTCGTTCAAGTTTGATAATAAAGAAACAAAGTGTCGAATCGAAGCTTCTTCGAAGCTGAGGCCGTATTCCCCGTCACAGACAATTAGCGGCGCCGTGTCCTGGCCAGGATCGACAATCGTAGCTGCGTAAAGCGTGACAAACGCGAGCGTAGGACTGGCACACGGCTATTCTCGATATTACTATTTAGTCGCGAACCCGCAAACCAGGGGACTGTTCAAAGCGTTGCGCAAGTTATTGGTTCCAACCTTGCTCGCATCGGGCTTGGCACTACGGTGTCCTGCGCATACCAGGCTTGTGTGCATCGCCAGACCGCAACATTCACCGCGACGATCTCTTGTCAGTACATCGACAATCGATCCCTTCGAGAATAGAAAGCGGCGGACTCATTGTCACCGGCGGGGCTTGAAATTTCTAACCGGGGCCACGGATGCGATCGTACTCGTTCCACCAGCTTGAAATTAGAACCTCTACGCGCGCGCTCTCCTCGCGCTCAGACGAGCAATTTTTTGCGTCCATCGCGCAGGCTACGATCTATAAAATCGCATTACGCGCTAGGAATTTGACGGGAAACCGGTGAAACGGCTGGACCCGACGGGAGAACTGATAATGCGTTTTCATTGACCAAACGTTGGAATTTAGGACTCCGAGGACCCTAAAACTGTTGTCTCCCCGCGTCGCTATACTCCTTTACAACCCTGTTGATGAGGTCAGGATATGAACTAATAATATAATAATAAACTCAGACACGATTGGCTAACAAATTGGAAAGATTTATGATGACTGAACACCATTTTTCTAACAAACCCAATATTCAACGATTCAAATGATAAAACAATTTTAACCTCTTCAGGACCAAATTATTTTGTTCCTGGTAAACAGAAATACAAATTGACATCCACCCACGTTGGTCATTTATTCTCTGACAATGCTGCTGGGTAGCATCATTGGAAAATTTAACTATGAACGTTCATAACTCCAGTGATTGCTATTATGATGTAATATTCAAAATAACTGCAAGAATTATTTGTAGAAAATTCCTCGTAGATGTGAATCGAAATACAAACGAATGGCTTGGAGGCTTTTTTAAAACAGTAACGTTTATTAAATGACAAAAACTTTCAATACCCGTTACTGGGACTGCTTATAAAAATATTTCTATAAGTAAATTTCGTAACAATTGCATGAAATGTCTCTGACGTTACCAAGAATGATCATTTCGTGAAATTTGACTTGCTTCGATAGTCTGTTAGCCTTCATTTAACAGGACTAATACGTTTTCAATTAAGCCGGTTAAATAAGCTGTCAAAATTTGGATACACATACAGTCAACGAGAGCTAATCGGCTTTGCGGATGCGGAATGGGCGGGAAATACGGTCGATAGTAAATCGAACGGTGGTTTTCTGTTACAATTTTACGGGCCATCCATAAAGTCGGGCCTGCAAGAAACGAACAAACGTTGCACGATTTACTTAATTCTTTCTCTTTCTTATCGTCTATTTATTTAAACAAGCCCCAATCGTTTCTATAGAATCGAGAAAACAAAAATAATTTCAATTTTTTAAAAAGGTTTCTACATCGTCAGCTCGGATTCAAATATTGAATCGAAACATTGATTTTAATGCAATATATCATAATGTGAAAATACAGTAGGTATAAAAACTATTCGTACGCCGATCAATTTCAACAAAAACTGTGTAGAACTTTGTTTCAAGAAAATATCAATAAAAAAATGCATACATATGTATTAATTACTCGTACATTTTCGAACACATTCAAGACGTTTGTTAATATTTTCATAAAAAATATAAACACACAATTTATTTATATTTCCAAGAATATATATGCATCTTTCGTAGTGAAATAAATTCTATAAAGTTTCTGTTGAGATTGACTGCTGTACGAATACTTTTTACACAGTGTTTAAAACTTCTACGATTAGAAGCATTGGTACAAAGAGTATATCGTCGAAGGAATTTATTTATATTTCTAAGAATATATATGCATCTTTCGTAGTGAAATAAATTCTATAAAGTTTCTGTTGAGATTGACTGCTGTACGAATACTTTTTACACAGTGTTTAAAACTTCTACGATTAGAAGCATTGGTACAAAGAGTATATCGTCGAAGGAATATAATTTCCGTTAGGCGGTACGACCTGGACCAGGTATTAGGAGACCGAAATCCCCATAAATAGTCTGACCGGATGCATAGAAGTGTGCGTGGCGATCGGTACACGTCGTCGTGGAATTCGTACGGAGGTAGCTGAACGCGTGTAAAAGGATGCGACCATAAGTAAGCCAGGGAAGAATCGTTTGTAAGGAGCACGGACTGCCAATGGATATCGATAACCTGAATTCCGCCGTTATAAATCGGTCGATGGTTCATGGGACGTGATATACGAAGAGTTTAAGGGCATCGGACGTTATTGGAATTTACTGGCCCGAAAATTGGGACGCGCTAAGCCCTCTGAAATTACGTGTTCCTTCCTGATCTTCCTTCCTTTCAACCCCTTTCCATGGGCAAACCTATTCCATCACTATCGCAAAGTTCAACTTCGCACCACTCGTTTCGTTCCAAACAATGTAGCTCGTCGGAACTATCCGACTCCATTACCTGCCTTTGCCCCCCTGTATACGTACTCATTTATACGAACATAAGAGAACCTTTATCTTTTCCGCCCGCAAACCGCTGCTTCTGCGCGTAATTTTCCTCTTACCGTGTACTCGACATTTCCAACGGCCGCGTCGCGTGTCCATTTAACCCCTTCCGGCACCAATAATTGCAACAAACTATACCCCGGCAGTTGAATATCGCGTTTCAACTATTACGTACACTTCTGCAATCGAAGCATCGAATTGACATTTAAGTGGCAGCCACGCAAATACTCCGGCACAATATTTCACAGGAATCGCTTATTCCCAATTCGACAATCAGCATTTTTAAGGTATCGTATAATTTTGCTATATTTTTCATTTAACAATTTAAAATAATTTAATAATTTAATAATGTTTAATGTGAGTCTTGTAACACGACCAGATAAAAGTTGGTTTTATGTTATTTTGCTTTTTTATCGAGGCACGAAGGACACTTTTATTTTTTTAAATGAAACGTTTAATAGCTTTCCTCCAATTTAGATGAAACCTTAAATTCTACATAAAAAAAGTATTATACCAAATGGAGTCTGAAAAAAATAGTTACTAGAACAAATAAATTGTATACTTTTTTACGTAGAATTTAATGCTTCGTCTAAATGTGAGGAAAAAGTATTAAACATTCTATTTAAAAAAAACTGACAGTGACCTTCATATCTTGATAATTTATGAGTCATTCGAAGTCGTCATGTTACGAGGCCCACCCTGTATATTGGAAATAGATAACACAGCGACTTTTATTTAAAATCGTGCAATTGCTGCGCGAATTATTATACTTGCATAATGTCGATAGAGAGCTTGTATCAGAAAACTAAAACTGAACTCGATAACTTGAGATTCGAAGTCGTTCTACGTATTCCTGGCGCGATCGTTTACACGCGAAACACCTATTAAACAAACGTCACGTTTGAAAAAGTCCCGTACGTCGGTGTGGCGAGATTTATACATTGACCCCTCTCGGTCCAGTTAATTTTTATAAAACTAATACGCTCGGCGGGATAAAAACTGGAAGATTTATTTGAAGTGGCAGCGGTAAAAGTATCATCTTGCAGGTATAGGTACGTGCCAAGCATCGGAGACCGGGAAGCAATTCAAGGTGTTCCCAGACCGCTCTTTTCCTTTTTCTCTCTTTTCCCTGGAATTTCGTATCAAGAGCCAGCTGTGAAATCCAACAGATCAGCCGAAAGAAAGAAAAAGAGCCGCCTCGGCGTCGAGAGTCGCTTTGACATTTTTAATGCATTCCTGAAGACTGCCGTATTGAAACGCCACGCTAACGGACAGCGAATCACCAAACATTCGCGTTAAAAAAATCTACAAAACGTCACCCCGTATGTAAACGGGGGGGGTAAGCGTCACCCCGTTAAAATATAACAGCATAATGCGTCGTAAATGCTCCATTTGGATGTTCATTGGTAAAATTGTGCCAAAATTCCTTAAACTTTTTCGTAACAATATACAATTAAATGTTAACTACCAAATAATTATATACTTTTAATTGAAATATTTGGCCAACCCAATATATCAATATCACAGAATGGATAGAAAAATTTGCAAGTGGAATTGAATACGTTAGTCAGGCACGTCCGATCAATGACCGATGTTTCTACTTGGAAAAGTCGATCAAATTATTTTTGGCGTTAAATCGAGTCTTCGATAATATGGAATGCATAGAAGAAATTTCCTATCGTGAAATAGCGTTGACTAGATCCAAAAATAGTATAACTATAAGCTCCAATAATGTACTAACATCACAGAAGCATAGAAAAAATGTTCGAGCGGAATCGAACCATGTTAGTCGGACACGTCCGACCATTAATCATTGTTTCTACTTAGAAAAGTCGATTTAATTATTTTTCGCGTTAAACCGACCCCAGCCCGATGGTATTAATAATTAATTTTTCGACATATTCGAGGGGGAAAAAGAAGCGCCGGTAACGCGATAAAAAATTAACGAGCGATAAATTTTCTAGTCGAATCCTTCGCCATCCAAGACAACGAAAAACGAAGGATTGATGAAGAGCATGAGACAGGGTGTCGGGAGGGGCCGAGGGTGGGCTGGTTGAAGGCAATGACGGTAGGTCGTTAGCGTTAATGAATAAGTAAGGTTAATTTGCGAATGGGTTTCACACTATGCGTTGGTACGACCGCTCGCACCCGAAGGCATCCATTTCATTATCGAGACTGAAGCACCCCTTGATCCAGCCCTTCTTTCTCTCACCCAGCTACGCACGGCCTCGAGGATCGCGTCCCCGACCCCTTCGTTTGCAATCTTCGAGATTTTCTACTTTAAGTTCCCCGGGAAGCGGGTGCACGCTTTTTATAGAAAGAGAGGCGGGGGGGGAAAAAAAGAAGGAAAAGTCGGGTAATCCTTTGGTTGACGCGCGCACTTGTCATTTGCTGGGGGAGGCGGTCCACGAGGATGGAATCAACTGTTACGAGTGCTGCTCGTTCCGTGGATGTTTAGAGAGCTCGCGGAGTGCACGGTGTATCTGGGAAAAGAATACCCCGTAATGGTTGCATTATTCAGCCGGATTCGACGAGAAAAGTACACGGTAACAGCGACGAAGTGAAATGGAAACGTCTGAAAAGGAGGTCTAAAAGAATTTTTAAAGCGGGATGTGCGGTTACGCTGACGGTTGATGTGAACAGCGACGCGTGTTTTTCGTATTTACAATCAAACACGGTGAATATTTAAACGCAACAGCGGCTTTATCGGTGTACGAGAATTTGTCAATCTGTATTTACCTGTTACTTCAATGTTACATCGAGCTGTACGATCGCAAATGTATTTTTAGCTTCTTAAAAGTAACGAACTCTTTGTTTAGCGGTACGCGTCAGATCGAATGGAAGTCGAATACACTCGATGTTGAAAATGGAGAAATAGGAAAGAACGGATGACTGGTTTTGTTCAATATGCGGGGAAAGTATACAAGAAGAAACGATGACACTATCTCCCGCCGTCTGACTCATGGTACCTCGTTCTCCTTAACTTGACGTTGCTCTTTCTTTATCTATGCAACACATGAATATAAATGGGACGACGCGCGAATTCACCAATGATGAAAACTAGGAATATAAGAAAATAGATTTGTAACGTCACTTCTAAATAAATCCCAGAAACTATTCCTTTAATTTCTCAAAGATTCTCGAAAGAAGAGATAGCGTTTTTTCGTTGATTACCGGATTTCCCTTTTACAAATCCGAGACTCGCGCATACCGATCTTGAGTTTCGAAGTTCTAGTATTTTCTTCCTGTAGATTCTACCGCGCTCATCTTCTATTTGCATGCCAAACCCCAACGAATGCAGAATGCATAGGAATTTATGGAATTGGAAAAGCTCAAAGAAAGAAAACCGATTTCTCCGTTTCAGAAATTAGGACAAGCTGCTTTGGTGCGATCTTCTTGGGAAAATCGTATGGAAAAGTAGTAACTTACCATGAGAAAAGTAAAATGGTCGTATAACTTTTATTTCAATGAAAATCGATATTGTACACGAGAAAAATTGCGCCGAAGTATGGGTGCGCTTTCGAAAATGTACAACTTGCAACTATAACGTTTTTGCGCAACATAATAGTATAACTATTACAAACAACCGAAAGAATGGCTCCCCTAATAATTTCTTTTTTTAATTACAAATTTACAATTTCGGTAAAGTTTTTAACCTGTTATTTGTATTTTAGCAGTGGAATATTATTAAACATTGAGTCACTTATAATTGTCGTGTGTAACTGAAAACACTTTTTAAAATGTTGGCTACTAATTAGGGTCCTCGATTGAAGAGAATTAATTATTTGTGATTTTATTTTTGAAGATAGGTAGGCTGTTTCGTACTGAAATATGATGGATTTTTGAACCACGCTGTAAATTCGCAGGAAAAATCAGGATTTCGGAATCGGGAGTTACGTAGTGCTCGGAGCGATGTGGTTTGACCTTGGAGATACCGCGAAGACCGCAAATGGAATTTCCATAGATGTAACTGGGGGCAAGAGAATCAGCGAATCCCCGAGGAATATTGGCATAGATATTAGTCCCAGTGCCCGCAGTGTTTCAAACCCCCAACGGCAAAGGAACCGTCTACTCTCGTATTCGCCCTCCCACATGCATGCACGCCGACTATACGTGCGTCCGTTGCCAGCGTACACCAACTACGGGCCGAGTTCGATCATACTGACATCGCGAGCGAACTCTATATGCGGATCTTTGCCAGCAATATGCAGCCTCGCGCTTCTCGCATAAATCACTTCTCGCAATATCTATCCGACCCTTTCGGCTCCAGTATTCCTCAAGGAGCCCCCGACTTTCATATCCCCCCACTTAGAATAGCCCATCTCACTCCCGGCATCGATAGATGTCGCTCTTTGGCATGGAACAATTTTTATTCGCCGCGTCGTCCATTAACGCTAGATTCATGGTCTCGTTGATTTAATATGTTTTTTTATTAAGGGGGTCCTTAAGGGATTTTCAATAAATGCGGGATGAATGCGACGCGATGAAATGTCAAAAAGATGTCCTGGTCAGGCTTGGCGCATCTATCAACGGTCGCTAGCCTTCTGCGCGCCCTGCAGGCCTCCGTTCCCTTTTATACCGCACCTTGTCGGCCGAGCGCATGCGCGAAGCATCGCTACCGCGCGGTAAAGAAGAGGTATGCAATTTTCTAATAGTTTCTTAGAAATTTTTATCAAAGAAGGTGGTTTTTTCATTAAATTTGAAATGTATACTGATAAAAGCTGCCTTTCGTCTATTATCTGAACTTTAAAGGCGGAATGAATGGCTGTATCGAACCGAGAGAAATGACCAGTCATTATCGTTCGACTAAGATCACTTGGCGCGCGTTAAATCGACAACTGCGCCAGTTGATATACTAGTGAAACATAGTAAATTCCGCTTGGAAGTGACAAAACCGGGAGTATTTATTCCCTTGAAAGCAAGACAGATTGCGATTTTTATCTCGCGCTGGCCGCGGAGGAAGGCGAATACGCCGAGAGCGAACGAGACTTGCATTATGTCCGCTCCGGTGGCCATAAATTCAGGGCTATACTAGACACGTATCGATACGTCAACCGCTAACGTGAAATAAAATTTATATTAATAGAAGAACACTTAAAAATATCGATTGTGCCCCTAATTTGGGCCCTCTTTGATCAGACTTTAAAGTCGAAGTCAAAGTCAAGAATACTGGGCTATTGATAAAATAATTTCTGACAAAAGGTGTCAAGTAATGCCAACATTTTGGGGGGGACTATATTTTTTCTATATGAGTTTTGCACCACTTCAATATGTTTTTTGAAGTACAGTGTAGTTTCCGAAAGTACAATACTCGGATGACCCATTTTAAACAGTATGTTCCATAGTACTGGTTAGGATTTCGAACTATTCACGTCGATTCGAGTAAATATCGAAGCAAGCACACGTATTTACCAAGATTTTCTCAACTCTGAATATTTACTTGGCATAAAACCTCAAGACGGATCAGGACCGCAAATTCGAACGTTTTGGCCAATACGGTTTAATCTTCAGTCATTGTCGTATGTTGTGGTGCATTGGGGAAAGATTTGTCCAACTATTGGCAACTATCTGAATCTCGTGGTTATACCAAAGTACGTGTAATCTTGCGATGCCGGGCGGACCGGTCTACCGATGGAAGCGATGGAATCAATGAAGGTGCAGAAGACGTTATACCACTGCTTAGATCAAAGATAGAGGAGAGTGGTGCGAGAATGAGGCACTTCAAAGCGTCATTTACGATGGAGTTTGATTTAATTGAAAGGAGGGTTAGAAACATCGCTCGGTTGTGTAGGATTTCAGATTTAGGACTTACACCTTCGGTAGCTCTAAACTCCATATTTACGAGTTTATGTCTATCACAATTGCAATTATCTATTACCATTGTTAGACTGCGGATGTTTATGCATTTATGGGAAATTTTAATTCTCAAAAAACTACATACATTACACTATAAGTAAAATGAAAGAATCTGCATTTTCGCCCTTTTGGGATACTCCAAAAATCAAAAATCGAAAATCGTATTAAAAAAATCGGTTTTCTGGAAAATCGATTCTCTACAAAACACCCATTTCATTAATTCTGTTAATAAAAATATGAATTTGCACGAAGATCCGCAGTCTAATCATTGCGATTAAGATAATTCGGTAAACTACAGACTTGTAACATTAACTTTTGCCCCAAAAACACGACGCAAGTATATTATTAATACCGTTTTCTAGTCGCGCGACGGCATGTTTCGGTATATAAATTTCCTGTAAAATGTTTATAATGCATCCGTCACCGTGGAGTTGTAGCTACACTTTCAAACTACATACAATGTACGTACGTAGCAAAGATTGATGCGAAAATAACATTCCACACGTGGCGCCGTATAAACTTGCTCTCTCCGCGGGAAGAAAAATTCCGACGACAGTGTACGCATTAAGATTTAACGTCAGAGTTTGCCAGGATGTCGGAAATATTCTGGGAACAAAATCTCTGCGGTCGATAAAGTTCGATCGGCTTCATTAAATTGGAATTTTATAAAATCTTCAAAGTGTAAAAATAGTGTGCATCGAATTCAAGCGTTAGAATATTTAGTAACGAGTGATTATTTCTCATTGAAAAGAAGAAAGACTATAATGATGGAATAAAAATGGCGTGCGGACCACTGTAATCACGAAATACGTGCATAAGTATTTTTTCTAATAATTCCGAAGTTTGATTTCTTGCAGAAATTTTGATCGTTGCCCCGAAAGGTCGTAATGATTATTTGATTTCGTATCACCGTGGGTTGTAACGAGGATATCCCAGTGGTCTTGCTTTCAAACTCTATGCATCCTTAAGGCCTTCAGGAATTATTCCATACTTGACGACTTCTCCTCAGCCCCTTGGCTTCCAATCTCGAGAGGAGAATTCGATGAATCGATTTTCTATATAAAGGAATACGTGCGCGTTTCCAGAGGACGAACTTCTCATCCATAGATCCTGGGACGAGCAGTTTGATCATTACCTGGCAGCAATTTGATTCGGAATATATATTTTTCCCCGGCGAAAACGTTGTATTTATCAACGGTAGAATCCATTAATTCTTTTTTCAAACCGACGGTGCACATTTTTTTTTTTTATCATTAACATTTGTACCTTTTATCGACTATTGAAGTATATCAAGCACTCGTCTAAAAAATTTACATCTGCTTGATTTAAGAAAAATATTTAAAAAGGCATCTTCGATATAAATGAACGAAGGATCGGAATAGCAGAGGCCATGACCTTTGACACATTGATTGCCACGTCAGCCACGTGTGAGTGACACGATTTTTCACTTAGGAGCTAAAACAATTAAGTCTAGATGTTAAAGAAAATAAATCTAGATAGAAATCTCGAGTTGTATCGGAATAAATTCTATGAATAAATACAAAATTTTAGTTTCGTGAACAATTTGAGTGGTTTGGTCCTGGCAGTGAACTCTGGACTCTGGAATTTTAACGAGGCTGCACAAATGAGTTCTACGACAAATTGTGGTTAGTTTCTAATTGTCTGAAAGCAAAGTTTCGTTTTCCTGAACATTTTGAGGAGTTTGGACGTTTTGATAAAAAATTAATGAAGTTATTGGCAATTTTTTCTGTGTTTAATTTTAAAATTATTTTAAATATCGCAAAATGGAAATTGAATTCTGAACGAATAATTAATTATTCATTTAATTTTCCAATGATATGACACGGCTACAATGTCACGAAATTGGCATGTGTCGTACGTCAGTATCAGTTTGAATGTTTATTTATTTCGAGCCGGATAAACCGATTTTGAAGAGGTTAATACGGCAAACGTGCTTATAAATAATCATTGCAAGCTTTGCGTTATGTTTTTATGAAGTACGTAACAGAAAACAATTTTGATATATCGAAATATATACATTTATATAATAATGATATCAATAAATCGTAGGCAGTTGGAAACAAAGTGGGGACCTCGAGGTCGTAGTAAACAATAATCAAATAATTCTCATTTTTAACGATGCTACAATTGCATCACACTTTCCGAAAAATTGAATTTAAAATTTACTTACATAAATATATCACGATAAAATTCGTGGTCATTTTTCCCCCACTTTTAAGTAAACAGGTATCAATTCCAATATTTAAACATTATTTGTTATAAAAGATAAAAGGGGTATAGGTTTCAAAGTCGGTGTTCTGGGTGGCGATTATGGGGGCACTGGAGTATCATCGTGTGCCCCCATATCTGAAGAGGATAGTCGGGTCCTACCTTAGCGACAGGTGGATCAGTTGCACCGGCCGGGATGGAGTAATCATGCGGAGGGGGGTCGTACGCGGTGTACCGCAGGGGTCGGTTCTAAGACCCCTGCTATGGAACGTCAGGTACGACTCGGGTACTGACGTAGCGCTGGAGTGTTATGCCGATGACACGCTGGTGCTCGTCAGCGGGTCAGACTGGAGAGGGACAGCGCGCGCCACGGAGGTGGCGGTGGCCATCGTCGTCGCCGAAATCCGCAGGCTGGGCCTAGAGGTGGCACACCAGAAAACGGAGGCCATGTATTTCTAAAAACTTGGCCCCCGTGCGGTGCCGCCGGCCAGCCTGCGGATCCGAGTTGGGACAGCCTACGTCGAGGTGAAGGCCCATATGAAATACCTAGGCCTGATCCTCGACAGCCGGTGGCGCTTCGTTGAGCATTTCGACCACTTGGTGGAGAAGGCTGCAGCCGCGTTAGGCCACCTTCTCACTAATATGGGGCCCCAGTTTGGGCCCTGAGCCTAGATGCCGTCAGCGCTCTCCACCGGCCACCACATCGGTGGTTGGGAGAATGACGGGCCGCCCCTAGGGACTGCAGGTGCTCAGTGCAAGGGGCCCGAGCACCGAAGGCAGCTCCGAGGCCGCGGGCGTTGGGTGATCTGGCGTCCGTGGCGGAGAAATCAGAGGGGGATGGACACGTTCATCCTTCCCCCCTGGGGTGAGCCTCGACAGGCGTGGCGTGGCGGGAGAGTCTGTGATGCCTCACTAGCAACGACAGAGGACGGTCACCGTGGGGTTTTAGCCGGTAGAAGTCCGGTACTACCCCGAGGCTTCCCCCCCGCCCTTATTTAGGAGCCTCGGGGTGGCCATGAGGATTCCCCCATGTAAAAAAAAAAATGTTTCAACGTCGGTGTAAAAGTTTCTTGAGGCAAATTTTAGTTGACTATAAATTTATAGTGTTCGAAACGGTATGTGACCTTTTACTCTAATGGTGCCTCCTTGTTGCAGGAGACCCTTCAATTACGAATTGAAAATATATTTGCGTTGGAACATCGAGGAGTATCTTCGAAACGGGAACAATGACTCGCAATCTTTGAAGTATTACAGGGGAAACTGGTGTCATCTCTGATGCGTTTCAATTACAATTGCCGAATTACTAGATGATTGGCAATCGTAGACCGGCGACTGATTGGTGATAAACAATCAGCGGTTGATTGCAGTCTGTGCATCGTCCACCCTCGTAAATACGGAACGTATTAACAAGCGACCCCGGGCTCGGCGCAGTAATCATATCAATTACGATCTATCGGCTATCGATCAAGTCATTAAGATTGCAATTAACCTCTATGATGAAGCAGTCTAATTTCTTTCGTGCCGCGTCTCAACATTTCCGAGAAAATTCCCACCGTAAATCTTACGGTGCTGTCGTTTAAAAACTTTACGCCTAAATATCTCGAAAACACACCTCATGGTAGATGACGGGGGGAAAAATACCTCCAATTAATTTGGAGTCATTACAAAAAAAGGTTAAAAATTAAAAAATATTAATTTCAAGTTAAAATTTTTAAATTCAAATTTCGAGTTAAAATAGTGTTAAATGTGTGTCCTTAAGGTTTCTCACTATTTTTTAAATATTCTTATTAATTTAATTCTTCGAAGCGTTCGAGTCTACAATCGACACCGTTGAAAACCATTAAAATTTCTTGACAAGAAATTAGCCTCGGTTCGTCTATTCTGCGTTGTCAGCCTCTGCTTTGAATTCAAATCTTCCTTACTCGTTTATTCGTTGGTTACGACCGCACCACTGCTCCACCCTTCCTCATCAAATTCATTACAGCTCTAGTTACGTGACTTGTGTTTCTCTTTCTTTTCCGATCGGCATTCCTCCAGTTTCTGAACGTTCTCGCTGTATAAATACGCCCGAAATGTCGTAAAACTTGTAACTTCCCGCTCATATTTATTATTTTATCCATTTATTATAAACTTATTGTAACATTTGTTATGTAACATCACCGAATAATTACTCGTTAAACAAATTGGAATATAGTAGTTAAAACCGAATATAAAAATATTACCATCGAAATGGGAATTCCCTAATTAAAATGATGTTAATATCTGTACAATGATTTAAAACTGGAAATTCTTTATTAATTTCCGTATTACACATTTAACAATTCATTGAATTAAAATAAAATACATGCCTCCGACAAAGTGATCTTTAAATGCGCGTTATGTTTCCAAGTTTATTTAACGTTATTTCAGGCCGGAAATCGCACCACCTGAGACATTTAGGTTATCGAGTTAGAGGATATACCCTTAATTCCATTGGAAAGTTATTGTTTTTGTTTAAGAATTATATCGAGGAAAAGCAGAATTTCGTACGACGATCACGTACTTAACTTTCCGTACCTACTTCTTCCGTTCCGTTGAAAATAGACTGTATTCTTGGGCATTGTGGTAACCCCAGTTATATCAATTTCCCTTCTTTGATAGACATTTGCAGCATCCTCGCTTCTGTTGTTCGCCGTTG
Organism: Colletes gigas; assembly: GCF_013123115.1. Classification (NCBI taxonomy): domain Eukaryota; kingdom Metazoa; phylum Arthropoda; class Insecta; order Hymenoptera; family Colletidae; genus Colletes; species Colletes gigas. The sequence goes on from NW_025106665.1 coordinate 1,260,175, forward strand.
TCGTCGAATTTACCGTTCACACACAGTGGCCAAGTAATTTATCAATAACACCACGTCGATTTCACCCTTTAGGTAGTTCAATTTCAATCGCTTCTGTGCTTAGCATTTCACACACGAAATGGATGTACGACCAAGCTCATTTGCCGGCGAAATATCGACAACGGAGGCGTTGAAACCATGTCATGATATAACACGCATATGTCGGAGATAATCGGAACCATCACTGTTCCGTTTTACATATCCCATCCTAACGTTCCTCCATAGCACATATTTGTTTTACCTTGTCACTTCTTGACAGAATTGATTTTTCGTGCTAATAAACGTGGATGAGCTTCGATATTTATTTGTATTAAAAATTGGAGTGCTGAAACACCAGCGAATCAGGCTCGAATTAACGATTTCCTAATTATAATTTATTTCTCTTCAGAATTTCGATAGTTTCGGAGGTAACGAACATTCTCGGATGTATCGAATATTCTCGGGAAACTCAATATCTCAGTTTGGTTAGAGTATCCACCTTATTTTACGTAATAAATTTTGTTCTCAGACAATTGGAAACTTCTTAATTTATAATCTTATTAAAATTTATTTTCTTTAACATCTTGGGAACGAGTAATTGTATCTCCTTAGCGAAAAACCCCCGTCACTTATGGCAGACAAATTTTGTGAACGTGCACTTGGTCGCCCATTTTGAAAACCAGTGTCCAGACCAGATTGCAAAGGTAATACATAGGAACTCGAGAGATACCAACATTCATTAAACAAACCGTCGAGAATCTCGAGGGTATTAATACAAATTCCAAAACCTCTAATTAATAAGCAACTATTACCTTACAACTGTACGCGCCGGAGTTTCTCATTTCGAGATTGTGCGTGTTGTTTAACGACCGTTGGGGTTCGAATAACATCCAAATGTGTGTTACACGGCGGTGTGCCGCAGGTAAAGTATGCGGAGAAAGAGGTGGCTACGTGTGGACGCGTGTGTGTGTGTGTACGTTGCCTCGCCTTACTTCACATCGAGGATACTCGTGGATGATGCCTCTTGTATTTGTAAATACGATGAGATATAGTTAATGCCAACCAGAATTTCCCAGGTGGCACTCACCGTTACTGTATTTTCTCGCAAGTGTTACGTGTGATAAGCCACTTTACTTCGCTACGGGGTTAACTAAAAGAAAAAGTACTCGAGAAAACTCCCCCTTCCCCTTCTCCTTAATTCCGCGCGGGAAACAAAGGACGGGAGAAATATCAATAACGAGCAAGTGGATAACGCCGTATGCAAAGATACGTCTCAACGGTTTTCACTTAACTCCAAAGACGATTCTGACACGAGCAAATTTTTTTAAACCTTTGCTTATACTGATACTATACAGGGTACAACCGTGGCAGGGGATGATTCAACGTATAAAAATTAGTCGAAAAGTAAGAGTAATAGTTTTTCGTTTGATGCTTTAGTTTCGAGATAATTCAATTTGAGGATTTCTAACGCATACCAGTGGAAGCGAATGAAATTTCTCTGGCATGCCTGATCATTAGTTAGTATTTCTACTTAGATGGTCGCGTCCCATGAATTTTTCGAGTCGATTTTCTAGTAAACGGGGCCTCGAACTAAAAAATGTTACTACATCTTTTCGACGGATTTTTAAACTAAAATTTGACCAATTTGTATTTGAAATGTTCGTTAATTCAACTTCCCTAGCACTATACTTTAGATAGCTTTTCTCTCAGTATCTTTTTCACAAGTTAATTGAGTCACACGTGGAATCCTCAAAATTGAAATTAGCCTAAATTAATTGAAAACTAGCAAGGTATGTGTTATCGAGGCAGAGTGTACCTATTAAAACGATCTCTGTTCGACAATGTTTGAAGCAAAACGGTGCTCTGAAAAGTGTGCAATAAATAGGCACTGTAGCTTATAATACACTTTTCCATGAAATTTCCTGTGTTATCGTTTTCTCGGTTGGCTCGACATATTTCGACGATACTCCGTTAATAATTTGTCACTGTTTTCGACAGAGAATTTGAAACTTCGGACGAAGTTTAAAGGCACTCGAAAGAAGAGAGTTGAGCGACCCGGTGCTCGCGATGGAAGAATAAAAGCATCGCAAAAATTTTACTCACGAGTGGTTTCGAATACTGAACGAAAGTAGTAAAAAGTCGTTGTGGAAATATATGTCGGGTGTTCGGAGTTTCAAGAAATTAGACTCGCGGGGAAGTCTTGAGTAGTTCGTCGCAGATGTTGCGAAATGAAAATTCTTGCAATCGACGAAACCGATGCCTCGCGAATCGGCAAGAAACGTATTATAGTTCTACGTACCAAAGTGTCTCTCAAATAGCCATTTTCTCGTTCCCGACACTTTTCTAGCCGCACACTTTTCGTAAGTTCCACGCGATAACATTATATAACTGCTGCAATATTGGGAGCCAAGACAATTAAAGTTCACCAAAGCGACAAATAATTTCTGAAACGCGAAATCCTGTGAATTTTAATAAATTGTCTTCGTTTAGACTTTCCTAGCGTTAATTGATCGATGTTTGTTGCTTGGAAAAAATTCCGTTTGGCTAGATTTTAGCCGAACCGTATTTCTTTACGATTATGTTTTGCACCTGCTCGAGGGGGCGCGGGTACAAGAGCGTTCTCCTTTGAAAAAGAAATAAGGGTGGCACGTGGATACCTGACATTCGGTCTGTCTGTCTGGATTTGAGGACCCAGACCAACGAGTAATATAGATGGGATAATTGCAGATAATTTGCGGCGTCGATTGCTACGCGTTCTCCACTTCAGCCACCCTCCTCTCGTCAGCCACGTCCGTCCCCTCATTCTCCAATTATCATCCCCCTTGCTCCCTACCTCGCCGGTCTCCCACTCAAGTTTGCCTGATTTTGCTCGTCGAGAAGGAACAGCTTTTTGCTCGCAACTCCGAAACCTGGCGATCATGGGAATCATTTACATGGAGCTATAACTTATAATCTGCGGACTTCCAGCCCCGTTCTTCTTGCCTCGCGTCCGCTAAAAAAACTCTCCTTACAGTTGTACCTCTTTGTCTTTACGTGCCAATGGTTTTTGCGACCGCAGAATTCCTCGATTTTCACTACGCTACAATGCAAACGATCAGAAGCTAAATTAAAGAAGGCTTTTCTCATTTTTACATTATTTTATGTTTATATTTGCAGTAAACCTTTTTCCCCTCAGTTATTTACGGACTATTAATGGGCTCGTAACGTGTCTCGACGCTAAACCTACCATGACCGGTAAAAATGACCGTTTTTTAAATTTTAACTATTTACACGCGCGGTCAATGACCTCGTGCAGACGTCAACAACGAAAAGTAAACAAACACTTCGAATGTTTATATCTTCGGAACTAATTACGCTATTTACTTGAATGGACACTCGTTTTAAAGAATATTTCATCCCCTATCCGACGAACATAACTATTATTATAATTTATTTTGTGTTTTATGTTTGTTTTGATATCTGCTTTGACTCTATGCGCCCAAAGAATTCTCAGCAATTGATCATGCGACCAGTGTGGGATAAAATTGGATTATAAATTGTTTATTTAATTGAAAATGAGTTCAAATCGTATGATTGTAGTACACGTTTCGTGACCCAATCCTAACGAAATTAAGTCGCGAGTAAAATCATCGATTCGCGATTCTGCGCCGCACACGTCGCTTTTGCCGACCCTTTCGAGCTACTAGTACATTTCTGCACACTTGCCGTGCCACATCAATAATGTTTGCAACTGCTGCATCTCTCGAAACATCCCTCACAGCTGACTGAAGGGTGTGAACGGTACACCTCACAGGCTTAACAACGTATCTCGTATTATCTGCTCGCGAAGTCAGTTTCTGCTTCGACGTGCAATGATGAACGACATTTTTCAGTGTAGCTGCGCCCTCGTTATCGAACATTCACCGATAATGTCTATAGAAATACTAGTAAGACTTTTTCTAGAAGAATTTCTCGATACTCGATCCGCGAAACTTAAATTGACCATCGATATTTTCTTCCAAATTTAGAATGCAAGTCGAGAGGCTCGATACCTAATTTGAAAATATTAAATTATACGTACTGATGTATTTATTATTATAATAAATATATTAGAGTAGAAAACTCTCATTTAATGATTTACTTTACGAATATTTTGTATAATATGTAAAGTTTACTTCCCTTGAATTTATCTTTCCATAAACGAATATGAAATATATATTTGTTACACCGGTTCTCCTCCCCTCAAATTAGAATTTGTTTGCCGAAGCACCATGCAGAGAATTTGAGTAACAAATTGTCGTTTTCGGCAAATATATTTGCTGTAAATTTTTTATTATTTAAAATGTTCATAAATCCCGTTTAAAAGCGCGCGATCCTATGCAAAAGTGACATTTAGTGTTCACCCAGATCGTTTGTTAACCGTGTACGAAGATAAAAAGCCTCGCTTTGTTATCCCGTTTCACTGACACGGTTGCAGATCAAATTTATTTTCTACATTCTTCAAAGCAATGAAACAACTCGCGGCTTAAAAATGCGTGACAAGTTTACAACTGTTGTAAGCAGTTTATGGTCGTTCGGGAAAATTCCTGCAGCAAATATGCCGCGCGACTTCCATATTAAAACCCTGAAATGCTATTTAAAACATTTTTAATGCAATATTTTATATAGAAACAGTCTCTACGCGTCAATAACAGCAGTTTGAATATATTTTAAAAAAGATGTATTTTAGACATTCGTTGTGACTCCTACAATTTTAAATATTTAGTACGAAAACGACACTTTCGACACACAGGACTCAGAGTATCGATTCCGAATGAAACCGACTGAAAAAAAAGGTAGCTCAATTTAAAAGGACAAAAATTTAATTTCGATGCGTGGAGATGTCCCAGTTCTATGTAATAAAAGCCTGAAAGCCGTGTAGGTACGCAAGAGAAATGCTATCGAATGAAACAGCGGCGAATGTAACAAAAGTTTAAGGAACAGAAATCAGTGGGCGTACAATCTGTCGCCAGGTCCCTTCAGAAGTAAAACTTTACTACTCGGATTTGATCTTGGGAATGGTCAGATGAAATTGCTCATAAGCACACCAAAGTCTCCCCCGGCGGTGGGCAAGTGCGCGACTTATCGAAACTCTTTCGAAACTTTCGCGAGAGGTCTTTTCCCCGGCTCATCACTTCGGGTTTCCTCCCTTATTGACTTTAAGCCCGTCCTTTGAAACCTTTCCCATTTTCAACAATCCGACCTTCTATTACGCAATGTTATTCCTCTACGTTCGATCTGATAACTTAATTCATCTATAACTCCCGCTGATTCACGGCTCGAAGTTCATATTTTTATAAGCAAAGTGTGTTGAGACTTTTTTTTAAGTTGTCGGAGGAGCGAAAAATATCGAACGAACGAGTTAATCTTATTTTACAATAATGCATTACGGTAATAAACATTGTCGTTTATTCGTGAAATACAGAGTGATTAATCGCGTAGCGGGATTCCAATGCTGGAAAGTGAACGCCACATAGAATTAATGCCCCGATGTGCCGAGGCTGTGATACAAAGCTGGCATCACAAAGCATTAAAATATTAATGTTTCGATAGATAACGTATGCTTCGAGAAACGAATCAAAATACACGGAATATTTTTAAATAAATTTTCCGGAAACTAAGCGCCTCGTCAACTGGTACGTTTAGGGTGGATAAATCATTACGTCGGATTACTGGTTTGTTATACATTTATATCGGGTAAATCTGATCGTAATTTATTTAGAGCAAACGAATTTTTAGATTCCACTTTGTTAAATTGGGTATACGCGTTTCACAGTTCCCTTTATTTATTAATTACAAAAATCCATCAAATCGGCTACCCCTTCGCATTCGGGAACTATTATATTACGTAAAAGAGGAGGAAAAGGATGCGTGAGATAGATACACGTCCAGGTGGATGTGTCAGTTCCCCTCGTAATGAATTAAATAGACCATGGCTGGTCCAATCCCTGGCTTATTGGATCCATCTCCCTCGGAAAGTGGTCAGAGTTTCACTTACTGCCCTCCTGGCCTCTCTCGAGGGCATTGCGTTGATACTCCCATCACCCGGTATATTCATGTTAATGTCTATATTACGTAAATGCAATCACTTTCCAATTATCATTCCTGAAACGTACGGGGCGTGCCACTGGTAAATAGACGTCGAATAAACTGATATTCAAAATCAATTTCCTACACTCGAGCCTCACTACTAATGCTACTACAAAATATATTTTCCTAATGAAATGCTTCGAAATGACTAAAAGAATCCACATGGGACTAGCAAAATAAACTTCATTCCTATCTAGTATCCAGTGGTGATTCTTAGCTTTGATTTCAAGCTCCAATATAGTTTATAACAATTCTATTGAAGCTCCAGAAGTTTGGACCTAGTCCAGAACAAAGTTGTCGAACTGAGAAACAAAAATAAACGACGTTATTGGGAGAACAATTGAAAAATTGGGGGTGAGAAGTAGGGATAGTTCGGTCTCAAACGGATGTAATTTTATGTATAATTTTATCGATGTTACTACAAAATAAATTACTACGAAATGACTAAAAGAATCCACATGGGACTAGCAAAATAAAATTAATTCCTATCTAGTATCTAGTGCTAATTTTTATCTTCGGTTTTAATTCCCCGTAGAGTTAAATTCTATCGAAGCTCCAGAAATTTGGACCTAGTCGAGAATGGAATCGTCGATCCGAGAATAAAAAATTTGCCATAATTACATCGCCGACGAAGTCATAAACGACATTATTGGGAAAACAATAGAAAAAGTGGGGGTGAGAAGTAGGGGTGGTCTGTTCTCAAAGGGTAGTAATTTACGAACTACCTGGGATCGAAACCATCGCGCCACCTTACTCCATCCCTGCCAATCTGCGATTTAGTAGCCAATTTCCAAAGTGCGAAGCGTTGCTGCTACTTAGGCGTTATTCGCTTTTAGGGGATCGAATGGCATGACGGAATGCGTGGTGCGGTGGGGGCAAGTGCCGGGTTACAGTCGAGAGTTGGGAAACGTAAGTTTCAATTTCAATTTAAATAGTTGTTACTCGACGTTCCGAGGAGGGAGGAGACAAAATCTTTCCCCTTTAGGTGCCGTTTCTTCGATCCCGGCGGACACGCGATCCAGCTTAGGCGCGCCACGAAAAATGGCGGAAAGCAACGGGAAGAGGAAAGGGTAGATAATTCCAGGAGTTTTTCCTGTTATAGATGGAATCCAATATTCGGACAATCGAAGAGAATCTCCGAAGTCTCGGCTAGAAATTTATGCTGGTCTACGATCCGTCTTCTCTTGCGGTTGCTTGTCGATACAAACGTGTGTACCAAGTAACCATAAATCGAATCGCGTTTTGCTATCATTTGGTTTCCCCGACGCCCTGCAATTTAGAAAATTCTGCACCCCTCATTTAATCCTATGTACGCTTCGTAGTAAAATTGATGAATGAGAAAGTTTGGATTGTTTGGATTCCTGGAACCTTTTGAAAACCCAACACGAGACAATCAGAATGCATTTTTAATATTTTGGAGGATAACTACTTAGATTACAGTAGAACTTTTAATGTTATTAAGACACTGTTACAGAAGCATTACAAACTTCCTACGCTAAACTGTCTTTGCAAACTCTCGAACGTTGGCAAAAGTGGCGCTAAGCTTTAACAAAACTCTAAATCCTCTGTAAATTCCCTTAGAATCAAAAATTTTCTTCTGAGAACAGTACAAGACACTCGATCCTTTTCTATCTAACATAAACTTTAGTGCTAACATGAACTCAACTATTATTCTAAAAGAAAGAAATGTTCAGAATCACTGGTGTATGGAGTTCCATTATAAAAACACTGCTAGTAGACTTTCGTAGCTCGTTTCCATTAACGTCAAATTATGTCTCCCTCGAAACTATGAAAGATTTATGCAAAGCATTTTTGTTTATCACGGAAAGTAAATGAATTATTCAGAGGGCCTTTCTTAGGTAGTTCACATTGGGTGTCACATAAGCGATCAACTTCAATATTGCATTACATTTATATGACAGTCTCCCCTATCCGCTGAAAAAAATATAGCATACAATTTAAACAATTTAAAGTTAGTTTCGTTTCTCTAAAATTATTGCAAATGTAAGAAATTGACACAACGCGTAATCTATTGACAGAATGTCTAAAAATAATACACCGTTGTGTGGTAAGAAGGTCAGGAAAGTGTTTAGGGTGCGAACTCATCGAGATATATCTGACCTATCCAAACAGAATGCTTAGGGGACTCGAGTACCTCCCTATTATCGAACAACCATGAACATTTAGGCTATTGACACGAGGGTTAAGAGGGCATTCCCGTCCATACCGTAATTTTATAATAGATTCTTAAATACTTTTTTTAAAGGATAGTATACGTTCGCGCTCGAAATCTAATTACACCAATTCTCAAATACTTTTTTTTAAAGAAGGATATATTTTTCTCATTGACTAAAAATCAATTGAGTCGAGTTAATTTTTTTTTTTTTACTACAAAAATACTGAAAATTATAAAAATTAAAATGAATCCGGGATGAATCGTTCGTTCGTAGGGATCGCGGCATTCGTATAATAACTCGAGCGGGCGATAGGCGACTATGAGAGTCAGAAGTACACGTAGAAACACAGAGAGTAGGTGCCCTTTCACACCAATTAAATCTAATTACACCAATTCCGGTAAGGGTAACGTCCATCTAATTATCGTTTGACCGAAGCACGTATTAATAGTAGACCCGTGCTCCGGGTTGTACACCGCCCGCCTCCATTCGTACAGTTAGTCACCATTCGCATAACCGCGGTTGCACGCACACGCGACACGCCGTACCGTACGTGTGTCGGTAACCTAATGACCAAAAAAGAAAGCGACCAGTATTGTATCGTGTCGGTGTCTCGACGGAGCCACCGGGTCAACGAAAGTTAAATCATTTTTGTAACGAGCCACAGCCGGCTGTAACGACGACCTATGGCTCCGTTGGTTCACTTACAAGCGATGAGTCACGACACAAATTCCATACCTCGTTGCCCGGGTGTCATTCCCTGCGCGGAAATTACTCTATTGGATTAAATGTTTCATCAGTTTCTGTGTTTCCTATAATAAAATGAATATTATATTTATTACTGCTCCCTGCAAGTATTAGGGCACTTGGACATATTGTCAATTTTCGACTTGATAAAAATAACTCCCATAAACGGACTAATTGGAAATATTGCTGATACATTTTTACGTTGTATCGCACAATAAAATACAATATTGATATTAACGTAAAAATAAATCGGCAATATTTACATTTAGTCTATTTACGAGGCGCTGCATTTATTAAGTCGAAGATCGACAATGTTTTGGTATTCTACAGCTTGTTTTGGTTAAATATTTAGATCCGATATACAATCACATAGAGTTACGAAACATAGTGAATGTGGACAGTTCAACCTATTAAATAATTCTAGAACCGTTGAGGTACCATTTCTTTTTTGCAAAGTTATAATAGTTTAAATACTGACAAAATTTCCAAGTGTCTTTTATATGGAGCGGTAGCAAATAATAATGAATGTATAAGTAAATATAAATACTATTCATCGCTATAAAATGCTGTTTGAATATCAGAATGGAGATCAAGGTATTCGTGTCTTTGTTATATCTACGCGAATTTTCGAGTCGAATACTGTGTTCCGCGTGGGCTGTGGAAGGCAACTGTCGCATTGTTTATTAAAAATAAACTCGTGTTTCGAAGTTTCCTGAACGCTGTAGCGGTAATTAGGGTGGCCAGACGCGGTGCAGTTTGTCGTACAATGCATCCGCGCAACTTTTAACGCTATCCCCCCTGGCAAAAGGCGGCTTTGCATACGTATATGGAGGCAAGCTCGAGGAACTCGAAGATTGAAAAACTAAGTCTTCTTACGTAACTGGACTTGCAACTTCCGGGCGCAATAACATTTCGCAGGATTTTCAGGTGATAAGGGAAATGAGGTCTGGAATCATACTACCGCGGGCATTGCCGTTAAATTTCCATTAAGTCATCGAAGCGAGAGCCGTGAAATATAACAAGAAAGTTTGCAACGCTCGGGAGTCTGCGTAAATTACAGCAATTTTCGGTTGTGACGTTAAACGTTACGAATGAATCAGGGCGCCGCGAACTTGCCACGAAAATCAAATGAATGTCGGTTCAATTTATCGCGCCGCGGATTCTTTTTCGAAACGAGCAATCGTTGATCGTAAGTTAAAACGTTTCCGTTCCTCGGGAAACACGAATAGTTTAGTTTAAATTGAAAGTGATATATCACGATCGGCCATTTTGAATCTCACAAAATTCGATATTTATCACGACATATTTATTGGTCCATATACAACATCAACTGTCCATCAATATTTTCGAAATAATGGTTACCAACTTTCGGTGAAGCTTTTTTATTTTATCGATGCGTAATAAATAATGATTAACGTCCAATAAAATGCAATTTAAAATCTAAAATCGTGATTTCGATGAACATTATTAACGAATTCAATTTTTTGGCAAGCTTTCGAATCTTGTTCGACGCGTCAAAATATAATGAGAAACTTGCGAATCCCAAATATCGTGTTTTAAAGCACATTTACGCATAATGAGGATCACTATATACATAATAATGAAGTAGCACACCGGTAAACTTATTCGATTTCGAATCAATTAATGACTTAGTAATTAACATCAGCTTTGTAGTTAAACTGCGTCGACGGTATGTTTAACCGGACCAATAGTGTTATGAATAAAATTTAATTACAAACGAAATTGATATCTGGCGCAAACAGGATTATCGCATAAGTAATTTATATCGACGTTATAATGGAAAATTTTCCAATAACCGACTTCTTCGATTTCTACACCGCTTCTGCGAGCAAACAACTCTCAAGGAGATATATTATAGCTAAGGTGATGAAAATTACCTTATTTCTATGTTATTTTTTTTTCTAAGAATAAATAAACGATGCTATTGAAATTTCGAATAAACTTAAGTTATCCTGTCAGGCATTTTAAAAAATCCCTATAAATACAACGTTGACGTTATAATGGAAAATTCCCCAATACTCGAATTTTTCGATTTCTACACCGTTTCTGTGTGCAAACAACTCTCAAGGAGATATACTAATATTAAATCATTAAAATTGCTTTATTTATAATTTATTCTTTCCCCCTAAGAATAAATAAGTGATTCGATACTATTAAGATTGCAAGTGAACTCGAATTATCCTGCCAGCCATTTTGAAAAGTAAATAGTTGACCATCGTGTTCTTCGAGCAGTCATAACTTCGTTTATAATTTATTCTTTCTCCCTAAGAATAAATAAGTGATTCGATACTATTAAGATTGCAAGTAAACTCGAATTATCCTGCCAGCCATTTTGAAAAGTAAATAGTTGACCATCGTGTTCTTCGAGCAGTCATAACTTCGTTTATAATTTATTCTTTCTCCCTAAGAATAAATAAGTGATTCGATACTATTAAGATTGCAAGTGAACTCGAATTATCCTGCCAGCCATTTTGAAAAGTAAATAGTTGACCATCGTGTTCTTCGAGCAGTCATAACTTCGTTTATAATTTATTCTTTCTCCCTAAGAATAAATAAGTGATTCGATACTATTAAGATTGCAAGTGAACTCGAATTATCCTGCCAGCCATTTTGAAAAGTAAATAGTTGACCATCGTGTTCTTCGTGCAGTCATAACTTCATCGTTCTTAGAAATCCAAGGGTAAGCTTTTGCAAACATATTTTTGAAAGTATGTTCTTGGAGAAACTGAAAAGAAAATCGATATTTCGTACCCTTCAAAGAGCGGGGCAAAAGAAAGTTGAAGAGCAACGGCGGGTCGCGCGCGGTTCAGCCGGATCCTGAATGCTGTGCGAGCACATGCCTCCCGCGGGATAATCGAGAGAGGCCATGATGGACGATGCATTCTTTCTCTTTCCCAGCGGAGATAAAACGAAACGACGGAACAAATGAGCTGAGTTGCCGCTCTAAAAGTTTTTCAGTGCGTAATACGCGGCCGGAAAAAAGCAAGAGGGAAAGGGTGCTGGAAAACGGAAAGGCGGCCGCATTGTGGCGCATATAGGGTGAGCCACGAGAACTAGGACAAGTTGTATTTGTGTCACTGTTTGGTCCGTGGGGAAGCAACGGAGCTCGAATAGGAAGGAAACGTTTCACGTTCGAAGCGAGCCGTGTGTCCTTTTATATTAATTTGCGTTCGCCTTCGTTGAAACAATTTACAGATATACTTGCCGCATTTAATATCATCTACCCCGGATAACTCGTTCGTTTCTTGACCCTTTTATACGATGGATCGATCATTTGTTTGCCGATAAGCGACCGGTAAGCGTCAAGTACACACTTCCGGTCGCGAGTATGCCCATCATTGAAATCATCCACGCAAGGTTCGATCGACCAAGTGTCTTCGCATTAATTATCTTTTATTTCTTACGTTTCCTTCAACGGAGTATTCTCGTATAGACCGTAACTTTCTAGTAATGTCTTTTTCATTTGCACAATTTCTTTTTTAAAAAAATATTAAAAATTATAAATGTCAGCCACGTCCTTACCAATTAATATTCTAAATTTCTAGCTATATATTTCGTCAATGTCCCCGATGCAAGGGCGTGGCAAACGGGCCCCTCCACCTAGCAATTTGTAAATAAATTTTAAATTCACAAGCATTCAATGTCGATTATTATTCAACTATCGTATATTGAATTAAAATAAGTAGTTAGTGATTAAGTTTTAGTCTAGCATTTTCACCTGACAACGCCCTTGCCTCGAAGTCACACTTTCTTGAACAAATTACAGGAGTTAGATTATTAAGTTATAGTCAAATTATTAGCCACGTTCGTACCGAATCAAATTCTTTTAAGGCCTCCATTGCTCTATTATAATTTGTACAATTTTTAATATTTTTTAACGAAAAAAAATTGTGACTGTTCTCAAACCGTGGAGCTAAAAATACGAATTAAAATTGAACGAGAAGATGTTCCTGTAAGAGGAATGTTTCTGAGAAACCGCCGTCCGCGCATCCACAGTTTGAGAAACTCTGCCGTAGTGGAACTCAGCGTTTGACCTTTGCGGGCGCGTGGGTGTGGCCGCAATTTGTGTTCCAGCAGAAGTTTGCGTTTATTACATCGTGACGGTTAGCATGGAGGGGGGGGAAAGGGGGATAAACGACGGCTTGTTATTACGAGACTAAAACATGCCTGTTTATCCGAATAATCGAGACGGGTACAAGTGTGCTCACTGAAAAATTCATTAACGTGCAAATTGAAAGGCGCCATTAAGCGTCTCTATCAAGCCGAGATCCTTTTCTTAACCCTGGGAATATTCGCTGGCGCAGGGGCCAAGTCAATGGGCGGATATTAAGAAGCTTGGAAATTTATTAGATTCTTTGGTGTCTTTAATAACGAGTAACCTCGTTTCACGGTAGCAAAAAGAAAAATGATTGATCGCGATCGACCGCGTTAATGTGATTTAAAGATTAATTCCACTGGCGGACACGCAGCTAAGAAGTAATTATCGTCGATTACTCGTCCACGCTTTCTTCGCCTAACTACAGGGTTGCGTTGGAATTCGTTTGGAAACAAAACTGGTCGAATATTCGCGACAGCGACGACCTCGACGCGGGACTAATTCGAAATTGTTAAAAATTTTTGAAAAAGGTCACAAGTGTTCCAGTCGCCTGGACAAATTTTACAGAATTTTTTCAGAATTTTCAAAAAATTTCAAACAATTCCGAATGACGTCCCCGGTTCTACGTCCGACATTTTATCGCGTATCTAGATGCTATCCGCGCCGTTTCCATAGCCTTTTGTTGTGGAATATCGATAGTAGCCGTATCGGTGGCGGTTGTCTTCCGGTAATGGTGGTAGTGATTCGAGAACGACTCGGTATCGCGACATAAAATCGCCATTACGCCACTGAAACATCTTCCTGCCTCGCCGACGTCTTATAAATAAATACGTCGTTCTACCTAACACGCTTCGATCACCAGATGTGTATAGATCCCGAAGCTAAGGAAGGTGACAGACCAATCTTTGGCAGTATTCCAATAAAAATTCGCCACCTGACGCGAAAACAGATTCCGACGCGGATACATTCCAGGCCGTCCAGAATCCCGTATCGAGACTTCCGGCTGCAAGAAATTCTCATCGCCAAGAACATTTTTACGTGTAACAACCAGAAATCTATTTTGTGGCTCGTGCGACGGGGGAAACAAAGGTACAAAGAACTCGCGTATAGCAGACACGTGCCCTCATTTAATATTTATGACATTACGGAGGATAGTGCGCGCGCCTTAATAAGCTATGGACAGATAGGTGGTCGCTGAGTCACTACTGAAACATTGCATTGTGCATTATAAAGCCATTCAGTGACCTCTGGGGTATACTCCGGCTACCGATCACGCCCCCACGTTTCTCGAACAACCCCCTTATAAATTTATAGACGTTATTAAACTCCTTGTCTAAAGACTGAACGATCCTTTATCCAACTCCGTGTCGTGCTGTTCTATTTTTATTTTAGAGAAGTCCTGTACTTGGACTAACGTTAATTAACACGTTTCTTGTAACATCGGTATGAATAAATTGTAAGTTTGGAAATTCATTGTGATTCGTTGGAATTGCCGACCACGACAGATTGTATTATTTCTGGAGAACAATAGGCGAAGGAGAAACGATTTTAACGTCAGATTAAAATCTGTCCGACGCCTACTCGCACGTATCGCGAATAATGTCGCGCGTTTCGATTCCACGTGGAGAACGGTTTTCCATTTGCCAAATCTACGAACGTGTCATCGAGCATCATGGCGGCGTCCAAAGACACAAAGCAGTCCCCGTGATTTGAAATCTAGAGACAACAGGGACAGGAAACGCGGAGAATGAAGACGAAAAGGGGAACAAGTACCCGACGGTCGACGGTACAACTCTTGCAAATATATTCTTCGACAGTTCTAAAACCAGGTCGTCGAGCATTTACGGTTACCAGAACTAGGAAGTTTGCACAGCTAATAGGGACGAAAATGGAACGATAAAAAGCGAATGGAGCGGCCAAAGATAAAAATAGACGAAATAATGTTGCGAATTCAAATGCCTTCGAGATTAATCTACTAATAGCGTGAAAGGGTTGCCTAACGAATCCATTTATTAATAGACCATAGAGAGAATGGTACGATTAGGTGAATTATAGCGCAAAGAAATTGTGAATAATAAATTTCAAAAAGGACAGATTTTCCGCCGTATTCGTAGGACATGATTGTTGCCCGGGAAAATATTTATCTAAGAAGCTGGACGATAGAATGGAAGAATGGAAGGTAGGAATAGAATGAAGAAGGATGCTTTTCCTATGTGAGAGTGGCGTGCAGGGAACGAAAGGATAGCAAGGAACGAAGCTTTCGAGGATTTCTAAGCTCTTTGCCCTTCGCAGTAACATAACCGGTTTGTTTGACCTCTTGGATCTAAGCCAAATAGGAATTGGCTATTGACCAAACCAATGGTACCTAAATTACTGGTGCACCACACGACACGTTGTACGTGGATGTAGGCGCTTGGCTCTTGTTACGTGTCGTGTATTCGATTATCTACGCCGTGGTTTATTACGGGTTAATGTCGCGACAGCCGCGCATCTGCTGCGATCAGTGCGATAATCATCATCGTATTATATCGTCGTGGCTTTAGGGAGTCTAATAAATTCTGGCCCGTTGATGGCTGGGCTACCCACCGTTTGAATGATTCATCGCCGCTGTTGTTAGTCATTGGAACGCGCCCATCGACGCTACTCCCGCTCTAAGAAGCTTGAAAATCGATCTAA
This sequence comes from Colletes gigas, assembly GCF_013123115.1. Taxonomy (NCBI): domain Eukaryota; kingdom Metazoa; phylum Arthropoda; class Insecta; order Hymenoptera; family Colletidae; genus Colletes; species Colletes gigas. Next base: position 1,276,015 of record NW_025106665.1, read on the forward strand.
AACTAAATTCAGTTATTCTTTCAAAGGTAACCATCGGTAGATGGCGCGGACACTGATATGTAAAATTGCAGAGACGTTCAGAAATCTGAAAGTAAAGGCGGACGAGTCTGTCGGGAAAAGGAAATGGTTCGCGAAGAAGAGGAAACCGTCTGTGTAAGAAAAATAAAACAGTCCGGGCGAGGACGACGAATTCTCTGGGACCAGGCGACTCACATTCTACGTAGCACCTCCTTTGTATATTCGAAGGATTTCCACTAATGAAATAATTAAAATTACAAAGCTCTATGTGACAGCGACGAAGACGAGAAAAGGAAGACTACAGACGATTGTAGCTAGGAATCTCTCAGCGTTTCTCTCACCCTCTTCGCCCGCCCATTACCCTACCCACCAGCTTTACGTCTTTCTTTCTTTGCTGCAAACGCCTGGACAAGTTAACGAAAATCAATAAGAGTTCTTAACAGCCATTCCTAAATACACCTTTTCACGTAAATCAAATGCCCCTTTTTCATCAACCGTTGCCGTTAATTGCATCGACAAATATGGAAACTCGAATAAAGCTGTCTTTGTCTTCGCCGCCATTTTTTAATGGTTTCTCCAAAATGTCCATCAGATATATTAAAAATTAATTATACAGGAATGTTAAAAATTATAGTTACAATGAATTCATTGGAAGCCTTTAACCTTTGAAAAAAATTACCCCTTTACATAAATTGCGATATCTCCAAAACGAAAAGTGGAATCGACATAAACCAAAACCCATTTTAAAGGGGAAGCCTTGCCGCTTCCGACAGTGGCTTAATTATGGATAAAATACTACTAGTTTTGGAACTGTACGTCTAAAGTTGAACTATTTTTAATACGTGTTGTTAGACTGTTCCGGGAATGGAATATTAAAGTATTCATTGTACGCACGTATACCGTAAGAAAAGTCGTAAAGTGAAATGGCGTTAAAATATTATTGTATGTTAGAAATTCTAAACGAGATTTTAAAAGCGGTTATTTGGCCGGTCGTGGTAGGTTTAGTGTTAAAAAAAAAGTTAAAACCGTTTGAATAACATGCCCGCGAGCAAACAATGTTTCTCGAGGCCGTATTTTTCGATGGATAATACGTGTGCTTAATGTTCGAGTCGATTGTTTGTACGGTCATGCTGAAACGACTAAAAATGTCCGGTCGCGATGGTATCGAAGGGGGAATTAATAGGGAAACACGTTTTCTATTCGAGAAAACCACTCTGATCGTAACCCGAAGTAAACTAGGAAGTAATCTCACGAGACGACAGGATCGCATGAGTCGTTAACGAATTTCGTTAACGACATTGGTACGTTCGAGCGAAATGAGGTTGGCTAGTTTAATCGAATGATCTCCCCGCTGATGCTTTTCCCCGTTCTATTGCCTTTTTCCTTTCACCAAGACGAAATTCAAACGAACCAAATGATGTTATCAGCTTTCTTTCGCCCCCGAAAGATTGGTCGTCAATCTTTCACTGCTTGACAGATCGACGTTTCCCGATAAGAATTGCTATTTGGAACAGAAACTAAACACGAGTCTTTGGACACTCACGTCGAACGTTTCTTAGTATTCTAGCAATCTTACAATCGTTTCGTGGAAAATTTTTCAGCGCCTATCCTTTGACGGCCGCTGTCACGTATACGTGAGTTCGCCGATTCTATTTGTTATGATCTGGTAATAAATTTATAATTCTTTATAATAATATTCCTAGCGCCCTTGTATGATTCAATTTGGGCCACCATATTAGTATAAAAATATTTTAATATTTTTGTAAATCAAGTTTTTCAAGAAATTTGTTTTCTCGATGTATCTCTAAATAAAGTTATTCGATACCGGGTGGTGTTCGAAGATACGTCCTCGATATCGATCGCCGGTACCAGATTAATTTTTACGATATAGATTACTGTGCCCGTTAAACTGGAAAAGTACCGTGATGTATTGAACGAAAGTATCAAAGTAGATTTCCTTAAGCTCTGCCTAGAATCCTGTAGCCCCAAGGTCCGAACAATCCCTATATTATTTGCTATGACCTACGAACACGGTATCAAATCATAAACAAATATCTCGGTAACGAGATACAAACAGTGCGTTTACGGAACAGCTAAGATGATAGTTACGTAGTAATGGAAGGTAACCAAAAGGGATGAAGATAAAAAGGGACGAGAAACGACAGGTTGAACGAGTGTACGGAACAACGCGAACGGCAGAAAAGTAGAAGAAAGAGAAAATACAAGAATAATAAGAAAATCAAAATCTTTTTCTTTTCTTTTAATGGTCTCCCGCGCCAGAATGCTGCACGTTGATATTTTGCCCAGGTTGCTTCTACATTAAGAGCGAGCGACTTCGACTTCGTCTTCTTTGCGAGAAAAGGTTCCATTAGGCAACATTTAACAAAAACAAACTTCGCTTCGTACTACTTGGGGTTGAATTATTGAAATATTCAAACATCTGTAATAGGAAAGGGCAGCCAATAATGGCCATCTTCTTGTGATTCTTTCCCCTAAATGCTTGCAATATACATTTCGTCAATGTACTCGACGCAAGGGCGTAGCAAACAAATGAATTTTAAATTCACAAGCATTCGATGCAATATAGTTAATATTATTGTTTAAATATCGTATATCGAATTAAAATAAGTAATCGGTAATTTTTAGTCTAGCACTTTCACTTTCGATAAAATTTTTAATACGCCCTTGCCTCGTGGTCGCACTTCATTGAACAAACATTTATTTTTCTTTGCTTTAATATTCATTCCGCGAATTGTTTATCTTTTATGCGGTAGTCTAAATTCTCAGCTACGTAAGAATGTTTTTCATTCCCGGTTGAAAAACTGCGCGTCTGCTTTTTTCACCGTAGAAACGCAACGTGAAAAACTCTCGTCTATTTTATTCCTCGTTCAAACGCAGCGTAAAAACGTTCGTCTAAGCGAGGCCTCAGTGTGTTTCGAGGGAGACATATTACGTGGGACGTTCGCATTAAAACTGGAATTTGTTTCAGGAAGTACGTACTATTTATATCTTTACACCAGGTATGTAGCGTTTACAATGATTCGCAATAAACATCTGACAGCGTTTGTCGTTATAGCAGCCATGTTGGTCCATTAAGAAATTAATGTCAAACATATTTAGTCTATTTCTATAGGAAATTCATTTAAAACCGATAAGTCTACAGATGTATTGTGTTACATAAAAAGCAAAGATGTGTGATAATATTTAAATAAATCTAACTAGTCGATCGATTTATAAGGATGATAATTGGCTAACAACCCGAATTCCAGTTTTATGCATAGATCTTCGGTAGTCTAAGAGAAATGATTCACGTCCTAGTCGCTCAGCCGCATCTCTCGTACTTGTGTCAGTGTTCTTGAGCACTCGCTCGTTTCCCGCCCCCATTATTTTCGCTAGCATGAGGTTGTTTCTGACATCTGGCGGCCCCTATAGACTAGTATTCCGCATATATTATACACATATAGCCATTAGTCGATTCTCTACGTTTTATTCGTAGCGCACACGTCTGCAGAAACGTTGCTTCGACTCGAAGAGAAATCCGAGCGTACTAGGGAATTTTTTAAAATAGAATTAATATGTACGATTTTAACGTTTACTCGCTCGTACGTTACGAAACGTTAAACATAGTATCATTTAATATGTTAACTTCCATTGACACGATGTTTTCAATACGTGCCCGACGCGCTCCCCTCAATCTTCTTTATTCGATCAGAGTTTCAACGAGAGTTAGAAACTACTAGCACACGGTGCTGTCCACCATGTGGTTAATAGCGAACAGATGCCGGTAAGAAAATGGAACAAAGTTTCGAAAGGACAAGAGCCCAGTATTTAGGAGTCGTTCAACTAACTCTGTCTAGCGAATCTATTGATTTCATAAACGGATAGAGCTTCTCTAGCAAAAATTTTTCAACTTCTATCTCTCCTTTAAAGGGGTTAAGTATCAAAATATATTATAAAATATCAAAATTGGAAAAGGCACTCATCCCTTCCATATGCTTCAAAACATCTATCAGAATTATTGATGCGAGCCTGTTGTAATTAGAAATAATAATCAACAAAAATTCCTAGATATATTAACATAGTGTCCGATATTAGCGACATCTCTAATCGTGTGGATTGTACTAGAGAATGTAACGTGAATGTTTCCTTTCTCGTATTCGTCTCACCGTGTCTGTTTCGTGCGATCCACGAGGTCTTTATCGAATCCGATGCAATCCAATCGATAACGTTTAATTTACACAAAACCAAAGACGTTATATTTTAGTTTGTATTCCATAATATGGAGAATAATAAATATTTTTCCCCCCCCAGTCTGTTCCCAAACCTCGCAAACATCGATCGTTTACTCAAAGCAAACTCCTACGTTCCACTCGATAATCATGTCTGTTTCTAAGTGAAAAAAAAGAGCAGGAGACGGCCCATTAAATCCAAAAGCATTTATTTCGCGGAGTAGCAAGATATCTTCGTGAACAGCGGGGGCTCCCCAAAGTTGTGAAACAGGAAGATCGGAAGAGGGGCGTAACCTTCTGTCCCCCCCTTTAACCGGCGCTGTAACCGACCCACTTAATGCCGGGCGCGTCTACGACGGAGAAATTCGCTAAGAAAGAAGCTCCAACAAGCGTGACTAATGCGGGGGTTATACGTGTATACGTTTCTACGGGATAGATACAGACAAGCAAGCAAAAGGGAGCAACTCCAGCCACCGGTTCGCTTGACGAGATACCCGGGTTTGCAAGCGGGGAAACGTATTCAGAAGACAAGCACAAGCGACAGAGGAGCCGTTGTATCCGCTAACAAATACGACGTATCCCTCTTCGCCGCCTTCGGGGAAGAAAAAGTCCGACGTAATATGCCTCTAGTCGGGAAAAGCCAGAAAAAGTCGCACACAAATTGGGGGAGAAAGAGAGCGCCGCGACGAGCGCGAAAGTCGACTGGAACAATAAAGTCCGTCGGCTTTAAGTTAACAAATGACAGGAATATTTGATTGTTGGAACTGCGGCGAAACGTTGGGCCCCCGGAAACAGGACTCATTTAACCCGGAGGGTCAGTTATGAGAAGTTATATTCATTTATTTGTTTCACTGTCCATGTATCAATATGTTTTTTCGAAAACAACTTGTATGTTTGCAAGTTTCGTTTACTTACTGCGAGCCAAGTTATTCGGTAATTAATTTTTAGTAGCAGAGAGAAGGAACGAATTGCTAATCATTTCTGTGCGTTTGGCCTTTTGTTTAACATTTGGTTCTCTTATTCTTGCACTCCTATTATTCGTGCTCGATTTATTAACGCATGTAACCATTACGATTTAAACGAAATGCGCGCGCAAACGGCACTGTTTGTTTCTATCTCGACCATTAGATAGCGCGACCATGCCTATTTCTGTGACGGTATCATCACCTTCTTCCCTATTGACGAAGAATTATTTTACGTTTAGTTTTAAACCAAGGATATTTTACCACGGACGAGGAATACGAATACATACAATGCATTCACATACAATATATTTTTTATTGGATTCTAAAGCCCCATTACCATTTTCATGTCACTCGCAACGTTACCAACAGGTTACAGAAATGAACACAGCACAAAGTGAAACAGAAAATGAAATTACAGAAATTTTATAATTTTTTATATATACGCATGAAATTTCGGGAAAACATTTCGTGAAGTATTTTTTTCTCGAAAGTCCGTAGAAATTGGGGATATATGTAATCACCAAAAATAGTTCTAATTGACCTCTGCAACCAAAAATAATTTTTTCAAAATGATTTGTTACTCACTCTTTTTTGCTCTAAAAAAAGAGGCCATTTTCTGTTTTTTTCTAACGAAGGAAAAAGTAATTCAAATCCTATTCATTGTATACTTAAAACAAATTGATAGTGAACAGCGAATAATAGATTTATTCGTGAATCGTATTTTCTAATAACAGTAACGAAGACCCAATTTGCATTTAATATGAGCAGTAACTTACAAAAATATGCTTCGCTATTATTTATAATTTAAAATTAGTATGATATATTGTAAAATGTTCTCCAATGTTCAAACTAGGCTTTCTTTTGCATGTTTCACATATGTATGTACTAAGTTTCTCTTCTTTCTCGATGTACTTTACCGTTGTAAATAATTGTAAATAATTCTGTTCATGGTCTTTGCTCAAGGTGTAAATTTTATTTTGGGCCATGAGAACAATATTAAATTACTATTATAATTTATAATATAGTTGCAATACCATCGAAACGCAACAATAGTTTTATCGGACATCCCCGCGATTATGGCGTCGTTTATTTTTTATCCGATCGTAATTAAGCGTACACGCATGTACGCTTTCACCTCTTGTTTAACAGCTAATAACGGAAGTCTCTATGTAATTTCTTACACGGTCGCTTCCGGCGGTATTATTCCTCGACGCGCGAATGCTTCACAAGAATTGTTTGGCCGCCATAATTCGGTCGAAACAATTCGACAGCGATTATGCAATTTGGTGAGAACTTGCACGCCAAGCAGACACGCATAAGTATCAATTCAAAAGTTCATGAATTTTTTATCAATTTTTACTTGCAAAATTAGGAAATTATCGCACAGTATTTTTTACTATACTTTCGAATCTTTTGTCCAAGAAACGTATATTTATACGCGTTTTGACGGTAACTATAAATTTTGTCATCCACGGAAAATCAAAATTGTCGTTAAAAAAAAATTTCACCATCGAAGGCAAAAAATATTTGTTTAATCAAACTCTCGTATTAATATCGCTAAATAATATCGAAATGTTTTTATTTTATTTGATGTATGTCGAGTGTAAAAAATTCCCCCTCTCCCCTATCCTCTGATATCGTAAAATTGTTGGTAATTAAAAGGAAACTAACGAATATCGCGAACAGAATATATTTTTTTTATCGAGCAGGACTGTTATCAACATAAATGTTCTTTGCGCAACGCCTAGGCAATTTCCAGCGAATACAAATTCGCAATCGTGCAAACTTGATGACACCCAGACGGCACATTACACAGAAATTACATAGGCCTGTCCCAAGGTTTGAAAACCTAGGTCTAATACAAAAATTGTTCGTGAAACCACAGTCAACTGACTCTTCTTTACCAAGGTTCTTTCGCAACTGTACTTTCCGCTCGTTAGAAACTTTTCGTGCTCGGAGGAAGGAACGATTAGGCTCGACACGAGAAAGGGCATTTAAAGCAGTTTATGAAGCAACGAAAATTTACTGACGAATTTTTAAATGAGGCTATTTCGCCTGCAGGATTCTGATACAAGGATTCCCATTTATTCGGCTCGGGAGTCGATTCAGGAACCCAAGGGCCCCACATAGAAGTAAGGCCCCGCTTGGAAGTAAGGCCCCACTTAACCGAAATTCTCCCCACCAGACTACTGTCGAAGCAGTGAGCTCAGATGTAGGGGAACATTGACTTCAATGGGGTTTTCGACTTGGCTAGTTGGCAGGAAGTCTCGCTTCTTCCGAAGGACATCTTCCTCCTTCGATCTCTTCGAAGACTTTCAAAACGATCAAGATTTACAAGATTTCTAAGACGATCAAGAATTTCTCAACATAGAGTCTGTATTGCAACACAAAATGAGATTCGAATCCCACAACTATAAGTGTAAATTGCTCTAAATAATTTCCCAGATGCATCAGAACCCCCCACTATCACTAACTATAGAGTACATATTAATTGTTTTCTAATGTTCACATTTTCTTATCACACCTTGATCCTTCTATGAAACCCAAAAATTAAATCAAATTAAATTGTAGCAAATTAAATTAAATTAATTTTAATTAAAGTTAAATTTTGACTTGTTTTATCTGACCCCGCCATCACTAACTATAGAGTAAATATTAATTGTTTTCTAATGTTCACATTTTCTTTATCACACCTTGATCCTTCTATGAAACCCAAAAATTAAATCAAATTAAATTAAATTAATTTTAATTAGAATAAAATTTTGACTTTTTTTACCTGACTATAATCGACTGCTAAAAATCAATTGATTTCTTACCAAAGTTTGTCAATTTTTAAATGAAGTTTGCGTTGTTTAAAGTACAGAACAAGTATCCAAATCTAAATAACGGTTGTTATCTCCCCAATGATTTCGTGTTGATCTATATATGTATGTATTTTTCTTTCATTAAGTTTATAATCGATGCAATTTGCAGGAAACAAACACGACGACGAATTATCCAATTCGGCAATTATCCAGTTGCCCCGCAAGGCAGGAGAAAATTGAGAAGTCGTTAACGAACACGAGGAATAAAATGGTAGGGAAACTTGGTTTCCATATCGGGCGAAATTGTATTGTTCAACACAAATTATGTCATACGGTTTTCCTGCAAAGTAGCAACATCCAGTTGAAACCTTTCACTCGCGTTCGGTCTTTCGTTATTACGAAATTCATTGCATCGGGAAAATCTGTTCGATTGGGACTCCGTTCGAAGTTTTCCGCCATGATAAAAATGTACGTTGTTCGACGATATTCTTTTAAATTATGTAACACATTGACTGCTTGTTTTTCACTATTAAAAATGTATTCAACATGCATTCTTTTGAATGATGCACTGACAATTTTATAGGATTCTTGAAATACTATTATTTAAAAATTTATAAGAATTAGGGATCATTACAAGTGTTTGAGAGAATGGTTGGAAGCTTGAAATTCCAATCAATGTGTTAATTATTTATGCCCCGAGTTAATCAATTATTATGTCCCGAGACAAACGAAGTTTCGAAACAGTGAACATTTTATACATCGATAGAAAATTAATATCAGCTCGAGACGTCCACAAAGTGACCATTTAAACGAATTACAGCCAAGAAGGGGAAGCAACTCGCCTCGAACGCTCAGAAATGCTCGATAAAATGAAATACAAGACCCGTGGCCTGACAATTTATGGACGATAGTGCGCGTGACCGTGCGAAGGAAGAAAGTTCGTTTCGAGCATCGCACGAGGAAGAGAATTCATCGCCATCATCGAGATACTCTGGTTCTACCTGTGTTTCGTAGAAGCCTAGAAATGGATCGTGATGACGTAAACACTAATTAAAATCTCCGATATAGAACTCCCGTATCTTCATACCACTGCTAAATTGCACATCAGCATCTTTAACTTTAATTTTTTTGTGGATGAATAAAAATTGTAATTATTCCGAAAAAAAGCAGAACATACACTTAAGGTTTTCTGCAAAATATTTTGTCCTTTCTTGACCAAAAAATAGTAAACTATTCCCCGAAGAATAGCAAACAGAACCACGTAATTAGATTCTGAGGATTTCACAGTTAATATCTTTCGAAGTTAGAAAGAGCGTTTAATAAGTAGAAATTGTGAAAAATGATTCGAATGAAAAAAATTGTAATTATTAGGAAAACAAGAGAGAATATAGTTTCAAAGTTTTATTACAAAATTGTTCACAGTTTCTAGGCCAAAGAATAGTATTTTTCAAAGAATAGTAAAGAGGACCACGCAATTAGCTGCTGAGGATTTCACAGTTAATATCATCAAAGGCAAACGTTCGTATTGACTAATAACTGATCTAAACCGGAGCGATTAGCCAAGGGACCGATACGCTTGCATCCCGAGTATTAGCATATCTAATGAGCCGGCAAAGAGAAATGCGTGTACTCCGGAAAAACACGAACGACAGGTTATCGGAGCATGATCGCACTTTGCGTAAGCCTCGGCAAAAAAGGTAATTGAAAGATTGCAGATGGAATGGGAGGCTCTCCGCAGGCGGAGATCAAAACTTTCGCTTCATACTCGCCTCTTGCGTCACACGGATAGTCTTGCACGGTGACGTTTTAGGGTCAGATAGTTGGAATAAAAATTGTTTAACAAACATCTTCCTACAGCAGTTCAACTCCTTCCCACGTGATAGATCGAATTAGAGCGACCTTCGTTTACTGCACGTATTTTTTGCGGGACTTTCATTCACGCTAACCGTTCGATTCCTCTGAGTCACCCTGAACGCATAAATTATTATGGAAAGAAAAAAAGAAAAGTAAAAATATTCAGTACCATGTACTTTCAATGGAATTGAAGAAAAAACTGTGGAAGTAAATATTACTCGTGTTGCAATTTAATTTACTTGGAACTGATTGTTTCCATTGTTTTCATATCTTTTACCAAGCCAATTAATAATGTTGCATTTTTTCCAGTATAAAACCGTTTTATCATTTCCGAAACCACCCATCAAGATTTTAAAAGAGTCCTTTCTCTTCCAAATCTTCGTTCGAAGATCGAATTGAATTGGAACTCGTTTTCAACGAGGAGAAAGGACGAATACTCGGCTCGTTTTCATAGCCCTAAGCCATTCGAAAAAGATTCCCACACGCGAATCAGGAAATTTTAAAAGAAAAATAGAAGAGTCCTTTCCCGAAGTTTCATATCATTTTATATAAATCACACAATTAATGTAAATAAATTTGTGAATGTCATCGAGTAATCCGAATTTAAAAAGAAGAATTCAAAAATTATTTTTCCCCTCTTCAGCGGCGCGTTAACTTTGATTCAAACAAAAAACGATCCGTTGATTTCGTTTCTATCGAGAGTTTTGTGATTTTTGCACACTCGGTGAATTTGTCCCACTACGCCAGCACGAGAAGCGGTAAGAGAAGACAGAAGTGGGTTCATTCTTCAGCGACGTTCACCGTTCTGTTCGTCTCCCACCTGGTCTTTGCGTCGGGAACTCTTCCCCTGCTGTACAAGTAAAACTCTCAGACGTTTTCCGATCTCTAACAGTTCCGAACCCGTCCTCGCCAACGTGCGAACTAGTCAGCTAACCAGAGTCTGATGCCTCATCGCCATTGTTCAACCGCGACCTCCGAATACGGGGCAACTATCGCCGGAAATAATCATAGATACCCCCTCTGGTAATAAGAAATCGTTCGAGGAATATTCGAATTCCGTTTTCGGGTGGATACGGTACGAGATACGTCGAGAATTCGGAACCCCACCTCGGTAGAACCGAGGAACAAGTGTTACTGTTCGTTCCATCCGAGTTTTTGATCGCAAGGAAGACAAGAAGTGGGATTCGATGTTCCCGGGGTGAAGTTTTACGAAGAACAGAGTATATTTTAGTGAGATCGATCGAGAATCGAGGAAAGGGATCGCCGACGCGATGAGACGGAAGAGCGCGCTGTGTTTCCTGGGGATCGCGGTGATCCTGAAGATGGAGTCTCTGGTGGCCGGCGAGGCCGATCCAGCGATCTTGTCCGGGCCCGATTTAACCCACTTCCAACAGGTAAAAATAATTACCGATAGCAAGTCAGTTCGTTTCGATCGTCTTCGATTTTGTAACGTCGATTAACCAGGATAATTGCCAAGGGAAAGAAAATGTAATTCCACGCGGAACAGAAAGAGAATTGCACGAGAAACACTGTGCTTTTGTGTATTTTCTCACTATTGTGCACGGCGAGAGCGCGGAATTATTTGCAAGCCCCCCCTCCCCTCTACCCCAGAAACGACAGCCATAATTATTCGTGCCCCCGACAATAAAGAAATTTGCAAGTCGCGGTCGGAGATTTGGATTAATTAAGCAAATCGTGAAATTCCACGAGAACTAAAATATAAAATAAATTATCGTAGTCCGATATAACTCTCTATCTTCCGGTATAATGATAGGAAGAAATAATAGAACTTTGAGGCGCCCCTTGAATTAACGCTAGAGCTACCTACAATTATGGTGTATTTGTTTCTACCAAAGACATTGAAACGATGTTCATTTATTCTGTTATAGGAAATTACGGTTCTGCAAAATTGCATTCAAGTAAAGTAACAATTTTTATTAGAAAATAAGAACTTCGTAGAGTGTTGTTTCGACCCTTAAATATAACAATTATTTAGTATCTTACTTTAAGTATTTCTTATAGTTCTGTATATCGAATGCGTTCTGTAGCTTTTCGAGAATAAAAATTTCCCATAAATGCATGAACATCCGCGGCCTATTAACGAGCCAGGCGTTTTAATTCCGCCAAGTAAAAATTCTTTGGAAGAGATCGCGTTAAACAATTAAATATCAAGCATCACACCGTGGATGAAATTCGCAGGTAGCACGTTTCAACGTGCAATTAAATCTGTTTCGAGATTTCTCCGAGTCCGGTAAAATGTATATATCGTGTAGCACGTATTTGCAATAGGTATGCAGATTTGATGAAATTACTCCGGGCCGGCACTCGCGTCTGACGTAATCAGGCCATAGTATACTACGTACACCCTTTCGCATGGCGGGCATAGCTATCTTTCCCGACAATCGTGCGCAAGTTTCACTGGTAAAGTGGTAAACCGACAAAAAAATTCTGTGCCTCCACAGTTAATTGTGCTCGCTCTGTTAACGCGCGACTTCCTCGCCTAGTATTCATCTGCATCGTTTCTGATCCCCCTCGATTTCGATTTCGATTTCACTCGCACGTTTCCGTACGATCTTTATACTTTCACGATACACGCCGGAGCTCTCCAACTTCCAAGCTCTGGAATCGAGGCTGTTCTACCAGAAGTATACATACGAAAACAATCCACAAACTACGCGCTAAAACAACCAAAAAATATCCTGGCTACCTTGGTTTTACACTTTGTCTTTTTATTAATAAAATTAAAAAATGGTAGTTTGAAGAGGGTTGTTTCAACCCTTAAGTATAATATTCTGTATCTTACATATAAATATATAAATGCACAAACATCCACAATCTATTTATGAATCTAACTAATCTACTCTGGGTCCCATTTCAACCTTCCATTAAAAAATTAAACGTTTTAAAACTATCGTTTCTATTATTGATTTCTTTTTCTATTATAGCTTGTAGAACGTCTTTATTTTACCTAACATTTATTAAGACAATCAAAGTCAAACTAGTTGACTCTGGGCCCCATTTCAACCTTCCACTAAAAAATACCAAGATGTGCTCAATAATCAGATGGTTAAAGAAGAATTAAATGTGCCAAAAAAGGTTTCGTTTCACCGTAAGATTTATTGCAACAATCAGAATTCTACTACTTAAAAAAAAAAAATAAGTTTACTTTTAATACTTCTTTCACCCTTATTATTTAATATCTCAAGCTATGTATTCACCAGTGTACTATTCATGTCATTGACCTAGTCAACATATTTACTAAAAATTCTCCAATGGAATTGATTGTAAATTTAGTGGTGTGATAAATAAAAAAAAAATAATGTTAAAAGTCATGTAACTTAAAATAATATTCATTCGTTTTATTAACAAATACCAAGTGTTCAACTGGGTCGTTGACTTCGTATAATTGAAATCAGAGCTAACCAGCCGTACAGTGTTTCTATTAATGATGTTATGAATAATAAACATCAACCTACACGAATTTAATTCAATAATTATGGTTGAATATGAGTTGTTACTTTGGATCATAGTTAATATTTATATACGAGTTTAGGTTAGAAAATTAATTTGAACGATCTCTATTCGTCTAAACGTTTAAAAAGATTTTTATCGTTATTCTTAATCTTTAATGGGAGCTAGAGGGTTGTTTCAATCTCCAAAATATAATAATTTCTATCTTACTTTAACTATTTCTTATATTTTCTTGTATTAAGTGAATTCTGTAGTTTTGTGGGAATTAAAATTCCCCATAAATGCATAAACATCCACAGATTAATAATAAACAATCTGAGGCCGGATATTGGGGGGAGTGGCACATTTTACACCCTTCTAAAAAATTATTTATTGTCAAGGACTTAAAATAGTAGCCAGGATATTCGTAACTTAATTTGAAATGTTCCAACGTAAAAAAATCGTTGAATTGATGGAAAATTTACGAGACGCTACAGCTAAAAATAAAGCGGTTGTCCCATCTGCGGGAGAAATCTAGCAGTCGGAATCAGAGGCATAAGAGAGGTCAGAAGTCACTCTGTTAGTGGGTGAACATCTTGGTCCTACTTTCATATACGCTATCATTCGCGTTCATGCTGCACCGTGCACCTGGCAAATGGCGGATAGTGTCATTATGATTAACAGCCCACGGAGGAAGGAAAGAAGACACCTGACAATTACGTTGAATCAACCAACAATCGTTGCTCGTTTAAAGAAAAGACTGGGAACGAATCGACCATGTCTCCAAATTAGAAAACGTTCGCCTGGCACACTAGCACATAATACTAAAATAAAAAAACGATATTCTACCAGGATTACGATAAATAATAATAATAATAATAATAATAATATTAGCGCGTGACGCGTATCTCTTTTTATAATAATAAATATCGTAAAATTCCTCGCGTTTCACCTGACCGGGAAGGGAGACCATAATGCATATAACAGGCGTTCAAAGCATAATCGCCGGGTAATTGAGGATGAAGAGAAGGCCGACGGCACCGATTAAAGAAACCGGAGTCGATCGAAGATCCTTTCACTCTCGATCACCCGGAATGAAGGAAAGACGGACGCCTTCGATGAGCGCGTCGTGCATGGAAACGGAAGTATTAAATAGTGACATCCTATCGGCGTAGCTTCCGGTTACTCTTCGAACTTTCAATTTCACGGATGCCACCGCAGCCTGTTAACGCGAGAGAAACCGTTCGAAAACGGGAATCCTTCTGGAGTATGCCTCGTGTCGGAGATCTGAGCCGATAAACAACGTGTTTTCGCAAAGTTTATCGTCGCGTTTAGTGAAAGTACGGTGATAAAAAAAGTACCGGAAGCGCGAGGAATTCTAGAAAGACGACTCGCTTGACCGGAGATCCTCGACGGAGGTCAACGATGACGCCTTTGGGCGTCTTCGTTAACTTATTATCCTGAAATTTAATTGCTTTTCCATGATTATTGAGTTAATAAATTGCTGGTAAATTGGTTAATTTTCTCCTGTGCAAATAAAGGATTAAAAAAAGAATATTTGTGAGAAACGAAAACTTTCTATCGACGTAATATTGTGTCCTTTATTCGAAGGCCAAACTGAGAACAGTCTACGTGAAAAGATTAATTTGCATTGTTTGCAGAAAAGAAAATAAAAGAGTAAGGTTCTAAGTTTTCAATAAATCAATAAATAACTCTGTGCACTGCCATAAGTGTTGGGACACTTGGTCGAAACGTTCCTCAGATTATTTTAAAAGCTGAATCTACTTTCCACGGCCTCAAGTTAAATTTTCTCAAAGATTTCCGCCAAGAAATTAATAAGAAAACAAAGAATGTATCGATCTAATGAATCAGACAATTTGACTGCTGTCGATATAATTTGGATTTAGATCAAGTGAAAAATAACAAAAGCAAAAGATGAGAGGAGTTACGAGGTATGGAAATTAGTTGCTTAGAGTTAAATGGAGATGTACTGGTCTGGCACACATGATCTGCATATCTTGATGGCCTGCTCGTCGCAGACAGCCGTTTTACATCTACAGAAACCTAGTTTTGTTTCGCGATCTTTTTCACGGCTACATATTTGGAAACACTTTCGTCCCGGCAAACTTTCTCGCCACTAACTGTTCCATATCCGCACTATTTTATTTAAGTTTCGATATTAATAAATAGAATTTACATCCTAGCTCAGATAAACGCAGAAAGAAATTTTTTTTTTAAATGTTTCAGTATCAGACACAATCGCAGAAAAAATTATTTCTGCATTTGCTGTATTCAGAATGACATGAGACATCAATATCGATCATCTTTCTGTTATTATTACATCAGAGTAATTATTACTTATCTGATCGATAGTATCAACGTCTATCTTCGTTACATAATAAAAGAAAATCGCATCGCGAGTATACCTATCTCGATAATTCGATATAAATAATTTATAAATACGTGGAGTATGTTAGTGGTGAGACAGAATATATGTATAAATTTCAATAATTATGCTTTCTTCGATCGGAATGAGTCGCGTCGGTGCTCTCACAAGCCACGTTGTCTCTTTACTTTACAATGTGTGCTTGCTCAGACAATATTGGCATATCGTTTGACGCATTCATAATTATTCGTTTGAAAAGTATACAAAACCAGATACTATGTATTTATCTATTACAAAGCAATATTTGTCAAATATCATCTTTCTAAACTTCATTCATTCTTTTCTAATTATTAACAATGCAGGTTTTACATTTCAAACTCAACTTTCTGTAAATCAAATCATACTTGTAATTTTATTCTTTCTTTTAAATTGAACTCTACAATCTTGACTGAACTATACAGTTCTTTTGGTCTCTACAAAAAAAATATGAAATATTTATATGAAAAATATTTAAAGTTTACCAAATTATTTTACTTTAAACTGGTATAACCTTTGAATTATTAAATTTAGGACATTGGTACTTTAATACTTTCTAGTAAAGAAACATTTACAGAAAGTTGAATTTGAAGTGACTTTGCAACCTGTATTATTAATAATTGATAAAATTTCAAAAAAAAAAAAAACGTATTTCAAAGTCAGCGAATCACAAATAGTAACTCTGTCAAAGGATCGAAATTCGACGTCAAAGAAGTTTTCCTATTAATTATTTATCGACGCGAACGTTGCTCGCTATTTATAAACTGCATGTGTTTTTTTTATTTGCTATGAGAAATTATTCAGAGCGTGTCGCAAATGACTCTACCGCAGACTGCAAATCATTCTAATTATTATAAACGCACGCAGTCTTCGAGGCATTGTATTATAGAGGAGTTTCAAAAGCGTTAAAAATTAAGATAAATTTAATCAGTCAAGTAGAAATCGTACTCAGAAGTAAATTTGCGAAATTAATTATTAAGTAAAAGTGATTTTTACGAGGGGGAAGAAGCTGTTACTATCGTGAATTAAAATGCACCTATCGTGTGCATAATTTGTGTTAAATAATACACGTTTCGAGTCGTAAATACCATTCGTGATAAGAAATAATAAACCCGGGGGAAAGTATGTAAAATATACGGTTCGAAGATTATTAGAAATATATTTGTGGAACACTTTTACTGATTTTGAAACACTGAAATAATGTGTTTCGGTAGATATTCTTTGTAGAAATTCTATCTCGGTCGTATTCATTGATATTTAACACTTGGGGCATTGTTTATTGGAGCCTGAATGCATAGCTCGATGCCAAGTGTCAATGTCCCGATTCGATCCAGCTTTTTCGAGGACACGAGGCGGGATCAAGGCGAACATATTCGAGACAATAGGTGAAGGTGAAGAATGCCTACGTGTTCTCTCACTTTCTCCAGAAACCTTACAGATTAACTGATTTCAGCCAACGAACGGACTCGTCGCGGTTTGAATCTCGAAAAATCCTCTTTGCAATTCTAAAATCATCAAGTAGACTGCAACTTTTTACTTTTGACGCGTCCAATAATTTTTAATTAGCAATAATTTCTCCGAGAAGCGTTTGAAATATTTGTAAATGCACAAAACGATATCGCGAACAATGACAATTTGATTATTGCCGGCGATTTTTAACGTACGCTCAAAATTAATAAGGAAGCTAGTTTCGAAAGTCGTGGGAAGAGGAACCGATAAAATATTGCCGACTTTCACTGCGCTTTAACAGTGGCTCGTTATTCCCGGTGTCGTTAAAAACATTTCGTGCATAATTCACGGATTATAAATTTCGTGGAGAGGCCAATCACGAACAATGATCGCCGGGACGAGTATTCGCACGGAAACGAGAATTATCTCGTCTTTGGCGACATTGTTGTCATAACTGGGAATAATTAATACCGACAGCCCAACAATACACCCTTTAATTACTTAACTGACGAGAAATTAATACGTGACATGCGATGAGTATGAAGTAAGAACTTTTTTTTTTTACTCGATTGTTACATCAAAATCAACTACCAGTTGCAAAATTAATTTAACTTCCGAAATTAAAAATATATAGTCGCTCACCCAGCGGACTGGAAAAAGCTCGTAACTCCTTTGCTATTAACACGTTAACTGCCTGTTTTCCATATCCAGAAATGTCCTCGGCGTTTGTTCAAATTATAGCCTGAAATAGAAATATTTGTTAATCGAACGGTGAATTTGTTATTTTACAATATTTCAAATTAATGTAGCGTTATTTACAACTTTACAAGTATTTCTTCCATTGTAAACAATATTGCAACACTATTGTTACTATTTTGTTTATCGCTTAGATTCTCCAGTTATGGATTATTTTTCAATCGCAAAACCCGAATACATACACGATATAAATACGTCTACTTGGTTTCTACTCGGTTTATCGCCTTATCACTCTAAAACTGTGCCTTTCCCGCCTAATATACTTAAACCATTTCGTGCTTGAAATATAAAATTATCAAGAAATATCGTTACACAGATTTCGATCGAACTCAAATCCGGTGTTTTGGACGACCTCTGCACGATTTTAAGCACCTATGATCTCCAATTATGTTTAATAATTCTGACACACTTTTGCACTGTGTTTAAGGCAATTGTCTCCTACAAAAACACAGTTAATTCGCAGTAAGTAAATTGCAACGATGAATTTACATTTTTGTTACTAAAAAAAGGGTGTAGGATTTAAAATGGGGCACTCGACGGTGACCTTGGCCTTGACTAGAGGTCGATTTAAAATCAATTTAATAAAATGATAGCAAACTGGTAGCAAAAATAGAAGTTTACGTTAAAGTCTAACTAACCCTAACTTTGACCTCTACATCAGGGTCAAGATCATCAGATACCCCATCTTTAAACCTACTTTTCATTCTTGGGTCCTGATACTTTACCTGACATTCTATTATACAAAAATACTGTGTTCAATTGTTTCAGATGATTTTTACCAATTACTTATAAATATTATATACTATATATTAGTTATAAATATATACTACCACTTTGCAATTTATATCTCGTAAACCTTCTAACATCCTGGCGTCTTACGTTCAATTATTCGGTGCTTGACTTGAAATTTACCGGTAGTATATTTTACGTTCTATATTTCCAGAATCGGTGCGTTTCATAGTCGATTATTTTACGATCGAAAGTAAACAAATGATTGTCGTAATACCGGCGGGACAAAAAACAATCGAACAACGTAAAAGCGACGGTTCCGCGGCGGTTAGAAATTTTCCGCGAAATGTGAAAGAAAGCGAAAGGTGGCAAAAATCTTCTCCATTCGGCCGAATGCCAGAAAGTCCGTGAGCCTGGTGAGCGTGAAAGTGAAGGAGCACCCGTTATATAACGGGAATTGTTTGCAGCGCCGCGTGTTTCGCGATGAATTCGATCGTATATGCCGATACGCGATTATGCCACGAGTATAGTATAATACCGTAGCACATATACTGTTGCAAGAATGTAATCACAAAAGAAAATATGGAACAGTTAAAACCAGGAAAACCACTTTCTGATATAATTTCTCTAGGAAGCACAACTTTCAAATTTTCAATCGTAACGCCCGAGTAACCATTTTCCTGTTCGATTATTTTCTGGGCATTTTCTTGTAATCGTTGAATCGAGTTTTACTTGAATACAAATTTAAATCTTAATAAAAAGGTGTTCCAAATTTTTAGAGAAAGGAAATATTGAAGTTTGCCACCTTCAGTTGTGGAGAATAATATTTGAGAAAAGTAAGACCAAAGAGACACGTAATTATTTTCTAGAAATCTTTGTGAGCAAACATTTATCTACACATTCTCTGATTCTTCATTGTTATTCTTCCACAACTTTCTCGACCGTTATAACGTAACCCCATCTATTGCTATCCTACTTGTAGCAAACCGTTCACCGGAGTTTTAAGAGTCCACATAACCGCCATAACCGCTTAAGGCATTCCCTCGACGCCAGACGAAGGAAATGTACGATCACCGATCCATAGAGTCCGTTTGGACACGAGATATGCACTTTTTGCTCGTATCGAGGATCGTTGAAAGTTAGAAATAGGAAGCCACGCCCAGAATAAGCGGCCAGCTTCTCACATCAGCTGTGGGAAATCCGCGGACTGGTCTGCGATCACTATCCGCTGAAGAATTCGATGGATAATGCTTCCACCTTGTAACATAATGATTTAACTATAACCTAATCGCTCTTACGCTGTTTGGAGGGTTACGTCCCCTCGGGTGTCGTCGTTAAAATCCTCATGGTTGTTAAAAGATTGCCCGCTTAAAAAGATTTCCGTTCGTGATTGTTGAAACGAATTATATTATAAGAGTACACAGTGGAATGAAAACCGAGAACAGTCGTACTTTCTCGAATCCAAGGAGATTGTCTCACAGTCTTGGTAAACTCGAGATGGGGAAGGGAAAGAGAACAATGCGCCGGTTAATTGCAACGATACTAATTGCATCGAACTCTCTTTCTTTCTTTCTCGTACCGAGTTGATTATGAACTAACTCGATCGCAAGATTTTCTTGAAATTAATAACTCAATCTATAATCCCCGCTGTACTACGGCTATAAAGAACGGGACAGGCTGAACATCTCACATTTTCCAACTAATTAAAACCTTTTTCTGAACTATCCAGGGTCGACAATCTCACGACCCACGACCACGTCTCTCGGCTTCTCAACAGGCTCAAATACTCAGCGACGTTCAACAACACCAACAACGTTACAGACGACCGCCGCAAGATGCCAGCAAACAGCAAACCGGCGGATCGTACCCGTCCCTGGCAAAGTACAAAGTGGACCGCTCCAAACAGCAACAGATTCAACATCTGTTGCAGCAACAGCAGCAGGTGCAACAGCTGATCCAACAGCAGCAGCAGAAGATAGCGCAACAGCTGAGCAACACGAATTACCTGGGAAACGTTCAGACCCAGCTTCAGCCACAGAAACAGCAACAATTCAGCAGCCAGTATCAAAGCGCCAACGGCCAGTTTCAGAATCTTCAACAGGACCTGTCGCAGCCACTGTTCAGCGACCAGCACCAGGTGCAGTTGCAGGAGTATCTGGAAAAGCAACGCGAGTTGGAATTAGTGCAAAAACAAAGGCAACAACTGTTGTTGGAGCAGCAGGAACTGCAACGGCAACAAGAACTGCTGAGGATCCAACAGCTTCAGAAACTCACGTCGACGACCTCGTTGCCCACGCCTGTCGCCTCGCCGAGCACCATCTCCGTCAGCACCACTTCCTCCCCAGTTCTGGTGTCGCTGCCCACGGCGAGGAAGATCACTCCCTCGGAAGCACAGCTCTTCCTGAAAGCAATCGCCACTCATCAGAAGAAATACTCCACAACGCCGATCTCGGCGCCCACGACAACAACAACGACGACGACGACGACAAGCAGGCCTGTGACGACTGTTTCGCCTAAATACTATCAGGAGAAAGTAACGGACAGCCCAAATATCCCGGAGAATCTCCTGAGCTTGATTCAGGATCAGGAGAACAGATTTGCGCAACAGGGCAAGCAAAAGCCTCAGATCAAAGTGATTTATCAGACCGAGAAACCAGCGACGGAGAGAACAGCGAGTACGAAGATCAGGTCTGCCTCTTTGGGCTCGGAACGGGATGTGTTGCTGAAACAACTGAAGCTGGCCTTGGCTCAATCCGTCGAGGACGATGTCAGGAACGTTAGCACCAGAGATATCGTTCTTCCTAACGGAAAGAAGATTCAATTCATAGACGCGCCGAGTGACCCGTCCTCCGTTATTCCCACGAGTACCTCGAATTTCTCGACTACCATAGCATTGAGCGCCCCGACGACCACTATTAAGCCTCCGAAACTAATCCTCGAGGAGCTAACGAAGGGTGTGCTTCCGCCAGGGGCGGATTTCGAGGTCATCAGGCAGAAGAGCGACGGGAAACTAGAGGAGATCGGCAAAGCGCCGATTCAGAGCCTCCCAGCGAAGAAGGTTACGTTTGTCGTGTTAGAGGAGCAACCTGACGGCAGCTACAAAGTCCAAGGGGTCAAAGGGAACGCGGACAAAGAGGGAGGTGACGTGGACTCTATCGTGGAGAAGATCAAAAAAGGGGAACTGAAATTACCACCGAGTTCCTCAAATCCGGCGACTGTGTCCTCGCTCGAATCTCTGAGAACTAGCTTCAATACTGACCTACCATCCACGAGGAGCTCATCGATATTGACTCAGAACACTGGTCCTACGACCTTTAGGCCAACCACCGCCAGGTCCACTTCTCTTTCGCCGAGGTACATCGAAAGGTAATTACTCTATCGTTAGATTTTTGGGATTCTAGTTCTAAGTAGTCCTAAAATATGAAGGAAAATCTCCTGAATATGTTCGTATGCGTATTATAGCTATTAAGGATTTTGATTTTGGATCATTGTAAATGTATATCAAAATTTGGCAAGGTGCTACTTATGACCTAAACCTGGTGGTTAAGTAAAATTAAACTTGATAACAAAGAGAAACACCGCTGTAAAAAGCAAATTACTTTTAACAGAAGCACGTACAGTAAAATGAAAATATGTAGTTGTACCCAAACTTTTGAAACAAAAATATGAAATACAAAATAGTCTAAAGCGTTAAACGAAATGTCTTTTCGCAGCAGACCCACGGAATACTTCCCCCATGTGACGATCTCTCCAAATTCAGTTTCCTCGACGGACAAATACGTGTCGTCAGCGTCTAGTGTCGCTAGCCACGTGTTCAATTCGCTGAGCACCGTGAACACCACCCCCGGTCTGACCCCTGTGAACCAGGACAACCGAGTCACCGCGAAATATTCAACCTCCACCAGGAGTCACTTCATCCCAACGATGGCCCCCGTCAATGAAATCATTACAACGACACCGTCCTCGGTGCAGACAACTTTCCCGCATCATTCAACCAATTCTTACATTCACTTCGCCTCCAGACCGACCAGTGAAACTCCCTCGGAGCTCAGGCCAATTTCTACTACCGCGAGACCGACCACCTTACATAACGAAAATATCATTTACCACGAGGGCTTCGAAAAGTCCACCTTCTCCCCTCCGACGGAATTGCCTTCCGGGAAAAGTCAGGTCCACGACAGTCTGTCGACGTTGTTGAAGAGGGAGGGGCTGTTCGCCATGACCAAATACTTGAGACAATCGGGCCTCGACAACGTGTTGAACGAAACCGGTGAGTAGACACACATTTTCTGAAAACACAAGAACATCAATTTTGCCATCAAATTTCACGGATCAATTTTTCTAACGTTTATTTTAATTCGAAAGTAAGTAGTTTCTATTTTGGTTGATTGATAAAAATTCCTGCCAAGAGAGATAATTCCTTATGTTTGCTTTTAAAAGAGATGCAATTAGGGCACAATTTTTAGGGAAATTAAATTAAAAACTTTTCTTCGATACGCGAGTATACATGAAGACCCAGTTGTTAGGATCACCCTATACGTGATGCACTTATGGCAATTACTGTTACGACGGCGTCTTATTCTTTACGCGACCGGTCGTTAATTCCCACCGGTCGGTTTTAGTCGTGGAACGTTCATTGGAAAAATGTTCTCACGGATAAACGAATATTTCGACACGGTTGCTTCTTCGCCGAGAACAATGATATCCGTTTCGTCGTTGTAAGAATCTTTAAAATTATAAATTTGCAATTTGCAATCATCGATACACCTCGAACTGTCGCGTTAATTGCCCTACATAACGTTCTATCCTGGACAATTTATAAGTCAGTCATCGGTTTTGCAATTACCTGCTAATTACTAATTGGATTCTATTGAACAGTCAATCACGATGGGAACAATGCTAAGAAACTACGGATCGATTTCATATTGAGTGATCCTTAACTGTCGTAAAAGCTACAAAAGTATTTTTTAAGCAACAAAGTGAAAACCCATACAAAGACCAGAAGGGTTTCCAATAATTCCAGATAATTACAAATATAATCGTTCCCTAATTTCCATATACAGGGTGTTCGGCCACTCCTGGGAAAAATTTTAACGAGAGATTCTAGAGGCCAAAATAAGTCGAAAATCGAGAATACCAATTTGTTGATTAATTCACCCCTGCAACTAAAAATAATTTTTCTAGAATGATTTGAAATTTTTTAATTTCGCCGAAAAATTTTTCCGGTCGTTATGGAACTTTAAACTCTTTAAAATCTCCCACTCAAATTTTTCCCAGAGGTAGCCGAACACCTTGTATATTCTCTACCTTTTTTCTTATCTATATATTTTAACAAGTTTGGGAATCATCGATTTAAACAAAATGACTATGCTGATAGATAATTCTAATTACTGGTAGGTTAATCAAGCACAAGAATCTTCCTTCGATTAAAAGTTGAAGAAGCGTGACGATGTCATTTCACGATTCACTATGAATGACCGGATGGTAATTACTATAGCGATTGAGAAAGATGCATTCGTTCCAGCGACAGTAATAGACTTTTTATCCTTCTATTTGTCTCACAATTAGTATTGCACCAAGATGGCGTTAGAAATAATTTCTCTGATTAAAGGCATCTACAAAAAGAATATAATATTATAATGTTATTAATTCCATTAATAACTGAAACACCAGATATAGCAACACGCAGAAGCACGCAAAACAATTTGAGTTAAACTCAAAATTCGTTGGAATAAATATTGCCCCCCTCTTTTCTTATAGTTCTGTATATCAAGTGAATTCTGTACTTTTCTGAAAATTAGAATTTCCCATAAATGCATAAACATCCGCAGTCTAGCAATAAGTTTACTAAAGCTTGTGTTTAGAGAAGAATAAATCCTTATTGGATTTTTTATCGAGCCATCGCAAACTGTTTTATAAGAGACAGTCGACAGAAGTTATAATGATATTGTATATTACAGGTCCGTACACATTATTCGTCCCGACAGACAAAGCTTTTAGGACACTGTTAGTGCAACTCGGAGGTCCTGAAAAAGCGGAGCAGAAGTTTCAAGAAAATCCGAGACTCCTCAGCGGGGTATGCCATACTTTCTTAATCATTACTACCCTTAAGGATTCTTGCTGCATTTTTATCTGAATAATTAATATCGAATAATCTGTTCGTCTCTTCTAATTTAAAAGCTGGAGTATCAAGTGTCCTAGTTTTATTTTATTTTCTAATTATATGTATATATGCATACCTAATAGAAATTTTCCAGAAAGGAGACTCTTCGTCCTCGGTGCTAAAATACTCGGGCATGGTTCTTTTGTCCAAATGAATCTGTAAACATATAATTGTAAGTCGTTAATAAAATGATATATTTTATGGAAACAGCTCCTATTGCATCACGTGATACCGGGAGCGTTCAGAATCGATTCTTTGCAAGACGAAATGACCGGTGTCAGCTTGGCTGGAACGCAACTGCGAGTGAACGAATATGCGATGCACGACCATGAGTGGAACGACGTGAAGGTATAATCTTATTTCACGATTTCACGATTCTTAAAAATGGCAGAAAAACTTCCCCTAAATAGATATGCAATATTTAATGTTCGGCCACACCTGGGAAAAATTTTAATGGAGGATTCTAGAGGCCAAAATAAGACGAAAATCAAGAATACCAATTTGTTGATGGAGGCTTCGTTAAAAAGTTATTAACAATGAAATTCAAAAATTTTAAATCGTTCTGGAAAAATTATTGTCGGTTGCGGGGGTCAATTACAATCATTTTTGGTGAACACGCATACCTCCGAAATCCTATCCACTTTCGAGAAAAAAAATCGGGTAGGTGTTGAAATTTTTCGGCGAAAAAAAAATTTTTCGAATCATTCTAAAAAAATTATTTTCGGTTGCGGGGGTCAATTACAATCCTTTTTGATGAACAGACATACCCCCGAAATCTTGCGCATTTTCGAGAAAAAAATTCAGTACGGGCGAAACTTTAAACGTTAATAACTTTTTAACGAAGCCTCCATCAACAAATTGATATTCTTGATTTTCGTCTTATTTTGGCCTCTGGAATCCTCCATTAAAATTTTTCCCGTGGGTGGCCGAACACCCTGTATAGAGTTGGAATTTTATTGAATTTTATTTATGGATTAATTAATTAATCGACATACGCGTCAGTGCCAATGACACTTAGCTAAAGCTATATATCGATCATCTTTATCGATCAAATGCTTTTCCTTGATCCAATTTTCTGACCTCCTATTATGGAATGCGATAGAAACATTCCGTTCACTCGTAAATAATGCATGACATCGAACATTCTTAAAGAAAAGATCATTAATCTTTCTTATATGTTAAAACCGATCAACGTTTCGTCGAAGATGATCGTAGGATTCACCAGGAGTCGACCTACTTCGAGTTTCAAGCAAACCACGAAATTTATAATAAATACTAGTTTGCAATATTATTTCTATAATCCTACAGTTACTAAATTGTTTGTTAATTTAAAAGACTAATTTCTGGAGTTTAGCATTCTTTTTAAATTTTTATACACACAGAAAGAATGTGCAGAAGAATATTAAAGAAATCCCAAAGGACCATATGCTTGAATAAAGAATAAATTATTATACCGTCTTCCTTTTTGAAAACCGTTTAAATGGGATATCCTGTATAGAGAGGTAGATAAAGGGCGTTTATTTCTTTATTCCTTTTCATCTTTCCAAGCAGGTGACAACGATAAATGGTGCAAAAGTGGCACCAAACAAACGAGATATCGAAATCCCTCAAGGTATCGCCCACGCGGTGGACAGGGTCATGTTCCCACTTCCGGTCGGCGATTTAGTGCAAACCTTACAAGCTGATCGCGAAAAAAGATTCACGACCTTCTTAAAAATGCTCTACACCTCTGGCCTCCAGGACACTCTGTCAGGTAACCGAAAAGGAATATTTTATTATATTCAATTGAACAGGTATCGAGTTATTATTTACACTAAATCGAAAAGAAAACTCGTTCTAACATCAGTTATAACCCTCTAAAATCAAAAGAAATATGGCGCCCAAAATCTGATTAACTTTTTAGTTTGAAACATTTCTTTGGTAGATTAGCAAAAATGGATGTAAAGTGATGGTCAAATTCATTGTCTACATAGTGTATTAGGTTACTAACGAAGATGACTGCATTGAGAAATGTGCGTACAAATATGATATATTTTAGGGCCAAAGACGTTTACCATTTTCGCTCCAATGGACTCCGCTTTCGAAACAGCCACCTCGAAAGATGGAACACCGATTTGGACGGATGCAGACGGTCCTGAAGCTGCGAAAACAATCATCTCTAGGCACGTTATTCCGTCTACCCTTTATACAGCGGGGATGAGGTATTATCTTCAAAAGGACACGCTTCGTCCTCAGTCGCCCGTCCATATCCATAAAAATGGCGGTAAGTGAAACTTGGATACTCTAGGGTTGTTTTCATCCCGCCATCTGACGATAAAACAGGGAACTAGATGCGTCTAGATACTTTACATTTAATGCCAAAGAGAAAATATAACTGTGGTTGCAATATTTGAATAGAAACTCGCGATACGACGGTTGAAAATTGCTGGTTTAACAATTAATATATAAACAATTTAATTCGCTTTGCTGTTAGTTTTATTTCCCCGTAACTGATACTTGTACACAAACTGGAATCTACGTTAATACGTATTTATAATTGTACGCACATTTATTATTATGAAACATTGTTCTAGAAGTCGGTTCTGTCGCGTGAAAATGTTAGAATGTTACCTTTTATGTTGCAGGTCGAGTACGAGTGAACGAAGCACATGTTGTAACACATAATGTACCAGCAACGAATGGGGTTTTACACGCGATCGATGGTGTATTATAAACGCGCAACAACTGTTAGATCATGTTTTGAAGAATTAGTCGTTCCAACGAACATTTCAGTCGCAGACCAACCGAAATATTTAATTCGTTAAGCCAGGTACATTCTCTATTCAAATCAAAATATAATACAATTACAACGATCGTCGTTAATTTTCTGAAAAATCAACGATTTTAAATTATTTTTAATTAAAATTATAATCGCAAACGATGAAACTTTTAAGTTTGAGTTTTGCACATATCTGCCACAAATTTTAAAATACTTGAAAAGAAACACTATTTCCGTGTGTGTATAAATTAAATATCGTCCTTCCACGAGAAGAAGGCACAGCGTGTTTAGATCCCCACTCTTGCTGCAAACCGCTGATTGGCTGTCACCGATCTTCGTCGCCGTTTTCGACCAATATCTGTGAGTCAGCAGACTGCGACAGGAGCGGGGATTAAAAACACGCTGTACCTTCTCGTGAAAGAATGGTACTAAATCATTGAATCGTTAAACGTAATAAGTTATTGCTTTATAATGTCTAAGTATTTTATAAATACGAATTTTTAATACAATATCCAAATTAAATTTTTGTTTTTAATATATTCGTTATAAAAATCAAAAATCAAATACTTACGCATTGAAAACACAGTTTTTGAAAAATTACTCTGTAAAATAAACATCTGCGACTATCACAGGTTTAACAACTAATAAACAAACAAGATTTGCCATAGATGTTGCAAAAATTACATGAAAAAGAGATAATGGGACCTTTTTTATAAGGTGTGCGCATAAAAGTAGTATAGTCTGGTCCAAGAAAGAATTGACTTGAGGAACCTTCCAAAACTTATCTTAAAAATATAATACATGAAAATCTTAACATTCCTAATAAAGAATGACAGAAATATGGCAAAAACTGGAAGCTCTCAGTACTGAAACTTCCGTATCAATTAATTAAATTCTTTAATAAATTGTATTTTCACATAGTCCATTATTTCTTCGTCCCGACTGTAATTTTTAGAACGTAGTGTATATTACTCGCTCGTGTGCTTTCAGCCCTGCGGATGCGAAAAATTCATTTTTGTATAGAATGATAATGCAATACCATGATTAATATTATTGGAGTGTATTATTTTATAAATAAATGTACAGTACAATTTTCGTAAATTATTATTTTTATAATAGTATTTCGCTAATAATATGAACAAAGCACTTTCAAAGTGCTTTCCTAAAAAATAAATCGTTTGGAATTATAAGTTTTTTTTTTTAAATTAATATCACGCAACAGGAAACAAGGAGTACTGTTCGTTATTGTTATTGACAATATCTTTTAATTAGACTTCCTTTACTGTTAAAAATCTTAACGACACAATTAGTACGGAAAAAACGGACGTATTATACGACTGTATTTTCAATACAATTGTCTTTAACTATTTTTTAAATATAAGTTTTCAAATGAAATCATATTTTTATCCGCAGTTGAATATTTACAATTTATTTTGGACTAACAACATTCAGAATATTGTTTGCATTGTATTTCTTGATTTCCACTTTTATATGATGAATATTTGTCAATTGTGTTCGCGCATTTAGCGGTAAGGTATTGTGAAATCTGTGGTAATATTGCACCAGTTGTGTCATTGCACGTTGCACCAACGCCGTTCCGAGAACCAGACTAGGGAACGAGTTCAACACTTCGCGATTAATTTCTTCTAATGCCCGTTTCCAATTATTCGTGAACGATTGTACGAGAGCTAACGCTTTCCCCTCTTGCCTCTTTAAATCATCCGTTTGCCCTTTTTCGATTAACACCTCTGATTCTTTGACTAACTGTATTATACCACCAAAATACGGATTTAAAACTTCCTCGACATATTCCGCAGAACGTGCGTTTAATTGATCCCGGAAACTCTCCGCTTCCTTCGAATTATCTCGCGTTCTTTCCTAACATTTGTATCGTTATAACCAGTAATTAATTTTTATTTTCCAAATTAATATCTCACCATTAATACACCGAGAACTAAATCGTAATTATTAATGAGGAAAACTAATTGCTCGATTCTGTTAGGAAATATAGTTGCCATTCTTAATAGAAAGCACTGAACAGCTTCCCGTAACTCTGCTAATAACTGTATTGCACCTTCGCAAGGAAATCCTTCGACCACGCTAATCATCGCGGCGCTAAATTCAGCATACCTTCGCGTAATCTGTAAACAAATATCTTCGTTTCCGAACAAATATTTTTGTCTCGTTTTCCTCAAGTTTGTTATTCCGAACTTACGTAATGTGGACCGCTTTCTTTATTGAGTTTCAACGGATCACAGTCCTTTATACTTTGGATATTCATTTGAAAAACACATTCAAATCTGGAATATGCAAATGTCAAATAATACACCGAATTGCCGAATGAAATTATTAACAATACCGTTATTAATATATACCTAGGCCAAATTACCGACGTCATATTGTCCCAATATTTATCTAAAGCCGGTACTGCTCTTTTATGACACGTTAATTGATAACGCATTACCAAATGTAAACAAAGGAATAAAGCAATTGTATCGTAACAATCGTCCACAAAAGATTGCAAGTTTTTCACCATCAAATTTAATGTCTTTCCCATTACCTGCACATGACACACATATTTATGGCATTCATTCTTACTCATCTTCGTGCAAAAACGTAATTTACCTGATTAAAAATATCCATTGCTTGCACGCCGCGTACTTTAAAAAATTCGGTTAAAAACAAATATTCTCGACAAGCATTATCTACAAGGGCATATTGTTCGCTTCTGAACAAGGCTTCATAATGATACTATGGAAACAAGATACATGATTAAGTTTCCATGCTAATAATATAAAAGTAAAATATATGATTAAATTTTTATACTGTAAAAGAATTATAATAAAATCACAAAAACTTATCAATTTTACACTGTACAGTAATGATTCTTAAAATGAACCCCAGACGTGATTCGTAAGTTTAAGTGAAACGTGAAAGACGGCATTTAAAAAACTCGCTGTCCTTTTTCTCGGATGTCGACTACAGCAAAAGATAAAGGTGACTTCGAGGCTTAAGAATGTCGCTGTGTATAAATATCTGTTAATGTCGAAATTTGCCTCCGCTGTACGAAAGATGAACATGCCAAATCCATCTTAAGAATCATTACTATACTGTTTTATTTTTGTAATAATTGGTCTGCCTACTTTTGTTTTAGATGCAGTATGAGGTACAATAATAGGCGCTTCCAGCTGAGAGGCTAAAATATCACCTCTATTGCCAATAGAAAATACAGTGCCCCTGTTTTTTAACGTAGTTTTATGGAAAATACCTCTCCCTATATTGTCTTCCACTCCCATCAGATCATCTTTGGTAGCACCTTCCTCAAACTATAGAATTTAACGAAATTCGAATAAACCTAAAGTTCATTTGTATTCTACACTTACGATTTTGTTAATCTTATTACCTGCAATTTCATTAGTCTTGATGAATACGATTTAAAATAAGAATAATATATTTTACTCATTGTGCTAACATATTCTCCGCATATTTCTTCCGCGACATTACGTTCGTTCGCTAAAATGAATTCGAAGAAAAATTTGTATTTCAACATATTATTCTGAGGCACTTGGTAATTCGTCATTGGCTTTCTGAACTTATAAATCTGTTCTAAAAGATATGTCCTGATTTTCGCCATTGCTTTCACTTTCAACTTTTCTAATATATCTTTCACGTCTAAACACGATTTTGCTTCTTTGAAAGTCTGTTCTTTTACGAAATTTATTTTGTGATTTAGCGTTTGTAGCTGTGTCAAGAATTCTTTTTCTGTTACAGGACAATCCATAATTCCCCTGGAAACATTAGATGTTTCATCAATTTTAGCCAAAATATGATAGTACTTTTTTTAAACTAATTCTTACGCGATCAAAGCTTCAGACACCGTCATATCTTCAATAAATTGGCTAAGAGGACCTCTAATTATTTGTCTATTAGACAGCTGTTGGCTCATTGCTACCGACTTACGCTGGAGATAAAGTATTTCTGAGCTTATACTCCCTAAATCTAATTGAAAGTTCATCAACATTAACTCCATTTTCTGCAAAGGAATATATTTTTAAATTATCTTTTAAGAATAAAGGAACATTCAAATCTCTTTAAAAAACAGCATTATTCTATATTTTTTAGAATATAAAACCTACAAATAAGCAAAAACTACTAGATGTTATCAACATTCTCCTCGTTCATGATACTTCCTTTTAATTCGATACAAAACTTACAATACGCATACATAAATAGGTACAAAATTCTATCTTGTTACTAATATTTACACTGTTAATGAAATTAAGGTATACAGGTCGATAGAATATGAATTCTAACCTCCAATATGTTGTCACACGCAGCAATTTGATTATGAAGACTCGCTATATTTTCGCTTTCTTTGATGTAATCTTGAATAGACTTATTTTCTACTTCCTTTAGTTCTTTCTCGATTTGCCTGGAATACTGACGCAAATCTGTACCAGTCTTCAGAACTTCTTGGACAACATCGTCTCCAAGATCTTGAGGCAACTGCATTTCGTTATCATCGAAAATATTAGTTTCGCCTGACATCTTACTGAGTTTGGTTTATATCTCAAAAAAATACGATTCTATAAATTTATATTAACTATCTGTACAATTGTATACGATAATTCGCACTAATTTTAAGGTAAAATTATGGCCACCATCTGTCACAATCACCGGCTACCCCTTCACCCTACTGACTGACAGGCATGTCAGTGATAGACTGGGCTTCCCCCGCGGAACTTCCGTGTCTACTTTTTTAATAGTCACAATATGATCAAGGGGGTCTTAAAACGTGATCAACGCGAGATGGCGCTCATTTATCGACCTCTGTGGTGCCCACCAAAACAGCTATTTGGTAATGGTACAGCCATCGGTTGAGATGGTTGAGATAAACAGAAACGAAAAACAGTAGTTACAAAATTTATTTTTTAAGATAATTACTACAACATTATAAACTGTACAGATACAATATTTCGTTCTTTAATTAATCGTAATATTACATATTTGTACATAGAATTAAGTTATATTACATCAAGTGTTTCATTAAATACATTTATATTATTTATCAAGTTTCTTTAGTATATTGCAAACTTCATTTCTGTGCTCACCTACGGTTTCGTAAAATTTATCGAAAATAAAGTTAGTAGATTCTTTTAGATACATCATTCTTTTACGAACTGCATCTAGTTTGTCAATTGCCTCTTCCAATTCTGCTGTAACCCTCTGTCTATCTGGCATTGAATCTTGAATTTCTTTAATGGTCTCCTGCAGAGCTTTTATTTGTTCCTTTAATTTTGTTGTTTCATTTTTAGCATCAGTTTTAATTTTATTTATAAAATTTTGTTTTTCTTTAATATCATTAGCTAGATCACTACTTTCATCTTCTAAAATTTTCATTCTCTCCTGAAGATTTTCTAATTCATTGGAATATAATCGCACTGAACACTCTTTCTCAACAATTTCTCTTTTTATTGATTCTTTTAGATTGTTCATTAAATCAGCTTTAGCATTTAATATATCCATAATTTGGGGATGTAGTATACCTTTTTCTGGCATTTTCAATTCTTCTATATTTACACCCATATCACTGTTAATGTGCATAATAATTGCTTTATTGTATGTTAAAACCTCTTTAGTTAGATTGTTATTAATAGATGCTAATTTTATGTCCATTGTGTAAAGTTCTTTTTGTATATCTTCCAAATGTTTATCAAATTGATGTGTATAATTTTGCAGTTCCGTACATTTCTCTAATATTTTATCTTTTTCTGCTTTAGACATTGATTGCTGTTTAATGGCTGAAAGTAATTCGTCATGATGTTCATTTTGTAAACGAATTTGTTCGCACAATGAATTGCACTCTGTTTCTAATTGATCTGCTTCAAAAGTAACTGTTGCTATATACTCTTCTCTTGCATTTATGTCACTTAATTGCTTCTCTTCATCACTTTGTAAAGATGACAACACTTCTCGTAAATAGTTTACTTCTGCATCAATTTTATTTGCATTTTCTTCGACTGCCTGCAGTTTTTCAGTTTCCTTTTCCAATTCGAAACGTGCATTAGAGAAATCCTCTTCACTGATACCTTGTTGCTCAATTCCTTGCAAATATTTGTCAACCAATGCTTCTTCTTCCTCAAGTTTTGCATCATTCCAAGCATTATACAAATCAAACATTGAAAACAGAGCATGTTTATGAAAATTTGCTTGCTTTTCACTACCCACAAAGGGCAAATTCTCTAAATTATATTTCTGTAGAGCTATTTCCCTTACTTCACAAATTTCTACTAACCAGCAAATCCAGCCTAAAACATTTGGCAATGAGTGCATGGCATTAGCAGTTTTTAACCAAGATTTAGCAATAACACCAGGATAATGAAGTTTTTTTGCAATTTTTGGCAATTCTTCCACATAATTAGATATTGTAAGTGTCTGTTTAATATTCAGCATTTTTATCAAATAAGCAGAAACTTCTACAAATATTTTCAAAGTAACAGGTTTTATGCTACCATTATTATTAAGCATTGAAGTAAGTCCATTATCATTAAAGTATGTATCGATTTTTTGAAGCATGTGAGCTTGATACACCTTGTCTGATAGAGGTCTTGTGTCTTTCTTGGTACTCTTTAAGCCACTACTAGCACGATCTGAGGATAAAGACCTACGTCCAGTTGGAAGTGCAGAATGAATTCTGTTAGAATTTCCAACAGAAAGGAACACAGACTGTTTGGAAGCAGTTTTAGCAGGTGTCTTTGGAGTCGTTGATCCATGACGAATTAAGGTTTTCCCTATAAAAGTAACAATAAAGAATAGATTTGCCATTATTGTTAGTCATCGTATATAACTTTTTTTTAACGAAATTAGACAAAGCAACGACACTTTACCTATTTCCTTCAAATTTGTTCCTCTGTTACTCAATCTGTCGCATGATTGGGCTCGAGGTCTGGGTATATGAGAATTTTCGATCGAAGAAACAGAATTCTTTTGTTTAATATTTTGAGTCCTTCTCGAATCACCCCGTATCGAACTTCTATGTTCCCTCTCAATCACAGATATTCTTACGGGATTCGTGGATGATCTACGATCTACAGAGCTGCTCCGCATTATTATAAAAACAGAAACTGTCCTTTTCGTTCGATAACCGTGCAATATTAAGTTTCATTAAACACATAAGATTGTACAATTTCAAAGTCTTGCAACTGTTTTAAACTAAACGTTTTAAATTTAATCGTTGCACGGTAGCGAACTCTGTGTACTACTTGCATACTTTTGAGTCGCAAGTATGGCTGCCGTCGTCCGTTATTTACTAATCAGATTCACTAGATGTTACCAATTCTATTCAAATTATAATTATTATTCCACTATATTTAAATCAACGTACTTCTCTATATATCTAAATATATTTTTATTGTACAAAATAAATATACGCGTTCGTCACAATCCTTTGTAATATCCTTTAAAAGAGAATACAGGAAGGGCTCGATCAGCTAGGAATATATACAGGGTATTTTTCATAAGAGTTTTCATTGGAAAGAACTCTGTGTTGGGAAAACTTATTTTACTCAATTCTGATTATACGATTGCAATGCCTACTTTTTTCTATAAATATTTACACATATGTATAATCGACTATATGTACAATAATTTTTAATTACAGTTATTTCATCTGATTGGTTAAGCGAATGAAAAAAACTATGAATTAGGAACAAGCAATGCTAGTAAAATCAAGAATATTCCCAGAATGAAATACAATCTGATTGGATAACTTGTATTGTGAAATGTCATTTACAATGCCTATATAATTATTTGCAAAAACAAACAATTACAATAATCATATCAAATTAAACACGTAAAATATAGAGTCAATTGTCATTACTCACAATAACAGCAATAATCGTACATTATATAATTAATATATTGCAGGTTACAAATTACTATACATACATATATATATAGAGAGAGAGAAAAAAAAACAAAGTATCAATACTTTTCAGTCGAATTGGAGATGAATTTTAATATAAACTCGTTGTTCTACCTGTCCTAAATATTATAATTAATACATGAGAGTGTAATTGCTTAAAGTCGTCCATGAAAAAGGACCAACAATTTCTTGGTGAAAATAATTATTCAGAAGTTTAGCGTATTAATACGAGCCTGGAATATCAATGGTATATTGATGTAATAATAAAAGATACGAGAACTACATACATATAATCTATCTCCGTCAGATTGGTCGCACGAAATTTACTCGTGGAAAGGTTTCAAATCGGACGGAAGTAGAATCGATACTCCAGAATTCGATAGTGGCAGAAGTATGGCCGAAAGCGGATTTTCATTTCTGCTAAAGACAAAACAGCAAACAACACAGTGAAACTATTATTATGACTGAGTTAAAAGTACTTTATTGCATCCTCTTGTTAACGTTTTTCGAGCTGACGTCACAAATTCGACCGTCCTTACATGGGCACAACAATGGTATGCTCATATTTATGCTATTTTAACGTTCTTCGTTTATACCGCGATAATACACATCCTAAACGTTACTCGTGCATTGTTATTTAACATAGAATCTATAGACGTTAACGTTCAGTGTTGCGTTTCTTTTCCAATGCTCCGTATTATTTCTCTGAAGGTGCAGAAACTTTCGTTTTTTAAGAAAACCGAAACGTCTGCATGTAACTTTAAAAAAAAAAAAACAATGTTACAAGTTCGCTGATAATTCTTTTTCTTTGTATTATGGACATGCAAATGAACTTCTGTTTATTGGTAAAAGTCATGCAAAGTTGTTCATACAAAAGTAACACATTTAAGATTGTTTTCAATGATGGTACTAGTATATAATCTCGTGCAATAGCCGATAAATGTTGTCTAATATTATATGCAAACAATGTTATTACAATGTTAAAGCAATTAGTAAATTCTGAAAGTAAAATTTTGATTATTCCTTATTATGTTGTATGCAAATGCATCCATAATTTTATATATTTTCTTTAACATTGTTGTATAATATTAAATATTTTGTAGCCTTCGTACAGGATGACAATGACGTTCAATATCTTTTGGACAACATACCAATGTCTATGCGTAAGGTTGGTTGCATTACCATTTTTTATGTACACTATATTATTACTCATGTTTTATGGCAATTTTATGTTATTATGTTGTATCAGATACTACAGGTATATAGCATTTACTTTTATAGCGTGTTAAGCCTTAAAATATAAGTTTCTTGCACTAATTACATACAATGTAACAATTCTTTTATTTTGTAGGATTTTACCAATACAGTACATGGGGCTGGGTAAGCATAATACTCATTAAAATAATGGTGAGTGGAAGTAGGAAAGGTTTTCATTATAAATTTCCTTCCTTACTTTAAAAATATTTATACACAGTATTGTAATCTTTTACGGATGATTTGATTACATGTAGAAAACAGTAAAAACAGTTGCTTAAAAATAATTTTTCGTAGAATGATATAAGTGAACATCACGGTCTCATAATTATTTATTGCAAAGATAGTGCAAAAGTTAATATTTTAAATATAAAGTAGTATCCAATATGCATTATAGGGTACAATGTACATAATGTATTTACTATTTGAATTAACATTTTAACCATTTAATCATTTCATCATAGTACCATATCTAAACAATGGAGCTTTAAAATTCTAAACACTGCTTTACTAACTGTGATTACTTCAAACTAATTTTTCTTGTACCTTTCCTATTTTCAATTTCCACTATTAGACGTATATTTAAGGATTGATACCGAATGTATAAAAATCCTGTAACTATCTTTTAAGGGATACAACATCAGACGAAGATAAAGCACAAGATTCGTTATCTCATGTTCATTTCGAACCACATGTTCTGGACTTCAAAGAAAGGTGAGTAAATCACAACTATTATTGATTGTACTCTCGTAAATGGGCTCAAGTACAATGAGGATATTTTTCTCTTTAGACAACTTGGTATACCTCACCAAGAAACTGTGATCTTATTTAATAAAGATCATAACAAAACAATCCATCTTTTATCAATTTCTGGAAGTACGCGTCATTTCTATTCATCATTCTTTCGAAGCAAAGTAAGTTTTGGCCAATTTTAAAATTGATGTAAGTAGCGTCCAATTCTGTCGGCACGTAAATATATCTTATCTATGAAAAGTTTAAATAGTTCAACAAACTCGAAAAGTTAGCAGGATTTGATTTATATAGGTAATCCCACCACTGGGGAACACAACATTTGATGTTGTCTTTCTTGGGCGAGAGGAAGGTGATACTGATACGCATCTTGTTATACATACTGCAGATGGATCTGTGAAATACCAAGTAACTAATTTATTGTACTTATAGTTACGGACTTTGAATATATTTTTCTTTATTAAAAGTACAATGTTATCTTATAGGTGAAAGGATTCAGCGTTAGTAGTCCGTATCGGCTCAGACCTCTAGTGGGTGTTAAACTACCCTTAAATGCAACATTTACTCCACGTATATACATGCACAATCCACACGCAGAAGCTTTACAAGTAAGCGTTTGTTATTAAATTACATCCAAAACTGTACTTTATTTTGGTAAGTTTTCATTATATTTGCCTATTATTATTGTTGTATCATTGAAGGTTCTAGAGATATATAGTAGTGGTGGAGAATTTCAATTGGAATTGCCATCAGGAGAGGCAGAAGGTTCGCGTGAACTGTGGGAGATCCCACCATATCAGACAAAGCCTATCATAAGATTACATTTTAATGCTTACACAGAAAAAAATCATACCGCGTATATTAGGTTTGTAGCATTGTGCGTTTTCTGCCGTAAAAATACTTTGTTCTAATTAACGTCCCTCCGAATTGCAGGCTTAAAGTAAATAACACTTCAGACGTGCTTGTCGTCACAGTTGAAGTCGAAGTTAAAAGTGAGGCTGGTCTTCATTGGGGTGGAAGTACTGGCGTAATTAATTTAGGTATGGGTGGTTCATTACAACCTGCCATAGAGTACCCCATTGCTTTGAAGAATTCAGCGAAAAAGTCATTTCAAATTCTGGTGAGTTATAGATAGATACGGATATAGATTGATCGTAATTTTAAATAAACTTGTTTTTTTTTTTTTACAGAATATAATTAATACGCCAGTTTCTGAAGCATTAAAACTTCATTTTAAGCAAGCGGTAATTCCACGAGATGCAAATATACCGATTGCTATTGGAGCACTTGTCTATGACTGTACGTAGTTAAATTTTGCATCACACTACTGTACTACTGTACAGTGTATTTGTGCATCGTATAATAATATGTGTTTGTTATTCAGGGAAGACTGGATTAGAATTACAACATTTTAAAGGGAAATTAGTGATAAAGGCAGTAAGTCTTGATGGTTCTAGTCAAAAATTAACAATTCCATGGATAGCACAAGTTCTACACGGCGGGCTAGAAGTAAACGCATCAACTACGCATTACTGTTCTCTCCAATCTAATCAAGTGCGAAACTTTAGTGTCGTTAATAAATATAAATTACCATTAGCTATCACGAATGTTACGATGACATCGCATGTGAAGTCACTTTTCATGGTACGTAGATCCGACGTAATTTTAATCGCCTAAATGAAGCACGCTAAACTCATTTCTAACCGCGTTATAAATATTAAATGTTGCAGATAAAAAATTTTATCCCAAGAGTGTTAAAACCCAAACAAAAGGTCAATATATTTTCTTTACAACTTGCCAAAGATAGAAAAGTGGATAACGTGAAAATGAAATCTTCGATTCTAATTCATTCGAATGTCTCCATAACCGAGGTGCCGTTGTTCAGTTATGACGGGAAAGTGATAAAAATTATCCCCGAGGAAACAGAGAGCGACGAGGGCACGATAAACTTCGGCACCGTAGGAAGTGGAACTCAAAACGAAGCTATTTTTGCTCTAGAGAATCAGAATCCGATTAACATAGATTTACATGGATGGGGAGTTAATATATCTGGTACAGTACTGGAACTAATGGGTTGCCAAAGAGCTCCAGTGAATTTTATGGACAAAGAGCTTCGTAATATAACCACGTGCAGTCACACTGCCAATGTAAGTGGATCATAAAAAGTAACAGTAGTAGAGTTATTATCTCTGAAACATTTCTAATTCCGAGATTAAGAAAATATCTCTTAGTTTCAGCATTACATTAAACCTGGTTATTTAGCTATTTTTAAAATTAAAGTGAAAATTCCAATGATCGACGACGATATCATCGTGGGTGATATATTTGTAAAAACAGATTATGAAAGATTCATTTTACCTGTTTACATGCGTGTCGCATACGGGAGCCTTTCTTTAAAGAAACTTATTTTTACGGATTGCTTTCCTGTAAGTATTAGATAATGTTAGTACATCATTCTTCGTAATCTTTCTTTAATAAAACGATTGCCGCGCAGGGGTCAATTTGTGTGCAACAAGTCAAAGTGTATTCGACGTTTGTAAGGTCCATGCAGATAATTCGAATCGCGCCTGTTTATAAAGATAATAGAATAAAATATATTCCATTGGAAGAAGCATCGATGCCTATCATAAAGAAAGGCGAAAATTATGTTGGATCAATAAGAATCGAACCGTCGATTACTTGCAGGCATCATTGTTACTTAGGCTTGTCGTTGGAGAGTAATGGTACGCATCAGCGATACTCGAATAGATTAACATTTTTTTTTTTTTTTAATAAAAATGTACAGAAACTTGACGTAAAATGACGTTTTATTGCAGCTGGCAAACAATGGTTGAATACCTTGACGCTTCCTTCGCACACAAGGGATTCCGATTTAAATTTGTTGAATACGAGATACACCCGTTTTCTTAATTCAACAGGCGGTCGTTCTTGGGAAAACATAACGATGCGTCTAGATACTACCGAAGTTCGCGGGCACACATTTCATTTAAACATTAAACCATACTGGCCAAGCTTATTGAGCGGTGTCAACAACAATAAAAACAAAGTCCCTTTAGTATTTCCCTTGACACAAGTTGGAAATACGTCTTACAGTACGATTAAAATACACAATCCAAGTACCAGCCCTTTAATAGTACAGTTAGTAATGGATTGGAACTATCCGCAAGGAACGCGATTGTATCATTCGTTACCAGCCAAGTATGTATTTTAAAAAAAAATTTGCTTAAGCCGTACTGTCGCGAACTGTACTAGTGTTAAAATACGACTGTGTGCAGGTTTAAATTCCCATGCGTAGAATGTGGGTCTTCAGTCGCAGAGGAATTTAAATTGGAAGAAAATGTGGAAGATCAAAAGCGGCTTGAAAGAACATGGGATGTTACAGTCGCGCCGCAATCGATTCCGTTGTATTTGAAACGCTCGGAATCGAGAACCATACGAGTGTCATACACTCCTTTCTCACCTATTTTATCATCCGCACTTTTATATATTAGGTACAATTTTTACGCGTATCTCTATTTCAAAATATAAATTCGTTGTTTTTCAACGATATACTCAAGAAGTCTTATTTTCGTTTACATATTAGAAATAATATGACGATTTTGGAAGTATTGCGCGTGATGGGGCAAGGGGCAACTGCACAATTTAGATTCGGGAACCGGAAGCCAGGTTCCACTACACCTTTGCTCTTCGAACTCGCCGATAAACATCTAAAAGATTGTGAACGTATGTACGTTTCTTTACTTTGATCCTACTGTTTCAGCAACATTAAAAAAAAAAAAAGAAAAAACACGTATCCTGACAAAACTTAAATAATCGAATGTTCAATTACTCTTGTCACACGTATATTACGAAACACCACGTACCCGATCATAGGCTTAAATAATGATCGATAACGTATTCTCAGTTTTTGTTTTATTTTTGTCCGGCAGGTGAACGATTCAAACGAAATCCCGTTCCGAACCTGACGGTGAAGAGATCTTTTATGGCGAGAAACACGGGCGAGCTACCCATAGAAGTGTATGATTTTTATATAAATGGTCTACAGTGTGAAGGTTACGGTTTCAAAGTGTTGAACTGTATGCCGTTCAAGCTCAGTCCGAACGCGACCAAGAAGATAGAAATAGCATTCACGCCAGACTTCACTTTGTCGCGGATCGAAAGGAAGCTTTTGATATCGACGAGCTTAGGTTCGGACAGCGACATCGAAAACGGTGTAGTGACGCTCAATTTACTCGCGACTCTTCCGCCGCAATCGTTAGAAGATTGCACAGCGTCACTAGCGAGACCATCGTGGGAGTACGCTGTGCAATGGGCTGCCATGAGCCTCTCGTCGGTACTGTTAATATACGTCCTCGCGATTTCGTTTCTCGAGGCGGACCGTATACTGCGAGGAGCGTTAGCCAGTTTTTCTAGAGAAAGCGTCGTTCAGCCGCCTTTCGATTTAAGATTGTTGTCGCACATGCCGGTGCATTCGGTGCAAGAGTCGACATCGTTGAAGGAAAAATTGATAAACGAGGAGAAACAAAAGGTGGTGAAAAAGGAGGATTCGCATCCAGATTGGGCGCTGATGAACGTGAAGAAGTACAAGGATAATATGCAGAAAGGGCTGAAGATACCCGATTGGTCCGCGGAGGAAGAGCGTAGATTTAAATTAGACACAGAGGCGAAGGATTTGTTGTCGTTTAAACGGTGCGACGAGTCCACGTTGGACAACAGTAATAACGTTATAAGCAATATCGCACTTGGTGCCAAAAAACGGAATAGCAAGAAACAGAATAACGCGCAGGACGTTCAAACCGACAATTGTGCGACGGAGAACGTGTTTCCGGACATTCAAGGAGCGCAGGAAAAGAAGTATACCGTGAATGCGTTTATGAAGTCAAGTCCTGTCACGAATAGAAAAGGGAAGTCTAATCAAATAGGAAATGTTAAGGAGGAAACGAAATTGGTCGATCACGAGGTTCAAGTGGACACCACGGGGCTCCTGAACAATGCGCGCAGCAGTAAATTGGATAGCAAAAGAAAACAGAGTACTGTTGGAAATAGCAATAACAATCACGTGACCTTCAAGAAATTCGAGTCAAACGGTAGCCAAAGAAGCATTCATTTGTCGGAGGAAGAGACGTCGTCTACGACGACGGAAAGTTCTGTTCAAGACGATCCGCCGACATGTAAGGTGAGATTATTAATCGACGTCGGGCAAAATGTAAACCCGACTTTGTTGTTTGTTGTAGTTCCATCCAAATAAACCGTACGTAAATATTTTCTCGTTGCAGAATTTTGATCAGCCTTGCGGAAAATCAGAAAAATTACAAAGAAAACCAGTGACCAAGAAGACCAAGCCTCAATCAATTGCTCCTGTGCCATGCGTAGATTATAGAGATAATTACGAAGGTGACTGCGACGACGACGAGTACGATAAAGAGAGACAGAATAACCCGAACAGATGGAAAACGAGTACAACAAGATCTACTATAAAGCATCACATTCACACGTCACGTACCGTCGAATCGTCTTTCAAGTTACCTCGACAAAACAAGAACCCTCCTAGGAAAGATAAAGGATCTCAGAAACGCCGTGGCATCGATAAAGCTCACGCGAAAAGTATGTAATTTTTTTCATTCATAAGTTTGTACAATACTAGAATATCAGTCAAATTTTAATCAAGTATCTTATTTTCTAGCAACATCGTTGAACGGAAGCACTAGTCAAAGGGAAGATCCAACGCGGACATTGGGTACAATTTCTGCTCCATTACCACCACCGCCCTCGTGCTGGGGTGAAAACAGAGCCAGATTCAGTGATGTTGTGGCAAGGAATCAAGAGAGTATTTCACCGTTCCCGAGCTTAAATAAATTACACAAACCTCAAACGACCACACATAATTTGTCGATGGTCTTCGCTAACGACACCAAAGATGTAGATTATGCTAAACAGGAATCGAGTCAGGAGCTAATGCAAAGTACGAATGAATACAGAATGGTATCCATGTCTCCACCTCTCTGTGTTCAAACTATCGAGAAGGAAAAGACATTTAGTCAAGATTCCTTGAAAATGCAGAACTGCTCGCAGCATTCAAATAGTTACTTTATGAATGCTTTTACAGAGCCACCAGTAAGTGAACTATAACTTAGTTATTTTATATGAATTTCGAATTTGCTTTCTATTTATGATGTGTATTATGATCGATTGCTTTTCAGTTTGAACGAGAATTGGTGCCGTACGATGATCTTCCAGAAACGGATGAACCTTTAATGGAACTAGAGAGCCCTGAGGAAGACACGCGATGTCAGTTATGGGAAGACAATAATCCCGTGTTTAATTTACTGTCCGACGGAACAAATGGATTTCAATTGGAACCGCCAAAATCCTCGGAAAAGCCTCCAATGCTAACAGACACTTTAAGGGGTAAAGGCGTACACCGAGAACGTAATGAACAAGTTCGGTAGAATTTTCGAATTTAAAATAAATAATATATTAATTTAAAATTGTAGACAACTGGGCAACAGTCGAAACAAATTGGGAACCACTGTATACGAGGGCTGCAGTGGGAGAAGAAAGAAGTGGTGTCTGGGGTGTGAATACAGGTGGTGTATGGGCTGCGGGTCCATGGGGTGCTGCCACACCACCTGTAGGTTCACAGTTGTCCTCGTTACAAACAGAAACGGATTCACAAGTAAGACGATAATTTGAATCAATCTAACCTCTAATTTGAATATTTGGATAGAATTATATCCAAAAATGATTGACTTCCTTTCACTGTATTGTACTTTAAATTATTTTTATTTTTAGTTGTTTTAGTACATAGCTGCAATTTTAGATTTTCTAAACTTTCCTAAAAATTAATTATCGCAACGTGTTTGCCTCTTAATTAGTTCGAATGTCAACATTCTACTGTACTCTTGCAAGTTCTCACGAAAACATCCAAAGTAGAGAGCGTTCCTCTTTCCAGAACATTATCCTTTTCTATTAATTAATTCGTATTACAGGAGAGATCAGGCTTTGATCCGTTTCGTTCGCTCAGTACAA
The DNA here is from genome assembly GCF_013123115.1 of Colletes gigas. NCBI lineage: Eukaryota > Metazoa > Arthropoda > Insecta > Hymenoptera > Colletidae > Colletes > Colletes gigas. The sequence continues at coordinate 1,320,569 of NW_025106665.1, forward strand.
TATGGACGCCGTCATCCACAGAATCTTGGAAAAAGAATCACGAAGACTAATTTCGTTCCCAATATTCCCGATATTGTATCTTGTGATATCGTAGACTTGGTTGAGCGATTTTCTTTTCTAATACGGAAAGTAATAACATATTTATTAGCGACACTTTTGTGATCGATAACGCTTAAAAAAAAGGAACTACAGGCTGGTTTTTGTTATTCATATTTCGCGTATTTGTGATATGTTGTTAAATAGTACCTCGCATAATAATACCGAACATTTTTCGGACGAAATTGATTTGTACTCGTTAAATTATCACGTTATCATTTGTTAATCTATGTTATTGAATTTTGGATGTGGTACATTGAAATTTCTTCTATTGATACAAGATCGCACGTTTCTCTTTTGTTTTTCTTTTTTTTTCGTTCTTTTTTCCTTTTATAATTTCGAGTCTAAATAGTCAATCGAAATCGTATACCTGAATTCGAAGTGAGATTTTCGCAGCAGTTGAGGCACAGGTTAATCGTGACGACGAATATGTAAATTTAAACAAATTTCAAGTTTATGGATTTTTACCTCTTGGTTTCTATCATCTTCGTTTCTGTCGTACTTTCTACACAAAACGTACATAGAAAGTGATCACAATACTCAGAGAACGTTGGTCTTGGTGTTACACAAAAGGTAATAATTAAGTTACTTGGAACGAGTGAGAACTGTGATTTTTATAGTCTTGACTTGTAGAAATTTCTTCGGTAAGTTTTCAAAATATTTTACAAAGTTGTGATGTATACAAAACAAAATAAAAATGTGTACCTACACTTCAAGACTGGTAACTGATGTGTTTTAATAACTTGAATCTCATTTTTACGAACGTTCGTGATGATCCAATATCAGACGTTTTTTTAATTTTTTTAATCTTACTATTTCTGAGTAAGGTAACTTACGAAAATAGTAACTTGACTTGGTAAATTTATTACGAATAAATATATCCAATCATTTTTCTATATTTTTTCTTTTATTTGTAAAAAATACATATTCGGTGAACATTTTTCGTTACAATTTGTACTATAAGTCTTTTGTTTAAAAGGTAAAAATATGATATATAGGAATTTTTTTGGAAAAAAAATAATTTGATTAGTATAAAATATGTAAAAATAGTTTCTTTCTTACAGATTATAAAATTGTCTGTCTGCAACCAGATTTTACCATGGTGCTCGTAACTCGTGGCTTAGTATGTTGTAATCTTTGAAGGAGCAACTGTAAATAGAAATGTTATTTTAATAATAATTTCTAGTAACGTTATAACAGTGCCTTTGTGACTTGTACAACAGTATCAAATTATGTTATTTGTCTCAACTCAAATATCCATACATACTATATTTTCACTTTCGATTTTCTTCTGCAATTTTCTTCTGTTTATCTCGGAACTGCTTGTTCGGAATTGTGGTACACTTTGATGAAGTAGTTTCTCCTTTGGTCTTTGTTGAGCCATTATCTTTTTTAAAAGAAGCTGATTTTCCCATTCTATTTTCCTAAGTTCTTCGTCTGTGAAGGTCATGTTCTTCCTTTTGCTTTTCATTAGTTTAAGTGCTGTAGATTTGTCTTCGGTTATTGAACTGCAGCAACGTACCGAATTTATAGTTTCGTCATCTTGCGTTACGCTGTTGCATCTTTTTAGGTCGTCTTTGTTATCTTCTTTCTTGTATCCATGATTAGTAATTTTAGACGAAACATTAGTCTCGTTGAATGTTCTCGATGTAATATTGGTCCCTTCGGACTCGTCGCAAGATTCGTCGGTACAAAATGATTCATTACTGTAAATTGAATCGTCGTCTGCAGTATCTTTTGTTAGACCTTCGTTATGTTGAACATCTTTAAGTGTTGTCAATTCCTGATCGCAAACGTATTCTTCATCAGTTTCTTCTTCGTCCACCTCGTGAATACTGGGTACATGATTAAAATTATCTTTCGTTTCAGAAAATTGTCCTCGAACTACTTCGTTCGTTAACGTCAATGTATACTGACATTCGCAATTAGCTTCCATATTTGTTAAGCAAAAGGCACGAAAATCGTCGGAATAATTAGATACAAAACGAAAAATTAGTAATCGTAGATAATTTAAAGAATTTATCCAGGTTAAGAAAGTGAAGAGATAGGAACATATTACTATACACTTCTGGTATCCATATCAACGGAATATCATAACAATGAATTGTGCATAAGTTTTGTTACTGAATCTACTGGGTATAACGATTGAAATATATTTTCTTTTTAAAGATTTTTAACATTTTTAGGACAATTATAAGCGAATCAAATTAATTTAGCGATAAATTCATGACATTATTTTCACGTAACTTTAGCAATTCCTTTTCATAGAGAGTTTTAGTACCGATTTCAAATATTAAAAAAATACGTTAGGAAAGGTGTGGCGAATAAACTGTATAGTCTTTTTTTTTTTATACAATAATATATTTCAATAAAAAAGTTTAAAAATAATTATTTAATCATTAGCAAATCCAAATACTTTCAGACTGCCGGCGTCTCTCTTTCTGTCGTAAGTATCTTTGTCATCGCACGCGTATGCTAATAAATATTGTTTCGGATGCCACGCGACTGTGAAAGTTGCTGCTTCCACGGGTATGTCTGTGATCTTTTCGCCGGTTTCCACTTCCCCTATATCTATAACGAGGTCCTCGGACGCCGCAGCTAATAACTGTCCGTCGTAAGAGAACGATATAGTTCTCACTGGCCATTCTAATCTTGAAAATGTTCTTAAACAACATAATTCATCTGCATCCCATAGCGAAACTAACGCGTCCGCCGAACCGGTAGCGAAGTACCTTCCGGTAGGATCAAATTCTATACAAATACATGTCCCAGGATGTGCCTTGATTACATGTAACAATTCTAGATCTGGATAGCTAAGAATATGTACACAGCCTTGACCGTTTGTGAGATAAAAAGTGTCGGAGTCTTTGTTCCAGGAAATTTCATTTACTTCGAAGTTGAACTGTTCTTCTGCGCGAATCTTCATTATTCGTGCATCAATGAAAGTTACCAAATCTTCCTTGTTTCCAACTGCTATTGTATTGCCATCAGGTGACCAGGATATATTAATATTTTCTCCTCTTGTACTGATATTTGCAGTGCATTTTTGAGTTCTTGTGTCCCATATACGAACTGTTTTGTCTCCGCTCGCTGTAGATAACAGTTCTGGATAAAAAGCATGCCAACATAGTTGGTCAACGCTACCACCGTGTCCTTTAAATGTTGTTTCTTGTTTCTATAACATTTAAAAAATAGATGTCGGTTATTTATCTGCGACGACGATACAAAATTTTAGTGGGTATTTTTGTAAAATGTGCAGAACATAAATCATTGGAAGTAATTGATTTTATTTATACAAACATAATAATATAACCTAAAATATTGCACTTGACTAAGTCGATATTATTAACTACAGTTGTAATAAATGGAAAGTAATTAATTGTTGTACATTTTGATAAAATAATAAATAAACATCCAACAGGACGAAACGCAAGAATCGAAGAGAAGCCGGTGGTAGGCGGTTATGTTTATTTACCAAACGATCGGGCCCGAGGGAAAAGATACAAACGGATTTATCAAACGAGCCCGATGCTAATAGTTTTCCATCGCAACTCCATCCTACACTGTGTACTTTAGCAGAATGACTTTGTAGTTCCCTGATTTTGTTGTGGGACTTAAAGTAACTGATTAGTTCTTCAACGCGAGAAACGGACATTCTTGTTTTATTCACCGTTTGTTTCTCTGACTATTTCTAGACATACATAATTTTATAAACTACGAACCAGTTAACGAATAAGTGGCAAAGTAACATTTATGTAATTCTTATAACATTTGAAATCCTATAGGTTATGTGTACAATAAGTTTTCATACACACGGCATAAAAAACATAATGCTTATAGCGTCTACGGTCTACCCTATGACAGTGTGCTTTCAAAAGATTGAGAACATGCCTTAACGTGCAACGTAAGTGCATCTGAATCCTCCAATAGGAGACCAGTTTTCAAAAACTAATGTGCATTGTCCGAAGACCTTTACGATATTTATTATTTTAAGTCGCGAGATATTCTTGTTGTAAAAATTAAAGAAACCTTGTTTATTCTTGAAACGAGCATTTACTCGGTTACAAAGAGTATATTCAGATATTCAGGGATAGAATTTGGCGCCACTGTAGAGCATACGGAAGTTGGCCAGTTTAGTAGCTCTCTAGTAGCAAGACGGAAAACATCGTGATTGTGCTTTCGCTTAGTGTGATCACACCTTAAGAAACGATTAGGGTTTTCTGTCGTACGGTTGCCTAGGTAGCCACAGGCGACGAAATATGTTTAGCGTAAACAAACTGGTTTTCTGACAAGCTAAATCGTTCTGTGAAAATCAATCGCATATGACAGTTCCCGTTAGCACGTATCGACAAAATGACATCTCTAGATTTAAGACAACAGAAACTCGAACAACAGGTACAAGATACGATTAAGCTTTAAACAGTTTTGTGTGCAATAATTGATGAGTGTTTGATTATACGTTTGGATTGCGATTATTTGTTTCGTACGATAGATGTTTGGAGAAATACAATGTTGTTAAAGTGTGGTGCGTTGTACGAACGGGACAATTATGTATTTAATTTTTCTTGTAAAGTGTCTTTATTAATCGGGTTTCGTTACGCATGTGGAACACGCGATTAATTATAAATGAAATAGGAAGTAGGTCACATTTAAATGTTCGTTGAATTTATGTACATCGATTATAAAATAATTGCTTTTCTTGTCATAAGAATCTTCGTAATACAGAAATATATATTTAAGAATCGTTATTATTAAATCATTATTCAAGAAATGAGTTTCATACATTTTGCATAAGTTTAAAATTTTCAACAAGTTGTATGAAATATGTATCATTCTGATGATTTGTTTTTGTTCACAGAGGCAATTGATTGCACTAAAAATGAAACAGAAAAGGCAGAGTGGTGCGGGTGGAATGGTACAAGCATCCAACATATCTAGTACACAGCTTACAAGTCATTCCACAAAGTGGATGAATCCAAATAAAGAACTTAGAGGTAATTTGTTAAAAATGGATATAATAGAGTTTACGTATATTACACATTTAAAAATTATATTCACTGTAGGGTATGATGGACCACTACAGTTTAATATGTCACAGACAAATCCTGAGTTAAGCAGTTTCACAGAGAATAAGGATATGGAAACAATAATAAATGGTACGTTAATATTACAGCATATGATTATACAAAATGGAAGAAAGATATATCTAATTTGAATGATTGCATTTATCTGTTATAGAAGTCAGTCTAGAAGGAGGCTTTTATCAAACTATGGAAGGGGCTGACTGTGCGGACGAGGAATCATCACCTATAGATGTACATTCACCTTCCGAATCTTTACCATGTCCTTCGTCACTTAGAGTAGCACCGTCCGATGGTGCAAGTACCCTTATCAATAGAGATAATAATTCTTCGGTATGGAGAAATAATTATATCTTGAAATCATATTTAAGTTTTGGTTACTTTCCGTTCAGACTGCGTGGGGCGTATACACCCCCCCGCGGCATGGAACGTATTAATAATTTAGAAACTAGCAATGTTCATCGTTTATTTAGAGTCCGGAATTAGAAGGGAACGTGGAAGGGAATATTGAGCATTTCGTGTTACAACCGGCGAATAAAAAAATGCATTATAAGTGTAGAATTACGCGTGACAGAAAGGGTATGGATCGTGGCCTATATCCAACATATTTTCTACATTTAGAACGCGATTATGGGAAAAAAGTATGCATCGATTTTATACGACTATTCGGCTGTTAGCCCGAGAGAAATCAGTAAAAAGAATTTAATTACATACAGATTTTCTTACTGGCTGGTCGTAAGAGAAAAAAGAGTACAACAAGTAACTATTTAATTTCAACTGATCCTACGGATCTTTCGAGAGGCGGAGAGGCTTACATTGGTAAATTAAGGTCGAATCTCTTGGGAACGCAATTCACTGTTTACGACAATGGGTATTCGCTAATGAAGGACGACAAACGGGACGAACGATTTAATCCTAGACAAGAGCTGGCTGCCGTTATATACGAGACGAACGTTTTAGGATTTAAAGGGCCGCGTAAAATGACCGTCATTATACCAGGAATGACGTCTGATCAGAAAAGAGTCGAAATTTGTCCGAGAGACGAATCGGAAACTTTACTTGGTATGTGTTATATAAGCGATTACAATAAAATGTCGATTTCTCTAAGTACAGTAGTATACGGTTGGACTATTGGGCCCTTGATTTAATTGAGACTTCGTAATCGACATTTTACTGTACTTTTAATAGCATTGTTTCTCGTTATTTTTACAGAACGTTGGAAAACGAAAAACATGGACAATTTAATAGAATTACACAACAAGACTCCGGTATGGAACGATGATACGCAATCGTACGTGCTTAATTTCCATGGACGAGTAACGCAAGCATCTGTAAAGAATTTTCAAGTTGTGCACGATAGCGACGGTTTGTATTTTCTATTTTTAGTTTAAACATTTTAACTTCTATAGCGATCATCGGCGGCTGACTTCTTCTTGGTAGATCTGGTGTTAATCGAAACGAGTAAGCGAGGTGTCCAAACCATCTGATTTAATTGATTTTACGTTACAGTTGATTATGTTGTTATGCAATTTGGTCGTGTGGCTGAAGACGTCTTCACGATGGATTACAGATTTCCACTGTGCACGCTTCAAGCATTCGCCATTGCTCTCAGCAGTTTTGATAGTAAGTTGGCTTGCGAGTAGCAACGCAACGCATCATCAAACGAAATGTTTATCACACGTTCGTGGCTAGTAAAGTATGCCAATCAGAATGATCTACAATGGACAATCACTAGGTTCGAATGTCTTTCTTTTTTTTATTTTTTTCTCTTTTTGTAATAGAATATTTGCAATGATAACTGTTCTATCGAAAATCTGACGTAATAATAATCAGTATAAATCGTGTGTTCACTTTTCTTATATATGGAAAACATTTTTAAGTATTCAACGTACGTGTATGGTAGTTAGACCGGTTCACGAGTTTAAACAATTGTAACCGTATCATTGTTGACGCTGATGCGTTTGTATTCCGCTACACACGCAGAGCTTTGTTATCAATCGATTAAGAGGATAATAACACATTACGGGTGTTGGATGATTCACAAATAATATTCGTGGCGATTGATCATTCCTTCAAAGGAGACACATATCATGAAATTTATTAATCGATATAAACCAGAACCTTTTCCATTCGTAACTGTTATAACGTCATTTCGGTCTTTAAAGGGTTTCAGTCAAATCCTTTATTATAACTGTTTGATACAGTTATTTTCAGAACCTTTTCGACCTCTGACGCTAATACACTGCACAATTTACTGCCTCAAAAAAAGAAAATGTTTCTTTGTATTACAAAGCAAACATTAAATTCTATTCTTTTTTTTTTTTTACTACATTTCAATGAATAATTGAATAATTTCAAGAGACACTTTGTTTTGTGTTCAGAAAATGTTAAATTTTCATTCGATTCCCGTGTTATGACATATCTTCGAAAGGTGCACTAATCATAGAGATTATCGTTAGGTGCATTGATCAAAGAGATTATCTTGAAGCATCATTCCAAGTACATATCAAACATATTTATTCTATGTCATTTATGGAATTATCCATTTCCATCATCGACATGTAAGATTCACACGCGTAATTAATTGTTCCAAAAGGATTGTTACAATTAACACGATTAGAAAAATACCAAAGATGCGACTATACTCGCGTATAGTACGGAATGAATTGAAAAAAAAAGTGTTGCGGGAGGATTTTAATGTCGTGCCTTTGTACAATATTAATTACGCGTTTAAAATATATGTATATACATATATATATATATATATATATTGGAATATTGTACAAAACTGTAGCACATCTGTCCGAGTGACTCTTTGCGCCCTATACTCAACATTCTAACAATATCGAGTGTATAAAACATTTAAATGATATCGAGACGCACCAAAATATAATTTATATTCCAGAAAAACTGGAATCGATATGTTAACTTTCATTTTCGTGATTAAAGTCATAACAGAAACTATACTTGATTGCTTAGACGAAGAATAGATATTTGCCGTTGACCAATGTAGTCAATCTTCGCAGTCACGTTATAACTGCAATTGTTTTCATCGCATCCACTACGATGTGTAAAGTCTACAATTATTTTGAGTCTTTTGTAATTATCATTTTATACTATGCAGTTGAAAATCAGTCATATCATATCTAATATTCGTATGTAAGATAAAACAAGATACAGACAAACAGAAATAAGCATAAGCGTACACGAGATCGCGAGAGATCGCGAAAGTGGTGAAAAGTTCGTAACTTTGTAGATTTTGTACATCTTGAATTTTATTTGTAACAAAACGCTACTGAACATAAAAATGAACATACGACTCATCAGAGCAAAAAAACGGTGCTACTTAAAACTGCTAAAAATAATTTGTCTAAAGAGAAAGATCAGTTTATATATACATATATAAATATCTGTGTATAATTAAAAACAGTATTAATATTATTTAAAATGCCAATTGGATATTTTGTAAGTGTAATATTTCATTTTTTAATTTGATAATTTAAATACTGAATTAGTATTTAAGATGCATCAATACCACTTCAATGTATGTGTGCATTAGGAGGCAATTGAATAAAACCTGTAATTAGCTTATCACGTTCAACATTGTAAATCAAAGTGTTCAATGGGTATTATATTTTCAATAATTACCTGAAAATAAATACAAACTGCAAATTTTATTTGCGTTTTTCTGAACCAGTGTTGCCCGATCCAGGCTCGGAATCTGTTTTGGATAGTTCGATTTTTAAGATTTTTTTCAATTGTAAATAAATTTAAATATGATTTAATATAAAAAAGGCATGGCATTTATTCAGCTTTTATCAACAGATACAGTTTGCAATATATTGGTTCGAGCGAGATTACGAATGTTTCAAACATTTGACAGTCGCAAAAGCGTTTATGTTAATTTCACGAATTTAATGTCAAAAGCTATCGTAATTGATTCGGTAGAATATTTTGAAATTGGAATTCATTCTGGCCTGCACTCTTCTCGATCGGCATTTTGCGGCCAATCGCAAACGTTTTTAACGGTATTCCAAATCAAAGCGTTGGGACACGTGAACTTCATTGGCGATCCGTGGACGCATTCATAGTACTGCAAGAAGAATATTGTCGTTTCGAGGGTAACTTTTACAGTTTAGGCAATAACGTCTAAGCGCGAAGGCTGGTTCGGACACGCGATGGTTAAGGCGGGGAAAAAAATAACAAGGTTAGGTACTCGAAAACAAAAGGGTGAGTTTGGATTTGCAAAAGTTGCGAATTTGTATTACGTTCGCTGGGGCGCCTGCGTAATTATTAAAGCTCACCGAATGGCAATCCTTAGAGGGGATGAATTTTTCAGCAGACTCGCAAATTATTTTCTCAGCTTCGTTATCGTTAATCGGCGGTTCGGTAGGTTTAGATTTGTTCGAGTCATCGGTAGTGAAACTGTCGGTTCCCGGGTATGTTACATCTGGTTTATGAGTAGGCTTTTCTGGTTTTTGGGTAGGTTTTTTCGTAGCCTTCGTTGGGGGCGACTGAGTGGGTCGAACGTTGTTATCCGATGACGTTGTGCTTGGTGGCCTCGCCCATTCAGGCTGAAAACGTAGTAAAAACAATGTTATTAATGTTAATTATAATATCTGGCCCAAAAGGACTCGTAATTTCTTTCGGAATTAATCTCTTTTTATCTTTACGATTGATTTTTTTTTTCTTTACTTCAAGGTCATTCATAACTCCTTAGATAAACAATATTGTACCCTATATCGGTACATAATTATTTTATTTTTCGTCCCTGCATGTGATCCAAAGATCCTAGTCGATTAGTGTATTATAATTAATTACCGTGGGCGTGGTTTGGATATTTTTGTCCATTACAACATATCCTTCCAATCCTTTGCTAATCGTTTTCATTAGGGGGTTACGATCGCCACAGAGTCCCTGGAAGTCGTCCATATCGACGGCCCAAACCATGGCGCCACCATATTGTTCCTTCTTGATGAAATCGATTTTGTACTTCACGCTCTCCACGTTCTCATAACCGACCCATTGCGTTTCTGCAATTGTTAGTTCGTTTGTCGAGTATTTTTAACAAGATATTTTCATTCATAAATGACCTGATCGAGCTACCTTGTAACTTGAACCATTTACGAGATATTTGCTTGGACGTTTACCTTTGTAAGTATATGGAACTTTGCCAATGTCGTCGAATTTCTGTGTCCAGTTGCTGCCTGGTTCTCGCAAGCTGGTGCAAATCTATGATAGAACATTTTTTTCGTGACTTTTTCTTAATCGGAACCTCTTTCCAGAAAAATATGGAGTATTTTTATTTTTTAAATTCCACAGGGAAAACAAGGTTAGGTACACACTTCGACCTATTATCGACCGATCGTACCTCGTAGTAGGAGAGAAACCCTTTAGCTTGCGTGTATTCGCCAGGTTCGCCGCCACCAGCCTCCTTGTTAATGTAAGTGCCAGGCTCGTAATTGTGGTTAGATCGACTGAGGCTAAACGTACGTCCGTATAATGGAATCCCGACGATCAGTTTCCTAGCGGGACAACCTTTTTCCTCCCAAAGTTGAAGACCGTCGTGCTGGAGAACCAAACGTCGTTAACACCGCGTATGTAACGTACGTAAAAATATCACATCGGTCATATATTTAAATAAACGAGTCCCTTAAGATTCTTACGACATTCAATTTCTCGTATGCCCATTGGTCGTGTGGTCTACGGTACAAAGGACTGTGCACGTCCGCAAATCCGGCCCAGTTGCCGCGAAGATCGTACGACATTACGTGAATGGCATCCATATTTCTGTGGGCAAAATATTCCCATGTATCTACTACATGTTTTTGCAGAACGATTTTGTTAAGGTTCTCCGATAAGAGCGAAAGAATCATCAAGTAGCCGCCATATTTGTTTTTGAAGTTCCCTCGATCTTATTGTAAAACTCCTTGATAGTTGAAGTTACAAGATCGAATTCGCGTACTTGCACAATTCTGGTACGTGGTATCCCTCGTCCAGACGAAACTTGGCCATTGGCACCGCCATAGTGAGTTCCCATCCCTCTCCTGCCGCGTCAAATGCGCGTCTCAATTCCTCGACGAAGTAGAAAAAGTGGTTTTTGTCGGAAAAACTGCCTCCCCTGTCGGAAGCTCCCGGGTACTCCCAGTCAAGGTCGAAACCGTCGAAACGATATGTTTGCATGAATTCTAGAAAACGCCGCAAGCAAAAGAGAATACCAACGGTTAACGGTGTTTCTCTAAAGGCGTATCATATCTTTAAAAAATTCGGTCTTTATTTATGTGTCTCAATTTCCAGATTAACTCACCAACCACGCTCTTGATGAACGTGTCGCGTCTTTGTTTCAGGCCCACGAGAGCGCTGTACTTCCGCCCACCCTCGCCCCAACCCCCAACGGCCACGGACGTCTTCAAGTGAGGATATTTGGACCTCAGGTTGTTGAAGGCCTCGAAGTTGTCCTTGTCGACGTCCAGCTCCGGATCGAGGATGAGCACCTCCCAGGTGACGTTGCTCACACCGATGAACGAGTAAATGATATGAGTACAAAGATCACCCGGGATATCTTTTACACCGTAGCTACCGACATCCGGCCGATAAATGGCCCAATTGCTGAAGTAACATACTATTCTGGCGGGCTGGTTCGCTGAAAAATCGGAAATCGTACTAACAGTCTTAATGTTTTCACCCCTTTGATGAGGTATTTTGCTGTAGACATTCGTTGCATAGTCGTAGTTAAATGGATTATAAGTTAGTGAGAGATTCTAATCTGAAACACATATCGAGAGAAGTTTCATCTCGTGGAGGGTCCTTTGGAGTTGCCTGTCGCACGGTTCGCGGCACAGTGATATTCTGCGCAGCTGCGTCGCGCAGCGCGTGAGGGGATTGGCGCGCGAGTCGAGTCACGCGTCGAGAAGTAGGGGTAGCGTCTAGCGAGGGACTCCCCGCGCTCAGTTGTCTTGAATCCGTGCAATGGGGTATATGTCTCGGGTCATTGTCTCGGACATAAACAAATCGTATTGCAGGAAGAAAGATCAGATTCGAGGTAAGGAGACTGTGGTACTACGAGTAAGTAACATAACGTAAATAAGAAACACTGGTCTGGTATGCGTGCAATAAAGTACGACAAGTAGAAAAGAACATTAATGGTCAGACGCTCTAGCCAAATTTTCAAATTCGATTATATCGGAAACGAAGGCTCGAACGAACAAATGTCATTCGTTCTTTTCGACGTACTTTTACACGTAGAATCGTTCACTGCCCGGTTGTACCACTCTTCTCGTCTCAATCTGTACGATCGAAGAAAGCTGTTCCTTCGTATAAAAAGGAACAGCTCTATTCATTCATGCGTCGAATTTCGCTCGAACTTATTGGCGAATCCAATATATTTATTATCGAGAACTGGAACACGACTCTGGGAAATATATCGCGTTTTATCTTATCTATATAAGACTCACCTGTCGCGCAAGCAAGGACCGCAAGAAGTATAGGAAATACGAGACACTTTCCGGACGTCATTTTCGAAGCTGGAAATCATTAGATATCATTAGAACATTTTCTGAGCACGTACTATGAGGCAACTGAGAAAATTAACATGCATTTTGAAGTCACTTTATCCAAGCATGCAAATACAAACACATTTTGATCAGTTCCACTGCTTCATCGACAACTATATAACGAAGAGCTGTTATTATTATATTTTAATAAGTCTGGATTTCAGAAACGGGAATATTTCCGAGCGGGGCGTCACTTGTATTTCACACTGTCCGCGCCAAGAATAAACTCGAATGATTCTTTTCAGAAGCGATCTAGACGTGTCGATCGATGCACGTTAGGCCAGCGTCTGCTTGGATCGAGTAGTCAGTGTCCACGTATAAGTATTTGTCGGGGACCAACGTCTTCTAGACGATTTGATTGGCAGTTACCCGGGTGGTGGGCACTGTGATCATTTCATTGACGACTTCGTTCTTCAAACGGGGGAACGGTTCACGGTGAATCATAAAATTATCGACACGCTTGTATACAGCGAATAGCAAAAGTGAACCAGCAATAATACTCTTCTAGAAAAAGATACTATATTTGCACGGTTATGATTCAACGAATATGTATTACACGCGTTATTTCATGCTGATTAATTGACTGGTTATAAGAGCGTATTGGTTAATTTATATATACAGCTAATCTCGTGTTATATCAGCGTCTAAAACACGAGACGTTCGGTGAGGGATCGCGTCGGGAATGGTTGGCGTTTCATTGATCTTGATCTTGATCCTGAGATTCTCCGTGGCGGTGAAATCGCGGCTAAAGACTGAAAGTCATCGAATTCGATTTTCTCGTTATACTATTTTGCAACGTTCCACTTTGTATGCATTTCATAACGTCGATGGCAACAGCGTACAGTGTGTCAGATTTGAAATTCAGCGGTTCGAACGAATTTAATAAAAATAAATTACAATTGCATGGTATTACAAAACCACGCAAGGCTAATATTTGAGCATTTATAAAACGTTGAACTAAAAAATGTCGAGTAAAAAGAAAAACAGGTAGGAAGCTTCCATCGAGTCGAGACTCTCGGTGAACAAGTTCTCGCGCGAAACACGGGGCCATCGAAGTGTTAAAAGTTCAAGCACCTCTTTCGCGCGAGTTCAAACACGAGGGCCAAAGCCAAAAGCGGCGTTATTCGAGGCACACGCGTGGAATGATTCCCTTGCTAAAACCGGAGTGTGTTTTGTTGTACGTTTTTCAGATTTCCATCGCGGTAACGCGATCGTAAAAACTGTTCACCCCTCGGCGGAGCCAGAACCGGGCGAATTGGCCGATAAAATCCGCGTCGACGTCGGTTCCCTTTCTCGTTGAACGAAATCATTGATAACGTACCGGTTCCACTCGTTTTCAGCAACGTCGACGACCTTAGTGGCCAAAAATATATGTTTCTTTTAAGGAACCAAACGTATTTCGTCGACGTTCCCCCTTGTTAATGAATATTTATCGCCGGGAATGAAAAAGTTAGGGCGCAACCGGTCCCCGTAAAAGCAACAGTCAGTATCGTAAATTGTTCTCGATGGAATTGCAATTAGAAATTGCAAATAGAAATTTATACGATAACAGAGATATTTCTATCAACGCGAGATTGGTTGGATATCCGACGGCGTGCAATCACGACCGCAAACAATCGAAATCGAACGCTTCCTTTCCGGCCGTTGCTCTTGGAAAGTGCTTCATTTCCGCGCTGAAAAATAACGCGAAAGAAAATCAACCGAACGCAACGTACTAGCGTGTTCTTGACACTCACCGGTGCGCAATGATCGATCTCGTGAACCTAGGCGGAGAAAACTGCAACGGTGCAGAGATAAGAGATAACAGAACCGCCATAAAATTAATCGATAATCGATTGCGAGAGGCTGGATAAAACATCCGGTGGAAAATCGTTGTGTCGACTGGAGGACTGGAAAGGGTCGAGTATCGAGAAGGTATCGGCAATCGATAGTCCAGTCCGCGATGTTGTTTTTTTTTAAAACGCGAATCGTTTCCCGTTGGTCGTCTCTCGCCTCGTCCGAGCGTACCGGAACGGAATGACAATCGAATACGGGTCCTGGAAGACAAAGAAGACGCCACGGACAAAGAGCTTCGAATGAAGATCAAAGACCCGTCCTTGGTATTCGAGTTTCGCGTGAAATGAAAGAGCTAGATAATGGTATCCGCTCGGCGAAAATAAAGAAGGAAACTCAGACCGCTGAGTCGTCGCGGCTTTTTCGTCGCGGGAATTAAAATGCAGGGTGCATCGGAACCTTCGGCTACTATTCCGTTGGATGCGCACGGAATACGAACGACGACCGATCGGAAACTCCGGGGAACCTCCGTCTATCGAGATAACAACGCTACGAGATAAACAAATTAAAAGAAACTGAATCGAATGAAAATTAAGCTGTCTATCGCCTCCCCCTCGAACGGGCCCTGATCGTAGCCTTTTGATCGAACGTTTTTGATCACGGAACGAATACAAATAAAGGTGAACGTTCTCCTTTTACGTCACACGCGAAAGATGATAGCTGAAATTTTTAATCAGCATTCTTCGTAGGAAGCCAAACGGAAGAGCTCGCGTTCTTCCCTCCTCATATTCGAGGTTCTTCCTGGTAGAAACATTCTCGTTGCACCTTCGTAGATTCGATTAGCTCGGGGCCGTAAAGAAATCACGATCGCCTTTCGTTTAATCTGATTAACCCTTTCGTATCCTAGATTTGTTCGCTTATCAAATTATTCTCCAACGTGATTCTTTCGCCAATGACGAGTGAGACAAATAAAGAACGCGAACGAAATATTCATAGTATGACGAACGGTCTTATTACCATAAAAATGAGTACACAGAAAATCCTCGAGGTGACCTTCTGGTCGGAGACGAAAGAGAGAAATTAAAAGAAAAATGAGAATCAGAGGGACCATCGCCCACGCGACGACGTATCACCATAACTCGTTGTTTTGGAGCAGTGGTCGCCTCTGTTCAAGTGGATTTTTCTTTAAAACGTTTACTTAGAATATCCCCCTCCATCCACCCTTCCTCCAAAAAAAAATGTTCAGCTATTGTCTGAAGGTCTCCCGACAACTTCATGAATTCCAGAGGATCTTCCATTGTTAGAAACTAACCAACACAGGCTAGTCCGTAACACGTGGAACCAATTCAGACGTTTATTTAGCACTCGAAAGCGAGAAAAATAAGTTTCTACAAACTTTAGACGCACGTCTATGCCTCGACCTCGTTTCTAAGTTTCAGTGAGTTCTGAAAAGTGTTTAGTTTTCCAAGCATCGGCTTTTATCTTGATGCAAGCTTATAATAGATCTGATAAGGGATTATCGGATTCCTATCGGTGTATAGAACGATTCCCCGCACTCATCGAGATTTCGAATCACAATTACAGTGTTCCAGTTTGCGGAAACGTTGCTCAGCCTTACGCGATAACGTAAATTCATGAAATTCGATGCTATCTACAGCTATATAGAAATTTATTAGCGAAAAATCACTTTTCTCGATGGAACTGTAAAACTTGAAAGACACCCTTTACACTTCTCACACACACACATTTACGCAGAGATAAGTAAAGAGAAGACTCACCTTCGCGGGTACCACAGAAAAATCGTGGCTTCGTCCGATGTTAAGCTCTCATATATACCCAGGTGGGCCTCATTAAAATTCAGGTGCAAGGGGCCCCCGCACGATTGGTTGGTTCGTCGACCCTCTGCCTCTCGTCAACGACGAGGGGGGCGGTCATCGTTCGTCAGTCCAAACTCCTATCGACCGCGAAAACGTATCTTAAAATATGCAATCAACTTCCCTCGTCAGACCCTACATTTCCTTCAAGAAACCACCGAGGTTTCGTTCTTTTTGCTCGTCTTTCTGATAAAAAGTCAGAACTTCCATAGAATGTAAAAGCCTCGATGTTCCAAGCTCTCGGTTTCAGTCGTCGAATCCTCGTAGTCCTAAAAACAAGAATGAGGGGGAGAAGAAACATCGTCGCTCGTGTAATATGGATTTTATTTTATTCGTGTAACAATAACAGTTCCTGTTTCCACAGTAGTTTCTTTTACAGCATAGTATTTCGGCCTTATCGCGGCTCTAACGATCCGCTCGCGGCACAGCTCTCGACGGAAGTGCACGCGGCTCGGTCCACGCGAGACGCTGTTGCAAAATGGCGCGCGAAACGACCGTTCTCGGCGGACAGTGTTTTTCCTCTCTTCGCGACCTACGTTTTTCTTTTATACTTTTTGTCCTCGCGAGAAATGGTCGTCGACTCGGTTCGCCGAGGATCCATCGCGTATTATAAAAAATTATTCCTAACGTCGGTGCCTGCGAACCGAAGAGTTCTCGATTAATAGAAACGTCGTGTCTAATCCTTAATTATCGTGATTAACGTGATACCGTTCTCGGGACGAACGGGGATAGGGGACAGGGGATTGATCCTTAGGTTTAACTGTTTCGTGGTTGCGCGTTAGTTCTCGCCAGTTTCGCGGTTATTGTAATTGACAACATGTTTGGGTGTAATTTGGCACTCTTCGATTTTCCTCGAACGCTCTTTCAATCCGTTCAACAACCATTCAAACAAGCTAGAACGCCCTGCGTATTTCACGATTCCTCCAATAAAAGTTTCAAACTATGTTTCGTTTCGCTGTTTGTCGAGGAACGATATTCGAGTCTCGAGCTTCGAAGAATCGAGTTGCATTCGAATCAGATCAGGATAAATACAACGTGGATGCCATTTTCCGTGGGCGTATAAGTGTTCTTGGGGCTCGTCTGAATACGCTTTCGAGGTCGCAATTTTTAAAGAACGCGGCCGGAGGAATCGACCTTCGAAAAGGGTACGAAACACGCTGCTTGAAACGTTAAAATGCCACGCGTCGAAAGAACCAATGCAGAACGCTATAACAGGACGTTTCTAAAGCGTATACATATACACGTTACGTATTTCTTAGATAATAGGCGATTCGACATCGATCGAGCGCACGGGAAACGATACGCGTTCGTATGAAAAGTGTCGAATAGGATGGCGAGTGTTAGGTAGAGCCGCGTAAATTCGCGCGCTCGATGGCGTCGAACTCGAACTAATTTTGCGGCTGGAAACTGCAACTTAATTTAGTTTCGTCCGTTGGTGTCTTAAGACTATGCATCTTATGGCAAACTAATGACTGACGACAACATTGCATATAACAGAAGAACGTACGAGTCTTATAACAAGTAAAACATTAACGCAGCATGCTTTGCAATAACGTCGTTTAATTTAGAAGCAAAAGTCGTGGTTTTTAACATTGCACGGAAATATCGGAGTTTGGAGCAAACGCAATTGGTCGACGAATCGATCGAGCGTAAACGTTGAGTGTTTCACGCCGCAAAACTGTTCTTGTCTCTCAGTCAGTTCAACATTGGCGATCGAAATTCCATAGTAATCTTTCATAACGTTTCGCTATGTTGCGCCACTCGTAGCACCTATCGTAAACACAACCTTAAACTCTATCTTACTTCTTTACCTTATCGCTAATTTTCGTTTCTCTTACATAGACTCGCGGGTGTTGTAGACCAGTGATACCCAGATTCTTTTCGATACCCGCGTACACCATCACTCGTAATTACTTCAACGAGTAATAATGTACGCACGAACGACGACCAAATTGGAAATTAACGAACTGCTTCGGTAACAACCACGCGGGACATTACAATAAACTTTCAAACAAATATCGATTCGAGTTAACAAAGTGGTCCAAAGGTTTGGAATAGCTCGGTTTCGTAATTTATATTCTAGAACCTATTTAAAGTATTCAAGTAAATGTACAGGGCGCTAGAAAACTAATTAAACGATCGAAGTTTAAACTCTATATCGTTCGAATAATTATGAGCGATACTGTACAAGATAAATCATTACCGTTCGATAGAAATTTTAAAATTATCTCCTCGACGAATTGTTTCGAACAGCAGTCGATCGTAACGACAAGTAACAAAGATTTCGCGCCGAATACGGCCAATACGAAATTTCAAAGATCAAAACGACAAAGGAACCGTAATTGCGTGTGCTTGAGCTTAGGCAAACTCAATTTGCGGGAAACCGTGTCTCCGAATAATTATCTATCAGTGCGCTCGATTCTTTTTTTTTTTTCTTCTAAATAACGGTAATCGTTCGAATCGGTGCCGCGACCCAATTGTGCATCTTAGTTTTACCATTATTACTAACGATAGCAACTCGTGGAAGCATTCTCTTCGAATAGTAAAAAGAGAAATCGAGACAGAATAGCGTCGAAAACAACGTTCGTTCGACGACACTTATCGAATTAATTCAGTAACGCAACAAACTGTTTATAGGCCTCGTCATAGTTATTTTTATTCTACTTACTTCTAAAAGAAAGTTCTCGACGGAGCCAACTCTTTCCAACATATATTCCGAAATTATTGTACAAAGAAAAGACGTGCTTGTATTCTGTCTCGACGTCAAAGAGAACTTCGAAGTAGAAAATAGTAAACAAGAACTACTTCGCGCTAGACGGGGAATCCGAGAATCGATTAAAATAAAGAATACGTAATAAAAAAAATTAAAGGTTTCTTTATTCTCGCGATACCGTGACTGAAATAGTTGCTTCGACATTTACTATTTTCTCTTATAAATAATAATCATTCACCTAGTTCTGTTCGACACCCATTATTACTAGTCCTGGTCGATGACGGTCGAGAAGGACGACTATTTATTATCAGTTTATTTAATCGATGATTATGTACAATATCGACGCAAATAAAATAAAAAGAAAAACACGCACACCTTGTCAGTTTTTCTTAACAATAGCGTAATCGTAACAGCGTGTGCCAATCGTTTGGCGAAGCGTCGAAAAACGTTACTCGAGTAAAGGTGTTTGCTTCTCTGTTGTTCCGGGCTGGCAGTAGTGTTCTTTGTGCTAAAAGGATTCCTTATAGGTAACCATCTTTTTGGCAGCAGTGTCCAAGACATTTTCACCTTACGAATAATAATTTTCTCTCTGCTGGTAGAGCGGTAACGGTGTTACGGGCGAAAGGTCATCGTCGTCTAAGCTCGATTCGGTTTTCAGAGGAAGGGTGGCCAATGCTTTCACTGTCAATTATCAAACCGATCGAATTAATCTTTTCTCACATCGAACGTATTACGGGGAAGCTATTCTTCTCATATCGAAATTAGGAAGTCGAAAGTGTCAACTTTTCGGAGGCTCTCCAATGGACGAATCGCTTCCCCGTCGGAATGTAAGAACGAATATTGGTCGAGGAATAAATCGTATGAAGGGGTATGAATAAAATGAAAGAAAATATAAACAAACCTTAAAAACGATAATATGATGTGCGTGTCCTATATGGGGGGATGGAGAAAGCATGTCAGTCAGTGTGCCTGGTTACCTACACACAGCACAAACAATCCAAACAACACTCACTACGTACGATATAACTATATTTAACGTCGATAGAAGCATCATCGAGAAACTTAAAAAATAAAATAATTACGATAACGCATGCCATTTGAGAGCACTTTGTGTCTTAGAAAAATTATAAATAAATCGATTCGTTAGATAGACTACTTCCGATACTGTAACAAGGTACGATGAAAGAAAAGACACGCGGATAATTTTACAAGCGTAAATCTTCTGCACTAAAGAAACAGAAGGTACGGAAAGCCACTCTAAACGTTGGTCATGCTATCACAGTATCGCACCACTAAACGCAGTGTATTAGATTCGTGCAAAATGAGTCAGACGGATTCCATAAACGCGAATCGAACGTACCTGCTACCATTTTACTCTTCTCCATTACTTGTTTAGCCAATATTTGATTCAGCTGGAGAATGTGTTCTCTCTGTCGCTTCTCCTCGACCACCTTCCTCTTCAAATTGTCTGATTGCTCTATGTTAATATTGTCGTCTGTAAAGGGAATTTCATATATTTTACATTCGTTAAAAATACATCGTCGATCGTAGAGAATTCAGACGCGTACCGCTTCCTTCCGGCGCAGTCACGGTCGTCTCCGACAGCATCTTTCTAATCGCGTCGGCTTTCTTCAGGCGATGTTCCTGCTCCTCCGCGGTTAACTCCGGTGTCTAGAATTTCACAATTACATTCGTCGATCGAACCAGCGTTTTTAGAATTTTTTAAAACGAAAATCTCAACGAATACCTGCTCGGGAATATATCTCTCAGGAATGACGATCTTGTTCGGAGTCCCCAAGAGCTGATCGATCGTGCTCTCGTTGTATTTAAGTTCCTTGTGGCTCAAGGTGGACCTCACAACATCCGGGGCGTTGATCCTCGGCCTCAGAGCCCTCTCCATGTCCAGGTCGTCCCTGGCCCTGCCCATTCCCTGCAGAACGCAAATGCAATTCCTTCAAACCATGTCGAACCATGCCGAAATAACACGTATCGTGAACGAACACATCGAGAAGCAGGGAAAGAACGTGACAGGAAACAGAAAATCAAAGTGCGAAAGAAACGTAAACGCAAATAAAAAGATACCATCTTTGAGAAGGCGTCTTCTAAGTCGAGGACGGGTTTGCTACTGGACACCGTATAATGGCGTCTTTTCTCGCGCGGTATCTGCCTTCGCCTGGGTCCCTCGACCTTCTTCTCCGTCATCTCCTTGATGATCTGTTTAGCGGCCTCGCTCTTGAACACCGGCGACAATTGCGGCGAGTTCGAGGCGTTCACGTTCAACGTGGAGCCGTATTGTCTCTCCTGGGGCTCGAGTTTCGTCGCTGGCGACAGCTCGGGGCTGACCGGGTCCGCGGGACTCTCGTTCTTCCCGGTCGTCGGGTTCTCGTAATGTCTGTACTGCGCGTAATACGGCTGATGGTGGCTCGGCGGTCTGGTCATCGTCGTTTGGCCCGGGTAACTCTGCTGGCTCGGACTGTAAGACGGACTGGTCGAGTAGTTCGGCGAGCTCATCGGCACGTGGGAGCTCGAACCGAGACTCTCGGTGTACGGGGACAGCGTACTGTCCGAGCTGCCGTCTTGACTTTCGAACTGACCCCGTCAAACAAAAGTAACGTAAAGGGACCAAATAAAATCGTCTCGCGAGTGGAACGCCGGTGGGGTAGAACAAAAATAAATGGACATGGCTGACCGTGATGTGTGCACTTCAAGTTGGTTCGTACGAAATTCTCTAGCCTTCGAGTTTAAATTCAACATCCTCGGGATTTATATCGGGGAATCGGAGAAAAATTTCGTACAGACCAACCCGACGTAAAATTCGATTGCGAACGTCGATGAGGCGAATGCGAGTAATTTGAAAGTGAAGGTACGTTAAATTCACAACAGCAGCGTTAACATGCGCGATTTAGGCGTTACGAGAACTATAATCGGACCGACGAATCAATGAACTCGTCATCCCCCGGTTGAAAGGATCGTCCGTCCGATTCTTGGTAAAGTTTTCGATCAATTCGAGGCTCGTTAGCGATGCGTTCGCTTACCCTGACTTTGTTGCGACGAGCCAGCATGGTCCTCAGGGCGTGCATGCTGTCGCTTCGTGGCGGAGGCACGACCGGTCCGTGGTGTATCTCCGGTTGCTGCTGTCGCTGCCCACCGAAGCCTCTCGGCAAGGACATGCTTCTTTGGAACTGCACGTCGTCCAAATCCGTCAGCTGGACTGTGCTCTGAGCGTGAATCATCGGCGATTCTTCTACCACTCTTCCTAATTGAGCCTTCTATAATTAAATCGATTCGAAATAGAGTAGAAGGCGATAACGTGCCACCGTTTCTACGATTAAGCAGACCGTGTATTTAGGGATCGAATCGTTACATTTTATGCGGGTAGCCAGGTATCTAGAGATTCTAATAAATAATGTAACAATAGAAAAGATACGTGAAACGAATCTTGGCCAACAAGTGATTATCTTGAATGCAAACGATTGAAAAATACAAGGTACCTCGAACTTTTGAGAGCCCCCCAGATCGTCGTCGCACAATCTCTTTGCACCCCCAGGCGCTTGGAGCCCGTTCGTTAATGGAATTCCAATGTTTCCTGTCCTATCTCCACGATCGCGTTGCCGTCTTTCCGATTCCCGTTTCACGATTCGCACGGTCTTGATCTCCTGTTTCTCACGGTTGTGCATCAAGCCTTGAAAACATTAACGAACGTGAGCGTTTCGAGAAAACTAATACGCCGTCGTAGCGAATTGTCGTCGTTGTTGCGTCACCGGTCGCGTTGTTTCGCTTACCGGCGAACTTATTGTCCTCGTTCAGCCTGTAATTGTCATTGAGCAATGTTTCCTCGTTCAACGGGGGCGGCGGGGGCGGTGGAACGTATTCCGGCGCGGGGATCGAGGTGCCGTTAATCATGTTTTCCTCGTGCTTGTTGCTATCTGTAAATCAATTACCGGGGATAAAGAAAATTCTTCTAACGATCCTAGGACGTCTCTAAAGAAGCCGAGAATAGACTAGCGCCCCTGTCGCGTATGCAACCCCACCTTGCATCCTGGAATCCGTGTTGACGTACAAAGGGGCGACGTTCACTTGCATCAGGCTCCCCTTGCCTTGCATCTGGTCCTTCAACAGCTGTTGCTTGAGCTGATGCTGTTGAATCTGCTCCCGCAATTGCGGGGACAGCGTCGATATATGGTTCTGCGACGACTGAACGTACGGTTGTTGATTCTGGTGGCGACTGGTCGGCGACGAGTCTTTGATCTGCGCGGGCGACGCAAAGTGCGGATAGGGGATGCCGTTTTGCTTGCCACGGGGCGACGAGGACAAAGCTGGGCTCGAGGGCGAGTCGAGACCGTGGTCCAAAGTAATCCCGGAGTCCAGGTCGGTTTCCAGCCAAGAATTGTGCGTTCGTTTCTTGGGCTGGTGCACTTGGGGAGCTGCGTGTCAATACAGAAAATAAAATTAAGCCACCCGGGACGAGCGAAAATAAAATAACGGCGATCGTGTACCGGAAGGGGGTTGGGGACGAATCTGTTGCACCAGGCTGTGAGATTTTTCCGTCAACTGTCTGACTTGAACGCTTAGCTCCTTTCGTTGTCTCTGAAGGTCCCCGACCAATTGCTGAACCCTCCTCAACTCCGCTTCCAGAGGGCCAGTGGTGGCCGACGTGTCCCTCGCCATGTTCCCGGCGTACCTTCTCGACGCCTGGAGCTTCTGTCGCAATACCACCAGGTCTTGCTCCAGCCTCGCGTTCTCCGCGACCGTCTCCTCGAGTTTCTGAAAGCCAAAAGCGGAGGAGGATCGTTCGGTGCCCTCGGGCGGCTCGTCGCGAAAGCTAAGAGGTCGACGACGATAGAATAATGCGAGAACAGAACGAAAAAACCGTCAACGAAAGGGAAAGCTCTATTTCTGTGGTTTTGATTCATTTACCTGGAAGAATACCGGCTTTACCTGGAAACAACGAATGCGCAATTTAATCCCTCGTACTTGCGAAACTCTGGATTCGGTTCTAACCAGGGCTATGGTTGAATGGAACAATTATGATTGCAAAAAATCAAATTTTTGAACGATCCACAACCCTGGTTGTAACAATCAGAATTCTCAAAAGTTTCTAAATTGTCAGAGACTCTAAATTCCGTGCACCCCCCTCCGAGGAACACAAATTTCTCGGTAGAAAACTTTTCGATTGTAATTCTTTCGGCCCCGGTATGGAGATTCGTGCAAAACCGATTAAACACAGTTGTCGGGGCAGGAAAAGTTGCCGTTCCTGTTCGCAATTAGGCAACGTCTGTTGTTCCGAGTTCAACAGCGTTGTTTCGCGCCGGTGCTTTCCCCGATCGATTCCCATTTGTTTTAATCGGCTTTTCGCTGCTCGACGGCGAGTCAGGATCGCGCGTTAAAGGTCCCAGGACGCGTTTCGGACTTCCTACCTTGGAGTTGTGCGCCAACAACACCCTCACTCGGCTTAGCTCGCGCTCCAGCATCAGTTGCTGCTTCCGGTACCGCTCCGCTTCCGCCAAGTTGCTTCTGCTGCCCTGCAGTTTGTGTCGTAAGCCACCCAGTGCCTTCTCCAGCAGCTCCTGTTCGATAAATTCACGAGAATTTCTTAGAGGCACGGTCCGGTCGCTTGGGACCAAAGTACACAAATTTTCCACTCGTTTTTGCGCGAAAAATCGCGTGGAATTCGCGCGGAGTCGCCATATCGTTGCTCGTAGCGATTATCGGACTTTCCGCACAATTCGAGGCAAAGTATCGACTCGGTTCTTTCGATTACGTAACGTTACGCAATGGCTCCTCGTTTTTTTTATCGCGTCCGAAGCTATAATAAACTCGAAGGCGCAAGTTTCGTGGAAAAACCGCGGATCGCGTTACTCGCCTTGTCCTGCTGAAGACTGTGAAGCGTTCCGGATTCCTCCTGCAGCAGACGATCCAGCTTGTAGAGCTGCTGCACCTTGGCCTACGACACAGAACCGAGGAAAGAGTTAACCTTGGGCCCAACCGAGCACGAGAGTCGCGTTTCAACCGGAATCGCGCGATTCCGTTGAAACCGACCAGCTCGGTTCGGTGTCATAATCGCGCGCTGAAAAAATATGCCGCCTGCATACCAACACCAGCGTCGCGGTGCACTTTTTAATATAATGTTTCATCGCGATTCAGGTTTGTCGGACGACAACGTGACTCATTTGGGGTCCCCTTTAGGCACTGAGACATTTTTTATACTCTGTTCTAGCTGTTATAGCAATGCAAAGCTAATTAAGCAGTTGCATATTATTTTAATCTCGTCATTGTGACTAGGCGTCTAATCCGCCATTTTGACCAGGAACGGCCGAACTATTTGTTCGAGATTGATTTTCGAAAATCGAAGATTTTTAATCGCGTTTATTTACTATTTTGTCCCAAACGTGCGCACAAACTATATAAAGTAGAAGAATAAAACGTGCACGTATAATCTCAGTAGGTACAAGTTCTTTTTCTTTGTCGTCGCGTGGGAACGCGCGGTTTAACGCACGGCACGCTCCTCACAAAGGATTTAACTGTATCGCTATTTTCCAGACGCTATGTCGCGTTACACGAGTCCCTATTCCTCCCCCGATTTCGACGTAGCATTATGCACAGTTATCCGGGGGACTTCGTGACGCTTAATTCGCACTTATCGCGACGTAACTCGAGCGTGTCCCGCCAGACGTCCTCCGTCTATTACGTAAGCAGAATACATTACGCAAACGGGAAAAATAATTTTTGATATACTTTTAACGAGACCAGTCTTTGTCCAAGCTTTTTTCCCGTTCGTCTCCCGTAACGAACCCTTTCATCTCTCCTGCTATACCCACCGGACCATCAAATTTTCACGCTCGTACCGCGAACTCGTCGCAGGGGAAACCCGTAACGAAAGCAACAAATTATAATATTTATTTTTCCCCGACTCGATCGTTCTTCCTCGTAACGTTAAATTAAATTTCGCGCGACTGGGAGCAATTAAGAATTCTCCAGCGGGGGCACGGTGCAGGCTTTGTACTTTCGGTGAACTCGATTTTCGAATTTAAATCCCCATTCGAGAAATTAACCCTTCAAAATAGATTTTCTCTCGTCAGGATAACCACAGGATGTTTATTACAATTTTACTTTTTAGATTTACTATGTCGATCCATGGACGAATCGTGTGATTTTCGTTTTGGGGGTCGCGAAGGGTGAATATTGAAGCTATAGCGTCGCAACCCAACTCCAGTTAGTTTCAATCTTGACCACCCTTGCCGGAGAAGCTCGACATTGAGTGGACGCAACTCTCCAGCGTGGTGACCTCCCTGGAAAATTCATGGAGGTCCGAAACGTTCTTGAAACGCCCCGGCCATGTGGACACGCGAGATACGAGTTAACGTCACTCTTTCCCATGTCTTCGTGATCCTTCTTTACGGAAGGCATTCCCGGGAAACGTTCCGAGCACGAATAGTCCTTTGTTTCCGAGCAGAACGCGAAAGGAACGTACGATAATACGTATTATATTTCACTGACTTCTCCTCCAATTGATACTCTTCCTTTTTCCTTCGTTCGGGAGGCTATTCTTTGAACGTCACCCTCTCAAATTACGGACTTTGCACGCTGGTACGACAGTCTCACAAACGTACATTTAAAACGTAGAACTTATTCCGTAAATTGGGCACGAAAGGATCGTTTGCCTTTTCGAGCCGTCCATTTCCAAAATCTTAGTGTGCTTCCAAAAATTGCAATATTTTTTTCATAGTTCCAATACATTTTTTTGCAACTTGATTTAATTAATCTTACCCAGATATGGGTGACGCGATTATTTCATTAAGAAGCTAAACGAAGATGTATCTAGACAGTGCTCTCGAGGCTGTACGATCATTTTCCAATCGTCTAAAGGCAAAGTTTCGTACATCGTGGACAATTTGAGGGATTTGTTATGGCGGTGAACGCGTTAACAAAATGGCTACCTGCAACTGTCCGTGATCGGGACTCAGTCGGTCCCAGTCGCGTCGTTCCTCGGCCAGCAAACGTTGCTCCTGCACCTTCTGGTTGAACTCCAGACGATGGTCCCTGGTGTTGTCGTGCGCCAGGTCGTGTCGCGAACCCGACACGCTGTTGGTCCCATTGGCAGTGTTGCGGTTGTACAGGGAGCCAAGCTTCACCATGTTGTCCACCAGGTTCACCAACGGTTTGCCCTTCTCGTACTGGGAACGGTCGAAATCTCCGGCTTATTTCGAAGTTTCTTAATTAACCGCGCGCTCGAAAAACTCCCCGGGACCGTGGTCGAAACTTCGACGGAATAATTAAATCCTGCGAAACGACCAAGTTTCCCCCGGCTGCGGAATTTATTTTAGAACTCGTAGCGCGTTTACCGTTCGCGACGGACTTTTACGATTCCTCCGAGCCGAAAAACCGCCGGAAATTTAATTCGTAGCGCGATCCTTTCGCGGAGCACGCGAAAATTGTCGTTAGGCGATTTCTACCGTTGGCCTTTTCAGGGGGAAAAGTAGCGCGCCGCGTTTGGAAGTCGATCTACGATCCTGTTCCCCGCGATCTCGTCGATCGTTTCCACTGTCGCGTAAAACAGATCGTAGGTGCTTTCACCCGATCGCCAGGGAAACCGCGGGGAACGCTGCGTGAAAGTGACTGTACCTGCTTTTCTAGATCCATCAGGTGCTTCTTCAGTTCCTCCAGTTTCTGAAGATTCTCCAGACGTCGCGGCGTGTCGAGCTCTGCCAATCTAGCCTGCGGGTCACAAAATGGATCGACGCTTTAAAACTTGTACGTGTCCACGATCCGCTCGATCGAGCCCGTGTCTCGATCCGTTGCACGTGATCGCGTGCACTTGCGGTCCGGTTTCGCGCGTTAGATCGTTTAATGAAAATTCAACGGACGCGCGGAACGCGCTCGACGAGAGCCAACGCGCGTTGCACGCGTGCTGCTTTTTCTCCTCGTACCCGACTCTCTCGCCACTTGTCCTTGATGCTCGCTTTTTCCGCGACTCTAAATTATAGCAAACGAACCGTGGCTGAACGCGCGACGAATTCGCTATTGACGCGAAATTTTTGCCAGAACGACTTTAGAAACTGAAAGTTACGTTGTATGGAGTTGGTCCGTACCACAGACGAGGTATACGAGCAGACCTTACATCCAATGTACTTTTTCTCAGTTTTTCTCAGTTTACGGGGTTAAGGAACAACTTCTCAAAAATTTTCAGAATTTCTACATATTCTTCGCTAAAATACGCGTTGTTTGCTTTTTGAAACATTGAAATCCTCCAATCCGTTCGGAAGTTATGAGGTTTTAAAGACTAGGATGAAATTTCAGGGTACCATTTCTGGCCTCACATAAGGAATTTTTTTCTCGAAAGTGCGTAGGATTTCGGGGGTATATGTATTGACAAAAAGTGATGGTAACTAGCTCTTCTACCAAAAAATATTTTTTTTACAACGATTTGAAATTCTTTTTGGACCACCATCCATTAGAAGAGGATGCTAAAGTCACCTTCGAATTTTCAGGTCGGTGTGGTAGCCAGATTGGGCTACGAAAGTCCATATGGTATAAGGTCCATTCGTATACTTCGTTGTGACCGTAAATTGAATTAAATTATTTAATTTTCCATGAACAAAACGAGTCCGGGGTCGATGTTGACCCTGAATCTGTAATGTTTGTAAAAATTAGCACTAAGCACATCAAACTAAGTAGAAGTAGTGAAATCAGGGAACATAGAGTCGAAACAAAATTCGTTGGTCGTTCAAGGACATCGAGGGCCCCATCCCCACCTTTTCTGTCTCTGGACCGAGAGTCCTGTTCGTTTGATCGACGTTAGGGGAACTGACCTTGAGCGATCAATTGATTTTGTTTCGATTATAGGTGCAAACACGATCAGCATTCTCACAGAGTGACACAGAAATTTATTGCGAAAGAAACGAAAGAATGGACGAGAGGATCACCTCCCCCTGTAACTGCAACGTTCAATTACTCGGGTGCACGGACTCCGAAAGCATGCAAATTAATTTACAAATTTAATCCTCGTTTGAGATTGTTGAACGTTATTGGACAATTACGAGATCGCGAAGCGTTTCAAATGCCCTTTAAGCGAGGGGGAGAGGGAGGTTCACCGTCTTTGGAACGCGTCCCTCGAGCAAAGTCGATTACTTTCGTCGACTCCGTCATAAATGTTGGAATAAAACATTAGGTGGCATCAATGGAAAGACGATTCGCTGGAGAATCTGTGAATAATCGCGAATTAACTTTCACTCGACGGGGTCGCGTAATATCGATGACACCGCGTAATCAAATCTATTAGACGGCCGTCTGAAAACTTCGTTTTCCGTTTCGACGCCGGTCCCTTCGAGTTTAGCCGCCATTTTCGTCGTGCAACTTCGATTGGAAAAATAAAACGACACGAATGGATCGCCATCTTTGAACGAAGAAAACTATGAGGGGAGAACCTGCGATGATGGTTTTTATACCGTCGAAAAAATAAGAGAAAAATTGAGAAATGAATGGGGATATATTTCGAAGGGGACAATATGAATTTGAAAGATGTTAAGTAGTCCTAAGAAATCTCCTTAATTAGGGCGTCCCGGGCTATACAGAGTGATCAAAGCCAACTGAACGAGCCCACCGGAAATGGATTAGTTGAAAAGTCCACAGGGGGGGATAAGAAATCCCCTTTTCAGATTTCTTTTTCCCCAGAAACCGACATCGAGGACGGGTGCATCGATTCCCCCGGCAAGTGGCGGAATTTCATTCGCCAAACCTTTGACCTCCCTTCAGGCATCGACTACTCGCATTAAAGGCAGACTAAAGGCGAGAGCCTGGACGTCTAGACGAGGGAATAAAGCGAGACCAGAATTCCTCTTCGCCGAGGAAAGTTACTATTCTAATGACGTTCGCTCGAAACGTGTCCTTCAAACCGGTTCTTCGCAACGAACTACGGTATTTCTCCGACGTCCATCGGGATCATTTATCAACGTCCTCGTAAAAAACATCCGGCTCCGTTAACCCATGGAGTTTCGTACAAAAATTTTACGATCCTCGTACTATTCCGAATCATCGTGCTCTGTTCAGCGAGCAACGTCGTCGAGTGCTAATTTGTTTATATCAGCGTAAAAGACTTGGAATTTTACAAAAATAAATACTTTCAGCGGGGAACGAATTACATTTAACGATACGATATCTTATAGCCATTTTATAGTTATTAGTTTTTCTATTTTTCTGCTCGACTCCGTATCTCCGGGTTTTATTGATCGTTCAGAACTCCTAGAGGTCTCATTTTTCTTGTTACGTAATACAGTTTAAGGACTGTCCGATATATTACACAAAGATATTTTTACACGATTTTTCCTAGTTTTGGTCGAACTTGGAAACGCTGTGTCACATGTATGGCGAATAGTTTTGCAAGATTTGTTGAAGAGTTTCGGGAGATACGGGCAGAAAAACTGAAAAACCGTGCCTAAGTATCGCTTTTGTTAAGATTAGGGTTAGAATCTCTGCTTTCAAGGCGAATATGATCTCCAAAATGGTTGGTTCGTAGTAGAAAAGGTTACCAAAGGCTCTAATATCGTATTGTACGGTTTGTCTGGTAGTTGAAGTTTCACTTGAAAGCGACGTTGCTCGAGAACGTAGCCCGATGCTTGTCACGCCTACGAGTGATCGATCACCGGGAGACAACGACACCAGCGATGTTCG
Source organism: Colletes gigas (assembly GCF_013123115.1). Taxonomy (NCBI): domain Eukaryota; kingdom Metazoa; phylum Arthropoda; class Insecta; order Hymenoptera; family Colletidae; genus Colletes; species Colletes gigas. Next base: position 1,351,326 of record NW_025106665.1, read on the forward strand.
CGCAGGGTCCAGCGTCCCCGATGGCGCCTAAATCCTTTTTTTTTTTTAAAACGTCGTCGGACCTGTGCCTCGATTTCCATGTGACAGGTCTCCATAGCTTTGTAGATGGTGGCGTTTTGCCGGCGTAGCTGGATCAACAGGAGCACCAGCTCCTCGTGGGTCCTGCCGAGGAGTTCTCCAGCGGAGACGCGTACCAATCCGTGGGCGCCTGGCGGCGTCAGCTTGTACCCGGCTTCCGGTCGCTGGGAACCGACGACGACGTTACTCTGTCGAGGCATGCAATGGTTTCGTTAGCGTTTCCGGTCGTGTACGCGGGCGCAGGACGTCTGAAAGTGCTCGACGCGACTCGTGGTCGGCCATTCACGTCGCGATCGACGAATTATTATTTCGTTTGGCGAACAATTCGGTGTGTGAACTCCGCAACTCCTATCCGGAAGCAGCTTTACTTGGGGGAGGGTCGATCGGTACTCTGAAAACGCTACGTTTCGGCTAGGGTATGCACGTAAAATCATGCTACTATCGAACGATCAATGGTCGTTGATTAATGAATGAGTAATCGTAGCAGATGTTAACGTGACTATCGTTTTGAACGTTTTTAGTTTCTACGAAAGTGAACGGAAAGGTAAACAAAAGGTTGAAACGCGAACGAAAATCGATTTTGCGATCCGTGATGTCGACTCTTAACACCGAATTATTTCACCACGTTCGTACCGCAAATTATACGTCGATGCATGAGGCCAGAGCCGTCGAAATACTCGGGAAAATATGTTTGCAGATATTTCTAAATTACATACTGTCCGTTGGTATTATCTCTTCGTTTCTATCGTGTCTCGGATACCGAGTATTTCGTCAGCCCCGAGATAAGGTCGTAAACAGTGACTGGCATGGAGAAGATGAAACGAACGGAGGAAAAGTACGGGTAAATGAAGAGTTTGGGTTACGAGTTGGATGTTGTTTCGTCGATCGTGTATGCTGGATGCGTATGAAAATCAATATCTTGTAAACATTACTCGATATGCAAAGTAAATGCTGCGCAAATATTAATGAAACAAAGAATAACAGCAGCGTACCTACGCCGCGACGCGACGAAACGATTCGACGCGTGTTTGTTCGCTCGAGTATGCAGAGAACATATATGTATATACGTGGATAAAAAAAAAAGAAATCTACATACGTATCCTCTACGAAGGTACGGGGGGGTAAAAAAGCTGCCTTCTAAAACGTGACAGTCGTATGCATGAATATGCGCTACATGAATATTTACGAACTACGGGATACAATGCTGATATGCGACCAAAAGTTCCGAGGGACCCCGTAGTTCATACTTTTTCTCTTCGAGCCGCCATTATAAAGTGTAGCGTTTAATTCAGCGATTCTCAATGGGGGGGATCATATATTGCCCCCTCTCGTGGGCCACGCTTGGAAGATTCTTGGGGGTCAGAGACGGGCAAAAGTTTTATCCAGATAAAAGATAAACTGTTTCTATTATGGCATTAAGTATTAACTATCTGATGATCGAATACAATTTTCACCAGCTCCGGAATTCATGATGTAGAACCGTGGGAAGACATTAACGCTGTATGTATACAAATAAAAATATACCATTTCGAGTGAACGTTAAGATTCTAATCCTAATTGTTAGGATGTTGAATACAATTGCGAGAAGCGAACCCCATCTGACACAAGAAAGTGAAAATCGGTATAATGTACTAACGATCGGCTGGGAAATGACCTATAATAATAATCTTTTCCTAACGACCTTAGAAATCGAAACTCCTGTCGATCTCTTTTAACATATTCGCTGACTGGTCGAGATTTAAGCTCTGATCGAAATTCTAATACCGTTTTTTTAATTTTCCCAACGACCAGTTTCTCGTTTCGTGACGAGATTTAGCGAATCGTCCCGAAAGTTCGTCTTATCGTTTCTGATCCTTCCTGTGCGTGAAAGGTCTCGTGCAAGAAAATTCCATGCTATTATTTCATGCAACATTTATCAAAGCAAGTTTCCCTCTTGACATCCCTGACGCAAGAGGTCTTGCAAAACCATGCGACAACATTGGTCCCCGGCACAGAGGTTTTCACATACGAGCACTCGTGTATACGCTGTACTTGACATTAATAAGCATTCACCCATAATGATATGACTTTGGAGTGACCTAGAAGTCCCGAATTAAAAATGAAAGGTCACCGACGTTTCGTAATAATACGTGTAATGGAGACGCAACATGGCGACCGTGGTTCGCGGATCTCGCGCCATCGGACTTTCTCCCGCGGAGGAAAGTTCGAGGAAAACATTTATCGCGACGAGACGAAACACAGGATGCCAAGAATACTAAATATCGTCGATTTTAATCAACTCTCGTCCCAGATAATTATAATTCGACTTCGATAAGCGATCGAATCCGTATAGTTGAATGGAGAAATCTAATGAAAAGGCACCGTGTCAAATTTCGTAAATTTTACAAGAACAAACGAGCACTTCTTCGAAGACCCCAGATAGATTTCTATATAACGTCCCCGTAAAATTGCCACGAGTAATTTTGTAGAATTCTCACATTTTGCAACGGAGGGTGAACGGTGGCACGAAATTCGAGGAAAAGTCGAGCGCGGATTCCGCAGCATCCCCCGATCGATCCGTAAAGAAAACACCCAGGACACTGGCGTCTCGACGAACCACGGAACAAGCAATCCTCGTACCTGTTTCACGACGTTCCTGGCGCAGGTTCCATCAACCGGCGAGTGGATCCCAATCTACCGAACGAGGATCGAAGATCGTCAGCCTTTGGGACGAGAGATCGTGGATGAGAGGCTCATATCGATACGCGTATCCTGATCGACGGAGCTAGCACAATGGAGAGCACTGTAAGGCGTCACGAAGGTGGAAGACTTTGGAAGACTGGCGTGATGCCCGGCCTGATCGGCTCGCCTGTTCAACCGACTCCTACAGTATACCCGGCATGCACCGTGGTTCCTTGCTCGGCTTGTCGAGCCATCGTTTTGTATGTTTTGCCTGAGATCTGGCTGGCTTCGCCTCGACCGCACGAGCCTCTATGTTCCTTGCTTAAAGCGGCCTTTGTAACTGAGATCCGATTATAATGTTCCGCTCCTTTCGTCGCGGTTCAACAATTTCCAACAGTTTCCAAATCTAGGCCATCGCAGAAACGAAAAATATGAAAAGAGTTCACGTTATCGATAATTATCTGTGGCACGACAGGAGGGTGAACAGAGTGCAGAAAAATTAGGGGTCTAAGAATCTTGAGAGTCTCTTTGGCTGGAGGGGTTAGATCGATGGTCGTAGCAAGAGTGGAGTAAAATTATTACGTGCCCACTCTCGTTTCACTTATCCCCGGGGTTAATTGTGTCTAGTTTTACCCGGGTCTCCTTTGCTCGCTTTTCATCTTACACGACGTCGTTTCACATTTTTCCAAGAAGTCTTAACTCTCGCCAACGACGTCTCCTTAAGCCCCGTCCGTGTTTCTGTATGTACACCGGGAGTCGCTTCGAGGCGACCGAGATTTTCGATTCTTTTCGAACTGTAAAGCTCCTCGACTTTCAAACCTTTGAGACTATCTAGATTAAGACTTTCGAGAGTTTCAAGAGCTTTAAGGTTTCCCCAGGACTCTGGAGGCTTTTAACGGTTCGAAGAATCGTCTCCTCGAGCGTCTATGCGAGACGAACCCATTTCTCGTAACGAGTAATTTTATCTTCACGCTTGATCTTTATATAACAATGTTGTTTATGGCATTCGATTACGTTAAACGTCTCTGTTCTCGGATTTATCAACGCTTTGTATGAATTTTCAAATTTTCTTTGATGAAAATCTCGAGAAGGCTGCATCGAGCCTGGAAGTCTCGAGTTGGATTCAAGCGTTGCTCGCTAGGCATCCGGAACAAAGAAACTCCACGAGTACGTAACCAAAGGGTTATAAAAGCTTGTCCCAACATACTTTTCAAGGCAGCATTCCATTGTGTAGGAGGCTTAAGGTCCGTCTGCAGTTCCCTGGCACGGTGCCCTTGCTGACCATTGCTGACCGTATGCAGGATCGAACCTGGCCCTCGGTTTTCTTAATCCTCTTCCCCTCTCAACCCTCTTGGCCAGTTCTCTCGTCGTTCTGCCCTCTCCCTCCCAACCTTCTTCTTCTTCCTCTTCTTCTTTCGTCGTGATCCTCCTTTTGGACCGTTCTCCGCACACGTTGTAGGTAACGGCAGCGGGAGGACGACACTTGTGTCGTTACTTTCTCGCCGAACCACGTCCCCAGATAAAGAAGACCCCAGCTAGGTTTCCAGCCCGGTTCGACTCGAATAGCTATCATTGACTAATTCTCCAGGACCTTAGGACGCGATCACGGGACTCCAACAAATTTTGGAGCGTCCATGTTCGATCGGGATCGCATCAAACGGGGGTTATTTCCGTTTAGAATTTCGAGAAAATCGATTTCCATGTTTTTCAACCGTGCGAAAACGAATTGTGCTTTGCTCATCGGTAGCTCCAGGTCGTTTGGTGGTGGCAATACATTACAATTTTAAAGACGAGACCTCTATTTGCTATTCGTTTACTACCCCCGAGAAACGTCAAAATAGCAGCCAACGAAATCGAGCAAAGTATCGTTTATTCGAGCAGTTCCATTACGTTTATATCCTCGCGGACTTTCCCCGATTGGAGTTCCTTTCAGTCGTTCGATTTCAACGTAAACGATCCACCTGGGCCGTCGCGATTTGAGCTTCATCGATAATCCGCGCTATACGATCGAAAGGTAATTTCGAAGGTAATTTCAGTGATTATACTCTGCGAGATCCTGGCTGAAACTCCGGGTATCCGTTCGCCTAGGATCCCCCGGTCCTTTGAAATCCTCTAATAATAATAATTGTGTATATTCGACGGCAAGGTAACGGGAACTCGTTGCAGGAACGAGAACCGTGTACTCCGTCGCTTGCTCGAGTTCGACGTAACGCGCTTGCAAAGCGTCGTTCTATATTTGCGGAAAGCGAACCTTCAGAATTGTGCAAACTTCTCCCGCAGGAGAGAAGCTCGTTCCCGTTTGTCGAGACTTCGAAATAACCTTTTGTACATTCGTAGAAAGAACCGTAGACCGGCCATTCTGCCGGAAAGTTTACACCTTAGAATTTTAAAAGTTTCGTTCCGCATTTACGTAACATCCTTTCTTCCTCTCCCCGCCGCCGCTTTGACGCAGGGCTCCTTTTTTTTCTCGCCGTTTCTCTCCGCTTTTTAGCTGCTCGCGCGACGTTAATCTCACGGACAAAGCAGAACGAGTTAACTCAACTTTCGCGGCAAATATAATTGCGCCACAATTACGTTCGAGTTCCGAACGCTTGCCTACGCGTTGGAGGAAAAATTATTCCCCGACGTAATATATTTAAACGATAATCAACACTGCATCGGACGATCCGTGCTTCTTCAAAACGTAAGATGCGGTCGTAAATTTTTCTAAACCCGAGCTGCGAGCGAAGTTGAATCGGTTAAGTGGCTTCTAGTTTAGATGCGACTCGCGTCAAGCTCGATTCCATCGCGGCAGCTAAACAGTTGCATCGCGTTAGCCGAATCGGTGAAAATTCTAACGCGCGACACGCGAGCCGGGGAAACTCGCGATCGTCTCGGAACGAAATTACGCCCGGCGGCGGCTGCAGCCAGACAAACAGTATTAAATGGAACCGACGAAATTTCTAACTCCGCCCCGGCTGTTAGCGCATACGCGCAGAAAGACACGTGTGCTGCATCCCTCTTATGCTAATGAATTTCAGCGACAACCAGTCTCGCCGCCCTCTACCACCCCCGGCGCTAATGAAAATACCCGGATACGCCGCTTCAAACGGACGGGATTGAATCGAATGTCCGCTACTCGAGGTCCGCCATCGGTTGAAAGCATCGGACCAATACCTGGGTTTCCCCCGTGAAACGAGAAACGCTACTCGTGACTTTGAATAGCTTTCAGAGGTTTCGTCGGCCGTGCCTCTTGTTCCCTGCCATAATGGACAAAGTCCTCCGATCCTCCAGTTACGCGGATTCATTAGACGCGCGCTCGCGCCTACGATCACCCTATTATTTATACGGTTGCTTCGGAGATCGATCGAGCACTTCGTTGCGCTCTTCATCCTTATTTTTTCGTTACCATTGTTCGAAACGTTTTTGCTTTGGAAACGATTCAATCGCGGAAGTTAGCACGAGTAATTCTCCCCCGAATCAGCTAATACTTTTTTCCTCGAGATCTCTCGTCCCCCTCCGTGCTTTCGACTACCGCCATGCTGTACATATTGCATTGTAAAAGTCTGCGACGCGATCGATCGCGACCTGTTGATCGCTAGAACGCGACTCCGGCCTCCCACCGAGCTCCGACGACTCGCTATTCCACTTTTCTCAAAGTCACGGTACCGAGAAGTCGGGAAATTTGCAACTTATCGAGTTTCTTTCGCGGCCGGGATGCTGTTGCGAAACACTGGGAGCGATCGAACGCAGAAAAGGCGAACGACGCGAAACGGGACAGCGAAACGAGCGAACTCGTACTCGCTCGACGACGTTTACCGTCTTGGGCTGGACCCAGGCATTCCGTTTCGCGCAATTATAGCAGAACTCGAGGCACAGCAGCCAAAGAATTTTATTACACGGAATTTGCAAAAACAACGTCTATACTCACGCAACAATTTATCTTCCACTTTTGTAACTTCTATCTTCGTTAATTGATTCTTCGGATAAAATTGCTTCGTATTGGCTACGCGAAAACAATTTAATTCGCGATCCTGGCTATATCTTGGCCCCCTCTGCGATAATTTCGTTCGCCCCGAGGGTCACGCGACGTTTTAATTAATTGGACTAATGGAATTTACATGCTAGGACGATAATGCGGACTACTGCACACACACACACACACACACACATGAGCACGCTTGTCGAACAGAACTCGAACAAAACTGTAAGTACGTGTGAACGTGCTTGGTCGTCGCGTGACACTAAAATTGTGTACGTGTACCGTGTGATAAATAAAGAAACACAGAGTGGGATTAGGTATAGGGATATCGTATGAGAGGGAGGAGGGATCGTGTGAGAAAAAAAAGCGGCTAAATCAGCTGAAGCCGAGTGGTTACGTTAGGTTCCTTTCTCTTTTCCATGCTTCGCCATGCCAATCAACTCGAAGTCGTTTTCTCGTTGCGCCAAGTTGTCTTTCACTCACCCTCTTCTGCAGCAACTCGTTGCACTCCCATGCACGGTGATTTTGCCTCGCGGCCGCCATGCCCCCGCCGCGGTCCACCTCTCTGCCGATCGGGCTGACCATTTTCCTCTCGACTGGAAAAACGAACGCTCTCTGTACTCGATTACCGTGAAATTTCCCGCTGAAAGGCGCCCAGGCGACCCTTTAGCGCGACGAAATTGACTTTCAATTTCAAGGTGAATTTTAAAGCGTCGCGTTTTTGGAAAATTGCCCAGCAACTTCTTCTTTTTTTCGCGCTACGAATTCAAACCGAATCCGCCATCTTGGTTCGGTGCGCGCAACCCTGGCGGTCGTACGATGTATTAGTTTCTGTAAATTCGATTGGCGGGTGGGTTTTTCGAACACAGGGTTGATAGATTTAATTAATAACATTGCAATTGCTACCCCCTCACGATTTGTAGTAATGAATATGCGAATGTAGCGCCGGTTGCACAGTTTTTAAATTTTGTCTCTGAAAGGGAAGTGAAAATGTCTGCACGATATCGATAGTGCGAGGTCGGGTCGACTTTCCCTTTAATCGCCACCGAGAATGGAGCAAGTTCTATACTCCCGCGGATAGAAATGCAGAAAGGCAGCACTTAATAACCCCCTGCGCTGCCCGGGACAAGAATGGAGCAAATATTGGCTCGATATCGCTTAACCGTCGCTCGAATTCGAGCGTCTGGCTACTATCGTTAATGTTTGTTCAATAACGAATACCCCAGACGCTACCGCGATATTAAACTAAGTATGAACTGTACAATATTTGCATAGAATGATCCGAGATTGTGCCAACAATCCCCATCCCTTATCCTCGTTCAAATATAGATTTTCTCTCGTTTCTTGACGCTAGATTTCTATACACATACCGATAGATAAATTGTGGAAAGGCAATACTTCAGCACGGAAGAAGGGGCGATTAGTTTTCGAGCGAATGTACGCACGATCGAATATGTTCGAAAGGGGCTCGAAGAAGCGTCGAACGAAGTTAGGTTCGTTGGCGTGGCGAATACACGCGGGATTTCTATTATTCCTCGATGCCGCTTTATGCTCCGACGCGGGCCATTCCTGCTTCCCCGTGGATATTTGAATAATTAACCCCGACGGTACGGCAAACTTCCATGCCCGAAACCGGGTCCTTTTCAGCCCAGCTCGCCGGGATTCAAATTTCATCCGTGCACTCCGTCGCCCGATCTCTGATATTAATTCTTCGGGATCCGTGATTCATTCATGGAATTAACCATTTCTACCGCCCTGGGGTCCCCGATTGGTTTCGTTTCGCGTCGAGTTTCGACGAATGCGATTGCACCGCTGCCTCGAATAGAATTTATCGCCGGGCAACGCTTTAGAACACGATTACACGCAGAAACTATTCCCATTTCGATCATTTTTCTACGTTTAATTTGCTTCAGTTTATGCGGAAATTGGAAATGGGACGCAACAATGTCTGCTCGCAGGGAAAAACGGCTGAGCGATTACGCTGGGAAACTTCGAGTGTAAGTACAGGGTAGTCCGACCTAAATTCTAACCCATACGGCGTCGTAAAATTCTTCTCTGGAGAGTAAGTTGTGGGAGGCGTTGCTCGTAAATCTATATGCTACCTCGGTGTTGCTTTTGCTGCGCGAACGCGTACGTAAAAAACTAATGGAAATTAAATTTGAAAACTTCTTCGTTCGGAGCTAATAATCTGCGCGTGAACGAAGCCATTTCTCGATCGGTTCGATGATAGGATTCGAGGCTGGTGAAACCAACCCTTGAGAGATGTTTAAATAAAATCTGTATCTTGTAGCTGGTAATTTCATCCCTTAAAATCGTATCACGTCGACGAGAAATGGTTTCGTAACGCGGGTGCAAGGCATACTTGGACTGTGAATTCGAATGTCGTTGTCGCTGGGGCTGGACACTCGATGGTCGTTCAAAGAAACAACCCTTAAGGCTGCTGCAGGACTGATCAGTCGTTGAGTGGAATGGCCGCTCGGAGACGTCAGCCTCGGGTCTTTTCCTTCGTTGTTGTTCAGCCTGCAATTTTAATACCGAATCAACGATTCGACGAGAGTTACACAGATAGGTTTTAGAATTTAATCGAACGAACGTTCTAAATTTCATACCCCATCGAATATCGCCTTCGAAGATTCAAGGTAAACAGTGAAATAGTAGAAGGATCTCGATAAAAATAATTCTTCTATCTTCGATTAAAAGAGAGGTCCAATAATATTCCACCGGAAATGCAACTCTAATTAGAGTCTTGGTAAAATTTTCTCGGACCTCTAATTTTGCACGAGAGTGCAATTTCGGAGTTCACGACGGTGTTGTAATTAACGTTGAAAAATCGTGTCTGCCCGCGACAGAGGGCTGAAAATACTCTCGCTGGGATGGGGGGGATATAATTTTTGTTTAATTAACGCTTTCCTCGGACGGACGAATCGAACGGTGCTCGACGGAGAGCCGCTGGCGTCGTTCAAAGGTTCACGCTAGCGAAACACCCGGGAAAAATGTGTCACCCAGGGGATTGCGACGTCGACGCTGGAGCTTGTCGATCCTTAAACGGTTTTCGCGCCGTGTTCGTGGGAATTTTTTAAAAAACTCTACGACCTCTCGCCAAACAATGTCGGCAATTTATTCGCGATCTCGGTTACGTCAAAATTGGATTTCTAAGCGATACACCATGTGGTCCAAATTCGTTTCCTGTGTCAACCGTTCAGATATGACGCAAAATATCAGTCCCAAATCTTTCTAGACGAGCGTAATATCGTTTGCATATCCACGACCATTATAAGGTGCACACAAGGGATTGAGATCGAGGGTTTAAAGATGGCTGACGATGTTGGTACTCACATGGCTGAGCCAGTCTCGATGTCGCCGCTGCTGGCAGCTCGCAGTATCTGCGAATTGACGTTCACGTCGTTCTCCGACTGTCTGATCGACTGAGGGGTGGACTGGTGAAGCGGCAAGGGTTGTCTGTGCATGGCGTTGGCCCTCGGCAGCGGTAGGGTGGACACCGCCGTGGCCGGTGGTTGCGTTTGTGTTCTTTGAGCCAGCTGCGACGTGCTGACAGCCCTCGGCGGCAACGGGTCCCTTCCTATCACCGACCCAGACCCGGAAGCTGCGAACAAAATAGTTTTCCCAGCGATAAAAACTCTCCGCCTCCTTCGCTTAAATATTTAGCTCGAGTATGCGCCGAGGATTTCACTCGTTCAAAGGTTTAGGGTCATCGGTGATACGCCGTAAGAGACACTCTCGCGCGACACTTTTCATTTCCGAGGGGCGGAGGAGACTATCGGGCACAACCATCGCTCCCGGTGCAAAATCGTCGAGATAATGCCATTTACAGGATAAATAAGGGAATAATTTTACGCTGAATAATGAGAGTCAAAGTATAGAATCGAAAACGCTTTATTTCTGTTACAAACTGAGTATTACAATTTCTAGTAAGTGGTACAGTTTTGTTTTTTGAAATCTTCTCCTTAATTCTCGTGCTATTTCGAGCACCGGAATCTGGCTGACACAATTCCTGTTGCGATTCGTTGACCCACGCGTCAGCAGGGTCCCTCGAGGATCTATAGAACCATCGGAGATAATCGCGTTGCGTGGTCCCCAATTAAGCGTAACAATCGGAGGCCGTTGCGTTCGTCTAAACGCGGATTATCGTCGGTTTCTCTCGGCGGGAGGCAAGATCGTCGAAAACAGGGGTCATCGGCCCCTTCAATTATCAGGGTTGCGGTAATTGGTGCATCGAAACCAGCAACAGGAAATTCCGCAACGCGCGGAAACCCTGCAAAACGCTTCCCTCTCTCGATCCACTGCTCGTTGTACGATTCGTTATTGTTCCCCGGGGATTCGATTTCGATTCCAAGCAGAATTTCGCGATCGAATTCCGAATTCAGCAAACTTTTTACGATCTTACGCATTCGTCTGTGCGATTCATTTAAATTATATTCACGGTGAAATTCGGCGTTTGTTGGAATCATCGTCGAACACGCGAAGAGGGCACGTTGAAATACCAAGATGGCGTCGATAGACACACGCGAGCTGGTGAACTTTGAGAGAAGAATATTTCCTCTGCGTCCGCGCGGATGAACATTCTCGTAGTATAAATAAAGGTGCGATCGGTGCAAAGTGCGAGCAGGAAATTCTTGCAGTGAAAGTCCCGTGATTGCATCGTTTTTTCCGAGAAATAAAGATTGGCCGTCGCGGATGCAACCGTGCCATTTCGATCCAAGACATCATTGTGTCGCAGTTTCGTACTCGCGAATAAAGGAAAAAAAGGAGATAAGAGTTAGGATCAGATTGCAATTCATCTCTTTATTTATGTATTTATGCCGTGGCTCGTAACAGGTCTGTGTTACGTTTTCCTTTGGAACGCAGTAACAATTAAATATTTGAACTGCTCGCGATTATAGAATGAAATCGAATAGATAAGACAATAGTTCGAATTCTATACAGTGTTTCAATGGCTCGGATAACAGTAAAGGATACACAATATTTAACAATAAAAAATAAGATTAATCTAGAGTGGCCCAACGCGCCAGTAACCTTAATTAATGTTAATCAGATTCAACATACGTGAGAACATCTACGTGAACTCGAACGAGAAAATATTTTTGTCCTTGCACGACCAACGAGATACCCGTGAGAGATACACACGGTAACTATAATTGAAATGCAAGGAATATTAGTCGGAGTAGTTGTTCGATCGCGTGTTGGCCACATTCCGCGAAAGTCCGTCGGAATATTCGATACTTTGTATAATTTCGCATAGTTTCGACATTCTCGACCAGAGGATATCCGTGGAATTGCATTATCGTTGCATTCAGCAATTGATTAAACAAGAAAAGGAGGGTCAGTGGATACTTTACGCGAAATAATTGATCTAAGATAGACTCAACGTTCGCGCCAATCGCCCAAACATGGCGGATCGTGAGGGTCTGGAGGTTAGGAGCCGGTTGGAGCATTTATTTCTCAATTTCGATGGGAAAGAGAATCCAGTTGGCACGGGAATTCCCCCCGGGGCCGTGACTTCCTGGCTGTCGTAGCCGCCGGAAGGTATATCACGGCCGAGGAAATCCTCGAGCGTCGCCGAAATTCCAAGATGTCGCGCGACACCGACGGAGGAAGATGGAGGACGAGGCGGAAAAGGAGGCGCGCGAGACTGGAAACAGTCGGGGTACAGTAATTGAATCTCACGATGGCGGGCTGTTAGCGGCGCGACGACCGGCCATATAATGAGCGGCCGGATGTTCCGCGGACATGGGAACGGCACGGAACGAAATAGAACGGAACTACCGGCGAACGTCTGAGGGGAATTACCGCAGGAACCGCCTCGTTTGAAAACAGACCGCTCCGGAGGCACGGGAAGGGACAATTTATCGCGAGCAATTAACCCAGCCTCCGAAACCAGGCCATCCGAGCAGCTACAGTTACGCAAGGAGCATGATTTCTGCTCTGGGAGGCCGGACCTCCGCTGGACCCTGACTCCCACACCCTTTGCTATAACCAATCTCGAGCAGAAACGTCAAATGTTCGACAAAAGCGAACAGATGAAACCTCGATCGTTCGAGACGCTCGAAATGTGGTCGATTTCTTTCGACAAAGTATTGTTTCCCATTGTATATTCATATTGTGGACTCGTAGTAAATGTGGAGGAGAAATCTCTATAGATGGACCAGAAACTGTTCCACCGGAAGAGACTGGACGTCGATGATCTTCAGCAACAAAGTATGGAACGATTAATGTTTCTCTGTCTTTTAAAAGTAAAACGAAGCGTAGGAAAAGTAATCTAATGTGGAGAAAGTTACTAGAAATATTTCCCGTCGATAAGTAGATTAGATTTAGAATAAATCAAGTAACGATTATAAGCTTCTAATTACGTTGTTCTTGGAGAGGTTGGACGAAGGTTGTAAGAAAAGGTCCATCTTGCTAAGTCTTTGGTATCCCGGCGGGCTGGGTATCGGAAATTTGTCTGGCCGGGGAATAAAGGATATCCTTTGTTCTCCGAATCGCGAATATTCGTCGGGGCGAAGAAACAATTCCGCCCCCACCGGGAGGAGTTCGTTCGAGAGAGAAAAAAAAACTTCGGAAGAACGTTAACCAGACAAAGGGGAGACGAAGCGCGATCGAATCGGGGAAGTTCTATTTTCTCCGGCCGCGTCGAAGATGCACTTAAAAAACTCAATTTCCTTCATTGTCGCGGGAAATCATATTAAAGCTTCGCCTCGGCGACGATCGCGAGCGCCCGGGTAAAAAGAAAATTTCGTCCTTTTATCTGGGCGCTGGGAGGGGAAAAATCGCGTCGCGGAAAGAATGCTAAGGAGCGTTCTTTTCGTTGCGGTCGCGAAAGTCGTTTAACCCGAGGGTAATGGCGACGTAAGTCAATTTTACCGCGCCGTGACGTTTCTATTTTCCGTGAACACCGTTAACAGGAAATTGTCTGCGCCGTGGGAACAGATGCATCGCCGCGGAATGCGTTCGCCACCCCTGGTCCAACGAAATGGCAGAAAAAAAAAAGCTGTTAACCTTGTCCGTGCATCTTCCCCGATATTAGAATCTATCAAATTTCCTCCCTTTCGACGGAATATTCTAGCCTGGGTTAGGTTTGCAGGTTTCGCGAATTAAATTAACATATTCGAGGATAGTGTTTACTATTTTTGAAACTATTTTAATTCGATACGAACCGAAGCAATTATCGAGGCATTACGGTTTCTATCATACTGTTAATCGTTTCCCCTTTTCTCCCTTTAATTTTCGACATTTTCAATTTAACGAGAACCCGCATTTCTCGAATCGCCGCACGGCCGCGTAAAGGCTCGACGGAACAACGAATGAAGCCTCGAATTGGCGAAAAAAAAGATGAACAAAATAAAATATACTCGATCGAAACGTAATCTCCATACGGATAACTTTTTATATTGGCTCCCGGGGCATTGATTCGGCGGTATTTTTCGATTCGTCCATCGATACTCCGCCGTGCTGGTATTTATATAGCAATATCAGTCCTGAGATTGCCTAGCGTTTGATTCTACTTGCGCTCGACACGTTTGATTAATGCAATATGTCCCGTAGGATCGATTCGCCAGGTCGTTTCTGCTCATCTGTTACAACTTTACTTACGCTGCCGTATTCTAAAGTTTTATACGCGTTCCGTCGACTTCCGGTTCGCTCGTAACGCCGAAAATTTCTGACCAGAACCGGAACGTGACGGATAGGCTTCGTTACGAGAATCCCAACGTCGAGCCCGAGCACGAGCACGATTCGAACGAGAACATTTTTATAAACGTCGCTCGGACCACAAATGTATTGAAAATTAATGAAAATTTGCGCGAGAATAATATTTTATCGCGCTTCTGCTCCGAGGTTAACGTTCGACGTTGAGAGATTAATGACGCAACGATAAAGCCAGGCCAGAAACGTAACAAAATGTCTGACATTTGCAGATTACATTCCAGCGAGTCGTGTGCGTGGAACGCGAAGAAAGTCGTCTAAAAAAATTGGCGCGTTGCATTATGAGCAGAAAGAACCGATTGTCCCAAGGATTTACGTCGATCGCAGCTGTCGCGTCTGGAATTCGGTTCTGGTATTGGAATGCGTGACGTCGCGTCGCGGATGTCCGCGATTTCCGCGGATTTATCACCGACGTGTGCTCCCCAGGCCAATAATGCGAACCGTGGCTTTCAAAATCATGCTTTCCAGTTATTGCGTTGCAAAAAACTCCGGTTCCTCCGTCTCTTTTTATTCTCGTTCGATTTTTGAATTACATCGGTTCCAAACTGGACTTTGCAATACGCGTTCCACGATCCATTCGATCTTATTAGTTCGTTATTTATAGGTGTACCGTATTTAGACTAAAATAAAAGCTAATAAAATGGCGAGATATTCCAGTTTCGGTAGAGAAATGGCGATCATTTCAGGGTGCGTGCAGACACAATAGATTCTAAGCTCGAATCTGTAAAGCCTGTTTGGCCTATTTCCCCGCGTATTTCAAACAGAACTCACCGGTTAATTGCTTCGCATGCATATGATATCAAGAAACCAGACAATTTCGTCGTACGTGACTCCCACTAATTACCGCGCCCTCGTGAAGCCGAATAGACCGGGAGAACCGGCTTTTCACCCTTTGCCTTAATCGTACGAAATTTCTACGAGCACGCAGTAACATCGTCGTCGCGTTAGTTTCACGTCTAATTACGCCGCGGGAGTATCGATCCTCGGAAAAATTCATTAAACACTTCCCTCTGCAATTTTGTAACATCGAATTCAGTTTAATATTTTCCAACTTGAACGTTGACGGTTCCAATTGGAAATCAAATTGCAGGAAACTCTGGACCAGCATTATAATTCGATTAAAAAATTGATAAACAGGCGACGATAACGGTTTGAAATTTTTATTTGGCGGAACGATTGGCCCACTGCGCGTCGTAATGGCGTCGTTCTGCGACACCTTGATCTTTTCTGCGTCAGTGCCAAGTAGAACGTCTATATTTACGGGTGCATGCGAGCGCGAGGCGAGTTCCTGCTCGAGAGTGGATAATGTTGGCAGATTAAATAAACCGACCGGATTAAATAGCGCCGCTGCATTTCGCCCGCGAAACGTCTACCGGGTAAATGGGTCGACGTTCAATTTTGTAAGAGGCCGTTGGAATTGAATCGTTTAACATTTCCCTGCCCGGTCGTACGTTTATTTTTTTATATTTAGACGCCGAGGTCGTCTCACCGTGAGTGTTTCGTTTGGAATTCAAGATCGAATTTAACCCCTGCCCGTACTGACTCGTGATGGAGACTTTGGCCCAAACCTGAATATCACGAGCCAGGCTCGCGGGCAGCAAATCACGACCGTGATTGAGTTTTAGTTCCTATCGGCACAAGAGTTGGTCACGATTCTTATAATCTCTGTTACAAAGCAGTTTAGCATCAGTCCAGCTGAATGCCACGGAAAAGGGTTAACAGTTCGCGAGACTAAGAATTCGGTTGAAACGCAATGGTTTAAAATACCGAAAGAGTCTTTCGTTTGGCAAAGGGAAGGTTACTGTCTGGTCCTTTCGAACGTCTAAACGAATAAAGTTTGGACCAACTGCGAACAGGGACCACCGGTCGAGGGTGGAGCCGTCTGCCGTCGAGACAGGGGTTGTTCACCCCCATAATTCCGGCCAGGAGACGGGGTGCAGTTTAACGGCGGGTGTCGCGACGCCGGAAGTGGCGTCGAAGGGACATCCAAGGGGGAATCGAACTTGTTATTGAGGGATTGCGTCGCGGGGATTCGCGATCAAAGCTTTGAGGCGATCACCAGTCGCGTAGCTTTGGCGCTTTCTCCCACATGCGAGGGGGCTGTTCGATAAGCAGACGCGATGGAACATTCGCTCGAAAGGTCTTCGGACAAATCCCACCCGTAAACGTTTCGCGCCGATCCAGCTATTTATACTTCGTGTCAGACGGTTTACCAAATCTTTTGCCAGACATCTTCGCGAAAATGATATTTTTCTGCGTGTTAAATATTTCTAGATAACCACTCGTCTCCGAGTGCGTATATTCGAGGGGGTAGCGACATTGGTAAGTTTTTCGTAAACTGCAGAGTAAAGTGTGACAATTATAAAATATATGAAACGGAGGGAACGGCAGAATAGTTGTCAGACTCGCGGCCATAAGCCGGCTAGCAGGACAGCGATTTGGAGGATCGGTTTTCCGTGGAAGCGAAGGGACGATTTATGGTTCGTGGTCCAAGTCAGAGAGATCGCGAAGATAAATCGTGAGCAAGGAGAAAGAAATTGATCGAGGTGGTACGGACAGGCCGAGAGCAGAAACGCACTTCCATGGTCATTTGTATCGTTCCCGGACCTGTTGCTGCGCAACGTCCGACGAGGGTGTTGATTTTCCTTTTTCTCCGACGCTCTGTCTCGTCCCTCCGCGCCTCCGGCTCGGTTTTTTATTATGGCGGATTGTAAAAAGGCGAGGGGAGTCGCCGCTGCGGCCAGCCATAATAAATATTTTACGTTCTCCGCGGTTCGGGGATACCCCGAATGCGGCGAACCGCCCAGAATTTCGGGCTTCTTCCTTTTGCCCATGGAAATCCTGATCCGATACTGCGAAACAACCACCTGGGGAAAACCTACAGCTTCTTTCAAAAACCATGCCTTTCGATAGGAATTCCAACTAACGAACGTACTCAATTTTTTGCCATTAGAATTTTATTGTTCGAGAATCATTACAATTTATCATTTATAGACTCAATATCGATTTCGATATTGACTAATGGATTTTTATTATTGTTAAGTATTTACAATATTTCTGAAGCACTGCTATCGATAAATTATCGACAAGTTATCGATAAGTTACCGACCTCCCAACGATATCTATCGGTATATCTCGATACGTAACGATATTATCGACATATCTCGATACGTAACGATATTATCGACAGTACAGTGCGAGTTCCGGGTACCTGGCGCAACGCGGAACGCGGGTCTCGCGTTACACGGGGGTCCGGCTTATATAAGGCATTCTGTAACACCTTGTACCGGGCGTGGAAAAAAAATATATTGTCACGGCTTTCGCGGGATGAATTGATGCATTCTGATCAATAAAGATTCGTTTCGCGCGACGCGTAAAATCACCGGAGAATGACTCGGAACGGGAGACGAATCTCGACGGAGATCGACGCGGAAACGCGATGAAAGGTCCGCATTGTTCTATTCCAGGGACGCTGATGTCGCCGCTTGGGAATGCGTCGGCCACCGAATCGGAATTTTGCAACGGGCTCTCTCGCGCATTGCCGTATAGCGACAAATTACGCGCGTTCCGGCATTCACGGATTCCTAGAACTCAAAACTATTCGTACCCTAGGAGCAATCTAATTTTATTAAATGAAATATTCTCAAATATCATAAAGATTACACATGCACGTGTGCAATCCTCCTGAATTGCTGTCGCCTCCTTAAAATCAATCCTTAATCCGGAGAAATAGTACCGACTTGTTAGTTCGTGAAAAATGGCGTCGATGGATGGTGACGATTTCGAAGCGAGGGTGCAGCAACGATATCCCCGGCCAATAAATCGGCCGTAATTCAACGGAGGCGGTTATCCTTCGGGTCTAGTAGTCCTTCGTCCACTTTATTTCCCATCCAGTCGGCGACATTTTCGCTCGGTAGCGAGCACGCCGCGGGCAAGAGTGTCGACTCGATGCCAACTAACGGGATCTGTAGTGATCAAGTAGGTCAGATGAGTCGATACCGACTCTTTGTCCCCGGCGATTAACCATTGCTGAGCGTCAAGGTCTGTGAAACGCTCCTTTTCGTGTTAGCACGTGCCGCTCGGTCGTGGTAATGCGCCAGGCGTTTATCTCGAACGCTGACTTCGGTTCGAATTAGCGGACACGATCGTGATCCTCCGATCTTACACCAGCGGCGGATAAAACGAACGAAAACGGTAGCCATTGCTTTGCAACCGTATGCACCGTTACTCGAAAGGCGTACAAGGTGCACGCGATGTTTTCAATTTGAGCACAGCTGTGAACTTGACATCTGGCTGCGAGTTGTGTCATTGCAATTCGTGCGCTGGTCTTTGGATAATTTTATGTTTCATTAAGAGATTCTCTTGGAATCGGTACGCGCGTCGCCCTAGACGTCGAAACGCCCGTTACAGGTCCAGTTGTTGGCGTAGAAAAACAATTCCCATCCGCGAAGAACGAGTCGAAATCTCCGCACGTCCGTAGAACCGAGGCGTCCGATTCGTTTTTGCTTTGCCCGAGTCGCCGGACTCGTTTCGACTCGATTCCTCCGTCTTTTTCTCGGCGGACGATTTCTCGTTCGCTACAACGACGGGCGTCGTCTTCTCCGCGTACGCGACAGGTGATTCCTCGACCCGAGAAAAACTTCGATCGTTTTAAACCGTTTTAATACCCTCCCGTCGATTTCCTTTTTTCTCGATCGACTCTCTCTTCCAGCGCAGCTTCTTGCGAGACCCTCTTTCGCGGGAAAATATGACAACGTTTCGAAGAAATCCAACGCGAACACGACACGGTGTACGATTTCCACTTTGTGGATAAATCGTAAAGATTGTTTCAACGATCGAACGAGTAAACCTGACACGTGTTGTTTTTCTAATTTTATAGTACGATTTCGCGGCACGTTCCGCGAACGCTGCAGGAACATTCCTTTCTAATAGGGTACCGTTACACCGAACGCGGCACTTTCGATGATTCGATCATCACTGGTGCCGTTCCCTATACGCCATTCCATATATTAAATGCCATCGACCACTACGGTCATTTAACTAAAAGCTCGCAGCTCCGGATGGGTCGTGAGCCAGCGATTGCAGCGTTACCCGGATAACTGAAACGATTTTCCCTCAGCTCGTATTTGAAATTTGCGATCAAAATCGAAATTTCTATTACCAATGGATCGGTCAGGTTCTCCCGAGAAGAACGAGTACAAACACGACTATATTCAGACTATTTTTAATTCCACGCCGCTGAGAGATTTTCAGAAATGGTTCGGACAACGTGTAAGTCGAAGAAGTCCAAACCGGGGCGTGTTTGGACTCGTTTTAGTCGGGAAAACACTGCCAGATCGTTGATAATACTCTCGTAGAAATCTTATGGAAAAATGTAAACATTTTTATTTGACATTAGCTCGCTTTCGTTACATTCACTTTCCTCGTTGATATACTTCCTGCTTTGTAACAACCGGAGGCCCCGATTTTGTCACTTGAAAGCGGGAATCTATCTTGTAATAAATTGAAAAATAGATTGTTAGTACCTCGATTCAAACTCGATTCAATGTATATAAAGCTCGCGTGAGATTCGAATGCACCGAATAAAACAAGCATATTATTATTTCCGGTGATAAATCCATTACGGACGCGTACCCACGTCGATTCTGGGGCTCAATTATCTCTGTATCGTCCGTATTCCGGTCGCGTGTGTCGAATAATTTCCAAACGCGCGCGCACGCACAATGAATTCGTACGAAAGTACTGAGAAAACCGGGCGACGGTTCAACGACGAAGAAACTTGAATTCGGCTTATGAACCGTTAAGAAACGTGATTTTACATGCTCGTAGCTACATGATGCAGAACCATTCTGCCTCGCGGATACCGTTACTCGGCTGGCGTTCCCTCTACACTCTACGTTTCATTACATAATTCTTATGGCCCGTAACATCGGTTCGGATTTTTCGACATCGTACCCTGGATCCCGGTACTTGGGTCGCGTTCTCGATTCTGGTTTCTCGAACCGAACGCCTGGGCATTCTAAACTACCGTGTATTTCCCTCAGACGCCAACGAACGCTTGGAAAGACCACATTTCTCAAAGAAAACTGTATTTGTAAAACGACCAGACGTCTTTTCCAAAGAACAGAAGTCTGTAATTTTGATCGTACTGTTCGATGCAGTTAGAAAGAGTGCTAAACCTGGCAGTTCAAGAGGCTGTTTGATTATGAATAAAGTCTCATCAGCGACCCCAGCTCATCGTAGATAAAGGCGTCTCTGTCCTCGATGTCCAAACTCGCTTTTAATGAGCGTCGATTAATTTTTAACAGCATAATTACCAATTGCTTTCAACCCGTCTGAATTGGAACTATTTGGAAGTTTGACTCCGCCTGTTATATCTCGTTCGAGATCGATAATCAAGCCGCGAGAGTGGCTCGGAGCAACAGTCATTTTGGCACCGTTCCCGGCTGCTCAGCTTTTCCCGGCCTGATGAATCCGAAAATCGTCCTACAGCGTCGCGACGCCTGGCTGTTCTCTTTCTCGCGATCCATTAACCCACTGCCGTGAGCGCATCGCGATTTTTGGCGTCTCCCCTTTGCTATTCGTGCAGAAAAACCAAAAAAAAAAAAAAACGCAACGAGACAACGTTCTCTTCTCGAGAAGCCCTAGAGCAGTCATCTTTGATCTTCGTGAAACTTTGTCCCTTCGAAATCTCCGCTAGAAAGTCAACGTTGGACCATTCTGCGACTACTTTCTTCGTTCTAGGTACTCGTACACCTGCCTCTCGAATTGCCACCGCGTTGTCCCCGCCTCGATGGATTCTAATTTATCGAGAAACGCGTCCGACGATCGTGGACTTTTCAATTGCTCGGAGCATTTTCGTGTCCAGCGGCACTGAACGATCGTGCTTGTAAACTTTTCAGTTATGGTTCGTGCTCGTAGCTCGTATCTGACAATAGCGGAAAAATAGGCCCGCAGACTTTTTCTGCCGGAGTCGTGCTCGAGACGCAAATAACGCTTTAACACGAAACGGAGGGGTTGAATAAAATGTGGCTTGCACGGGTGCGCGATCCTAACTTTTATCAGGAATATGGACGCTGATTAAGCAGTCTAAAAAATTGCAAAAAGGTTAGGGAATGAAATTATAGCGTCTCACGTTCCGTGATCTGCAAATTAGGGACTCGAAGGTGGCGTTCGTTTGTGTCGTGTTACTGATTTATCAGTCTAAATACGTACTGTACTTTCCGGACCAGCAGCTGCCGCATATCAGGCCGACTTTCCCGCCCATTTTCTTCCTGGTCCAGGCTCGTTTCGCGACGCTCAGGCACGCAGCCGCGACGAAACGAGCGTATCCTCGCGTCGCGACGGAATCCAGCACACAATACGCGATGCGTGGCCACGCACGTGTCATCAGTCCGTCACGCGACCTCTTCGAGAAGTTCCTCGTGCTTTCTTTGTCGCGCCTCGACCGTTCTTTACTTCACGAACACAATACGCGGATCCGAGTCGCTCACGAAACTTATCCCTGGTCTCTCGCTGATACCGGACAGTCCTCGTTAAAGGATCAAGCTTTTCACCTCGATAAAACCATCTGGTTATCGCTACGGAGCAAAACGTCCGGTCTATTAATACGCGTGGCTGCTGGCTTTTCGGTTTGAGATTGGCTCGCGAAAGGTAAACCGAACAAACAAAGTTACGGGGGTGAAATTTCTGACGATACAACGCGCTCCCCTAAGTTAAATTCCTCCGCGCGTATCGATAACAGTTTTCGAAAAGAAACGGGGAAGTTCGACTGCACCGTCGAGATTTATTCGCTTCCAAGGAGTTCGCGTATTTTCCTCCTGCGATGCTCGTCCGGGCTTCCCCGGAAATATTTTACGAGTGGAAAATTATCGAGATACTTTCGCGAACCGGATCCCCCTTCGAGAGGGATCTATCGTCGGTTCCTCCGCGAAAGTTAAGCGAGTTATCACCCCCAACGAATCGACCGGATTTACCCCACTTATTCCTACGCTGGGTCCGTTTCCCTTTGTTGCTCGGCGAACACAAATATGCTCCTCGGAATGTACAAACTCTCCGAAATGCAGTGATTCACTCGTCGACTAAAAATAAATTAAATCGATCTCTCGGGCATCTCGTTTCTGTATTCGATTGAAACGAACAGATAAAATTATTATTAGAATGCACAAACTCTTCTGGTGCAGATTCCTCAGAATGTACAAACTCTCTGAAGTGCAATGATTCACTCGTCGACTATCTATTGAGCACCTTATTATGCTGCAATCCTGAGAAGCTACTAATCGTCTATTTCCGCGCAGTCTAACGAATAAATACAGTCAAAGAGTACGGTTAACAAATCATAGAATCCTCGAAAATTAATTATTTCGAGGATCTAGGAAGGATTCCCTCCAGCTGGCGTTAATAAAAAGGACACGGGCGGATTCGTTCGTAGATCGTTCGCGCAGCGGCCATCCATGAAATTGGAAATTCAAACATCGAACGGGAGTTACGGCTCGACCATCGGATCCCGAAGCCGGGGATCAACTTTAGCTTCAATTTTAACTTTCGCCGGAATCGAGTTGCCCGCTGATAATCAGGGAAACGGCGATCGATCTGCCGAAAAGTTCCATCGTCGAACGTGTAAAATTAACCATCGAGGGGTCCCCCTCCCCCCGTCGATAAAACCCTCCCCTTCTGGGTGGGACGTAAAGAGGGCAACTTTTACGAGTGGACCATCCGCGCGCATTATAGAGCCGTAAAAACCGGCGGTTCGCTTCGCGCGCCAGAAAATCGCGCGATTCGTTGTCGATAAAACGAATGGACGACGATAAAGCCAACTGTTTACGCGTTTCGAGGGGATTTAATTGGAAATACGCGAGAACGTTACCGTACGCGACTTGCAGGGCCAACGAGAAACGGCGGTAAATTCGAAATTTAGTTTTAAAACCCCATTGTCGTCGCTTCTCCGTTTTGTTTTGTATTCCTACGGTTTCTTCGAGCGGAAAATAAGTGAATGAAAGCAATACTGTGAGCATATCGAATTCAGCGGGCTCTTATTATCCAAGATTAAAGTTTTCCGATAGAGTTCGTTGCATCCTCGAGATTCGAGGCGAGAGTCGATCCTTTCGGGGGTGGGTCGAACGTGCTCGAAATAGTACTTGGAATCCATCGAGCGGAATAACGATCCATCGAACGACACATTATACGCGCACGTGTACCGTGGAACAGTGCGTCCAGATTGGTGCCGCGCCGACCAAATTGCCAAATATTGCCGTTAGATATTGGACCAATAAATTAACGCGTTTAACGATACTCCGCGTGGTCGAGCTTAGGCGCGTCGATATTGGAAACGCGGGGATCGATCCGTCGTTTGCGCGGCTTCGACGCTTAAACGGCTCGCGTTTTCGAATAAATTTGTCACAGAGAATAGAATACAATTCGAATTAAGATCAGTCTTGCTCGATTAAGATCAGTCTTTAGAATGATTCGAGTTAATTAGACCAAGATTTAGGGGGAGGCGGGGTGGATTGTAACAGCGATAAGTCGAGGAATAAAAATTTGAAACACGAGCCAGTAAATGGAACGCGACCCGTGTATTTAAAGACGGGAACTCAGACGGTTTAACGTCCGTTATAAATTTCTCGTCGCGTGTATCGTTAGTAGCTCGTAAACTTCACCGACCTTGTTCGAAGGCAGTTTGTTCGAACGGAGTTGACTCGACAATGGATTTTCGTCACTTCTGAAAATGGCACGCGATTCGTTCTACCGAACGATACGTCAGCGCGACCGAACGGTGTCGATTTTTATTGCCAATCGCGCGGCGAGGAATTTTTAATTCGGTCGTTCGTCGTCGAAAGTTGTTCGAGGACTTCCTTTCCCGCGAAAAGATACTCAATTTTCACGGGGAAAATATTTTACGTGTAATTAAAATCTCAAGCGACTGGCAGGTTAGTTTTCTCATTCCGAAAAAGTGAAATTTTTGATAAAATACGCGCGCCACATTTTATAGAAAAAGGTTCTGAAATTCGCTCGACAATGATCGTAGAAAGTTTTGCAAGGTTCGTCGTGAAATAAATTTCTCAGTTTACAAACGGGTTCGTTAAAAATTCCAAAATGTTTCGAAACCTCGTTGTTCCCGTTAAAAGTTTCCGCGGGCTTGTTGATATCTCTGTAAAAATAACCGACGAAACTCGCGATTGCGCCATCGTTGGAGCGATTTAAAAATTTTTTAAAACCGCTCGTGGACACGTTCGGAACAACTTCGCGAAGTTTGTAATTACGCTTTACACGTTTCGATAATTCGAATTAAATCAGAAAAATCTGCCCCCTCGAGCATTCTACACTTAATTCGAGCCGCGCAACTTTTTCCACCGATCACCGACACGTGTAAAACGTTTCGTCGCGGAACCGAAGGCTGTTTAATTTGTACGTGACACCTGTTCGCCATATTGAATAATCAACGGCTCTCTGTTTACGTTCCTGCGTGTCGTTTCGAAAATAAAACCACTTTTTGTTTAGTTCGATACCCGCGTGTTTTAATCATCGACGAACAAATTTCCGCCGCGCGTAACAATTTTCTCGTAAATGACCGTTGTTTGCCCAGGAATAATTCCAATCGAAACTACACGATCGAATCACACGAGAAAATGACCCTGCCTATTTCGACGAGTAAAACAAACCATCGTAAAAATTCGCCCCGATATCAACGAACAAATATAAACCTCGTAACGTGGTACGAAGCCACGAGTCTTGGAGATCGTTTTAAAAGATGTTTCGAATCCAACAGCACAATTTTTAAACCGCTCGTACACTTTGTCGAATACGTTTCACAGAGGATCGCGAGTTATTTCGGGTCGGATGCGATCCGAGAGAGGTTGCCGCGTTAGATCGTGATCGAGGGATCGATGAGGAACCGAGTGGAAAGGCGCGTGTGGTGCTGTTCGGAGCGCCACCGGCTGACTGACTGTCTCGTGTGTCGTGTACGGTCGGTGGCTCGATCCCCGTGGCTCGTTCATTCCATTCCGTCCTCCGTCGATTCAAGGACCGCTCCAATTCTCGCCGCCTAATCGCACGCAGAAAACCGCGTCGGGAAGCGACGCCGTCGCCACGAGCCGCTCTTTTGTCGTTCGTCCGCGCAGTTAGGTGTCTCGACGAGCTTGAATGGCGCGGGGGCCTTTCACAACGAATAAAAGTCCTGATATTTCGATTGTTTGCCGCGCGTCTGCTGTCGCTTGGTCCGACAATTGTCCGCGTCTACGTTAATGCGTTCCCTCCGCGACCAGACCATCCAGTTCCTGGTCCCCCTTTCGCCTCCCACGGTAATTCAACTTCCGCCGAAAAAGTTTATTTAACCCTTTCCACTCCGAATTATATTTCAATTTTGTTACCAGCAGCTCCCAACGCCTTCAAGTGTTTTATTTGAAATTTATCTGTTAAAATATCTGTTTTATTTACATTGTTGTTGTATTTTGTAATTTTCAAGTGTACGATATCTTTGGATACCTTTGGTTTGGACTTGACGAAGGAGCTCATGAGATAAAAATTCATGTCGAATCACACTCGACATAGGACTGCAAAGGGTTAACGAGCTCTTCTACCGTAAACCGCCAAAAAAGTCTTCTTGTCTTTGCATTTTCTTAAAGGATACAGTCTTAGAAATATATTTAAATTATTTTGTAATTATCAACGTCTATCCTTCGAGAAGCCTCGTCGGTGCATTCCAATATCGTGGAAACTCGATAGTCGGAGAATAACGGGTTCGAACGACTATTTGAGTATCGATTCGTGCAATTATCGAGGAACCGGATCCACTAAGGAAATCCCACCAGCTCGATGTATCCCCGTTACCTACGAGACTCGCGTTTGTATGAAAGAAATAATCCACAAGTGGAATACAAAAATGAAAGTACAATAATGGATTTGTATCCAGCACGGAACGAAGTCTACGTGTTTCTAAAGCGTTGTTTCAATTGTTGAACGATCGGTGTGGGCGTTCTTATAGAAATTTCTCAGGCATCGAAGTCTCCGGCAGCCAAATGGCAAACGTCGCGTATTTACACTTTTACTGATTACCGCGTGTACTCGAAAGCCTCGTTGAAGTCGTAGTTACAAATCGGAAAGCGTCTCACCGAGGCGTTTCCAGCCGCGCGAGATTAAATTTGTTTCTCGATAGTCGTTCGGCGGAGTTTACCGTGCTAAGAGAATTAAGAACGTCGTCGAGTCTCGTTGAAATATTTCGTACAAATAACGCGGAACGAAGAGCTATTCCTATTCCGGGACAATTAAGTTTCCCAGCTCGGATCCTTCGCGGCTGTCAATTACGATTTAAAAGCGAAACAAGACCCGGATCGAGATACACTCTGCGTTCGCTGAATATTTTTATCGTGCTCTTTCGAGTCGTCGCGAGAGATCAATATTCGCGGATAAAAATTCAACATTTTTAAGTAGACCGCATTTAGACCGCATTTAATACTCGACCTCGATGGTGAGCAAGGAAAAGAGTGCATTAACTGTCCAAATGACTCGCGCGAGGATTGGAGAGATTCTGGAAAGCTTCGTCGCAAATATACGTTACCAAAAGGATGATCAAGGAATCGCGCGATCTTTTATTTAACGATGAAATCTTTTATTTATGAGACCAGCTAAATACACAGTGGACGAGCCACGTTCTAATCCGTGTTTTTTCCTCCGTCCATAATGTTCTTTTTTAAATTGCACCGCAACGGTATTCGTAATTTGTACCCGGCGCTCTTAAGTGGTACGATTCAGGTTAATCCCCGAGGTTTTATTTTCAGATGGCAAACAAAGGCAAGGAAGTACGTCCAGTGGCCAGAAGAAGACATGGAAAGGGCCATTATGGCATTTAGAGGCAGTGATACGGGAGTTTCGCGATTCTGATCGAACATATGGCGCGATTTCGTCCTTTCAAGGCTGCGATTAAAGTAAACGCGTAACCGAACTTAAAGCGACTGTTAGGGGGAGAGAAACGGCGCGATAATTCTGGAAACGACCGAGGAATTTCCAACCGGGGACAAAAAGCTGTCCGCAAATTGGAAATTACTCATCGAACGATTTATTCCATAACGGATGGCCTGGATCCTGCGGGTAATTGCATAGTTTCTCCTAACGGAAGAAACGGTTGTAAAATCGTTTGGACAATAACCGGGAAACGGACTAGGCTGTGAAACGTTTGTCGTTCGCCGCGAAAACGCGGTCTGTTCGAATCTTTACGCCGCGCTGTTCCTTTCGTCCAAGACCAGGGATCGGGGAAATAAAATCTCACGAGTCAGAATTTACAGGGGAAAAGATCGGATTAATTATTGCGATAAATCTTTCGTAAATTTACCGTTAGTATCGAGGAAGGCACAGATTTGGATTCGAGTTTGGACCTTTGGGGCCTCCTATTATCCACCTTCCAAGAAAATGGCTCATCCAGCGATCAGGTATACGCGATAGAGTTGCGCCACAGGCTCCTAATTGACGTAAACCATTAGTCCTGGGGATTCGTTAGGGTTGTCTTAACGTAAGTCCCTCTGTCGATCCCTGATTGAGATACGTTTACGATATGCTAATCATCAACGAGCAGGGAAAGCTACGTTATAAACAATCCTGAACTAACAATTCATTTTCGACCACCGAGGAGTCTTTCTCGAAGGGAAATCTTTTCTTTTGAATATCATTCATCCAGCAATTTCGCTAAACGACAGTTATTTTTTAACGTTTGACCGCTTATTGACGTTCAAAGGGAATGGAGAACGTTCAAGCCAGACGTTCGAACGGTTTTGTATTCGATCGACGCGAGTCACAGGAACGGCAAATTCGTTGTATAATTCAGTTAGGCGAGGGACTGCCCAGAGATCGATGCCTCGATTCCTACGTATGTCTTGAAATATCGATGAGAGACGCGAACCGGGAGCTTCTTAATCCGTCTTCGATTCCTCCGAGAAATACGTTCCCTAAAACGCTACCGTTTTAACACTTTCGTTCCGCGTGATTACCCGACGGATGAAACACGCGAAATCCCCCAGCTTTGGGGGGAGGGAAAAAGCTATAAAACACGCGAGAAAATTCGGGAAAAACGGGTCGTCGATCTATACGCTGGTTGCTATTTTTATTTTTGCAAATTCCGTCATTGAGTGACATTTTTCAAACGTCTGTTTCTCTAACTATATCTTCACGAAGTGTGTCACGTAACAAATACTTTAAATAAATAAATAGTATATCGTCGATAAACCGATTCGTATTTACTCTGACCGGGTTATATCTATCCCGAACTTGCCTGAGAACGGACACCTGGGAACACCTGTGGGGGGGAGGGGATTAAATTTTTTATTCGGACGTAAATAAATCCTTCGTCCACGCCAGGAACGCGTCTTCCTCCTAAAGCTGACATCCGTGATCTAGATTCGTCAATCAGAATAGGAAACTATCGTCGAATCGATTACTTCGTAAGCTTTCATCTGTATTTATGGAAGACGAAGCTCGATAGTTTATTCACGATTATCGATCATTCGTGCATATCCTTCGTTTAATCAATCTTGGCTCTGAATTTCGTTCGAAGGTTTAATATCTATAATTATATTGCATTAGTCGATGGTGCTGTCTCCAGAAAGAGTTAATTCAAATAACAGTCAGTGTTATAAAAATAGCATGGTTTCCAGGGAGCCATAGTGCACCGGTTATCAGCACTTTACGACCGAGGAAAATTTTAAAGAATATAATTATAAATTGCTTTATATTAAAAAACTGAAGTTAATAGTTTCCCCAGATATTCTAATACCGCGAATGCCTGGTCGCTATAGCATTATAATTTCAATCTCTGAATCGCTGTGTCGCGTGTGCCGGCGCAAAGAAACGTGACCACATTACCATGAGCGCATAGGCGATGACTCCGGCGTATTTATGGCTGTGTGGACTAGTTTTTCTCCGGGGCTACGTGCTTTATCGTCTCAGACGCAAATAAACAGTACGCGTTATAATTTATTTAAATATCCATTTCATTCCGTGCTCTGTCATTTTCTGCTATTCGATTATTTCATTACTCTCCACTGTTAGAACTTTTCTATTTAAAAATACGTTCGAGAGGATCTTTCGACACAAAAAATTTCACAATATCGCTCGGGCGCGTATACGGTTCCATCGCAAAAAATTTCCCCCCCCCCAAAAAAAAAGTTTAAAGAATTTCACGCTCGAAGGGTCTTGCAACCGTTTTAAAGCCGAGTTTGCGACTCGTTCGCGTTCGACTTCCGGTCGCGTCCAGCTCGTCGGGGAAAGAGACTACACTGTAAAAGTAAAACGACGTGTCTATCGATTCACGTCGGGTGTTGTTGAACCCGCGACAAAGAGCAACGTACAACGAGCATCTAATGCGTTAAGCGCATTATATTACCACGGGCGTTATGAGCTACCGCGCTTATGGCTGTCGTTCGCGGGTGTCGGAGAAATGCCAGATCGCGAACGCGATTCGGAAAAGGTCTTTCGAGCGACTACCGCGAGACGGTGTCCACGATAGCGATCTGACGATCCAGGGCGAGAGAACAGACTGTTGCGACACGCGAAACGCGAGCACGTCCATTGTCCTCCGTGATAAATTCCAGCAGGATCGCTGCAGGTGAATTTCAAGGCTTGCTTGTTCTTACATAATTAGAAACCTAGGCCCTTGGATAATTTTTTCAAGAAATTCTTCGTTAATGGTAAAGAGGACGTCTCAAACGAACGCTCATAGTTTGCGTAATAAATTCGTGAAAATAGCGTTCGTTTGGTGCAACCCTCTAACACTTTAGCCGCCATACTAGATTTATAATGCTCCAAAATTAAAATTTCAGTCTTGCAGAATATTGTACGTTGTCGAAGCGACGTTTTCTATTTAAAAAAGTCGAGGATTCGAATTGGAGGAAAAAAGGCAATACGGTTGAAGACGCCATTGATGGATGCGCGCGCAGTTCGTGCCAGTTCTGGTGCGATTATTTGACGGTAAATAGAATTAATGCGGATTACTCGGGCGCGGTGATCCAGACGGTCGTCGTACGGATTCGTTTCCTGCTCTTTTTATTCTCTTCCGTTGCCAGTTCTCCTCGCGCGACCTTCTCCACGGTCTCGAACCCGTTTTCTCGATAGCACACGGGACTCCACCGGAGCACCTCTCCTTCCTTTTCTCGCCTCGTGGCCCGAGAATGCGGCCGATCGCGATCCCCGCGCGTCCACTTTGATCCCCAGGTTTTCGACCACCGAAGGTGAACGTACTTATTAAGTCGGTAGGTGAGAGGGCTCTTGGGCCACTCTCGAGTCTCTCTCGATCGGTCAGCGAACGACCGTTATCCAAACTCCCCAAGCTCGTTCGTGTTTGCTTTAAATCCCTGACTCCCCGAATGGACCGTTTCACCTACTCGACGATTTTACGTTCGAACGTGTATTTTCAGTATTTTCGTTGGCGCCTCTGCGAGAGGATTACGCCACCGCCAAATTTAACCATCGAGGAGTCGCACGGGAATTCTTTTTACAATAGAAACAAATATCGTACGCCTTAAGTTTCTTACAAAACTATCGTCTTAGCATCTGACGATGGATTCGGTGGTAAATTATGGGAGAGTTACTCACTGGGATGCCGGGCTGCGTCTCCAAACCTGCAAGAGAATCTCTGTGGAAGGTAGTCCCGGATAACTGAAATGTCGTGATTATCTATTTTTCAATTTTTATTGATAGTGTCCAGCTTCGATGTCGATTCACCTACGATTCGAACAAATTTGCCTTCCAGTCTCGCGCACGAATGGCCGTCGGAAAGTGTAACTTACTGGAGGAGGGGGGTGGGGGGTGGGGGGCGAGATAACCGGAAGCGGAACGTCGCTAATTTCGCGACGTCGCGTCACAGCGAATAAATTTCAGCTTATCGGACGTGGCGGTAGAAAATTGTCGAGTTTCTGCTGAATTTCCGGGACACCGGTGGGAATTATGAATCGCGTCGAGGAATTTTACGAAAATATTTTGCAGCGCAATTTGCCTTTTTTTTCTTCTCTCTGGCTCGTTTCGAGGTCGAGGACGCAAAGATGTACAAAAGTCGGGAACAACTGTAGGAAAAACGTCTGAACTTTATATATATATCTCTCTTAATCACGCTTAAGTGCTAGAAATATTAGTGAATGTCTGAAGAAAACAGAATCGATTAATAATATGTATATACAACACTCGGGGGAACTTAACGCAAGAAGCTGAAATCGATAGGTCCGATATATATTACGGCGTCGTTATCAAAATCGACCCCTAGTCTTATACCCTGCAATCTTAATCGTTAAGTAATTTATCTACTAGAAAGGAGTAGGCACGTTAAGGTTTCAAATTGCTCGCTTGGCACTTTTGCTGTCACCGAACACGTTTGCTCGCGTAATAAATAAAAGTATCGTCCAACTATCAATTCTAATCTGAAGTTAGCACGGACAAGCTGTGGAGAAGCAGAGAAGGGCAAAAGTTTGACACGGCGAATGAAAAGAATCGTGGAACGAAGCAATGTTTCGCCCTAATAGTCGCCTATAAATTATTTTATAAAACGTTTCTCTTTATCTATTATTCTAAGAAAAGTTTTACCCATCTCTGTGCAGAAGTTTTGTGCGTAGAATGCTCCAGTGTATTAATGACAATAAAAGCGTTAAGTGTTTCATCGCGAATTGTTCAAGATCTAGCTGAACGTAACAAATTAAATACAACGAAACTAATTATCAATATTAAGTTGCTGCGAAAAGTCGAGCCCCAATCTTTTACTCGTCAACTTCTGACGGTTTATGCCAACTTTAATCGTGATCCAATTAACAAAATTATTATTATCGCCCAACGAACAGGGCAAATTCTAAAATTAATCGTTTAGAAACCGTCGAAATTCCTTTTTGCTGACCTCGTATTACGCTCCCCGGGCAATATCCACATACCTTTGGAGGTACACGTGATTCTCGATTCGTATTCAAGACAATCACAGGACAGGACTTACGGTAGCAACCTAATAAAACGACCGTGCGGGAACACGGTGATTCGCAGAGTAAAACTGTTCGTTCAGTAAAATCGCGAAGCTTTTTCTTCGGCATACAATAGGCTCTAACGAGAGTCACTCACACGCGTATCAGCTCACGCAACACTCATCTGTCAGGCCGTGTTCCAACTCGCACTAATTAGACGCTGATCGAACGTTTGTCGGGCTTCGATTATTCACGATAATTATCGTTGTCGCTACTCTAACGTGCACGCGAAAATCGTCCCGAAAGTCTCAGAGCAAACCAATTGCGCAAGTTGGAACGCGGTCTGTCGTATTAACTAGGAAACAACGACTGTATTCTTTTGAAACGTCGATCGCCGCTCCCACAAAACGTTGAAAATTGTATGGAACCGCAAGAAACGGATTATTTTCGTATGAACCTGGTATCCTCCATGAAAAGAAACACCCCATCGTCGTGCCCTATAGTTTGATCTTTCCACGAAGCACAATTGCATCGTGTTTGAGGGGGTCGGCGGTCGCTGGGATCGCGGTGCAAAAGAATACAGCGTGTGGCTAAACGCTATACAAGCCACCGTAAACGCAGGTACATTTGGTAGTCGCAGTGAGTCCATCGGGCATTACGAACGAGGACGTAGGCGTCCATCGAGTCCATGTCGACGCTTTGGAACACGGCCAGTCACTTCCTGAACACACCACCGGTCTTGAGGAGCCACTCACCTGTAGCTCGGTTAGAAGCATCCTTGGTCTCGTTCAGTTCCTGCCTCTTGGTCGTCCCGGCGACGTTCGTCGTCGCGCTCGTGCTCGTCGAGACGTTCGCGGCCAGCACCTTCAACACGACGTCCGGCTCGCTGGCGATCGCGGTCGTGGTCGTGGTCGCGGTGATGGCGTCGCCAGTCGTGGCGCGCATGCTGTTCCTTGAATCGAGAACGTCTCCAGGTCGTTCTGACGTTGGCAACCCTCGCCCCGAGTCCGCCATCGAGCCCCGCTGCTGTTCCTGGAGCAAGCAGGCGCTCGACAGCAGGTCCCACTGGCGTAGTTTCTCGCGGTCGAGCTCGAACGCCGCGGACGTCGTGCCCGACATCTGCGTCTCCGAGATCAGGCGAACCGGGGGAAGGTTGCCCTCCTCTAAAAAATGATTCGTGTCCTCGGCGGTTGCTTTCCTGTACGCCTCGTTCTCCGCGTCCCATACGTAACCGCCCGCGTGTATACGGTCCATCGAGAGGCTCTCGTAGGTCAGGTCGTCAACCTGGTCCTTGTTGGGTCTGCGTTTCACTCGTGGCCTCTCCGCGGCGTCCTCCAGACAGTTCTCCCGCCTCATGATCACGCTGTCGTTCACGTAGATGGCGCCGCGGGTCACCTTGTTGCGACCCTTGGCGTCCGAGCTCGACGAGCCCGTCGGCCTGGGCGGACTGTCCAGGTTGTCCAGGGACCTGGCGTTCCTCAGACTGACTCTCCGCAGACTCTCCCGCCACAATGAGTCCTGCTCCCAGGGATCCTCCGCGCTGAAGTTGCCGGACGTCGATACGTTGCTGACGTTTTGCGGCGCCTCCTCGGTTTGCGTTGGCTGAACGGTCGCCACGCGGTTGCTACGGTTCCTCTGCTCCATCAGGTTCTGGAGACCCACGTCGTCCAAGAGACCCTCCAACGATCTTGACCTCCGGTGAGATGTCTGCGCCATGTGCATCAGCTCGAACGCCTCCCGTAGACTCGACTGGCCGCTAGACTTGTCCCGGAGACCGTGAGGATAGAGGTTCCTGGTGCTGATCTCCGCGGATGAAATATCAGGCAGTGGGTCCGTGGACTTGACCCGCCTGAGGGTGTCCGCCTCGTAGAAGTTCTTCTTGTCCACCAGGTCCACCTTGTTGTCGCCCAGCAGCTGGCAAGTGGTCTTCCTGAGCTCCGCGGCTATGCGTCTGGCTTCGTCGATGTCCTCCACCTGGATCTGCCTGGGCATTTGTCTGGCGATGGGGTTTATTATGCGCCCTATGTCGTTCCTCTTGTTCAACGCTGACGCGTCGTCCCTCTGGTTGTTCAGCTGAGGTAGCCTGGAGGTGTGACCGATCGGTTTGGCCGATTCGGTGTCCATGGCGTTGGCGCTGGCTTGCAGGTCGGAGTAATAGTACGGTGCACCCGACTGCTCGCTCTGGGATCGCGACTCGTTCGGTAAATAGGACTGAGGCACCGGGGTGGCTTTCACGGTCGACGTCGAGGTCGGATAGTGGCTGGAGTCTTGGCTGGACGACGACCTGTGGTTCGATATCATCGAGTACCGGGCGGAATCCTGGCTGGCCGATCTCGAGTGGCTCTGGAACCGCTGATCGGAGTACGGACTCGCGTTCCGCATGATGTTCGCGACCAAGCTGTTTCCGTGGCTCCCCAGGGAGATGGAACCGGTGGGCGAGTGCATCGAGGACTGCGCGCTGGCAGGCCTCTGACAGGCCATCGAAGTAGAAATGGAGTAGCTAGACTCCCTGCTGTGGGAGGACGTCATCAGATTGTTCTGAGAGGTCCTTCGAAGCCTGTGACCTCCGTCCCGGGTCTGCTCGTTGTCCGATCGAACGGCTGGCGAGCTCCTCAACGGAGAGAAGCTGATAACGTTTTCGTAGTGGGCGTCGCCAGTGAAGGACTGCGAGTGTTGATGAGAGGGAGGAATGTCGCAAACCCTCATGGAAGGCAGACTGCTGGCCGAGCCCATCTTGTTCACGGCACCGAGGTTCCTTAAACCCAGGTTCGTATGCCGCGACAGGTTCTGGCAGGTGGTCTTCTGGAGCTTGTCCACCACCATCATGTTCTCGTTGAAGCCGTATATGCTGTTGTAGCTGAGATCCTTCGCGTACAGGTCCACGTTGAAGGCGTCGCGGGCCTGCAGTTCCTCCAGGTACTGATCCAGGTCGATGCTGGCCCCGTCGAAACGACTTCCAAGGGATTCCAATTCGTCCAAGCTGTCCAGGACCTCGCAGACCTCGCTAACGGGTCTCGTTTTCAATTGTCTGTGCCTCGCCTCCTCCTCCGGCGTTCTCAGCTCGACGGAATCGCTTCCAGACGCGCTCTCCAGGGACATCCGGCTGTCCCTGAACGTGGAGCTGATCGTGGCGTCCGAGAACCTGGACGGGGGTCTGTGAGTCTCGACCTGACCCATCGGTTTGTTCCACGATTTCGGCGAGTCCCTGCTCGAGCCGTTGTCCTTCGTCACGGCCACCTGGGGCGACACTTTCTTGATCTCCAGCGACTCCTGCATGTCCAGCGAGTCCAGATCGTCCAGCGGCGGTGGAGAGGTGGGAATCGGCGGCGGTGATACTAGCTCACTGTCGGAGGAATCGTGGAGCTCGGCGATCATTGTTCGACTGGCGCCTAAATAGTAGGAGGCGGGTCGAAAAGTGTCGGATAAACTGAACCTGGGGTGTCGCGGAGCGTCGATCGAGTCGAGATCCTTGGAGGACTCGTCGTCCGCGTCCGAGCTGTCGGATTTCAGGGCCGTCAGGATGTCCGGCAGGTCTGTCCTCGAGTGTACGGAATCGTTGCGAGACGTCCTCTTCTTGTCCTCTTCTTTCTCCGACAGCTGGCTCACCTCCATGTACACCGGCTCCATTTTGCTGTCCGAGACGCAAACGAACTCGTAGTGGGGGGTGTCCAGGGTCGAGTAGTCGCCGGAATCGTGTTTCCTGGTCTCCCCGTTTGGCGCTAGTAGCGAATGAGTCATACCGTTTTGCGCCATCTCCACGTACGAGCTCTCCTCGTGCTCCAGGTTCGCGAACAAGCTCTCCATCATCCTTGGATCTGGCCGATCGTCGCAGTTAGGGTCTAGTATAGCTTTCCTGGGCGACATGGGCAGATAATGTTCCTCGGGATTGATGTCCTCGTGCTTCACGGTGGGACTAGTCGTTCCGCTTTCTCCGGAGAACTGGTCACCGTGGGTCAACAGAGACTCCGTGACGCTCAATCTGGTGCAACCGGGGTTCGACGCGATGTCCAGGTCCTCCGTAGGCGCGACACGGTCCCTCGACGACGATCTCTTCTTCCGTCTGAAGGAAACGTCGGTCTTCTTCTTCACCGTGTCGACGTAGACCTTGTCGTTGTCGACCGGCTCGGGGAGGAGCTGATCTATCCTGACATCCTCGTTCCTATCCAGGTCGCTCCCGGTATCGTAGAGCAGGGCCTCCGAGTCGCTGAACACCCCGCGATGCTTCACTTCTTGACGTCTACCGTACTCCTGCCTCTGGATCTGCTGGGACTTCCTCTCGAAATCGGCCAGCAGATCCTTCACCGACTTGTTGCTGTCCGTGGACGCTTGCTTCGCGTGGCCGTTCTTCGCGTCCCTGTACTGGGACTCGGGCTCGCCCAGAGCGAAGCTACGGATCACCGACGACGCCTTCTTCGACGAGTCCAGCCTCGAGACGTGAGCCTCGGTCGCCTGGAGGGGCGACACCTTCAAGGGTTCCTGCATGGCGAGCACCTCCTTCACGGGACTGGACCCGTCCATGCTCTGCTCGAACGATCTGATCCTGCACTGCACCAGATTCATGGTTTCCGGTCTGTCCTCGTTCCTCTCGGATTCCTCTTTGGGCTTGATGTACTGGTACGAGAACTCTCTGATCACTTTGCTCTCGTCGATGTTGGAGTCCCAATCGTCCCTCGTCCCGATCCACTGGACGTTCTTCTGGGACGGCCAGGTGTCCGCGTACTCGACGGACGAGTTGTCGACGGGTTGGTCGCCGCCATAGACTCCGGAGGACTTCAAGATTCCTGACGGTTTCTTCTTAAACTTGTTCTCGTCGAGGTCCTGATCGTTCCTGGCGACAGACCTCTGTTCCGCGGGCGGGTACGGCGAGGAACGATCAAGCCTCATCGTCGAGGGGAAGCTGACCTCCTCGTAGCCGGCGTCGGGGGGTATTCCACCCATATTGGGCGGCAACGAAGCGTTGGGGCTCGTTTTGCGGTCGGTCGAGGTTCGTGGTGCGTTCTGATTCTGGCGGCCGGTTCCGGTGACGGCGTCTTGGACCGGTATTCGAGTGTCTCCGGTCTGCCGGGGGCTCCTTCCTGCATGCGAGGGTCTGCGCGTACGCTTCCTCCGGACATCTCCCAGCTCTGATTTGTCCGTTACAAAACAAACACACGAGCACGTTCGTTACTCACGAATCAAATTAATGGACAACCCAAACCCTCTCGATGCAGTTCAAGCCAAGGTTAACCAAGCTGCGGTCGGATCCCGATCGTTGCGAGAATGATTCTGGATTATGGATTCTGGGATCCTCGCGACAGTTCCCTAGTTTTGCGCTCTTTGGTGCGCGTGGTTTAGCTTTTAAATATCGTTTCCAAGCACCGAACCGATCCCGCAACGATCCAAGGACCGATCGTGTTCTCTGGATGTATCTCGGCCAGCGGAGACACACGTTTTGCGAGCTGGAAGGTAAACTGCAGCTGCGGCTGAACGCCTCTACGATAGTGTTAGTGATAATCCTCTGGCATGCCATGCTGACCCACATTTCGCAAAGTAATACAGCTTTAGTACGAGTGGTTAGGTCGTAACGGTCGACAGTTAGATTCCAAAGGTGTTAATTCGTTCCCATTCACCAGTCAGACCCCGACAGCAGCAAAGAGAAGGAGCCCCCACGGAGAAAACGTTTGCAGATTCTGGCTCTCTTATATCTTACAAAATATTTATTTGATTTTGTACATTCTTTTTTTTCCATTCACCCTTCGAAAGATCGTGGCTATCTACAAACTTTCGTCTCTGTCCCTCGGCGTGGGGCGGTCTCGGCGATAGAAAGAGAAACAAAACCAGAGATACAGAGAGGAGGAGAGCGCAGGGACGAGAAAACTCGATATACTCGTAGACGACGTCCGCTCGATTCTCGGGGTCGCAAACAATACGGTGTTTTCTTTCTTTTTATTTTTTTTTTTTTAATCGTGCGTTTCGTGTTAGTTCCAAGGAGCTCACGAATCGATCGCATTGGAAATAACGGTGTAGGTAGGCTGCGATGCACACAGATTAATTGGACTCACGAGTTCAAATGGTACAAAGGCACTTTATTTAAAAACTAGAGAATATATATCGTCGTACTTAGGGACAAAAAGACAAAATAATATCCATCGTCATGCGCAGTCAGCGTCACGCGAACGAGCGTGCCCGTAGTCTTTGGTAAACGTGTCTCTAAACGAGATACTGTCTCTCTCGACGTGCAACACCGTACAGAAGCGTTTTTATTCAAACTCGCGACGTATGCACGTTTACCGTGTTAGAGCGGTGTTAGGGTTTTTGCTATCGTTCTTTTAGTACTGTCCAGCCATCTACTCGCGAGTGTTCTTTCGACTTCCGTGGGACCTTCGAACCTCCGGGGCAAAACGGTACACATCTCCATGCAGTGCGATTCACAAAACTCAAATTCAACGCGAGAAACATTGGTCGAAAAGCTAGCCAAAGACAAACGAAACATCGAACGTGTCGCGTTCTCGAAGCCGACGAAGGATGTTAAAAACGATCGAACAATCCCACGAAAGGCACGCGTCGCTCAAAGCCACAACTCAGATAATAAGTTCAGGCGAGGTGTCCCTACCTTCGTCGTCGCTGGAGTAGCTGTTGTATCGCGAAACGTTGGCGACCGTCCTTCGTCCGTCGGTGCTCTTGCTACGCGTGTGCGGACGATGACCGACGTCCTCTCTTCTCCTCGAGTGCCGACCCTCTGCCACGGACGCTTCGTGGGCAGCCAGCTCCAGAAGCGCCTGTTGCTTGTAATAGCTAGACAGCTCGTTCTGCGCTCTGCCTCTGTTTGCCGAGCCGGATGGCTTCCGGGTTAGCGGCGACTGCAGCATCCGCTGCTTCCATTCCAGCAGCCGCTTCATCGACTCCTCCCGCTGCAACACGTCCGACAGTCTAGACTACTTCTTCGATCGCGACCCCATTATGCTACTCCCTTCAACAGGAAACCGTTAAAAACGGCCCCTCCAACCCACAGAAACATTATAATACTATTCTCATTCACGATTATAATTATTTACAACGGGACAATACTTTTACGAATATTCCTTATGGTGTACATCGATGTGGTTTAAATTTGGGATTAAGTTACACTTCTCATATTATACCCGTTATTATTCGTATGATTTTTAAAATATCGTGAAACAAATGGACGGTGGGATTAGCAATGTAATTATTTGAAAATGTATGTAATCCTCCATTAGTTCTATAAATGTTTAAAAGGAAAGTTGATTTCCATTTACCAATTTGATAAGAATGAACGTTAAGTAAAATAATTCGGTTGAAATTGAGTTCATTTAAGGGATAAAATCCGTAACCGTGGCGAAGATGCTCCTGATATATTTAGATGTAAATCGTTGGAATTCGAAGCGCATGGGAGGAAGTGGCGAGGCCACGCGCGATCTTTCACGTTCGCGGAACGGCGTATGCACGCGGAAAGGACAAGCAACGTCGTTACAACGATGACGAGCCCCGTAGAACGGATCGTAGTGAAAGCAGAATTACGAACGACGTGACTGAAATGCAGGTAGACGAGGCAGGTTGCAACCAAGTATGAATCATCGTCTCTGACCGTGCAGTCGACGTATTGTTTCGTCCACTGACGAGCCAACGGACGCTCGTAAGCAAAGGGACGATTTGTGAATCATCTCCTTTGAACCCATATTTAGGTTCACGGAAACTCTGCTTGTTGCTAGACGAAGCAAATTGGCTCTTGCACCGAATATTTAAAAAAGAAAATTATTACGAGATATGTTTCCGTTAAATCCGCCTTAATCTAGGTAGAACAGCATAGCGCCGTTAATTGCTTAATAACAAGAACTGTTTCCACTGTTCCAATTAGCGCAACTGTTTAACAGAATATGTCTGGCGGACATGCGTGATTGAAAATCGCTTCGGGTTAGGTGGTTTCGAAAATCAACACGGTAAATCGTTCGGATTCAAAACTATTCCGCGATTCGAACAATTCCGGTTAACACGGTGGTTTCGTATCTTTTGTACGCGTCAAGTCATTTGATCGATGATAAATGAAAAAGGAGACCAACCTGCTGGATTTTGCGTTCACCATCTCTGGAGTCCTGCTCGGATGATCGTTCGCCGTAATCGTCGTCGTCGGGGTCCAGGGCCGCCGGATGCCTCGTCCTCGGGAGTCGCGCGGACGCAGACCTGCAGAACTGTTGCTGGTCGTTCCATCGTCTGGCGCCGACGTGAGGAGCGTGACACGGTTGGGCCAGATGGGCCCCTTGGCTGGAGTGACTCGCCGGCCTGCCCCACCCCATCGACGACTCGTAGTCCCGTGGAATTCTTCGCGGAACCGTCCCGTCCTCCATATGAGTCAACATTTCACGGCTGCTCGTCTCGTAGCTCTTCTCCCGCAAGGACCTCCTCAGCTTCGCCTCGCTGCTGTTCATCCTGCCCGAACGGACAAATTCCAGCTGTCTTGTACCCTCTAATTCGATCTTACGCTCGCAATTAACGCGTTCCACCTTCGCGCGACGCTAACTTACCGTAGGATTCACAGTTCCGCGAGCAACAGATCGAATCTGATCGTCGTCTGTTGCTTTCGCCATTTATGACAACGGAACCATTTTGGTTTGCTCGTGAAGAGACGATCAGATTTTTACTAGATTCGCGGGGACGTGTAAATAGCGAATTTCTACAGATTTCGAAGAACGCGATGAAATTGACAAAAGGATATTGGCGTGACTCACTCGGTATGCCTATGAAGCGATTGATGGGACACCACGTGCTGCTGATGGACGTGTTCGCGTTGTCCTCGTCTCAGCCCGGAGCACGAAGCCTCCGGCAACGTTGCTATTCTACTTTCGTCGCCTCTGTCGCGGATTCCCGTTACCTTCGACGGCATTGTCGCCCGCGAAAGTGATTGGTTCCTTTGTTGTTGGTGATGCTGTGGCGTCTGGTGGAGATAAACTGCGGATTGCCGCATCTGTGCCGCGTATCTGATCCAAACACACCCGTAAACAATATCGATCCCCCGAGAGAATAACGATTTAGTCTATTTCTATTGGCTGGAAATCTCTTTTAACGATTATCTTTATCTCGATGACGTCGAAGCTACGCGATTCCTTACCTTTCTTCCGAATAGAAATATCCATCGTTCGCAGCGTCCGATGGAGTGACTATGTCTAGGCTGGATTTAGGTCTCTGTGGACGCCTCTGTTGGTTCAACGCTTCCTTGCATTGCTGTTGCACTTGCTGTTGGGGTCTCCTGGCCGCTTCGTACTCCAAGAAGTCCGCACTGTGGGGCCGCGGCGGTGGCTGTGCCCTGGGCTGCCTCATTATCGGCACTGCCAATCCAATTAACAACGTTTAGAATTCGATTAGAACCCGCGAAACCGAGACGAGAGCGAACGATAAACTTTCGACCCACTTTTCAACGTCGTCAAAATCGTCTCGACGGGCTTAAAACGAACCGTCACATTCACGAATTTTTTACAAGAAACGCGTGCGTTCGATTCAAATAACCTCTTCACCGCGTCTAAAGCGTTCCTTTAACATTCGAACACAATTTTTTTCAAACCTCTGCGTCTATTTGTACCGGACAAAATGGCGGTCTTCGGTTACCATTTATATGCTCCAGGGCAACACCATTTTGTTCGCTACAAATAGCAATAGACACTAAAAAAAAACTGTTCCCCAATGTTCAAGAAACGCTTCATAAACAAGTCACTTCGATCGATCGTGTGCCAAAAATTAATTTGGGCCCGTCGAGATGGCGGAACTCTAGACACTCACCGTTAATGGACGCGACCGGAGAGTGGACCTGCTGTTGGTGTTGCTGGTACTGTTGCGCGTAAAGGGGTATCGGAATGGGGGCGGGCGAGGCCCCCTTCGAGTATCCAACGGGCCCAGCGGGCCTCTGGTAGAGCTGTGGCACGCCGTACACCTCCTCGTAGTCCCCGTTCCCTCTGCCAGACCGAGGTTTCGTCGCGCTGCGTCCATAAGTATCCGGCGTGCGTCTCTCGGTCTGCACCTGACCGTAGCCGTAATTCAGGCCCGATTTGTCGGTCCTGAGACTCTGCTGGGACGGCTGGCTCATCCTGGTTCCGTAGATCACGCTGCTCCTGTCGTAGTCCGACATGGGACTCTTGCTGGTCACCGTAACGTCCGGCGAGACCGGAGATTTCCTGTAATCGGGGTCCGGCGAGGGGGTGGAATACTCCGTCGATCCGTCTGTCAGCCTCCTTGGTTTGGGCGGCGCGTTCGCGTAGATCGGTTGTCCAAATTTCCTGGGCATTGGTTGTACCGTTTGGACGTTGCTGGCGGTTGGATGCGGCTGGGACTGTTGCTGTTGCTTGTGCTGATGGGCCTGATGGCTCTGCACGGCGTTCTGGGGGGGCAGTAGCTGGTGCAGCAACGCCTGGTGCTGGCGGGCGTAGTTCTGCTGCAGTTGCTGGGGCGAGGGCATCAGCTGGCCGTATTGTTGTTGCTGTTGCTGATGCTGGGACGTGCTGGGCTGACCGTACTGCGACTGTTGCTGGATCCAACCGTTCACCATCGGCTGGACCTCGTTCACGTTGTTCGTGGTCGCGTTCCCGGCGTTGTTGTTGCCGTTGCTGTTGTTGTTGCTGTTGGACCCGTTGCCGGTGTTGGTGTTGCCGTTGCTGCCGCTGAGATTCGGGAACGAGGCGGTGTTCACGCTGTTCGGGCTCGAGTTGTTGTTGGAGGCGTGACTGGGATCGTCCCGCGATTGGAAACCGTGGAATCCGGAGTCGCTGTCGTCCGCGCTTTGATTCAGGATCGAGGAGATCGACGAGACGCTGGGTCTCGCGCTACGCTCGCCGTCCTGCTGGCCTTCTATCTCGATCACCACCGCCGCCTCGCCGACTCCGCTGGAGCACATCGAATTTATTCATTATTCCCCGTCGTATTTGCATCCTCCCGTCGAGTCGCGAACAGTCCTTCGAGACGCAGAAGCATCGACGTCGTGCATCGACGATGTAATTTGTCGGGGAATTTCGAATTAAAAACTTTTCCATGGCGACCGAAAATTCTCGCCGAACGCGGAGTGTTTTTAAGACACGGTCGCCGCCCTGAATCGTTGAAAAATATTCGACGTTTTTTCCATACGGTAAAAAAGTAAAAGAGATTGTTCCGTTTTCACGTACGCGTAAAGATCAACACGGAGTGTTATCGCGTTAAACTTTGTTTTTCCACGGAACGCTTGTGTCTCTCTATTTACCCGGATAACAAAAGTTGAATCGAGTTTCCGTCAAAACATCTCCATCGTTTCACCGTATCGATATTTGCATCGGCAATTGTAGGATCGCGTGCCCACTACGAAGCTGCCGGTGAGAAACGAACAGGATCCATTCGCCGATTAAAAAGTTCAACCGTGCATACGTTGCAGGCTCTCGTCCAAAAGTTTACATCGCCGCTTTTCACGCGCTCGAGACTTCCGTAAATATCGTTTACGTACAGATCGAGGGATAGTTAAGTTTCGTCTTTTTCTTTATTCTTATATCAACGTGACGGAGTCTTTTCTTTTGACATTATTAAATCTTTTACGTACACGATGGAACATCGATTGTTCGGAAATAATAGGGAGACCTTTCCGATAATCGATCCCGAGAAGACCTTATTTGATGAACCCCGCCCTTTCGCTCTGCTTCGTATAATTCCTCTTTGCTTTTATTTGGCGAGTCGTTCGGTAAAAAGGAGGGAAAATCAGCTCGTTCGAGTTCACTTCCTTGATACGACACGTTAACATAGTTATTCATATTCGCCAGTCTGTTACAATAAACCGGTCGACTGCAACTTTGCGTTCACTTTACCAACCCTTTGCACTCGGAGGCTATTTCTCACGAAATAGATAGCAAATATCCAAGTAAACGTATCTTTTTTTTACATTCTCCGCTTAGAAGGTACATCCATATTCTTTGTCGGTTGTCCCCTCAGAGCAGTCGAGTGCAAAGGGTTAATTTACCATCGACGAGAAAAGGATCGCTCCGAAGAAGAAGAAGAATATTATAACTAGACTGCGGATGTTTATACATTTATGGGAAATTTTAATTCTCAAAAAATTACAGAATGCACTTAACACGCAAGAATATAAGAAATACTTAAAGTAAGGTACGAATTATTATATCTAGGGGTTGAGACAACTTATTAACAAAAATATGAATTTGCATGAAGATCTGCAGTCTAATTATAACTTTGAAAATCCACTCTTAAAGAGTTACGACACAAAACTAGAATCGAAATCGAGTCGAGGGTGTGATCTAACGTTCCAGCTGCCTGTGACGAAGCCAGAGAATGGCTGGGAATTTGCATAAAAGGACAAAGCTGTTTCTGTTTGGCGGAAACCGTCCTCGGAAGTGAGCTCGAACCAGGAGGAACCAGGGTGTGAGATCCGACCGATTTG
Organism: Colletes gigas; assembly: GCF_013123115.1. Taxonomy (NCBI): domain Eukaryota; kingdom Metazoa; phylum Arthropoda; class Insecta; order Hymenoptera; family Colletidae; genus Colletes; species Colletes gigas. The sequence continues at coordinate 1,396,060 of NW_025106665.1, forward strand.
CCGTGCAATTAATTGGCGCGAACGGACGTACTGGACGGAGGAAATCGGTGCCCCGCCGGGGTAGTCGTCCGTGTTTATCCGCCACGGAAGTAACGTCGTGACCAGCCGCAGGATGCTGAGTTAGGCTCTCGTTTCGCGCGTAATCGCGGCCCAACTATCCAACTCGTTAGTAGTTTGCTTTCTCGAAGTTGCCAACGAACGAACGCGGCCGGAAGAACGAGCAGAACCAACGACAGAAAGTGGCAGGAGGTGGCGGTTTGTCGTTGCTGCGACGTTCGCCGAAAAACTACGAAACGCTCGTTTAATTTGCAAGGCGGATCGCCGCCTCGTTGCGAAGTCTATCTCCGGGAGCTTGCGGTTTCGGGTCAGCTCGTTCTCAAAGCTAATGACTCCTCTCGCCGGACGCGACGAAACTTCTCCCTCCCCCACATCCGCGCTGGGAGCTCCGTTCGATCTCTATTTACTGAACGATGTTTCGAATTAACCGTTTACCCGCGGCGGACAGCCGCCATTTGCAATCGAATTCCAGTGTGCGGTTGCACGGTTGGTCCCCGGAAGTATTTGTCGTAATTATGCGACTGATCTGAGCTTCGCGAACGAATCTGTCGCTGTGAATGCATAAAATGACTGATAAACGAAAATATTAACAGAGTCTCGTATCGAAAATAACTTTGGAACGACACTGTTAAATAAAAATGCGTCTTCGTCGAGAGTTTGCAAATGGCGTCGCGCTGCCCACACGATTCCAAAACGAAATCGCTAAAAATGGGAGCGAAAGGACAGCCGATAAGAGCAAAATGAAGAAAATAAGAAATAAACGGAGAGGCTGTATAAAGAAATCCCGGCGAAATAAATGATTCCGCGTAACAATGGCGCTCGTCCGCGTCGAGGTCTCCTTCTGCTCTTAGCTAATTGAACTCCGATAAAAGTGAGTCGGCTGAATATCCAGCGATAAATTTCGATCGATCGACGAGTCGATGGGGGAACAAAGTCGTTCCAGCTGGCGAACTCGCGCGAAATATCGCCCTCGAGTTCTCCTTTTTGTTCCCCCCTCTGTCCGTCGTAATAAATTCTATCGACTCCTCTCTGGCCATCCCAAGCAAAATGGCGACGAAACGCTTCGTTTCTCGATGCTTCGAGTCTTCACACTCGCGTTACGCGTCTTAAACCGAGACGCTCTGATTTGCAGTGCACAAGTTTGCAAAGCAACGAAGCTCGTTTAAGGAGTCTCGATTTTTTTAAAGTTTGAAAGGGTCGAACAGAGTTAGAGAAAACGTGGACTCACGGGCTGGGATCCTGAAGAAGGGTCGCCAGGGTCAACGCGTTCACCCACTGATTCATACTTTCGCGACTGTCCGCCGCGAAGTGGTAGGTCCTCATGTTAGCGTGCTCGGCTTTGAACGCGAACTTTCTGTTGACCTTGTCCTCGGGCTTGCAGACAGTGACCCTGTACGACGGTAGCAATATCGAGCCCAGCAATTTCTCCTCTTCCGGACCTGAAAGCAAATCGTCCACAAATTCGCGGAGAAAAGGAAACCTGGGAGCCATATTAACGTTTCGAACCCTCGAAGAGCGCCCCTTCTCTTCAGAAAACGTTTGTCAATTGCAGACTCGGACGTTTCGCGTAGAAAAAGTGAACGATGGACGTTTAGATTGGGGCAATAGATCCTGTCAACCGCAGGGGGCTTCCACTTCCATCAAAGAATTTATATTTCTCAACGACTCTGCGTAGAATAAACGCGAAATTTCCTTAAAATGCTAAAATATATTATTTTTCTATAATTCGATTATTCGGTGTCACGTGCACGTGCACGGCGAACGCGTAATTGCCTGCCAACAGCAGCCTGCCCGTCCAAATCTGTTTTCTCTTTCCTCAAAGCGACATTCGTTCCGAGTCTCGGAGCAAAGCACAGAAAGATTCCAGAAAGATCGTTCGCGAGACTTTTGCGTCGAAAGTCTACGAAAAAGCCGTGGAAAGGGAGTCGACGTGCTCGTTCGTTAATGAGAAATATTCATCAGAGCTCCTGGTGTACGCGTTGCGAAATCCACGCGTAAAAGGAACGCGGGGATCAAGGATGAAAGGGTCGCCCAAACAACTGCAAACTCTTTCCAGAAACGATTCCCAGACGAATCTCGTGCTTGATTCAGGAAGGATCGGGCGTTTCGTTAACGTTAAAAATTTTAGGGACAAAACTGTCAAGATTATAGATAGATACTGTGCGTTGGTTAATCTTTTCGAAAATAGTACCGATGCATTCCTCGGATTCTCCCGGTTGAAACGAGTACAAACACGACATAGATCGGACTAATTTTAATTTTTTTTAAATACGCAATATTACACTATTTTTACGACTACTTTTTGCTAAAATTCTAATGAAATCTAAAACCCCGGTAAAAGTAAGGCCAGATACTTTCGGAATTTCGGTTTCTACAACGATAGAACGATATGTCTCGATAGAAGATCGGTATTTTGTTTCGATGTAAGTCCCTGGCAAGAAGTCGACGACGTTTTTTTCCGATCGCGAGCCAGGCAATGTCCCGACGACGGGGACAAATGGTACTGGGAAATGATTTCACTGACAAATCGGAAGGCTTCGAGTCGACGCATCCGAAAGCTTCGACGCCATTGACACGCGTAGATATCGCCTAACGCACGGTTCGCTGCCGGCGCGGGCATAAATCAGCTAGCACCGCGGACAGAGGAAAAGGAGGAAGATAAAAAGTGCCATAAATTTCGGCGTACGCGTCCGAATGAACACGTACGAAGAGAAAAAGGCGCTGTATCTGGCGATGGCACCGGAGGGGGCCGTTTCTATTTTTACCTTTGAAATTGGTACCTTCGAATCAAACCGCATAATGGCTCGCGTTAAGATGCTCGGGATTTATGGTGTCTTAAAATGCTAACAAAGAAATAAAATACTCTATTCTGAATCTCACCGTTTCATCGTAGTATCAATTCGAACAAAACTCGCGAATGAAAAAGAAAAAAGTTTGCGCGCTATTTCAGTCGAATTCTACCCTGCTCCTTGATTTTCGAACGTTTTGATACGCCGTGCGTTTGTTTCGTCGCGCGGCCGCCCGACTAATTATTCTCGAGAGTACTGTTTCGGTCTTTAAAAGCGCTGGCTGATACCCAGCGAACGAGATAAATCGTAAATGCGAGCCGACAGTGCATTAAACTTTAGACGACCGTGGACGAATCGCGACCGGACACCGAATTTCTGCGATAATACTGCGGCCTGGGCATTTAATAGCTCTCGCCCGACGATCCGCTGGAATTGCAGCGAATATTAAAATCCGCATTAAGCGGGGTTCGCGCTCAGATGGACCAAAACGCGACGGTAAATTAATTTACACCGTCGGAATAATAACCCAGACACGCATTGTTCCTATTGTACGTCCATCCCCGCGTATAATATCACGTTAATTAACAACGGTGTTCACGGGCGCGTAAACGATCGAGTTGGTTTCATTCACCGAAACTGCGGAACAGCGCGACGGAAATTAAGCGATTATTTACAGGTGAACACGAACGCGAACGAGATTACTTGGAGCTCGTGTAAGACTTCCCAGATTCGCGAAGGGACGGCCAACGAGACCACCGAGGGGAAGGATTCGATAATTAGGGAAATCCATCGAATCTAATTTAACTAACTTTCGCAACTGTAATCCAAACGTCGCGTTTCTCTACGCGTTCGGTTTTCTCGCCATTTTCCAGCCACTATATACTATTCCCCTTTCAGTCGATTCTTAGTTTATTAGTAAAATAATAAGATTAGGTAGGAAAAATAAAGGATCGATCCTCGAGGCACGTAAGTACGAAACCGGGGAACTCGTTGCAATTAGTGTTCCCGGGGAACGATCTGGCGGAAAAGAGTTAAGGGCGAACTTGGGGGTGGGCGGGGGACACTATGACGGCCGGAAATTGGGAGAGTGTACCACGTGAAAAACAACGAGAGCGTCGAGATGAGGGTTGAAGCCGTGCCAAAGCCTTCCGTCCCCGTCGCGTGGCCATCGAACGGGAAAGAAAAGTTGTTAATTTTATTGCGATCCTCTTATCGGAATAGGAATTCCTGTTACCGTCGCTTTTATTCGCAAGTATTTCCAATCCTTTTACGCTCGTATCATCGAGAGGAATTCAATAATGGACGATTAAAATTCTGAACAATTCGTCGATTCGCTTTATTTAATTTCTATCGAAGCTAACAAACGATACGTCGATTTATTTTTAATAACACGGGCGTTAACTTCTCGTTTCCCGTTTTTCGTTAATTATCGTTACCCGGGGGCGTTAATGTGCACAAATTTGTTTATTGTTTCGCGGTATCTGGTTAATACTGCGACGAAAGAGAACGGTAGATACCAGTGGTGCGTTATTAATGGGAACCACTGTCTGACCGACGTTGACCGACATCACTGTAGACTGCGGTTTCGCTATAAACGCTACCAATTTTCCGGAACAAGAAAGCAATACCGTGCGATTAACCCGCAAACGATTCTTTCATGCTTCACAGTTGTACGGCCACGTAACAGTTAGTCATTTGTGGGAGGGGGGATCGCAAATTTGATAAAAAAATTCTGTGAATAGAAAAAACCAATTCAAAATATACAAAACTGCGTTGTTAAATTTCTACTCGGAACGAATCGGAAATCTGTCAAATATTTGTGCAACGCTCTGTGTACGTAACAATGCGTGGAAAAAGTACGTATCGCGAGCAACAATGCACTCGCGGGGTCGCGAATATTTTTTATGAAGGAATCGCGCCAAGGGAAGAACACGCGGAACCGGGAGGTTCTTTGTCTCGTTTCATATTTTTTTGTTTCTTTTCGTATAAAAAGTAGGCGACACGTAATTCCGCGGTAAAAGAAAACCAGGGAGGGTCTGACCTTTGTAATAAAAGAGGCAGTACTCGGAGAGGACGAACCACCGTTTCTTCCACAGCATGAGACCCTCGGAGCCCTGTTTGTGTAGCCAACCCTGAAGGGCCACGGGGGCGGAGAGTGGCCTCTTCGCGGCCGGCGATCGCAAACCCTGCGAGCCGCTTCGTCTGCGTACCCCCGACACCGACGCCGCCACCCCCGAGCCATCGTTCTTGCTACGCACCTGGACAGGTACGGGTAGGGGCGCCGCCTGGACAACCTGCAATCATCGTTCCATTTCTGTTACGTTTCACAACGCTCCCGACACACTCCAACTTTTAACCACTACGAAAGATCCGAGAATCTCGGATGTATCGAGACTGTTCGAATTTCATTCCGGTGACTCAAAAAATTGGATATGTAAAACACTTTTCTGGGTATAATTAAGTACGATCTGTAAATAGTAAGCATCCATAAGAATTAATAAATGTTAAGGAAGATCCGAGTATCTCGGGTGTATCGAGACTGTTCGAATTTCTTTCTGTTGGCCCGAAAAATTCGATATGTGAAACACTTTTCTGTATATAATTAAGAACGATCTGTAAATAGTAAGTATCGATATTGTTTTTTAAATATTGTACACCTGAACTTCCTTTTACATATATAATAAACATCTAATTACATTGTGTCGTAATTATTTATGTCGAAAGTCGGAGGAAATTTAACTTGCACAGAGAGCGATACGAGGCAAAGTTTGAAAGAGGCTTTGCCCGACGACGAGGGACATTAGAAGCGAAGATTGAATTACGGGATCGGTGTCGATTTCGTCGTAAATTTCGTCTCCACGGAGTTAATGTTTCACCGGATGACGGGATTTATGGGGAGGGATTTGTTTTATTAATAAACAGCTCCTCCCGGAGACCCGTTTTGACGAAATCGAACGCAACGAACGCGATAATCATATCCAATTATCCAAATTTCCGGCAATTATGTAAATCGAATCGAAATTTATGGTCCGGTACCCGGTCGAGATAAATATTTCTATTGTACTCCGGATTAAATTACAAACGACGTCGCGTCCTGCAAACTTCGCGTTTTGGCGGATAATTAATCTGGCGAAAAATTACGCGAAACGATAGACGGGAGACGTTTTCGATAAAGCGCGAGACACGAAGTGCAGTGTCGTGTTGCCTTTCGAGCGATAGATTTCTCGACGGGCGATAGAGATTCGCTCTCCGGTTTCCGTCCGGCCAAGTTACCGCGAAAATTCCGGGCGTACGATAAAAAATTTATCGACTCCCCGCAGAATCTCACGTTCGTCGAAGAGAAGAGGAAAAAGAACGTCTCCGGGGGATCGCGACGTTCCAGAAACGTTGAACGATAATCGCGACGAAAGCGCAGAATTCGTCCGCGTTCGACGAAACGTCCTTTAATTTCGAAAGCTGTACGATCCTACCAGCAATACGTAATTAACTTGTCCGGTCCGTTAACGCGAGAATTAACGTGAATTAATATCAATTCCGTAGCCATGTCCGACGTGAACGTGGAAGGATCATTTTCGCGATATTACTTTCCGGACTACCGCGGAGCCCAACATTCTTATTATTAGATTCTTTTCGGGAACAAGTTTCCTTGTCTCAATTTTCCGCGCGAGAACAGTTCCCTGGTAGTTTTATTAAACTTTTGGAGGCTAAACAAATTTACTATCGTTCGTTTTTAAAGGCTTCCAAACCATACTTCATTAAATACAGCGAAAGCTTGTTAATTTGAGAGTCGAGGAGGACTATTATTTTGATTTTATACAGCACAATTTCCATTATCCGGCATAATTGGGACTGGGACAATGCAGGATAATCAAATATGCCGGATAGTTGGACTATACTTACCTATGAAGTAACAAAAACGAGGAATTGAACCATTTTTATAGGAGTTTTATCAGTTTACAGAGTTAAGAAGCAACTTTTCGAAAACTCTTAGAATTTCTAAATATTCCTCACTAAAATACGCGTAGTTTGCATTTTGAAACCTTAAAATCGTCCAATCCGTTAAGAAGTTATGATGTTTTAAAGATTTTCAGGGAAACATATCAATGTATGGTCAGACATTAGATTTTCGGTAAGGAATTTTTTTCTCGAAAGTGAGTAGGATTTCGGGGGTATGTGTATTCACCAAAAATGATCGTAATTTACCCCTACAACTAAGAATAATTTTTTTAGTACGATTTGAAAATTTTTTTTTCAGCGAAAAATTTCTGCACCTACGAATTTTTTTCTCGAAAGTGGGTAGGAATTCGGGGGTATTTGTATTCACCAAAAATGATTGTAATTGACCCCTACAACTAGGAATAATTTTTTTAAAACGATTTGAAAATTTTTTTTTCGGCGAAAAATATTTGCACCTACGAATTTTTTTCTCAAAAATGGGTAGGATTTCGGGGGTATGTGTATTCACAAAAAATGATTGTAATTGCCCCCTACAACTAGGAATATTTTTTTTACAACGATTTGAAAATTTTTTTTTCAGCGAAAAATTTCTCCACCTACGAATTTTTTTCTCGAAAGTGGGTAGGATTTCGGGGGTATGTGTATTCACCAAAAATGATCGTAATTTACCCCTACAACTAAGAATAATTTTTTTAGAACGATTTGAACATTTTTTTTTCAGCGAAAAATTTCTGCACCTACGAATTTTTTTCTCGAAAGTGGGTAGGATTTCGGTGGTATGTGTATTCACCAAAAATGATCGTAATTGACCCCTACAACTAAGAATAATTTTTTTACGATTTGAAAATTTTTTTTTCGGCGAGAAATTTCTGCACCTACCCCGTGTCGATTTTTCTTTAAAATTTGTTTTTGCTTTATTAGTCGAATATTTAGTATCGACGTCGTTTCAGATTGCATACAGTTAGGGTAATTATATTTGCTGGGAATGTTTGCAACCACGCAACGCGCCACGGCGCAAACAACAAAATTACCCCGTATCGATCGGCGATGTTTTCATTCGTGTTTCCCTTATATTTTCTATTGTATTATTTCAGTTTTGTGCCACGAAAAGAAAGAATGCGTCAACAACGATAATAAACGACAAAGTAGCGCAGTAGCATTGCGCAAATATTTGATCGCGTCTTCGGGGGCACAATGTTTATTTTCGCATTCTAAAAGATTGCAGGTCCCGTGTTCGGGTTTACATATATTTTTCTTACGTGCACGTTCACCTTCGCGAAAATATAATAAAATTACATATATTTCCCTTGGAAATCAGAACCCCGCAAACCGCGCTCCAATTCCTCCACACTTTCGCGATCTGTCACTTTCTCTCGCGTTTAAGCAAACCGCACTCCCCCGTAATCCAGCTTAATCATCTTTGAAAATACTCGCTGTTGCTTTTGTGAAACTTCTCGTCTCGTGTAACTATCAAACTCCGTACCATCCCGTATCCGAATCTCCTGCTCTATGAAACATCCTCTCGCCAAAACTGTGTCTCCCCAAACTACTCTGTTCGACTAGGCGAATACTATTTACAACCCCTGGTCTACCAAAACTTCCTCCTTTGGGGTGCAATACACGCAGAAGACTCCTGTCTTTGGTCCTCTTATTTTGGCGATAATCGTGTCTCGTTTCATAAATTTCTATCTGGTTCAGATCGACTCTAAATTAAACCTCTGTTAAACCTTCTTACATTTTCCTCGAGAAAAGTTTTACAAATACTTATAAATCTGATATATTTTCATTTTTCGTAACACTTATATTTGCAACTATTTCAAAAATTGAAACGCATCTCAGCCAAAGTCGAGTCGAGGCGACTGATTGGTGAATTTAGGAGTACAAAGGTCACCGAACGACAGACATCATCGGCAATTTCGGTTTTCCCCTCGATTTTCCAGGTGAAACGTTGGTCAAGCTAACGAATCGAAGCGAGACACGAGCTGGCACATCGGTGTAATCGGCTTCTCGCGAGTTACGCGTCCCGTTGAAACCGATTTCCCCGGGAAAACACGAGTTTTCCGTGAGCTTTTTCGCGATCAGTCCATCAGGTCCGGGGTTCGAGAAACTCGCGAAAGCCCCGTCCAGTGATTCCCTCCTCGTTTTGCTCAATTAAGACGACGTTCGACCGGGGCTCGAGCTGATCCATTCGGTTGGAAAATCTCGTCGAGATCCACGGAAATTGATTTAATCGTCAATAATTTTGCGACCTCGATGGACCGTTTCGCTGAGTCGAAAAAAATTAATTTTTCTCGTTCTCTCTGGCCGTAAAACGCTCGACGAGTCGATTCGAAATCAGATACCAATGCATTGTCGTTAATAAATTAAAATTCGAACGATTTAATCGAGTAAATATAATAATTATGCGACATAATTACTACGCTGTAAAATCGCTGTACGGAGCACTGGTGCAGCGATCAACGCGTTAATGTTTAAGGTTACAATGGTATCGGTTTTCGATATTGAGTTTCTACTAAATGATATTTCATTATGCCTCGTTGACCCGAATCGATGGTCAATTCGTGTTTATTTAATTGTTATAACTATTCTAACTGTATAGAAAATTGAATCGTCAACGTGGATCCTAATTTACACGGATGGCGAGAGAAGAGGGAAATACTGGAGAAGTTTCGGAACCAATGCATTTTCACCGTCAATTTTCTTTTCGCTGCTTTCCGGGGATCCGCCGGCCCAAGTTTTTCGAGCCCTCGAAGTTCTCGAACTGGTCCTTGTCCGGAATCGCGTCACCGACTTCCTAATTTAACGAATTACTTAAGCGAATCTGCCTTTCCGTCGACTTTTCGGGGCCGCGAGACGTCTCGAGTTGGGAACGAGCCTTTGTTTACTTCCGGTTTCGAGAGATAGGTCGCAGGGAAACCGCGGAGACGTCGTAGACCTGCTTCACCACGTTTTCTCAAACGTCAGAACGTTGGTTCTCGGCATAAAATTTCTAACAGTATCTAGTTTTCTAACTTCGTAGAAATTCGGTAATTTCCTTAGATAGTACAGAGCTCGTGAAACCTCGCTATTAGTTTGAGAAACGCTGCCGCGGTCGGTCGATACTTTGAATATGCAAAAAGATATCACGTGCTGTGCATTCGAAGTGGAATTTAAATGAAACGAAAAGAAAGAAAGTGACCGACACTTCAAACTCGAAGAAAAACAAGTCCCTCGTACGTTTTCTTTAGGTATAAATTAGTTCACCGATGCGTAAGAAAATGCGTTCGAAGGACTCTGTTAATTCGATGGGATTTCTGCGTCGGTTCCGTACCTCTTATCGCGTCGATTTAACCGCGTTAACTTCGAACGACACCGTTAACCCCGACGGAGTCTCGTATCGGGCCACTGGAAGCCTTTACAACTGCTATAAACTCGTATGACGCGTATCGATTCTCGAACTTCCGCGGAACTATGCATCCCCCTGGAACATTGTTCAACGTCCCAAGGATCTTCGCTATCAGCCGCGAGTTTCTCGAAACTCGTCGAGCGCCGTATACGACGGCAAAACTATACGAATTCGAGCAAGTAAATTCAATTCGAACCTTTTTGCTGTCCATTCCGGACGTCGAGCTGGTCACCGGCTGGTCGAGCCTGCAACAGAAAAATAACCAACACCTAAAGCACGCGTCGAAAATATTTCTGAAAACAAACAACAGCAGTACGATACAACTTAAGCTTCAGTTTCGTGTCTAAATTCTATTCTCTCTTAACACCAGAACTACAGACAATTACAGTGTGTTTATTTGTACCAAGGAAATTTAAACGATAGATGAAGAAATGTACAACGCAATGGAAATAAGCGTTTATTCATTCTCTTATAGAAAATTACAGTAAATTTCCAAAAATTCGGTCGAGTAGATTTTTTACAGGTTTTATTAGAAATTACGAATGGGTCATTTTGACTGGTTTGGTAGTTCTAGCGTTAAATGTGGAACAAAGGAAGATTTGTTTGAACTTTTAAAATTTCACCCCCCTGCGCGTTAATATGAGAATAATTTCCATTATTGTTTTGGCCCGCTGCGCCCCGTTCTACGAGCGGTTAATAAACGAGGAAACCAATTTTACTATCAAAGTAGAAATTACAGTAATTGCGAATAAATATTCGCGCGGCTGGACAGAGACGTTCTCAACTCGGATTAAAACCGTTTGACGACGAGTTTTGTTTCCATCGTAAAAAGACGACGCCTGGCTTTAACCAGCGTCCGCTCCCTTTATCGACTCACTTGTCGTCGGTTTTCCTGTTGTTTCTGTTTCGAGGCCCGACGTATGTTAACAACTTCGGCCCCTTCGCGCGGGGGTGCATACGGAATCGACTACGAGCCTTTGAACAGCACTTTAAGCGAGTCAGTCCCGTCAATTAGAGGGAAGTTCCATACCGTTCTGCGCGTTGGCTTTTGCAAGCTTACGAGCCACCTTTTCTTTCTTTTTAACGAACGCGCAAGATCCAGCGGACTCTCAGAATTGTTATAACAATTCTTTGCCCCTTTATTGCGTACAGTTGCTCTCTCGAGCAATAAAAATTTGCAACGTCACAGTGTAATATTGTGTCGGCGAGCTGGAATCAATTTCGAATTCCTGAACCCTCCCAGCTGCATTGAAAAATGTTTCGAAAATTGTAATGTTTCTTGGAAACGATCGAAAGAACGTTTTTATCTGCGATTAAATTTCTGCTCGTTTCGATTCTGAAACTTTTCTTTGCGAGTCGATAATTTATCCCTTGAACCGGTAACGTAAAATGCAAACTCATTCCGTCTGGTTGAAAGAATCATAAATGGGCCACGGGGGGGTAACGATCACCTTGAAAAATTGCTCGGTTATTACTTTCGCGATGCAGTGGAAAGTAAGGAACGGTAATACGCGTTCTGTATCAAACGATCAATCACCTTTCAGCGACTTCCTATTTCGCCGAACGAACACTCGCAATTTTTTCCATTATTTTATTAACGTCTTCATTACGCTGCTAATGGGAGCGCAAACACGTGGCAACGAAATTAGCGAAACGGGAAGTGCACGAGCGCGACAGAGGCAAGGTGCAGTTACGATCCTGTTACGAGAAACCTGACCTCTATTAATCGTCTTACACCTCGCGAACCGATTACTCTTCGTCGGTGGTTCTCTAATTTAATTGCCTGCCAATGATTGGAACTGCGAGATCGGCTTGAAATAATAATCTAAACCTCTGTCTCGTGAATTAAAAATATTCTCGTACCGCCAGGACCGTCGTAATCGGTTTCGACAGATTATCGAACGATCGAGATCCATCGCGTTGCCTTTTGCATTCTTTATTTTACGTTCCCGTTCCGCGTTCTTCGATCTCGCCGACGAAAACGCGGCCTCGTGGACGACGTCTCCATCGAATTTGCAAGATCGAAGTTGGACGAGCTGAAATTCCCGTATGCGCCCGTTACACGGTTATAGGAAATGAAATTCCTTTCCAACGAATCGTGCCCAGCATAACTCAAAGGCGACGTGGAAACGTTGACAATATCATTTTTCCCCAGCCCGTTGCTCTTTAATGGACAAACGGTCGGGCACGGTATATTACCATTTCGTTCAATATGCGATTATACGCAGGGAATTCGCGTCTACCACAAAAAAATAATCACGCTCGCGATCCCCTTTTGACGGTCGGCCAGCGAAAAACCGGAACACCGATGAAAGGGAACAAAGGGGCCCATAAAACATGGCAGAATTCAACAATGGGCGTCGCCGGTGATTAAAAACGTGCTTCATGTTGTAAACGAGGAAAAAGGAGGCCGCGGTATCGAACGACCGTGTCCTCCTCTGAAGTCGTAAAAATCCACCGATCCACCAACGATTCCCTACGCTCTTTCGCCCCCGGAAAAATCATAAATATCGTCTCCTGAAACGTACACTCGGAGACGCCGAGATTCGAGGATCAAACGTGATGGAAACATGTAATTCCAGGTATTTTAAACAAGGTACACACCGAGACGTGGAGATTCGAGGGCCAAACGTGGTAAAACACGGTCGAAGTAGTTCGAGGTATTATAAACGAATCTATTTAGTCGCATGAAAGACTTTTGTTCGCTTCGAAGGCTGGAGACGTCGGTAAAAGTTTGAACGCGTTGTTTGTTGTTTCCAAGCGAGCATAATGGCCTCGACACGAGATCGTGGTCCCTCCTCGCGACCAAGGCTGTTAAATTGTATTCGTTCGGATGCGAAACGGTCTTTTTTTCTCCTCCCTCGAGGCTTGTCACAGTCCGTTTACGGAACGTGACAACGCGAGAGAAAAGAGTCGAAGGAATGTTTGCGCGCGTAGATCTTTAGAAGTATGTCGTCGAGCGTTGGAAATTTCATTCCGTCCGGGCGGATGGGGGAAAGGATACGCGGCAAGGTGTTCCGCCGGATGGAACGAGCGTCCTTTTCCATCGGAAGTTTCCCGCGGATGAAAGAGAAACCGTAAAAGGGACGGGGGTTTCCGGGCGGCCGTAACGCGTCGAGAAATATTGCGCTGGTCCTCCCCTCGTGCGCTTGTTCCGGCGACGTTACCGTAATCTCGCATTGTTTCGCAAGAGAAATTACACGGATCGCGCTCTAACGAGTCACCCTCGTTTCTTTTCCCACTCCGTGAAAATTTTCAACGGGTATATTAACTCTCGCGAAACGCAACGTTGCTTGACCGTTCCTTATTTTCAAATTATAAAGATTATTGGAAATAATTTGCCCGGAGGCCGCCCGTAAATCCTTGATCGACGAATATTGATAGTAGGTGTTGAGAATAAGCATAAGCATACGGTGAACGGAGGCTCGATCGAGCGCTTGCGAGAAAGACAGGTGCGAGCCCTGTGGTAGCCAGCACGGGAGCTGACGTTTACTGAATGAATGAATAAGTATCGCTGATCGGCCGCAGGTATGGCGTTGACGGTTTTAGACCCGTTTCAGACTTTTTTATCAGGGGGACATGATATGGGAAGAAGTGACGCGTACCTTATAACTATGGGAATGATTTGATGAGGAAAAGAAAGGTAGAAATGATGAGAACACATAGAATTCTTTGAAATTATATCATTTATTGCCATAGATTTACATTATACAAAGCTTTGATACATATATATAATGTCAAAAATTGTAATAAAGGTTAGCAGTGGCCAGCAGAGTCCAGCGGAGACCACCATTGACAAGTAGTAGCAAGCAGAGACCAGCAGGGGCAGGCAATAGCAAGTTGTAATCGTTATACGTTGTCAGAAGTAACAGGAGTGGTCAGCAGCGGTTAGCAGAGGACAGCAGAGGCAGGCAGAAGTCAGTAGTAATCGTTGTACGTTGTTAGAAGTATCAGGAGTGGTCAGCAGCAGTCAGCAGAGGCCAGCAGAGGTATGAAGAGGCAAGCAGAGACCAGCAGAAGCTGGCAGAAGCAAGCAGGAGCCAGCAATAATCAGCAGTAGCCAGAAACAGTCGCTATATGGTGTCAGAAGTTGTCAGGAGTTCTCCAGTTTGGTCAGTAGTGGTCAGCGGAGTTTAACAGGGGCTAGCACATACCAGGAAAGGCCAGCAAAGGTCAACAGAAGCTAGCAAAGCCTGAAGCGACCAGCAGAGACCATTATATTTATTTAGCAAATAAATATTCATCGATAGGATTAAATTAAATTCCAGTAATATGTTGGGTGTGTTATTTCAGAGTTGACGCGCTGCACGAACGGAAATACTAGGATCTGTTGTCGGTTGTAAAAACGTATTATTGCGTTTGTCGCGTTTGGAATTTAATTCCTTTGTTCTCCATCGATATTGCGATGTTCGGTTTCTTTAATAACCGCCGGTTTGATGCTTCAAAGGGAGCGGGAAGTGCCCCGGGGCTCTCTGAAAATCGCGCGAAAGCGCTTTTCCCGTTCGCGCGGAACAAGCTTTTCTCGTCGAACACGTTCGATCGTACGCGCGCGACTCGCCGAGCAAATTCAAAATCCAGCCCGATTGTTTCGTCCCTCCTCGGTCAGCGGAACGGGGTCGACCTGGTTTCCAGACAATGGCGGCGGCGTTTTTTACGCTGATGTCGTTGAAAATTCATCGACCGATTCGCGAAACGTCTGAAAGGGAAGAGCTCCTCCGGCCATTTCGCGACCGATACTCGACTTGTACGAGGCGTCCCGCGAGACACAGGCCCGCCCAACCTTTTCCACCTTCCTCGAAGACGATCGAGACGATAAATAAACTTCTACAAACTTCCACGAACCTGAAATTGTTTAATAATTTAGGAGTCGTGAAGGCGCAACGATGAGAAACGCTTTTCCCGCGACGGGAAGTAACAATATTACGTTTCCCCGATGTAAATTGACTCGAGTCGCCCAAACGAATGCCTAATTAAAAAGTAATTAAGCAGGTTACAAAGTCTGAACATCAATTAGGAGCGCTCCTTTCCGTTCTTCTTTCCTACCGGGGTTCCCGGATCAAAAGAATTATCCTGCAACCGTTGTCTTCGTTTTAATAACGAAATTCTCGTAAAAAGTTCGACGAAGAAAAAGTGCTGCTGCTAACGAACGCGAATAAATACATTCCCGCGGTAATGTTTTGAAGAATGGCTCAATCTCGGGGATGCGATTCTGAATTCGAAAATTTACGCCGTTCGAGAATGTTGATCAACGCGATGGATGGCGTTTGGGGATGATCGTTGCTTTCCGATCGGTCCGGCGATCGTTTAAACCGTCCGACTTAGAATTACAGGATAATATACGATACAGCGGTCGTTAAATGGAGTTTCGGTGTTCCGTGGCTAGGAAAATGCACCATCTCGGCGCAATTTATGGGATCGTACGCGTCCTCGTGGAATATGAGAGCAATATTTGCATGCGCCGTAATCGAGCTGAAACACGGTGCAGCGACGTGCAAGTTGTTGAATGTACAAGAGCTTCCACGAAGGTTGTTAATAAAACGCGTCAAATGGAGATATTACCACGTGATCGATCCTACGCGACTAAACGCCGCGATTTACATCCCTGTGAAACACAAATCAAATCCTCTATTCCTTAATAATACACTCTGAAGAAAAACAATATTTGCATCAGCGATAGAAACTAGCGAGCGTCGTGATTCGAAAATATGCGACGACGATCGATTTGTCGCGACGAGTTAAAAAATTATTAAATCTCGCACGAAACTCGTGGACGAGAATTTCTCGTGTTCCCGGTATTTATAAAACGCGCGACTGTTTATTAACGAATTACGAACGGAACTGCGTCGTGCTCGTTAAAGTTTGTCGATGTCGCGTCGAAGATCGATCAAAAAATTACCAGCAACCCCTGGCTGTCAGTTTCACGCGTTATTCGTTATGGATGTGCTACAGCGTGTTTTTACGACGGGGCTTTTACCATAAAAATGACGATCGTGCGATATCGTCTCCGGCGACGGTTGAATTTCCGGGTATTCCCATATTCGACGCCCCCGAAAACCATCTTCGAGAAGATTAGCTTCTCGATGCGGCTCGTATCGATCCTGTACTTTATCAATGCCCCGGTGCTCGAGTTTTGCATAAATAACGGCCTTTTCCGCTTTCTTCCTGCGAAGTTTAAGAATTAAATATCTTACATAATTGAAGAGGGTTTCAACGGAGGCTGCGCGGCGTCCGTGCCTCGAGATATCCAGGATAACCTTTGCTCCGATACAATATTAATCAATTTAGCCTCTGACGGACGGGGGAAGGTTCTACACCGATTCTTTTTCAGCCTCTGACTTTCTGCTCGAAGAAGTTTGCGATAGTACAGGTTTCGTACCGACGTTTAAACACATTCCTGACGCATCGCGAACGAGAAGAGATACAGCTTCTGCGATATTTGCGAATACGAACTTAACGTTTGGCTGAGCAGCCATTGTCAGAATTATTCGAAGGCTCTTGACGAAAAAATTGTAGAACAAACGAGTTAAAAAAAAGATTGGATCACCGACGTCTTCGTAATTCTTTACGGAATCGAGTGGTTCCACGTTCGTAAGAATTTATGATCGGTATCACGGAGGAAATTTAATAAGGGAACAAAATTCTGGCGGATCCATTTAGTTCCGGAGCGTGCATTTATCGGGGCGGGCTCCGCCGCGACGCTTCGGTACAATAAAAGGATCGATAAATCATCTGGAATTTTTTTGTTCCCCCGAGGCGCGTCCAAGGTAATCCGACGAGCGTCTCTTTCTGAATGCAGGACGTTGCATCAGACGTTGGTGGTTCGAGTGGAATCGATTCACCGGGGTTTCCCCGGAGTACTTTGTTCGCGAAGGCTGCGGCCACGGGCACTCATTCGATAAAGTGGCGTAACGATCCACCGCGTGGCAACAATGTCGCCGGGAAGATTTAGATACCAGTCGTCCCTGGAACACGTGAACCACGGAAACACGCGTGCAATCAAACACCGGGGGGGAACACAGGACTACTTCTTCGAGTTTCCTATCTGGCTTCCAGGATCCTCTATTTTTCCCCGGGTTGCTTATCGACGCGCTGGTAAACGGACCGAGAACTACGAGACGAACAATTGGAACAGAACGTTTCGAATGGGATCCAAGATTGATGTCGAGAGGTCCAATGGCGCGCGTTTGTCAGCAAAAGGACGGCTATTCGGATCGAGGAAGAGATTCCACCGACGCGGAGACTCATTTTATTATTATTATTCGTTTAATAACGGGAATAAACCCTTTGGTATAAAAGATATTATTGGAAATAGGTGGTGGAATAGAAACAAAACATACAGTTCAAATACTGTTTTAACTAAACTTTGACTTTAGTTGAAACACTCGGAAGAGCACGTCTGTTCGGTTGAAACTGACAGAATGAAGAAAGGTCAGTGACGAAAAATTCGTCGTTTCGTTGTTTAAATAAGCCAAGGAAGTGAAAAATTAAACGCAACACGCATGTCGATGGTTTTTGTAAATGAACCGTAGAATACCCAAAGAATAATAACACTGCCTTTTGTATTTTTGCAGTACGGGGATGAATTTCACGCTTACGGGGTGAGAGGGGTGGTGGACACGACGAGGGATGATTCTACATGGAAAAGCAAGTCGAAAGGATAGAGTAACATTTTTTCGTTCGTGGCCCCGTTGACGAGAAAATCAACTTTGAAAACTTGGTTGCTTTAAGTAGTACGAACAAATATTTGTCAGACATGTCGGACACGTGGTATGGATTTCTACTTGAGTTCGAGAAATTTTCTAATTAAATTATTTCGAAAAGAAGATACAAACGACCTTTGATTAGCTTACTTACAAACATAATATCTGTGATTTTTCTTCTATCATGCAACGTTTGAAGACTAGTGATAACAAGTAAGGCATCATAATTACGTGATTCAAGAGTCATGGAACACCCTCTATGCCTCTCTCAATGTTGTCGCTGTATGTTTTGTAACATGAAGACCTAATGGTGCTGCCATATTCTAGAATAGGTCTTGTCAGAGCACAATATAGGATTTTCATAAATCAGCTCCTTGCCTGCACGACGTATCTATTGTACACGTATCGCAGCATCGAATGCCGCTTGACATTTGAAAATATAAAGGCCAAAGCTACGTAACTTTGATATTATCGACGTAAAAATAAAATTGCGACCGGGATGCACCGGAATAGAATTTTTTGTTTAATTAGCAACGGCCTAGGACGAGGCAGTTACCAGCAGACAGGTTAGCTAATTGATTAGCTAACTGACGTTTGATCGTTGGGTTAACTATTCCCTCTGTGATCCGGTGTATCTCGATGGATATACCTATCAGGGCTGTCCGTCGATAATTGATTACCTAAGCAATCCTCTAAGTCCGTTATCTCTTCTAACGTACGAACGTTACCGCGGCTATTAAACATCAGGGTGAAACTATTTTTCTCTCGGGTCGTGGGTCGAGCAAACAACAGATCTCGCTAAAAAAACGGATTGAATTATCGCGGGGGAGGGTGACTTATTTCAACATTGAAAATTACGCGTGAATCAATAGCCAGGAGAGGTCCGGAATATTGAACGACGGGGGAAGTGGATTCCGAAGAGGAAACTGCCGGGGAAACTTGTTAGCGAGGCTGCTCGAGCGTCAGGACCAAGGATTACGCGTAGAGATCGATGCCTAGGTCTGAGGTACGTCGAGCAGAAAGCAGGGGGATGCATTTTACGCGATCGGTAGACTCGTCGACGGAGTTTCGGGAATCACCTTGTATTTCGTTCTCGACGACAACGACAGGGGAGGGGGAGGGGAGGGGAGCACGCGTCGATATTCGCGACGCGACGAAACCTCGGGCAAAAAGCAACGACGCCGAGGAAGCCTGGCGTCGGGGCGGACTCCAGGCACCAAGCAATGCAAACTGCATCGGCGCACGTAACCTCGTTGCACGTACGCGTCATTCGAGAGCTTTAATGCTCACCCGAAAATATCAACGAGGCAACGCAATAACCGTAAAAGTAGCTTCGGGAGTCTACGCCCGGCAATTCCCCCGCCTGGGGACCGGAAATTAGTCCGTTCTTCCGGGGAGGGTGGGAGGGAGGGGTGGTGTATTATTCAGATTAGAATTTCCATTTCCATTCGGTCCCTCGCGACGATTAAACGTTAACGCCCAAGTTTTTGCCGGCGATAATGCTATTGCTTCGCGTGACTTTTTAGACTGCCGGGTTGAAACAATTAGGCGATCCTATCTGGCCCAGCGCGATGCCTGTTACAGTTAACGCCGGCCCGAAGCGTCTCGGTGAATCGTTGATGCAAAGTTTCCTTTGCCAAACGAGGCGCAAAACGTATTTGCGACTCTGCGTGCATCGACGCGAGATGGTTACGATTATTCTGGGTCTTGTAAACGTCAAAGTTTTCGTCCATTAACCTTTTTATTCGAATTGTATTACAAATTCGGATTCATCGAAACGATGGGCAGTTGCTATTGCAGGGGATGAATGAGAGTTAACTGGAGGGTCGGTATTATCCTGGTTTTCGAAATTGATCCAATGCTGTGATGTACACGTATCTATTCAATGACTTTCTATTTAAATTGTAAAACGAATGTGCATTTATCGAAACGATGCGCAGTTGTTATTAATAGGGGATGAACAGTGTTGATCACTTGGGGCTTAGAATTATTCTGGTTCTAACCAATGCTGCATCTAAACGTCAAATTTTCCTTCCCACAGATACACACCTAACCAATGGACTTTTTACTTAAATTATATTCAGAATTTGCATTTATCGAAACGATGTGCAGTTGTTATTAATAGGGGATGAACAGAGTTGATCACTTGGGGCTTATAATTATTCTGGTTCTAACCAATGCTGCATCTAAACGTCAAATTTTCCTTCCCACACATACACACCTAACCAATGACTTTTTACTTAAATTATATTAAGAATTTGCATTTATCGAAACGATGAGCAATTACTATTATAGGGGATGAATCAGAGTCCATTATCTGGGGGATTAGAATTATCCTGGTGCTCGAAATTGATCCAATGCTGTAATGTACATATATCTATTCGATGACTTTCTATTTAAATCGTATTATAAATTTGCATTTATCGAAACGATGTGGAGTTGTTACTAATAGGGGATGAAACAAAGTCGATCGCTTAGGGTCTTGAAATTGAGAATCAATGCTGTACCTAACCAATGACCTTCTACTTAAATTGTATTATAGATTTGCATTTATCGAAACGATGTGCAGTTGCAGTTAATAATGAATCAGAATTATTTTGGTACTTGAAATTGACCCGACGGTGTACCTAAACGTTCAATTTTCCCTTCCATATATAATCTTGACGGTATTTACGTGCAGATGAGGGTAACGGAAACCAATGATGATTTCAGGACAGTTTCCTGATTATGGAAAGCCCTGGCTGGGGTACACCTGCAACCAGGCTTCGTAGGAACGTTGCACAATGAATCCCGTTGTTCGACGAAATCGGTCCATAAATCAGAATCCCTTTTCCGCCGTTACTGGGCTTACGATGCATCAATTACCATTGTGAGTGCTTCTGTCGAGATAGATTCCAAAGGTGGCTGATATTTCCCAGCCGTATCGAAGCCCTTCGTAAACAACTGACGGCTCCATAGAAATCTCTATCGTGCATGCTCGTAGAAATATACTCCCTCTCATCGACGTTTCTATTTACGGGTATGTTTCCCGTATCTCTTTTCAACGAATCGTTTTTGAAAAGCTATAGAACAAAACGCATTGTACCAGAGTCGATGCAAATTGCAATTATATCGTACGCAATCTCGGTTCGAGTTTCATTTATGTAAACGTTTATAAATATTATCGGGAAGCAAGGAAGCTTCCAATTATCGGGTGATGGGACTTGTTGACAGGATGTTGCAACAACTCTGCTCGAATAAACGATCCCCTAATTGTTTCGATCGGTTAATTGCACTGGAAGTTCCGCGAACGTAAACAGCATCCATTCGTAAGGGATTTTCGACGTTTCGCCGGCACAGCAGCTAGTTTTACCGGTAGTCCGAGGATGCAGCGACACACAATAGCCTGTAATGCCGGCGAGACGTCGGAAACGCTCCCAAAAGGACACGGTTTGCACCCGGAAACTACAAACATGCTATTAAGTGCAAATACCCGGCCCGTGAAAGTGTTGTATTCCGCTAAAGGGAACTGATAGCGCGAATGGCGGACACATTCCGGCTTGTCATCCACCTTTTACCCTCTAATCCGAGTCCGTTTACAGTTCCCGAGACGAGCAACTATCCAAACATGGTTTATTCGTCTGTTTCAGGGGCTTGAAACGATATTAAAAATAAAAATCCGTAGATTTGCATAATCTTATTTGGTTAATATGGTTGGTACTCTCAGAAACGGTGATGGTTGCTCGTGATTAGGACCATGAACACTGTTTTCCAACTTCCGGGTCCGCGTAAACTTTGGTCGGTTTGTTTAGGACGATCCAAAAGATATACGTAGAATAAATATTCTCTTAGTATATCTTTCGATACTTTTTGTCACTTAAACAATTAATATCACGAGGCACGTTCAGGTTAAACGTCCTCTCGAAGCTAGACAGTAGAAAATTTGTGCAGAATGTATTGGGACTCTTTTTATAAGAATCGTGCTCTACATTTCCATTGTCTCGCCTCCTTTTACCATCGATTTTGTCACTTGAGCAATTAGTGTCATAAGACACGTTCAGGTTAAACGTCCTCTCGAAGCTAGACAGGAGAAAATTTCTGCAGAATGTATTGGGACTCTTTTTATAAGAATCGTGCTCTACATTTCCGTTGTTTCGGCTCGTCTTGGATTCGAAATTTGCTGTTTGATACGAGTAAACTCCCAACGACGAGAAATCGACGATATTATTGGCGAGTACTTAATCGTATCGCAAATTAATGTACATTGGTAGTTAGCACTGCGACCGAAATGGATGGTCGAAGTTGCTTTGTGCCGCAACTGCGAACTGAAACAAACGACTAACGGGTAATAGCAAAAGCTACAGTGACAAATGGCTCTTTCGTCGATGGCGGTAAAGATAAATATCCCCCAGCAGATATTTTATGCAACGAACGAAACGAATGCGCCGTGCTGTTCCATAATTTGTTTCTTCGAACGACCAGCAGCGCGACCGTGCAACTTTAAATACACGTCGAAGCTATTCGCCGCAGAAACATTAACATGGTTTTCGTTTCGCTCGATATTAACCATCCTAACAACTTCGAGTATTAAATATCTCTTATGATCATACAACCGTGTAGCGTATTTTAACGTCAAATTTAGAAACTACGAATTCAAAATGGCCGAGAATGCTGTATAGGGGCAAATTGCTCGGAAAATTCGCAAGGAAAGGAGAACCTAATGGGCCGGCTGCGTCGCGTTGTCGAGCGTCGGGACGCGTCTCGCGTCTCTCGGCCGTAAAATCGTCCGGGTCGATCGATCGATTTCTCCTCGAAACCTGACTGACCTTCCCCACGACCCTGCTCGTTTGTTCGGGTCGACGTGCAGCCTCCTGCCTCGCGATTGATAAAGTGCGATAGCCCGATACAGCTTAAACGGATCAAATAAATTCCACGATTCCTGCTTGCGTTTCCTCGCGAACATTTTATTAACATTTTATTCGCGAAATGCAAGTTAAACGTTTCCATGCCACGCTGGAACGTAGGCGACGAATTTTTGTGGCTCATTGATTTGATGATCAAATATTCCAGTGTCCATTGTACACTTTGTTTGGGGGGGAAAAAATGGTAAAAAGCACTCGTTGGTGTATGGAATTTGTAATTTGAGATTTCTATTTGTATTTGGAATTCGTAATATTGTGTTAAGTGTTTTTTATTTTTGAATAGTATTCTTTGGGGTAGAAAAATGTCTCCCGGTCGAGGGTTGATATCCCAGTTTCGCTGTTAAGAAATTTTTCAAGAATTTTTAATTTAGAATTTAGAATTTTTTAAGAATTTCTTTTTATTTGATGATCAAATATTCCAGCTGAACAATATTTTCAAGAAAGGGGCTGAGCAATTTTTTATCATACGTTGTACACTTTGTTTGGCACTCGTTGGTGTATAGAATTTGTAATTTGTGATTTCTATTTGTAATATTGCGTTAACTGCTTTTCATTTTTGAATAGTATACTCTGGGGTAGAAAAATGTCTCCTAGTCGAGGGTTGATATCCAATCTGATTCTACTTAATTTGCATTTAGCCTATTTAATTTGCAACGTATAATTGCGGGACACGAAACGGCGTAAAACAGTGAATAGCTCGGTCGTCGAAACGTCAAAACAGAGACGATAACGAGGAAGAACGTGGCGCGTGGGTGGTCGCGACCGATCGAACCTGGCAACGGGAAGTTCGTGAAACGCGTCGGGACGCGGTAATAGTTTTACTCGTTCCGGGAGACCGGAAGTGGACGGAATTCGAGGGGGTCGAGCGTCGACCGCAGGTTCGATCGGTCCAACCAGGCGCGACGTTCCTTTTCCAATTTGGACGGTTCGTGCTTTCCATTAAACGGGTTTCTTGCTCCCGGGTAGCCGGTTTGGGGGGGTGGTATTTACGCGATGTTAAACCAACTCTAATGAACTCGACGGAATTCGCGACGCGCTCCTCAACGTTCGAAACCGATCCGCGGGAAATGTAAATCAGGAAAAATCTCGTGTAATTACGAGATTGAGTGAGTGAGCAAACGGCGGAAAGTTCCTTTCTAATAACGTTACTCGGATCTCTAAGAGGGCCAAGCTCTTCGATACTTATCTCCGAGTTTCCCTTTGCGGGCAAAGAAACCGTTTTGCAGTCGTTTCCGTTTTCGCGAATCGAAGGAATCGAATAACCGAACGAGTGTAAATTAATTCGATCAGGGGATGTTAATCGCGACTGGGGCCGGGATTCTCTCCGCTTTTATTCTTCAACAGGTTGCTCCCCTTTAACGCGTAAACCGTGTCTTTCGGAATATGGGTTAATCTCGGTGTAACCCAATTAGTTTCCAGTTTTGATGGTCTCTTCGCTGTAATGGGGCTTCTTTTTCCGATCGTTGGGACCGCGTAAAATTATTATCGGCAAGAAACCGAAAATCTCGTCGACGCTGGGGAAAAAGACCATAATCCGATGGAACGCGGTTTGAACTACAATTCACGATCGAGTTCACGGAAATCAAAAATAATATCAGCCGATGGTCTCGATAAAATAGGATTTCTTTATATGAAAATTCATCTTCCGATAAATGACAGTATAATTCGGTCTCCTTATCACAAAACATACATAAATGACATTGAAAGAGTTCAACGCAAATTTCTTCGTATTGTCGCTAGACATAATGGGAGTCCCAAAAGGTCAGCGTTCCATTGACGTTTCTAAATCCCTTTTTGGTTTAGATTCCCATTTATTTAACACTAAAACTGCCCTAGGCAGTGGCAGTCTTCCAATATAATTTACGCAAACATTTCAGCCTGAGACTAAATCCATCGACTTAAAAATTTCGATCTCCATCGACTCGTGCAAAGTTTCCTTTCGAAGGAGACCCCCTCAATGAGAACCAGAGTGACCAAATAAGAAACAAGTTAAATTCGAACGTTCGAAAACAATCGAGCCCCGGTTCGATCGCGCAAAAATTCATTAAACGGCCGGACGAATAATTCAAGCCCGGCCGAGTGCATTGTAAAGTTCGGATCGACAGAACGATTGCAACGCTTTGACGCGGCGATATCGATCCGGAAGAGTTATGATCCCGGCGCGTACGGCACAGGAATCACTGATTTACGCTGTTTACTTCACCGCCTACATAATTGCTGGTATTCATTACCGGGAACGTTCGCGGCATACCAAATTGTTACCGAATGCATCGTCAGCGCGGACCAAATGGATGGGAAAATATACGGGCGGCCCGCGGAATATTCGCGTTCCCCGCTTCTGCCTGGTGGCGAACGTTATCGTTAACAACAGGCTTGCAAGCTCGTTGGAAACGTCGTGATGGAAAGTCGCTCGGGAATTTATGATCGCCATGTTGGGGGGGACCGCGATCTTACGCGCGACAGGGAATACAAATTGCTACGAATTCTACCTTAATTTCGCCGTTTCTCCCCCGCCAGACCACCTTTCTTCTTACTCTACTTCAAAACACTCAACAATCGTGTCAAACTATCACAAAACACACGTTAAAAGCTACAACTGTGCTTTTCGTCCGGGACTCGGAAATTGTTATAATGCGTAGATTAAGAGGTTCTTCGAACAGCTACGAAGGAACTTTGTAAATAGAATTGTTATTAAGTACATAAATTTCCAACTATATCACTTCCTCGAATTCGTGTACTGTAATGGTGATTCACCAAATGTTATTTGTTATACTGTGTTTTCACTTTTATTTACAAAGAAATTAATTTTGGTTATTTTTATTTAATATTGCCTGGGAAAGTAAAATATTCAATTAGAAGATCGACGGTAAGATTTTAGAATAATTCTAAAACAACGGCGGTCACCCATCTCCTATTGGACGCACTTCGATGATCTTCACAAGCTTTATTTTTAATTTATTATATATCTCGATGCAAGTAAAAATATACCTGCGCCAATTTTAAGAATAACAATTTATAAAAAACAGGTTTCTTTTCATTTACAGTACGAATACGAGTGGGAGTAACTGTACATACACAGTAGTCCCAGTAGCAGTTGTTTTACAGGTTTCGTACAAGTTCTGAAACGGTTCTGGATCTAGACTGTGTAATAAAAAATCATTAATTTTGAAGATACGATCAATGGATCACGATTCGAAACAATTATTTTCAGAGTCTGTTCAAGTCCTGTCGAACAATTCCGAGGCAAAAATTTCGAGTCTCGAGGGACGGAAGCTGAACGCTCGATTGGTAGAAGACAATGGCTCGGATTCGCGGATCGATGACGGATCGAGGACGGTCTGGGCTGGTCAGGTCGATCCGCTGGACGCTATCAATAACCGCGGCCGGCGGTCGTGGCGGTGATAATGCTTCGCGGAGTGATAGATTAGGGTGATCAGGAATGAGAAACGATACCGGATGGGGGCAATGCCGGTGACTATGGCCGGGCAACGATTGCCTCGGATGCTCGCGATGGCTTCCAAATTGCGCGTTGAGCGATGCGTGTGCATTACAACCATTCCGGCCAGTTGCAAACGTAATTACGAAATTTGATAACGACGATTGTTCCCGGGGTTTTTAATAAACTCGCCTCCGTAGAGCGGGCATCAAGGTTCTCAAATTACGAGGTTCATATTAAATTTACCATTCGTATGCTTAGATCCAAACGTTTCGAAATCCCAAACCTACGTTGCAGGCTATGTTTATGCGTTTATGGGACATTTTAATTCACAAGAAACTATAAAATGCACGTAATATGCAAAAATATAAGACATACTCGGAGTAAGATACGAATTATTTAGGGGCTGAGACAACCCTTTACAAAGCTTCCATCCCTCTTTCAAGCAATGCTCTTCGATCTTAGAATTAACTAATAATCGTTTAATATATACCCTCCATTAGTTCATTGGGTTTTAAGTGCTTTAAGGGAAAGTTGATTTCCATTTACCAATTTAATAAGAATCAACATTAAGTAAAATAATTCAGTTGAGATTGAGAGTCCACTTAAGGGTTAAGAGTTTAGAGATCATCTTGAAGAAAATAAACATTAAGTTTTAAACTGTGAAACTCGAGCTCCGGATCTTCGAATCTCACCTATGAACAACACGAGTCGTGAATCGTTAATTTCTACCGGTGAATTTTGGGTCCACGATCGAGAGCTATAAAATTTCGAACATTTTCGTGGTATTTCGAGGGGCGCCAGAGTTTCCAGACTAAGGGGTAGCCCTGGACCATCGAAGGTGGTTGTAAAGAGAGAAGCAAGAGGTGGCGGCGAAGAAAAGAAAACGGAATCGATCCGCGGTAGCATCTTACATAATCGAGATCGGTACAGTGTGTGTCTTAACTCGCGCGGGAAATTAGGTCGGCGCTATGCGCCACGATGCGCCATGGTTTCGCTGTTCAACGTGCTCTTGCATGCTCCTGCGTGTGTAATGCTGCGAAACGACGCGCGAAACAGTTCCAAAAAGCCCCGAACGGAAACGAGTTTCGTTTCGTTCGGTTACTTTTTCAAATCGAATCCACGAACCCTGTTCCAGCTTACCGTGAAACCAGACTGGGTTGCCTATAGAGTGACCGATCTAATTCTCAAAGACGCACATTCGCCTCGAGATCGGTGAGCTTTCAACCACAAATCCAGAGCTCGCGAACTTTAACACTTAAGTGGACCATTGGGGCCCTGGTCAGGTATAAACTAATAATTATTTAAAAATTTATGTAATCTTCTATTAGTTCATTATTTTTTAATTTCCAAGAAACTACAGAATGCACCTAATATGCAAAAAATATTAGATCAAAGTAAGATACAAAATATTGTATTTGGGGGTGGAGACAGTCTTTTGTATTTTATCAATAATTAATTAATATATATCAATGTAATTATTTTAAAATTTATGTAACCCTCTATTAGGTTCATTATTTGTTAAATGCTTCAAAGGAAAGTTGATTTACCAATTTGGTAAAAAACAACATTAAGTAAAATAATTCAGTTGAGATTGAGAGACCACTCAAGGGTTAAGCATGGATCCTACGATTTCGATCTTTGAATTTCACTAAAGAATCATGGCGATAGTTTCGTATGTACGTGCTTCACCCCCTATATAACAACAATAAAATTTTGTGACGATCTATTTCATAGAATAAACGTATCCATTAATTTCGTTCATACGCGAACACAAACATTTACCGATAGACGTGAATTTGAATTTATTTAAACGTCCTCTAATAAAATACTAATCCTCCCCCATGGTCGTAGCCGTTTTCAATTCTCGCGCGTTCGTGGCGTTTCGCAAAATACGCTCGCGATAAATAAACCGCGCGCGGCGCGAAAAGAAATTTCCGATTAACAAATTTCGGCGGTGAAAAAACCGTATACGATTTATCGATTTCGAATGTTTGCGCGGATGATGGATATTGCGTGCATTTGCCAGGCCCCGACAATATTGCTACTGAATAACGGATGAACGTGGAAACGACGGAATGAGGTACTTTACATTCGATACGCGAGCAGCTCGCTTGACCTTTATATCGAAAGTATATGAAAAAAAAAGAGACATCGATCGTAATCAAGACGAGAAAAATAGGCAAACTTTGCGATTGCAAACTAAATCTCGGGCGCTTGCATAGTATTTCGAAGGCTATATTTCGGTTTTGCTTCTAATTTATTGAGAATCGGACGAATTTACAGGCTGTAATAATAGCTGGAAAATAAATGGGAGCAAAGGGAGAGAAAAGAATTCGAGTATTTCGAGGAACAGAACTCTTCCTCTTCCTATTGCTGTTGCACTCACCACTCACCACTCACCAATAATAACAGTAACTGTTACTGTTACTGTACGTAAGTAAGTACTAGTTACTGTAGATAAGTAAGTTAGTAAGTAACTAAGGAAGTAAGTAGGAGGTCGCCTAATTCCTGCTCGAAAAGTCGCCCTTGGAAATTTGTCGGTGACAGGAGGAACTTGATAACTTTTAACCATAGAAATATTTCAAAATATTTCAGCACGAAATATACTATCGAAGAGTAAAAAGCTACGACTTCCTTCTATAACCGACTAATCTTCAAATGTTGCATAATAGAAGGAAAATCACAGATATTACGTTTGAAATTCATAACTATCAAAAATTCAACTCTGATGGACTAAATTTGCCGAAGAATAAATTGCCACTAATTTGATCGATGGATGAGGACCGAATGGACTAGGTGGCCTGATTCGATCGAGCCCCCAAAACGGTTCGATTACTCGTAAGACTGTATCGTCTTCTAAAATAGCAAGATCGAATCGAGACGCGTATCCTGGCGGATTCGAGATACGTAGTCCGATTTCGTTTTACTCCCGCTTCCGTCGTAATTCTTTTCTCTACTTTTCTTTACAGCTGTTCGAAGGAAACGACGCTGAGCTCGTTTCGCTCCGCACGGGTTAAATCTTATTTCTCAAAAGAGTGGCTCCCGCCCTCGTCTTCCTCTTCCTTGAAATTTGAAACCAATTTGTCCGGCGCACCTATCGCTCCCTGTACGGAAACAATACCGGGATCTCCTTTGGGCGACTTTCGTCAAAAGGTTACCATGGAGACTTCGAACCTTTTATCGTCGTGAAAAGGGAATCGAACCAACCCGTTATTTAATCCCGGAATCTCTGCTATTTTATTTCATTCCTCGATCGAAATTCTGTCGCGGAGCTTTTCAATTTTCCCCGTTCGACGCCAGTTAAAATCGTTTCAAGTAATTAGAATCAAGTCCGTGAACGACGTTTCGAATATTTCGCGGGCGAGCAAGCTTGTTGAGAAAAGTAAAGTTGCGCCCGAGGGAAAATTTTCCCCTGCTGGAACGTTGATACATTTATCTAATCAGGAAATCCAGTTTTCTTTCTAACGCTGGAAAATAGATTGCCAGGCTTTTAGAGAATTAAACGTTAAAAAATTAATTGAAAAAGTAATCGCTCGCGCTAATCGACTCCCGCGCTACGACCCACTCTTCTTCGTCGCTCCGCTTCCATTTTATTCCGTGTGCAGGAATAATACGATCCTCCCTGTTAATATTAACGCTAAGCCTACCACGACCGGTCGAATGATTTATATATTGGAGCTGGACAAAATTTGGTATCAAATTCTGGTCAGCTTAAAACCAAAGGAGAGAATTTTCAGTTTCCACTGTCTTAGAACAGTCTTACGACGCGTATAAAAATAGTGAAACTTTAGAAGCGTGTAATTCCGAGGCTATTAGTGTTTAATCAAAAATTGAGCCACCGTTGGAAGCGGCAAACCTTCCCCTTCAAAATGGTTTTTGGTTTTTGGCGATCCGACTTTTCGTTTTCGAGATATCGCAATTTATGTAGAAGGTAATTTTTCTTAATTCGACTGTCGCTGTCTCCGTCTGACGCGTCGCGCCGTACCTCTCTTTCTCGTACGTGACTCGTGACCTAGTTTCGACGAGCACGTGCGGTCAACGACCTTGACAAGGCCGTAGCGAAAAAGTAAACAAACGCTTCGGACCCTTGTATCTCCGGAACTAGCCACCGCATCGACTTCAAACTGAAATCGCTATATCTCCGGAACTAATAAAGCTATCGACTTGTTCGAACGCTCATTTTAAAGGGCATTTCATCCCCTATACGATGAGCACATCAACTATTATAATTTACGCTGTCTTCTATGTTTATTTTGCAATTTACTGTGATGCTATGTATCTAAAGTAATTTCAGTAATTCCTACTGCTTGTAGTACTGGTTTATTTAATTGAAAATTAATTTAAATACAGGATGTTTGCGTAATTACTAGCCAGCAATTTTTCTTAAACAGTTGTTTTCTCTAGAACCAACTAGGGTATCGACTTGGAACAAATTTAATTTTTTTAACATAGAAGAGAAGGGTATCTTACGAATAAACATCAAAACACAACTTTCTATACACATAATGCAAAAATTAGAAGTACGTTGCCTCGTAAACGAGAAAAAGGGAGGCGTATTTCGTATTTAAAGAGAAAGTTTAGTATTAATGAATTAAAGCTCTCCAAAGAACGAAACTTTTTTTCCTGAAATTTCTTTGATCGAACATCCCACATGGAGATTTTTGTTTGCCACTTGTTACGCGAGAGGATTACAACGCGAGACATCGGAGGAGGACGTGTACGCGATCTAGGCAAACTGCCTCGATCGATTTCGAGTTTCCCTCGTGTTCGCCACGATCCTCGAGATACGGGGGGGACACGTCGAAAGTTCTTTTCAATTCTGCGTCGATCGACTCCTATCGACGCACCAGCTTTCTTCTCCCCTTAATGTTGACAGACGTTCGTCGATAAAGCCCCGGCGCACCGAATCGCAAGATTTATTTGATTCGATGCTAGGCGAACGGTTCCCTGGATTTCCTCCATTTCTATCTTCGGCGTTTGGCTACCTTGTACCGTTTACAGATGTTTGGGATTCCATCGTCCGGAGTCCGCCATTGAAAACACCGGGGATAGAAAACCGAGAAAAATTTCGACGTTTTCGGGTTTGATTTATCGACGATGTTTCGATACACGACCAGCGTCTGAAAGTCGAGGAGGTTTCGGAGTTTCTTCGGAGTTATACCTTTCGATGTGGACTCGACGTTTCTTTTTGTGCGTTTTCATTGACACGATTTAACTTGTTGACTTTGGAACGAGCTTCGATAACACGAGAGACGTTTGTAAGGAAGAACAGAAATTTGGTGAAATGGCAAGTTATGCACATTATCGATCGATGCATTTCTCGCGGTCACCGGTGATCCCCACGGCGCTGTAGGCACTCAACTAGTCAAGTAATAATTGTTTCACATTTTCGAGTACTCTATCCTCGAATATTATCGGCGTCTCCCCGTTCTGCGTCGATTCATTTCCCTTCCAAGCTTCCATTTGTATTTTTCCAGGCACGACGGTTACGAACTGGAAGCTCGAGATACGTTTCAGGAATAATTCAGTCCGAATTGAAAGCTCCGGTGTTCATGCTGAATTCAATGGTGATTCTCGTGGCTTATGCATACCCCGGAAACCACGGTCGGGAGGAGGAAGAGGACAATGGCATAGTAATCGCGAGGATGAAAGAGGTGGAAGTCAGACGGGAGAGGCTCGACTTACGCTACACATGGGGGGACATTCTTTGACAAATATTCCTCCACGTATCAAACGTTAATGAATATAAACGATTAAATCGTCGGTTTTAAAGCTTCTCGCGGGGAATAGAATATCGACGTTTATTCAGGCGACGATACTGTGGAGGAAGGAAATACAAAAAATGAAGTGGAAAGACAGGGGGTGGGATCAAAGGACTCCGAGCGATACAAAGAGTCGAAAGATTAAAGAATCTGTGAAAACAAAATGAGGGGGTGGGTGGAAAGGCGAGGCGGGATTGAAAATCTGAAAAAAAACGAGGGCAAAAGGGTGCGGAGAGCGACCGTATGTTTACGAACGTTAAGAATAATTGCACCTGACGATTCGGCGATTCCACAGTCGGGAATATTAGACCCCCGTTGTGGAAAACGAAGAATCTGAAGGAGAGATCCTGGATTCTGGATTCTGGATTCCGGGGTAGCAGAAACGCGGCGAGAGGAACCGAGGGGGGGGAAAAAAGAAAGTCGATGAAAATGGAGCGACGAGAGCGCGGAAAAAGAAAAGGGTTGAAGATTCCGCGGAGGCAAAGGAGGAAGAGGAAGAAAAGTGATTCGAAGAGTCGGAAGTTGCCAGCGGTGCAGCCGGATGGTATCCAGGCGTACTGGAAATTCCCTCGGAAGCAAATAAAGTATTCCGCGCGTTTCTTCGCCGAATCCGTCTCTCGCGAGAGAAAAAAACCCTTCTTTCTCTGGGCGCGAGCCGTGGATTTCGAAGTGTATTTGGGCAATTTTCCAGCTGGCCCGTCGGCCACGGGGTTTCTGGATTTACACCTGGCGGTTTTCGATCGACGAACCGTGTCCTCGAGACTTGTACTTCAAACCGGGGGGGATCGATGCCTCGAAACGGATCCGTCGTGGCTAATCACACTTTCGCCCTTTTGTACTCGCGTTGGATTCGGATCTCAGAGAGGCTCGCAATCATGCTTTAACTCCTAATCAAAGTATTAACCGTGAAAGCTTTACTTTTGGCTGTACACTGTATTACCTTGGTCCATTTGTTTTGGTGCGAAGAAATTCATGAAAGTTAGGAGTGACAATAAAATTAAATATTTGAGAGATTTATTCTTGTTAAAAATATATTTTATAGGCGAGTAACTGTGTTTTATGCTGATAAATGCCTTTTTAATAAAATAGGTTTGTATTGCATTGGTTATTTGCTTGAGTCATCTGTTTCATAAATGATATGGGATCCAAATTGGGTATAGTAATCCGATTATATTAAATCTATATAATAATCTACATATAATATAATCATGCATTCGAGGGTAAATTCCGAAAAATTTTTCAAACGTGTACTATTCAATTTTGGTTAAATTTGTTCGTGTTCAACAAAATGTGTTGATTTTAATATACGAGCGAGTAGTCTCACGATCTTGAAACGAAGTGAAACTTGACATCCAGAATTGTAATAAGACAGACACGTTATCATGCGGCAAGGGGTTGATTTTAATATACGAGGCTCGACGACCAGCGAGTAACCTCATGGTTGCGAAGTTTGACATCAAGAATTGTAACGAGTCAGATACGTTATTGCATACCAAGGGGTTGATTCAATATTCTTAAACTCGAGACCATCCCCTTTCTATCATTGCTTGGTGTTCGCGCGACAGTTGGAGGGGTGTTTTTTTGAGAATCTCGGAAGGTGGAGGAACGATCAAAATTTCATTTGGTGTCGGAACTTTCCGAAGAAGCTCCCCCCTCCGTAAGCTCCTGGGGCTTAAATAATGGCCGCGTTCGAATTCTGTGGCAGGGGGGGTCGAGCGACGCTTAAACGTTTCCCGTGCTGCATTATGCAGAACGGGGGCGTGCAGCTGCGAATTACACACGATCGTCGAAGGGAGCGTAAACTCTGGGAAGCTGCCGGCGCCGCGACGCTGAGTTATTGCGTCGGCATCGGCCCCCGAAACCCGCCTCGGGATCCATCCTCCTGGACAAAAGCCGTCTCGCGCATTCGAAATATCCTCGAGTTTCGCGGGGAGACTCTTGACCCCGGCGTCTCGAGGCTCCCCCGGTTCCTCGGGATTCGACGCTCGTTCGGTTTATGCGAGCGGAAAACTTCGGAGACGAGGTCTCCTCGAGGCCTCCCCCGCCGCTGAAGAATAATCCTCGACGAAAGTTGGCGAAACTCGCGCTTGAAATTCTATCGAACGCAGTCACGGGGAATCATGAAAGTGGACGAGTGCAATTGGGAAATCGTCGGGAATTAATCATAATAGCTGACTCGCTCTCTGTTAACAGAGTACTTAATGGTGGGATCTCGTGTCCGAATATCATTGAAATCCCGAACACTACTTTCTGAATTATTTCACACAGAACGCCATCGAACACTTGGCTTCTATAATCATTCTTTTAACCATTCGATTCTATTATTTAAATGTTTTTTACTTGGCATCCCCTCGTAATTATTCACGGTCAGTCTCATACTTGATAACACTCGATTCTGTTTTTCTGTTTATCTCTGTTACCCAACTATCATCTTGTATCTCTTTCTGTGCTAAATCACGGTATTTAATCCCGTGAATAAATAAATAATTCTCTCACGCGAGAATAAAATGGGAAAACAATAGTTTTGTAAACGGTCAACAGGTAGGTATCTCAAGAATTTACGATTCTCAGCTCTGCCTCTGCTTTTAAACTACTTTTGCAGCGTGATGGATCGCTGCTATCTATAAAGTGCACTTTGCAGGAATGATTATTTCCGACCCACGTTTCACATTTTTTCTTAATAATCGCGTACACGTGCAACCTGGATCGGGACTGCCGGCTTTGATCCACCCGAGAGAAACGGTCCTGAATGGACCGTAATCACCTGAGTCCCTCGCGAGAGAAAAAAAAAAGCACCGGCCCCGGTGCCAATCTCTCGCGCCAATTAAATAAAATTGCGAGCACGACGCGTTGCACGCGAAAGGATGAATAATCTTTTGGTTCGCGTCTTCGCGGCGACGAACTGAATTTCTTCGTGAAAGGTGTGCATAGCCAAGGAGCTCGTTATCTTCTCAAATATGATACACGAGCCCTCAACGGCGTAGCTACCCTATGTCAGCCTTCTCCAGATACTGGCTGGATTCTACTTAATTACAACATCTTGTGCATCGGAGTATGTCAATTCACTCGAGTCTCTCGTACGTGGCAGCTTCTTACTATACTCGGGCACACAGGGCGAGCCGCGTAATATCTGTTCCGCGACAATATCCACGCGATAACTAGACAAAACACCCGCAAGATTTCCCAGCAAACGGAACCGAATTTTCACAGGAATTCAAAGAAAGACGGTAACCAAATTGGAAATAATTTATTCTTCGTTCCTTTCGTTTAAATTTTAGGAAAAGAGCTCAGGGTTTAGTCTCTGTGTACTGATAGTTATAATTGGAAATAACTAGACAAAATACCCGCAAGATTTCCCAGCAAACGGACCCGAATTTTCACGGAAGATCAAAGAAAGATAACCAAATGTCTTTGACTTGAACTCGAACAACGTACATAGGAAAAGGGATCGCGTTTCCCACTCGGGGAACACGGAACATTGACGCGGTATGTAAATTTCAACGCGACCCTAATGCAACCGATAGACGTCACGACGACAAGGGAATTGCACGGTGTACATACTGCATGATGGAAAATCGATTCTATACACCGCCGATGAGCCTTTAGAGTCCACCCTGAAGGTTTTTCTTAACAGGTTGCACCGCCTCGATAATTTCAACACAACGACAACAATTTTCCCTCGCAGATCGGTGGACAGCCCAATACAACGATGGATATCTGCCTCGTACTGTGACATGTAGAGTACGATTCTTGAAAGAAAAGCCCCGGGAGGAATGCAACTTTCTCTTAAGATACCTTCCGAAGTATCACACATTTTTTTATGAAAAAATTCACGTACTCTGAGAAGATACGTACAAATAGCAGTGCAAAGTGTCGAATCGATATCTCGACCAGTGATATGTAGAGTCCGATTCTCGAAAGAAAAGTCCTGGGAGGAATGTAACTTCCTTTCGCGATACCTTAGAAACTATCACACATTATTTTATAAAAAAATTTGTGTACCTTGGTAGGATACGTACAAATAACTGCGCGAAGTTTCAAACCGATATGACGATCGGTTTTTCTCCCATAAAATTCCAAAGATCGGGAATCTTTTATCGCCGACACGCGCGTCGGAATGAAAACGTGCTCGCGGAAGAAATCGCTGGAAATTCTAATCCGCAAAGCCGCGCGATACGTGTTTTAATAGAACGATCCTATTTAACAGAATCCGGGAGATCTTAGTTAATGGAAGTGGCTCTCGCCGCCGCTAACCGGTTTCCAATACGCCCGATAACCGCAATTAAATCTGTTCCCTTCCGCATAATTGAAGCTCTAAAAACCACCTAAAGTCTATCGATCCCGTACGATGTTTCGGTATCGATGACGAAGACACTCGAGACTCCCCCGGAGTGTCAATAATTATCGGCGGGATGCTCGAGCGGCCGGCGTTTCGAGTGCGAACCGTGACAGTTCGATCGCGACAGATTGGATCTTAGGGCGCATCGATGGGATTAATCCTTAGGGACGGCAGTTAGGAACGTTTATCCGTTCGGTGCATCGCGAGCGACGAACGCCCAGGGGCGTTCTTGGCGAACGTGACTACCAAAGTTCAGCATACAGAGCGCGCCTTCGAAACTTTGGGATTATAATCCGTGCCTTCGGGAAACGATCCGGAAGCAAATGAGAACGAAAATAAGTAAATAATAAAAGATCCATCGTTTGGAAGGAAAGATGAAACTGGCGCGTGTACCGGATGTCTGTATAAATCGCCCATGCGCGTGTCACGGATCATTGATCAGCACACGCGACGTTTAACTGGTCAGCTGATCCGGACGAAGCGCAAGGGCGCACGACATCCGATTATCAAAGAGCGTCGTTGGCGTAATTCGATGTTCCTTTGATGATCGGTTATTTTTAGGAGCGTATCATCGGGTTGTAACTAGTATCAGGATGTCGGATGGAAATTGTACAGGTCGTAGGATGAATAAAAGGCTGTTGGAGGCACAATGGCGTCGTTAAGTTCTCGGATCCGCGACAGAGCCAGCTGCGATGCAGGGCGAAACGTCGGAAAAGAGCACGGATTAGCACCCCGGAAGTTCCTAACAGTCTTAACTGCAAGAACCTGGACCGTAAAAGCCTTAGGGATCAGGATTAATGAAGATCCTTGATTCCCCGGTAACTAAGAGCTCGGGACCGACGGAAAACAGTAACTGCGAGCGGTGTAGCGTGGTTACCAGCTTTTAAAGTATCAGAGTTCGTTCGATCAATTGTATCTGTATGTATTCGGAACGGGGACGATTATTGCTTTTTTGGTCGGTAGAAGGAAACGTTTTTGCGCCGCTTGAACCGCTTACAGGTTCGTTCAACCCCGTTCTACTTTCCGTTTTCGTCGTTTCGCGGGTCCTCGTCGTTGGAAAAAGGACGCCCACGCGTCCCCATCTGCAATCCGTGACGCTCAATTATTCAAAATTGTCTCCGAGTTTCTGGGACGATTAACGCCGGAACTTGCCGAGGGGGGGGAATTCTTATCTGCTCGCTGCAGCCACCATTTTAATTCTGCGCGCTCGTCGAGAATCGCGAGGTATTTTCGACTTCCGGGCGCGGGGAATTCTTGTCGGTAAATTGCAGCAGTTTAACTATCTCGATCGACGCCGGATTCCGTCGAATTCTGCCCAGCGAATCTGGCAACGAGTGGTTACACCGTACAATGGCGGCCATGTGCAATTCATCGTTTCGAAAATAATTCCATTAAATATAGAGACTTAACAAAATGCCACGTTACGCATATATGGGTGATATGTTTTTTTACTAAGAAGCTAAAACGATTCATTCTCAACATCAGATGTTAAACAGAACAAATCCAGATAGGACTCTAGTATTTTAACGACTCTGTGAAAATAAGTTCAATAACAAATTATGGGTATGCTGGTTTCCAGTTGACTGAAAACAAAGTTTCGTTTTCGTGGACAATTTGGGGGGTTTTAAAATTAATTTTACAGAAATTTCGAACGTTCATAGTCGAACAGTAGTGTCTTTCTACTTTCGAGGTTTCTCGAATCTTTATAAATGACCAACAACGTTGCATATGAAATTTTGCAGAGCACGAGATGAGGTAGCAGGATTTAACAGAAAGAATCCAGTCTCCCCCTAGTACACGCTATTCCTTTTATCGCGTCAAACTTTTCCTTCCCTTGAAAACTATGAATACAGAAGCATCGAGCAGCGACCAGGGGACAGAGGATGACTGCTTCCGGTCGTCTGTCCGTATCGATTGCTCCGCCAAAGGGAAACTGTTCGAGAGGTCTCCATTTTGGTCCGGACGTTTTCTCTGTTTTAAAAATTTTTACGCAAGACCGGACCTTGAAGGAGCTCCTTTGTCCAAGCCAAAGAGATATCATATGCATGGAAATTCCAAAATACAACGATAGTGTAAATAAAACTTCAATTGCATTTGTTTGCTCCCCTGTTTAAATTGCCCTATTTTTAAGTGAACATAAATTTCAAATAAAACTGGTAACGAAATTGAAATATAATGTACAGAGGGTTGACTGAAAAATCGACGTCTAAAGGCCTTCGCAATAATGTTGAAAATCATCAAATCGGTTCATATACGTCAGACGAAATTTACGGCTTTTTGTGGGAGTAAGAATCGTGCGTTTCGTGTCTTTGAACAGGTGGAGGCTACAGTGTAAACTCTTCTATTGTCCTTTCCCACGCGTGACCGAAAATGAGACACGACCCAGTTTCTGTGATCGTCCTGTACAACCCTTTGTCCCGCGAACGTTTCCGTTGCTCGGTATGCAATTCCGTGACACTATAGTCGAGTTTGCGTCAAGAGGAACCGGCTGGCGCAATAAACCTCTCGATTCGATGTCGCGCTACGTTCTTTTCCAGGTAAAATACGGAAGCAATATGCGCGGGAATTTAGCGTCTGCACGCTCCCCCCGGGACGACTGCAATTCTTCGAGACGCCGGGGGCCATCGTCGACGGTAAATTCGAAATTGAAAAACATTCGTTAACGCCGAATCGGCAAATATAACATCCTTCGTTCGTTGTCTCGTAGGGGAAACGAGCAACGAGAGAAACTTCTTTGCAAGCCACGGAGTTGCAAATTGGATTTAGTTTAGGGCTTTCGAAATATTTCCTCCTGGGCATCAGACAGCCAACGATTAGGGTCACGGAGATATCTCGTCATAAGCGTTAAACGAACGACATCAGGGCCACGCGGTATCTCCTCATAAGCATTAAACGAACGACACCGAGATATCTCGACGTTGCTAGCGAAAGGGGTTAAGACACATCGGTCTTAGAATGTCTTTCAAATATTAAATCGTCCGTATCTCGAGAACGGAACGCGCTGGGAGAACATTTTTGCGTATAACCTTATCTTTTATGGCTGTTCGAGCCATCAAACTTTTATCGTTTTCGATGGAGTACTAATAGTACTATATTTCGTTTGGTATATTTTTAACGTCGACGAGATAATGTTTATAGAACGTGATTTATTTCGAAACCGATGACCCCTCGATTTTATACAATTTTGGCGGAAGCTATTTTTTCCACACACGGTGGATAAAACTGTATAAATTAAGGATCATTTCTTTTTAATTAAGGTTCGATTCAACCGAGTGTCGCGCCAGCGAAAATAGTGCCGGCTGATTGCGGGTCGACGATTCTTGAAATTAAATCCCATTTTCACGTCGAAAAATTGCCACCGTGAAATATAGAATTAGATCCTTTTTCGATGATTTGCAAAACCGTGAAACGTTGAGAGCTTTCGTAAATTCTGAAATATAGAGTCGATTCTCGAACGAATTCTAATGCGGTGGAATATACGGCGGGTCGCAGATAAAATAATCTTCGTACCCAAGATATATGTCGGTTGACTGTCGCCCGCATATTACTACAATTCACTTCCTTCCGATATATATGTACTATTCAAACTCATTTTTCTTTCGAACCACTTTCTCCATCCTCCATAGCTTTCTCCAGTATTTTTATTTTCTCTGTTAATTTAAACTGTAGCTGATTTAATATTCCCTTTATGCCGAATGGATTTTTTAGGAACGCTTTCACGATCTTTCATTATTATCATTACAGATGCAAGAGGATAAAAATAGGTATATACGAACAGACGTGTAATGTCGAATGAAAAATTCAGAGGTTTCGCATCGAAACGGTTAAAATTTACTCGAACCATTTTCCAGAAAAATGCGCTCGCAAAAAGTTACGGCACGTTGAAACGGTGCTTGAAATATTAATAATTTGCCTCCATTTCGCAAGAATACCACTCTTCATTCTCGCTCCGACTGCTTTCGAGCCACTCGTAACTTTCGAATACGTTATTCTGCAAAATTGTGCGGTTCAGATTAAGGAAACTCGTTGTAAATTTCACGTTACGTAGTTCCTGCACTGCCTCGGTTTAAAGTTTCAACGATGTCCCCTCGGATTCCGCAACGCGCGATCAAATGTACCGAAATAAAAAGATTAATAACAATAGATGTGTCTTCGTTGCACCAGTGCTCTATACAAATTAACACATTAAATAAAATATGACAGATACAGACTCTCTTCGAGTCAGTATATGTTTGACTATATTGCTGTTATATTAAACGTTGCAATCTTCTCACGTCTAAACGTTATCTTATCAATTTAAGAGTCTAAGGAAAGGATTCGAAATCTTGGAACGCAGAAGCGAACCTCTCGCAAATTCTATCGTGTAACCCGACGTCGGTGTTATAGCGAGACGACGACGACGACGACGACGACGCCTCGTGAAATATTCAAACAAAAATGAAGCTGGGTCTTAGCTTCATGTTAATGGAATTACCGAAGTTCATGAATGGGCTTCGGTGCAACGTTCGTTCGTGAAATTTACATTAGTAACTTCCGTGTAAATTAGTCGTAGTGTTCTACACAAGTTCTACGCAGCGTCGTGCACATCGCGCCCGTCTTTGTATCGCGTTTGCTATTTAAACGACGTTGTTCGAAAACGCCAACTTTTTATGAAAAGCAGAATTTTTTATATACGTCCAAAGACCTTTTGGGAACAATTGTTATTTAATCGTCGAGCGTTGGAAACGTTTTAACGAACGCGTCTGGCTACGTAATTGCATGCAGCGCCACGCGGCGGAGAGGTGGCGCGTCGTATCCGAGATTCGGACGTGATTCACGCGAAAGAAGATTTATATTGCGGCAAATTGCAGGTCGCTGGAATGATTTCGACGTTTCCGTTGGACGTGTCTGAAACTGCGCGTGGCAAACATTGTGGATGGACGACAAACAGTCCTCGATCACGGGAAAATTGGAATTTGAAGTTCCCGCGACGAGAAGTGCCGGCAAATAAGAAAATATTTGCCGCCCGACTCGCTGGGATTCCCCTCCGGTATTCCACCGTCGAGCAAAAATGACAAGCTTTCGAAAATAGCCTTTGACGGTAAAATAAATTTTGTCTATGATTTTCATTGCATCTGTATGAGAGTATCGCCGATTGGCGAGGTTCTCCCGACGAAAACGAGCCCAAACGAGGCCATAGTTCGAAGAGAAATATTTTCAAAATTCCTGTTTTACGCGTGATCAAACTAATTTGAACATGGTCGTGTTTGTACTCGTTTTCATCGGGGGAACCTCGCCTATTCGTTAATCTCAATTTCACGAAGCTGAATCGTTACTTGAATCCGGGGTAAGTAATCTGTATATCTTACCAGTCGAAGAAGTTCCACAGGCACGTGAACATGATGGCGGCACTTCTCGTACATTGAACTCACTAGTCACAGGTTGATTCACTCGCGGCGATAATCACGCGATCCCAGGACTGTCATCGATTACATTTTCATACTAATATACGCGTCGAGCACGCATCCACGAATTTCGTCCCTGTTTCTCTCGAGGCTTTCTCATTGCGTACGCGACACACGATCTTCCGGACGAGCAGGAACCCCGCCATTTCATTCTTAAGCACTTTGTTTTCGGAACGAGACGATCGATCGTTCCATCAAGCTTGTTTATTACAGTCTTTTAAAAGCATCCCGATATCACTGATAAATCGACCAAGAAGATCGATACTTTTCATGACCCTTTCGTTTAAAAAAATTCTCCGATCTCCGGAGAAACTGTCACAAATATTTTTCAAAGTGTGCACTTTGAATATATTTATAAATCGTTTCTATCAGAGATAATTCGTCGGTTTTCGAGCGAGCGTTTCCCTCGAACTAATACTCGTGACTGTGGCCCATGGAATTCGAGGATATTCGATCAAAGGGACGAGGTAGTCGCGTTACAATACTGCTTCATTCAATCCTTGTAACTCCTTTGAAATTATCTATTAAAGCATTTCGATCGAGAATCTGATCCACGTCGATACGATATGTGCGCCTCAAAATTAGAACTAGAATCCACGGACAAAGGATCGCAGTTACTCCCTGTACAATGGCTCACCCGCGCAACAAAGGGAATTGCTACCGCCAGAATGCTCGTGAAAATGGATCTTCCTTTCCCTTTTTGCGCTAAGACGTGTCCGTCGACCCTTTGGAATCGCAAAATTTAATTACAAATATTTCTACGTTCGCGCGATTTTGTCGAATTTTCAACGTCCGCGACGGCCGAAACATTTTCGAGAAATAAATTGAAAATGTGGAATATTTGGAAAATGTGGATACTAGACGGCTAATAGGAACACTCGA
Source organism: Colletes gigas (assembly GCF_013123115.1). Lineage (NCBI taxonomy): Eukaryota > Metazoa > Arthropoda > Insecta > Hymenoptera > Colletidae > Colletes > Colletes gigas. Next base: position 1,438,715 of record NW_025106665.1, read on the forward strand.
TAAAATATACGCAGCGAAATTAATCGACCCGTCTGACCATCGCTACTGTTTTCTACTTCGATTCGAGTTTCCTATCGTTCATACTAACCGATTCTAAATATTTCTAGCAATATTTACCATAAATACACCCACAGTAGGGTAAACAAATACGAAAATTTCATTATATCAGTCGCCAGTGTCGAGTGACAGGAATTCAAGTAGAAATATCTGATATTGGTCGGACATGATCCTCGAGTCGACATTTCCTCAGACTCTAACGTTGCTGACGAACAAATTGAAAATATTTTCATCGAATATTGTTCCTTATTTACTATATAATGCGTTACAAAAGGAAATTTTAATTTAACTAAATCAAATAAATAAATAACTGTTCAACTCGAGCGACTGATTAAATTTGATATTTAAGTTTCTACGTTGTATTTATCGAGTATACGCTTCTGTAGTGCAGTTAGAAGTACAGTAGTCTTCAAATAATGGCGATAGGAAGACTTGAAAGGGCCTGGAAAATCTCAAACAGTCGTTCCGATGAAAATAGATTAAATGTTTGCGGGAATTATGCTGTCTTCGAACAAGGCGTGCGTTGTACGAGTCCCGTATACCGTCCCCCGCGTCGAGTCCTTTTTTCCGCTGGCAATTTGTCAACTAATTCGAACGCGGAATTGCAAATTAGCCGCGGCCCCGGAAATATCGGCCTTTTCTCGGCGCACACGAATGTGTAATCCCGCGCTAACGTAAACAGACGGAAGAAAATTGCATACGCAATTTCGTTGCTACGGGATCTTCATTAGCTTTTCACGACTTCGCGTTACATTTTCGCGACGCGATGCATTCTCTTTTTTTCTTTTTCGCGGGGAAAAAGGACGAAAGACGCGTCCGGGGCGAATTACAGCGCGGTAGTCGCCTCTACGCGTATAAACGATTTAAAATTCTGACGTTTCCCGGATCAAACCTCCGGTGGGTATTTTTCTGCGTTCGCGGAGACGCGCGGAAAAATAATTCCTTTTTTCGGAGGGATTCAGTTTGCGAAACAATACTTGATCGCGGTAAAAGCTCGAACAAAACACTGATAACAAACGGTTCTCATCGTCATTCGATGCTTTGAATCTCGTAACATGGATTCCGAAAATTCCCTGTCGTATGAAAACTCCGTTTAGATATCAGTTCTCTGTTTTATAAACCCATTTTTTCGTGCATCGAAATATTTAAGGGTTAAATTTTATTATGCAATGATTAATAAAATTGTCAAGGAAAGCAAAGGATCTTTTAATATCGAAACTACCATTTAGAGAATCGTTTCGAATATGTTTGGTTATAACAATTGGGGGGCTCGAAGTCATTGGAGATTCGTTGTAAACGCATTTCTGGCTGCATCCCCTTGACGAACGTCGTGGAACAGATGTTAGGCGCGAAAGTCTACTGTTCGACGTAACCTACAATACGCGAGTACGCGACAATGCGCGTAACCTACAATGGGGGAACAATGGAGAACGAAAAGAGAGTCTAGGCAAGGTCAGTGGCGTAACGCGGGCATCTCTAACGCCCCTCTTTCTCCTTTTTTAATTCGTAGAGGGACGGAAGGGGCGGAGAGGGGTCGTTCACCGCCTCCGATTAGCGTTTACTTCTGTGTGGGTTCGTTCAACGAACCAGGGGGGTGAGGACACAGGAGGCTCGGGGGAAGGGGAGGGGCTACAGGAACCGATTCAATATTTGCGAAGCCTGGATGAAGTTGTGGCGCGGGAACAATGGGGCGTTTTGATCGTTCGTCGAATCGGAGCAAGACTACCGTCGCGTTTTATTTCCGATGTTTGCCGATTTTAATTGCTCCGAGCGTCCAGTAATTTTTAAACGGTAGCCGGGAATTCCTTCCCGTAGGATTATTCCGCCTCCCGATCGCGTCGTTCAGCGACTCTCAACGCGCGACTGAAAGTCTTGGAAACGATCAATGCAAGATCGAAAATGAAATAAGCTCGGATAACAAACTCGTGATGGAATAGCGATAAATTGCATCGACGGCGAATTAACTGTGCAATTGTAATAGAAACGTCGACGAACTTCGTTTCTAGAATTCGTAAGTAGCTACAGAAATAAATGATAGAATTGTACCACCGGGGATGAAAAAGTTTGAGAGCTACCGGCATAATGGATACTCGAGCTAGCTCGCGACTTTTAAGGATTAGAGAATTCTTTTCAACGATACGAGCGACGTTTCTGAATTTTTTAACGTCGACCACGCGTTTCGGGGTTCGTCGAACCGCGAGAGCGAAGAGATCCTCAAAGATATATATTTATCTTCCGCGCGAGTGAAAAGAAGCGTCGTTAGTATTATTCGTTTTCGCGAACGAAGGCAATTTTAAGCCCCTCGCTTGGGTGCTGAGATCATTTTTACCGTGCCTGGTATATCGACGAGGAGAATCTACTCCTTTTATAAAAAACCATTTCCTTCGTCTGTGCTGTAACCCTCGATCATCTGAATATTGCAAAACTTGAATGAATATATCTCGACAAGATTTGCGATTAAATATCCCTACTAGTTCTTTCTATTTTCAAGAAGTTTTGTATTAGCAAAAATCTTGAATTCTTTATTTGCTTACGCAAGAAGAGCGCGATATATCTGTTTTTTGGAAGATGCACGGAGGAGAGTGGTAGAATCTGGGAATGGTGGCGCGTTAAGGGAATCTCGAAACTCCAAAGAATCTTAACAACCGCAAGAACAGACGCCCTAGAGGTGCTCAAGACCAAAAACACCTTGGAGAAACTTGGAGTCGGTCGCAAGATCAACGAAACCATCGTGATCCTCGAGGTTTGCGAGGACATCGCGTCGTTCAAGGGCCCCGGGAACTTCGAGGAATGTCAAGATTAGAGAAGATTCCGAGTAATCCTCCAACTTTACCAGCTGGTCGATCGAAGGTCCCGAGACTCGAGGATCTATTTTTAGAACGCCTATTACGAGGCATAACGAACAAACTATTCGTTGCTTCCCCCCATTATCTCCCGCGTCTAAATATTTCAACCTTTCATTTTCGTGATATCCTTCACGCAGTCCTTGACCTTCCCTCTATTTCATAAGTACGGAATATAGATCGAGCCCACCACTCTGAGAAATCTCTGATTTCTCGTGTTCACAAAGGTTGGCGATTTTTCCATTCTCCAAGGAGTCGTCGACAGTCTTTTCCCGGTCTCGTTAGCGATAAACCACCCTAGAGCAGAACGTGCATCGTCCGTATACGCAAACTAATCTATAAACGTTTACCTTTGTGTTCAAACAGCGCACTACTTGCCCCCTGTTTTTCGCCCAGCCACCCTCTCGGCGGTCTTCCAACCCCTCGACCGCAGAGAGGAAACCTCTCGCTTTGTGTACCTTTTACCCGAGAAACTATTCCCGGGACCGGGTATCCAAATTTCCAACGCGCGTTGTTTCGTAGATATTCCGCTGTATTTTAACGCGTCCAAACTGTTTCGGCGCGGGCCAACCCCTGCAAAGCTTTTAATCAAAGTTTCCGGGGCGAGACCGTTTTCTTCGGCCCCGCTTCCAGGGAAACTGTTGCAACTTTCGATCGTTTCCTTCGCGCTGCCTTTCCCAACCGGCGATAGTTATTGCTCGGAAATTCGGCCACCTTCGTGCACGAATGGGGTGCAAAAAATATTTTTCAAAGTTCACGAGACTATCGATAACTGTTTCGCGTATAATTGTACAATTTCTTTTATTCCATCGTGTGGCTGATGCAAAAATACGTACTTTACACGATCTTCTAGTTCAAAAATTAAACAGAAGCGTAAATAAACGCGTCCACGTAGTTTGGGTTTATCAAAGCTTGATCTATAACTGTCATCGTCGTTTCAGAATCGACGAGATTGCAACAAAGATAGTCGAATACGATTTTCCACTCGATCGTTCATCGATTCGCGTTTGGCGCGTTATCTACGTGTCCCAGGCTGGCGGCGGAAAAAATCGCGCCTCGCGAGTCCTGGACACTTCCGGTCACGTGGGCGTCGAAACATCGCAGCGACAGGAAAACAAAGCGGATATGTTAACTGTGAAGCGTCGGATTAGCCCGATTTCGCGTGCGCGAAAAAAAGAAAGGAAAAAACGAGAAAAATGGAAAAAGAAGTAGCGTAATTGAACGTCGAAAGGGCGAGAGGCGACAGAACGAGTGAGAAAAAAAAAAGTGTGCCGGGAAGAGCGCCGGGGAATAATTCTCCGGGCGAGGCAACGGAAAAGAGAAAAAGGGTTTGTATTTGCGTTTATCCCGTACGGGCACGCTTCCTGCATTGTTAAATCCCCCCTGCGGCTATATGCGCTTTTTAACCCCCTTTTCGGCGAAATCCGTTTCGGATCGCGTCCGACGAAAAACGCTTCGACTTTTTACACGACCCACCCCCGCTACCAGGACTCGTGTTTCACGAGGCTATTGGCTTGTACCCGTTAACGCTTCCACCGGGCACCGTGATCGTTGCATATTTATTATTAATACGAGAATGGATCGCGCAAATATGGTAAATATTTTTTAATTTCCATCCGTTAAAAAAACAGTACCTCGATTCCAATATCATTTTCCAACTTCAAGCAGAGGTATTGTGGGTCACAGGAAATTGTACATGTCGAACGAACCACTGTTAAATTTTAAGAGTAAATCTTATTGATGATTAACCCCTTCGATGTGCAATTTATTTTCGAATAATTCGTCAAATCTATATAACTTCAATTTCGTTTAAATCCGTTCTTATAATGGTCACGGAAATGAATAGACTTGTTTTACGAATACCTCGTGAATGTGTTGATTTTAATATACAGGATGTTCGGCCATCCCTGGGAAAAATTTTAATGGGAGATTCTAGAGGCCAAAATAGTACGAAAATCAAGAGTATCAATTTGTTGATTGAGGCTTTGTTAAAAAGTTATTAACGTTTAAAGTTCCATATAGACCGGCGAAAAAGAAATTTCAAATCGTTCTGGAAAAAATATTTTTGGCTGCGGGGGTAAATTATAATCATTTTTGGTGAATAGACATACCCTCAAAATCCTACGCAGTTTCGAGAAAAAAATTCTTTACTGAAAATACAATGTCTGACCAGACTGTGATTCATTTCCCTGAAATTGCATGCTTATGTTTAGAAAGTCATAACTCCTGAACGGATTGGACGATTTTAATGTTTCAAAATGCAAACGACGCGTATTTTAGTCAGGAATATGTGGAAATTCTAAGAATATTGGAAAAGTTATTCTTTAACACCGTAAAGTTAGAAAAACCCCATAAAAATGGTCCACTCTTCAAATAGCCATAACTCCCGGAATAGTGAATATATTTCAATGAAACTTTTTTCTGAAGTAGACCTCATGGGTGCCTACAAAAAAGCCCTAAACGACTTTTCTGTAGGACGTAAAACAAAATGACTAAAAATCAAAGTTTTTAAGAAAAATCGACAGTAGGTGCCTAAATTTTTCGAGGAAAAAAAAAATTTCAAATCGTTCTGGAAAAATTATTCTCGGTTGCGGGGGTCAATTACAATCGTGTTTGGTGAATAGACATACCCTCGAAATCCCACGCACTTTCGAAAAAAAAAATTCTTTACCTAAAATACAATGTCTGACCAGGGACAGGAATGATTCCACTGAAATTTCATACAAATGTTTAAAATATCAAAATGCAACCTTACGACCCACTGGACAATTGGTCGTCCAATATTTAAGGGCGAGTTTCAGATCCTGTCGGGGAAAATCGATCCTCCGGTGGCGAAATTCTCGTAGCCAGTTTAAGGGTGACTTTCGGGGATCGTTTCGGGGGTTCCTAACGAGGGGATACAATATTTCTGGGTAATTCGAAATCCGCGGTGTCGTTTCCCGGACGAGATAGGACAGCCGGTGATCCGCGGATTTCCATATCAGGGTTGACGTTGCTGTGTGCATTCGGGCGCGAGTGACGAGTGTCATCAGCGGTCGTCGACGACGCTTTGAGAGGGAATTAGCCGGCGGAAAGATAAATAACGAAAGGGGAAACGAGACGGGCGACGAAGAAATTATCGTTTAATCGCGACCGTGTCCGTAAATAACGAGGTCGCTGGTTCGCCGGACGTTTTATTATCAGCTGTCGCCGTTGCGTTTCTCTGCATACTTAACGTCCAGGAAACGGTCGACACTCTGTGTCCAGCTCGCGCCAAGTCGCCAGGAAAAATGCCTCACGGACGGAATTACCCACCGTGTTTCTTTTTGTTTTTTAGAGTGTGCATAACTTTGTTCGCTCAAAGGGTAATTAGAGAGAATGAGACTGGAAATTTACGTGGCGCGAAACTTTTCGTCGCGAGATCCGAGCTACTTACGATGGAACATGGCGTCCATTCTGACCGGTGCACCGTGGATTATTAGTTTACTCGATTTAAATTTTAAATCTTTTACTATATTAGTTATTTTGGAAAAACGAAAGTGACGTTTCGATTATCCTTTTCGAACGAGATCCTTGTCCACTTTAGTAGAACGATACTTTTAGGTATTCTAATTTCTGAAATATAATATTGATCCGAGGTACTGGTTCCTAATGAAGGTATCGAAATAGTCCCAAATTATTTTTGTATCTCAATGGTCAATATACAGTTTTCAGACTCCTAATTATTATCGACGTTTCACGCGCGATCTAAACTGGAAAGCTAGTTGGAAATAGCCGAAACGTCGATAATACTTAGGTGTACTAATCTCTATTTGCGAAAACCTCTTGACCCCTTACCCTCTCGCGTCCTCCTTCGAGCAATTACTATGTTTACGCATACGCGTTCCAACGAGATGAATTTTGGAAAGTTTTTTGAAACAATGTCCCTAAATTAAGACAGATAATTAGTTTTCGCGGCCTCCGGGTTTCGTCCCGTGACGCGGCCTGGAGGAACATATGTCAAAACAAACTTCAGACTTCGCGGGAAACTTAAAATTAACACCAGAACGGAAATTCGACGTAAGAACTTCATTTCTAGGTACGAAGTACGTATTCCTAGAGTTCCTAGAGAAAACGACAAAGAGATTCATTATTATCGTTATTGAAGCAGCAAGTTAATTGAAAAATAAATAGATCAACCGACTCTTGATATTACGAAATTGCACGAATAACCGGAAGCCAGAAATTTTAATTACTTCGGAAGTATCAGAAAGGTTTTATGAAGGTTTCATTAGATTATGCTGAAAGTGGGTTCGAGGAAGTTTTAATTAACGTTATTTACCAGAGAAACTTCTCTGACCTTTCCGCCAATCCCTCTATACTTTCAAGGGTTATGTGAAAAAACTGCGCGCCTAAAAAATGCAATTTAACTTGCGCGCAACTTTATTTTGACACGGCCTGTATACCAACGCGAAACCGTTGACCCCGGAATGCCGGAAGTGTAGCAAAATTTGCCGCGGGAACCGAAAATATCGAATACCTTTACGAAAGCAGTCGACTACCGGGGAACATAAATAAGTTCGCGCCGAATTAACAAGGAAGAGCAAACTTGCCTTTGCAATTTGCTGTTTATTCATCGCGTTCGTCTTCGAAATACTGCAAATTACCCAGAAAACCTCGAGTTTCATTCACGACGATGAGAGAGAACGAGAGAAACGCACAGCAGTCAAAGTTTCCTCGAGCATAACCGACGGGGAAAAGACTCCGGCTGTCCCTGTCCGATTTTAACGCGTTTTCCCAGAGCAAATGGTCCCTGTTGCTGTGTGTAGAACGTTAGGCGTAGACGCTCGATAACTTTCGGTGTACAGGGTAACGCAGAAATAGCTAGCCCCCCCAACTTAGGACAATCTATACGAATAAAAATTTGACAAGGAATTTTATCGTAGTCATTTCTCGCCCAATAAACGAGTAGAAAAGTTATTATTACAACGCGAGAGATGCTCCAAGCGGGTTTCCCAGCGCTGCAATGCGATAGAATCAATCCGGAAACGATAAGAATGCTTCAACAGTTCGTCGATTGCGGAATTGCGTCGACACAAATGGATACCAGCTCGTTGTTTTGCTCTTTGATTTTACAATGTCGGGCCTCGCGTTATAGGTCGACGAAGTATTTTTTAAAGTTTGACGAATAAAACGATCTCTATGTTGAGAAGAAGCACCAAATTTTAATCGCCTTGTACAGGCACTCCAGTCGCGAACAAAGTCTCCTTCTCAAAGCGAGAAGGTCCATCAAAAAGTCAAGGTCGCCACTCGTTGTAATTGCCTAGCCCGCCATTAAAGTCGTCCCGTTAACTATAGCGGACAACAATACGATCCTCAAACTTCTTTCTCTGTGGATTCCACCCACCAATATCCAGAGTTTTAACATTTTTTAGCTGCGCGTGTATCTTATCCGATCGAGAACAGCGTGCAGTTATACGAAATAATAGCCTCGAATCAAACGGGGGTTCGAGAAAATTTAAAAGGTGATTTTAGACGCTGAAAAGACTCTGTTTTGCAAATTATAAGAGTCGAGAAATTCGGTAAAATCCGTTTGTAGAGTGGGAAAAAGGAGAAAACTGGGCAAAGGGTGCACCAATGTTGGACGAAATAACTCGATCATCTTCCGAAAAACATTTTAAAAATTGATTTTAGACGCTGAAAGGACTCTGTTTTGCAAATTATAAGCGTCGAGAAATTGGGTAAAATCAGTTTGTAGAGTGGGAAAATGGAGAAAACTGGGCAAAGGGTGCACCAATGATGGACGAAGTAACTCGATCACCTTCCGAAAAACATTTTAAAAATTGATTTTAGACGCTGAAAGGACTCTGTTTTGCAAATTATAAGCGTCGAGAAATTCGATAAAATCCGATTGTAGAGTGGGAAAATGGAGAAAACTGGTCAAAGAGTGCACCAATGTTGGACGAAGTAACTATTGCACGGGGTCACTCGCCTCGAAGGAGCTCCGAGAAAATTTATAACACGATATCTTTCAATTTTTGATGAAGCGTCGCGGGAATCGTGTGGCCATATCGAGTGCCATAAATTCCACCGTAGCTTCTCCGGAGGTGGGTGACCCCGTGCAACGTTGACCACCATTGCTGACCCTGCGTCCATCTTCGTCCGCGTGCGCAGGTGTTAGGCGAGTTGCCGCGTTTTAGGCGAATTTTACCAGCTTGTTCCCCGAGCGTCGTGTACAAGGTTACCAGACAAATTCGAACCTACTTCTCGGACGATCCATCTCAATTTTTAATATCTAAAGAAACGGGAAAGATAAATTGTACGTACGAACGTAGACAACGGAATATTATTCTATCTTTGTACACAGTTAATTAAGATGCTCGAAATCCTGCCAGCGACGAGACTTTAATGCACTTATTTGCAAATTTCCAAGGAACAGTCCGAAGTTTGGAGATTGTCTCCGAGACTGAAATAGCCACGGAACTCTCGACAGTCTTGAATATTTTCAAAGTTTTTGACTGTCTCGAAAATATTCCGGGGGGAGACGCACAACCCGCCGAGAAGTTTCGAGCACTCTTCAATCTTTAAAATAAATGAACCTTACCCTCCTGCATACGGGAACGTTTCGCTCGATTTATCGCGTCTCCATACTAATAAAGCATCGGGGAAGTATGATTCGAGACGAGAATTACAATTTAAATTTGCATACTTCGCCGCTTGTAAATTCTTAACTTCGCGAATCTCCACGACGGGGCGAGAATTTGCATAAGTCGACGGTTTTCTGTGTTCGTAGATGTCCTCCCGACGTTCCTTCAAATTGTAATGTTAAAATTACGCGAAAAAATTTAGCATAAAATTATTTATCGATCTTCGATGACCACGTTCTACGAAATGAGATTGGAAATGGCCACGTGCCCGACAGGAATTCGAACACCTCGATTCAAAGAAACAACGACTTCCTGCATAATTCCCAACCATCGCGACTTCAAAGGGTCGCTCGAGCTTCGCTAACCAAAAAGGAAAATTCTGTACGCTTTGAAAGGGTTGGAAGCCTGGCTCTCGGGGTGAATTATCCTCCCACGATGGAGGAAATATCACTGGGAACGCAACGAAATCCACCTGGGCGAAGTACCTGGAATCCCCACCAACTGATTGTGTGATTCTGTGCAACAAATACTCCCGTCTAGACCGCAATTTTTCGACCGTTCTTTGGAAATTTTCGTTAAAGGAGGGTATTTTGCCCCGAGAGTATTGAAAACGATACCCTCGGAATCCTAAGACGAGCACAGAGGTTACAGATTGCAGGAGACTACAAGCCAGCGGTTTGCTCCATGGATATCCTTTAACAGACCATCCGAAACTGACTTAAGTAGATCGCTACGGTTAACGTTACACCATACCGTACACGCGAACCGCAAGAAATTACTCCGGGCGATGTTCACTCGGACGTAGCAACGAGATTAAACCTGCAGATTGTCCAACAGTAGTTTCGACTGTCCAGGAATTCAAGACCAAGCAGAGAACGTATGATACGTACACGTGAAACAACGGTGTTCCAGAGGGGGTGAAACCTATAGATTGCTTTCGACCGCCGCTAATGATTCAAGGTTAGAACAGATCTTTCCCCCGTACAAGAACTCGCGAGCGTCGTTCAGAAAATAGCCGTCTCTGGTCGTCGAACCACCCTCGAGAAGGGATAACAGACCACTGGAGAGTGGCTTTCGATCAGATCGCGATGTTTGTTCCACGAAACTATACGTACACTCGGAGGCGGCGTCTAGAGGCTGGTCGAGATCGCCGCGATCGCCGGAAGAAGGAACGTTCTCCGTGCTCGATGCGGGAGGGTCGTCGCCCGCCGGGGTTGTCAGCCCTTCCGTTAATTATCAAAAACACCAATCGATCTGTGTCCGCCAGAAAATTCGACTCGAAACTCCACGGGACGAACTTCGAATCGTCCTGTCCGCGTCACCGTTCGCACTTCACGGGCCGTGGATCGCGAGACATCGAGGGGGATGGTTCGATCACGCGTAACGAATCGGAATCAGGGGTCGGACGAAAGCACGGAAACGCGACGAAAGTCCACGGAAAAGTCGCGAGAAAGAGGCTCGTCCGGTGGCGCGAAGAAAGGCCTGGGCTGGTGGCCGGCTCGTAACGCGGCGACGGCACAACTGGCATGCGCCTTTTCCACCCTCCTCTTTCACCCTGTCGGATCGCAACCCCGCGCCCCACCACACCGAAAACCCCCCGACGGTTTCCCGCGTCTCCGTCGCGCCGACTGCTGCCCTCGTTCGCCCTCGCTTCGGACAACTTGGCCCTGCCCCTCCGTCCCCACCCTCCCTCTCGTTGCATCCCATCCCCTACAACCCCCACTAAATTCTCAACGGCGCATTGTCCTTACGACGAGCTACGTTCTGCTCCGCGGTGCTTCTTTCCTCGCTGACGATATTCTTCCGAACCACCTCTAATTTACTTTTCCGAGATATTCCTACCACGGTGGGGGTTTCCTAACGATTAATGTACGACATATTCCCGAGGGGGTGCAGCAGTATTTATGAATGGATGGCATTCACGGAGATCGAGGAGGTAGGCTTGTTTGGAAGCGTCGATTTTTGAAGATTCTTAGAGTAAAGACTATTCCTACGTTCTCAATAATATTGGCCAACCATATCTAACCAAGACCTAATCCAGACCGTCCCTATGCTCTTGTTTAGTTTAAATAATATTGGTAAGACAGGGAGTGGAAACATATGACGTAGAGGAATAATTACATTTATAAATGTACACTTGGATAGTTCAGACAGCGATGGAAAGGGTAGTTTTTGATTTTTTAAAATAATTAAAACACAACCTAAGGCAATATTTGCATTTATAAATGTACACTTCTATGGCTCTTCAAGTAAAAACCATTCCTACGAGGTTCTCATTTATTCTCAATAATATTGGTCAAATATCGAGTACCAAAGAAATTTTTTAAAATAATTGACACGCAACCTAGAACAATATTTGCATTTATAAATGGACACTTCTGTGATTCTTCAAGTAAAAATTATCCCTACGAGGTTCTTACATATTCTCAGTAGTAATGGTCGAACATTGAGTCCAAAACAGTGATATTAACAGCGATCGAGATGGGTAGATGGTGATTTCTAAAACGAAGGAAGTTCGAATATACTTTTGAAACTATGCATCGAGTACAGGGAGGAGTAGAATTTTTGAATTAGTTAAAAGTACAACGGGGGTCATTCTTCTCGTATAATTCGAGACCCGGGTATAAGTTTGTAAATTTGGAGCAGGGGGCATGGCTGGTTCTGACACGTACCTCCGCTGTACCCAGGTGTTTTGCATAGATTGTAATAATCTACGCGTCAGACGCCAACTTAATCTTACTGTGCAAGTAACTACCGGATAAATTGTTCTACGGCACTTTACGCGATGAGTCTGGCTGACGTCTGTCGTTTACGCGTTACGCGAAGCCCGGAGTTCAGAGTTCGTATATCGGGGGTGCGTTGGAAATTGCTCCTGGATAAATATCGTCGATTCGATCGTCGGGAATTTTTGAAAATTCTTGCGGTTAAGTGCTCCCTGCTCGTCTATACAGCCCCGCGCAATCGGGGTACGAATATTAGAGTTCGAGGATGTTTGGAAACGCGTTAAATTTTCAAAAGAAACAAAATTTGAAATTCCATACGCTTGAGTGTCATCTAATAAAGAGTTCAGGCGGGGAAAAAACGTTCAACATTTTTTGATAGTACAGTTTCGAGGCTCCTCGAGCCTTTTATTTTTCGTTGTTTAGAATCGAACGTCTGTCGCGAACGGATTCTGGGCGCCACTGGTATTCCCCTTTGAGGATGCGTCGCCTGTGACGAAACTCCCAGCCCATAGTCGGCATAAGATCGGTCGAGGATCTTCGAGGAACATCTTGTATCCTACGACGTGAAAAGGGGGAAATCAAATAGAGTCTACAATGCGCGTTTTCAATACTTCGATTCGATATATACGTATGTACATCGAGTACGTATGTACGCGAGGGTCCGCTACAAAGGCAGAAACCCTGCGTTACAATTTTATAATGGAATCGCGGAGTATCGGCGTTCCCGTATCTTCCTGCGCCGTTCAATTTCATAACCGTGGAGACGCCTTTGTCCCAATAAATTTCGAAAAATACGAGGCAACGGTGACATTGATTCGCGTTTCCTTTTTGGCAACGAGAGGGAAAAGATTACGCGCCGGGTAAATCTCGTTTACCGGCACGAGATTATGAAATTGTAACGACGTGAAACCAATTGAACCGAGAAATTGTATTCCCGTGTACTTTGCTCCGCGTTCGTACAGACTAAAATAATACAAATTTAGAAGCGTAGAATGCGCCGCTAAATATAATTTGCAAAGACATTTAATGAAAATATGACCGTGCCAAATGCGAATATCCACTTTCGTGTGTCGCGTTCGATCAGCTCTTATCAATAATCGAACAGTTTAAAGTTGCACGGACTCTTTCCACAAATAAACTCCTATTTTCTCTTCGAAACTGTTGGCCATATAGTACGCGAAAGACGTAGTTCGTCGGAGCCAGAAATACAACACGCGAATAATTATTGAACAAGAACTTTTCCTTGGCTGATCGTTCGTTTAAAATTGGCGACAAACATGATCGAACAAAATCACTAAATAATCTCTTAACGATTTAAACGAACCTAGAGAACTAAGCAGATATCCGATATCTACAACGTGTCTAAAAACAAGGATGAATATTCATATTCTTGATACGTGCTTCAGGAGTTGAATAAGATATAACGTAACATCGAATTTACTTTATCAACGAGGTCAAACGTACATTAAATCTGACATTTTGGCCCGTCTGAAATCGATCCGGGAATCGTATCTTACAATCGTCCTCTCCATTTATATTAAACCCATACAATTTTAATATCCGCCACAAATATCGGAATACAAATTTGCTGGACCCGTTCGATAAGATAATTCTGACCACGGGTAACATTTTATTTCCAAATCACTCTTCTAATAATCTTCGCCAGTTTAAATCCAAATACGACGCATTCAAAAACAAAGTTCCCCAAATAGAAGAGAACGGTTTATTTTTGGGGAGGTTATTCCGGTACACCTTGTATATTTCCATTGGAATCGAGATTCCGCGAGTCCCGGTGAAAGGAGAGACGCATCGAGCAGTTGCGATCCGATGAGTTAATCACAGCTCTCGGGGGTCGGAAGAAAAAGAGCGCGAAACTCGTTTCGACGTTCCACGGCTCTCGCATTTATCTAATCGCGAGAGTCGCAATTAGCGTTGCCACGAATTATCCGCATTGAACGAGCGCCTGCGTCCACTTTATTATCGTTACTTCCACGCCTGGGGGTGGGGTGGCGAACGAGCGCCGTTAAAGAAGACTTTTCTTTCCTCGTCGTTGATATCCATCCCTCTCGGCGTTCATTCGATCGACCGTCCCGTGGATGAACCACGCTGCCCATGAATGAACGGCTCACGGAACGATTCGCGCGTACGCGAGCCTACTTGCTCGCCTACTACCGTTTCAAAACGACCTGGCCTCGCCTGCAGCCTTCCCCGTTTATGGATCACCGGGGCACTCGACCTTTCCGCCATCTTCCTCGTTTCGACGACCAAAATACACTCGAAGTTAATTCGAGAGAGATCCACGCCTCGAATTGTTTCCTCTTTGGAAATAGGCGGTGAAATAAAAATAAGACATACAGTTCGAATACTTGTTAAACTGAACTTTGGTTTGGAAGAGAGGTCAATGAGACAGACCCGATCGATCGTATTCATTGTCTAAATAAGCCAAGGAAGGGACACAGATGCACCCTCTTGACTTGCGTCTCGAAGCATGCAACGATGGTGTTTGCGAATGAATGAAAACTTTCTCTTTTCGAAGGAGACGAACCAACAGCCGGATATTTGCTTCTCGTTCGAAAATATCGTACAATTACGTTCCATTTAGCCGCAGTTGAACGCTAGATCGACGGATACGACAAAGTAAATATTAAATATGGATTCACGGCACGGAACCGTCTCTATTTCCACAGTGGTCGAAGCAGGTCGTGAACCACGACCTCATTGTCACTGCCTTATTTGATTTGGGGTTGTGTAGCGGCATGAAACCCCACCGTTTCTAAAAGGTCATCTTACAACGCCATCTTGTTAGTACGTCCTGATTTCGAGAACGAGAATACCGAAATAACTTAATTCGTGAAATTAAAACGTTGAAGGAAATTGTTTCTAATTAAATTGAAGTGACAGCATTCGATATTTAGCCGAGTTTTATTATAGTTCTCTGCAAAGCAACTGTGTTTTCGCTTGTTTCCAAGCATTTAAACTTTACTATCGGCGTATTTCTACTTTTAACACACTAATACGCCACTAATTCTCAGTTACAACGACGGTATATTCATTTTCTTACTGTCACTTGATGAAAACAGATGCTTTCGGATGCTCCTAATTCAATGGAAGTGACAGCATCCTTAGACGAGTTTTATTATGTTTCTATGTAAACAAGCAGATGTATAACCAATTTTTCGATTCAAAACCGTCATTTATATTTCCAGAAATTACACACTCGACTCTTTCGCGATGTTCGCGTTTCCCTTGAAATTCGTCTGGATCCGACGCTGCGTATACGTTCCGACATTAAATAATCACAAAGCGGTAAAGTACGACGAACGACCGTGCCACGCAAGCTCGTCGTTTCCAGAAATGATGCAATAACGGAAGAATAAGCAAGCGGAGAATGCCTCGGGAAGTGCAATGTCGGCAGATAGTCTTTGTCTACGGATGTCTACGGATGAAGCTATAAGTCCTTGCTCATTATTCGACGAGGAGATCGTCGACTGAGCTCCAAGGACGAGACACGTTCCTCTAACGAACGTTGCGGTTCCTCCAACACGGACTCCTAAACGCGTTTGGCGTTTCCGCTTCGTTCCGATAAAATTCTGTCTTCGACGATCTCGAAAACTTCTTACTCGTGCGTATTTTATTCGTGCTTTCACAACCAACCGGGAGACTACAGAAAAATGTGATGTTCTCGTCGCGTGAGTAAATATTAAACTCGAGAGAAGGAGGAAGAATTTAATGGAAACAAATTTCGTGGCGTCGCCTTCCATGCTCGCCGCCAGAGGGCTCGCGCTCTCACAAGCGCTCGACCGACTGACGAGTCCACTAGAAACGCGCCCCCTCCTTTCCTTTTCTGTCCTACGATTCTCACGAGATCCTAATTGTCAGCAATAATGCAGCACCATAGCGTGCAAGGTGTTTTAGGATCGCGAACCCGACCAGAGGTAATTTTTGCGCTTCCCCTTAACCAGCCAAGCTTGATTATTCATTCTAAAACTACCCCCGGTACGAAATAATGAAATTCGTTGTCGCGGAGCAACGTAAATCTTAAGTTACCGCAAAAAACCTGCGAATTCCCGCGCCTTTTTACCGTTTACTTCCTCTCGTTCGGGGTTGCGATGACTTGGATGCGGTTAACCCAGAAACTTGGGCGATTAACCTTCACCCTCGAGTCGCGACTCGAAATGCGCGATATTTGTAACGAAAATCTGGGCAAACGGTTGCAGTATATGGGTTGGTAGGGCGTGTTAACCTGCTGAAGCGTCCTCGTTGCTTTCGAGCAACAATGGCGATCGAAGGAAGCCCGAAATTGCAAGTACGATCGTTTTGGGGGCGTTTGTATTCCGAGTCTGCAAGGTCGAAGAAGAATCGCGTCAGCCTTCGTCAACGTCCCCGAAGGGGGTCAGCGACGCGAAGACTAAGAAGCTTTTACATTTGGTCAGCTTCCAACTGCGATCATCCTCTGGCGTTCGAGCCACCCTGGCCTACTAAACACGCCGGACAATTTATTATCGCGTGACCCGGTCGCTCGTTCGCGCGAATACCCCAACGTCTCCGAATCTCTGCCGTATCTGCACCAGAAAGGCAAAGATCGATTTAAAAAATTTTTTACGAAACGTCTGGTCGGTCAAAACAGCCCGATAGCCAAAGAATAACAACGCTCCTTTTTGTATTTTTGCAATTTGGGGATGAATTTCACCCATACAGGGTGGGAATGATGGTGGACCCGAACGGGGGATGATTGTACATGGAAAAGCAAGTCGAAACGATAGAGCAACATGTTTTCGTTCGTGGCTCCGTTGACGAGAAAAGCGACTTTGAAAACTTGGTCGATTTAAGTAGTACGAACAAATATTAGTCAGACATGTCGGGCACGTCGTATGGATTTCTACTTGAATTCCAGAAACGTTCGGATTAAATTATTTCGAAAAGAAGACACACAATGAAGAAGTATTTCCACGCATTTTCTTCGTTAATAAAGTTTCCTTTCGATGAGAAATCTGGAAACAAGGAAATTTTTGTAACATCCAAATACTTTTAATTTGGTTCGGTCTAACGATCGTAACCTATTTTCTGGGCATGCTTCGTGGTATCGTCCGGCATTTCCGGTGTAAATACGCCATTGTGAGTAGCTGGTTCGCCTTGTTTTCGCTCGACCCGAATAACCGCCGTCCCGATTTCCTGGAGCGCGAACTACGCCGCAAGATAGATCGGTTTCTCGAGCGGAAACGAAGTCGTTCATCATTCGTCGCTTGTCATAAACGAGGCTTTTATTGGACGGACAGAAACGGTCGGGTCGATGGCGAGGCGAACGATACATGAATCATGCCGGAATTCGGCCGACGAAACGCGAAATACGGAGGAACGGAGTAAGGCTCGCCCGGCCGTAGGCAATATTGACAGAAGTCTGAGACTTCCAGGGGCCGTTGAACCGTGCTCGACGTTATACAGTGTGCCTCCGTAATACGCAGGATCCCTTCCACAGGATGGCTTTACGATCCCAGAAAGGGAAATACGACGTCAAACGATCGATTCTGCAATTCTCGTTACTCGAGACGATAAACTATAAAATATTATTATTATTCATTTATCAACGGGAATAAACCCTTCAACAAAATAAATTGACGCACGATACGCTGCAAGGATAATTTTAGGCTTTCTAATGATCGTTAAATTAAATCAGTTTTAACGTGCACAAAATTTTCATGACATTCTATTTACACAATTTTGAGATCCAGACGTTGTGCGATGACTTTCAAAATAAAATAGATAGCGATTTCAGACGAAACAGATGGAACAATTGAGTAATCGTTGAACACGAAATATGACCTTTTATTGTATTTAATATTACGTTTAAAGTAATAAATTTGTACGTTAATTGTAGGGGCTTTGACTGGTTTATAAACGATGTCGTGACGCAGTTAGCAACTTAATAACGGAGCAAACAAATTTTAACTAAAATTGAAACGTCTGATTAAATTCTACGACGACGAAGAAGCAATTTGTAGTTTGTTTCTCCAGGTGCTTCGCGCGAAGCTTTAAATACGCTTTTCTCTTTCACGACCGATTGGTACCAATCGACTTTCGATACTCTTAGAAACGTTCAAATTCGTGAATATAAGCCAGACGCTTTGTCCTCGTGTTGACAGTTTCGAGAGGCTTTAAAGGGAAACACAGTCTCGCTGTTCTGAGTCGCGAGAGTGGAATCTTACCTTGCGTCACCTCCGTGGGAGGACAGCGTCGGCAAATATTTAAGAAATCTAGACGGGGACTCACCTGCAACAGAAAAGGAAAAACGTGGAATGAGCGAATCCATTCAGCGAAGGAACGTACGGGGAGCACAAAGATGCATTGTTCGAGCGAAACACTTCGTTAAACTCTGGTGAGATCAGCTTCTCGAAGCATGCAAATTACGATAAATCCGTAAATTCTTCTCGTAGGCTAATTCAGCGATCGACAGGCGCTGGTATCTTTAATGAATATGGATAATCAGTTCGATGCTTTCATTATTTTGATGTAATTTCACTCTGGAGAATATCGAAGCTGTTGCACCTTTTGCAACCAAACAGCGAACGACAGGGGCGAGCGATAAATATTCGAATATTTCAGTAATGCGATAAAATACATCGTCGAGCGTCGATGCTAAAAACGATACCAAAAGCGATTCTATCCCGAATTATGGCTCTTAATTCCGGTGTAACCCAGAAAAACTCGGTATCGCCTGAAAAGCGACTCGCGAAATTCCATAACGTCGACGGATAAAGCCGGACTGTCGGAACGGGCGAATAATAAAATAAACGCGGGCGGGGCATTTTTAGAATTTAATTTCCATCCGACCGAGAAAAGGGAAAATTTCATAAAATCCACGGATCAGCAACGGTGCACGTAACGATTGTATTATAATACAACTTCCGGTGCGAAAAGGTGTCTCAAACATCGAACAAACCATGCATGCCAAATATAAAATTCAAAGGGCTGGTGTTTCGTGAAAAATCTAGTGTCCAATCTTTTTAAAACTATAGTTTTTAGAGTTGCAAAATTTTTATCGGTGTTAATCCCTTCCAGAACAAGTAACGCGACCGGTAATTGCCCGGAGCATTTGTTATACGGTCGCAGTAGAATGTCGTTAGAACTCTTTAAACTCGAAAACGGAAGTCACGCGAGTCGCCGGGCAACGCGAAAGCGGGCGTTCATCGACAAGCGGATAACAAAGAGACTCTTAACGAGCAACAACAACGGCAACTTCCGTCTACGCCTGGCAATGATAAATAAGTCTTCTCGCGTGGCGAGTTAGCGGGCGAACGCTAACGCACGCTCCACCCTTGTTTCCAAGTTTCCAACGACGCGAGAAACACGCGTCTGCGGCCTCGTGAAACTTCCCAACGGCGTTAAATTCGCCCTCTAAGTATCGCCCTAGCGTACACCGAATCGGAAAACAGATATTTCGTCTCGTCGCGCCACGGAGGACCGTCGAACGACCATCCCTCTTCCCTTAAACCGGGCGAAATAAATCCTCCTGGGGGGTTCTTGGGGTTCTTACAGAGATTTACGGAACAGTTCGGAACATAATGTCCTCTCAGCGGGATCTGTACCGCTATGAGTATACGAGAGATCGACTCTACGTACGAGGATAGCGTGAATCGTCGCCCTTGTACCAAGCCAGGCTCACCCTACGCCCAGGGGCTCTCAAACTTCGTCCGTTTTTGTATAAGATTCATCCACTGATCATATTAAGCAGATTGCATTATTAGCTTCCAGGTCTCTTGGTTTCATTAAATGAATGTCAACACATTTTGAGACCCCTAACACATTAAATATCCTTTTTAACGCTCTGGTTCTTCCAAACCTTGAATATTGTTCCCCCAATACCACACCAACATACACTGTATTAAAAGAATTTACCATGAATTCCTACGCATCCTCTCCTATAAGCTGGGTGGCCCCATTCTGTCGAAATGATGAAATTATGAATTTTGTCGAAATTAGAGTTTCTACAAAGGCTTGAACAACGTAGAACTATATGTTATTTGATTATAAAATCATCGATAACTATGTAAATTGTCTTGAAAATATGGAATTATTCCATATTCCAACATTTAAACGACATTGTATTAATCGTATTCTTGTCTAAGCTAACCTGTTTAGCCAGCGCCTGGACATCTTTAATGTATCTCATAACACACATAATCAATGAGACTTTTACCCATACCATGCAACTGTATTATATCAAAGGGTGTACGAACCCGTAAATAAATAAATAAATAAGAAAAGAACGCGAATTTTTCTTTTCGCCAGGAAGAAAAGTGACCGTTAAAGGTTGAATGTATAATACATCGTCTGGAAAATTGATCGAGCTTTGATTTCGACGGCGAAGTCTCAAAGACGTTGGCCTCGATGGATTTTCGATGGTCGGGGACGCGAACTGCGGTCAGACCTTCTCGATCGTTCGAATCGAATCGCAGTCGCGAGAGATAACCCTCCACGAGATGAGATATTAATTAGCGACGAGCGGTTCGATTACTACGCGCGACTGTTGCGACTACGTCCCAAAAGGAACCCCCGGTTGCCCCGAAAGCGAGTCAGAAACTGTTTGCCAGAGATCGAGACACCGGATACTCCGGGATTCTCTGTTTATGCAAGCTGTTTGCATGTTTCTATTCGGGAACGTACTAACAGATCAAATAAATGGAATTCTTCTTGTTTAGATAACCGACACGGGGGGCAATATAAACATTGTATTTAATATAATTTTATTGGCGAGCTTATTTGGATATCAATGAAACGGGAGATTTGTAGAGGGTTGTCTCAGCCCCTAAATATACTAATTCTGTAATTTTTTGTGAATTAAAATCTCCCATAAACCCATAAACGTCCGCAGTCCAGTTATTAACGATATTAAAATAAACCCGTCGTATCACACTTGGGGATTAACACTTCCAAAATATTCAACGCGCGATAAAATAATTCCAAAATACCAAATTCGCTGCTCCTCGAATATCGTCAGAAATTTAAACAGTCAATTCAATCTGTAACCGACCGATAAAATAGATGGAATTCCGAAAAAAGGGGTGCTTGTTATTCCTCGCCGATCCAGTTTGGAACACGATGGCGCGTTTTGTGAATACAGGATGCCCGGTTAAGGGTTAATCGCGATCATCTAATCGTATCAATCCCATCCGCGTCTACGCGTGTCGTGCACGCGATGCTTGCACGGACGAGCCGTGGCTCGCGGGTATGTTTGTGCATTATGCAAAGCGTGGCCAACACTTAGCTGCACGGTTACGCACTCACGTAGCCGCGCGAGCCACGAATTATGCATGCTACCCCTTTCCCGGGAAAAATATGCACCGGCGCGCAACTTATGAATAAGTGAATCGGTCCATTCGCCGAGATGGAATCGTTAAACAGAAACGCGAACGGATATGAATTTTCCATCGGTCGCATCGAGAAACCTTTCCTTCGGTTTTTATTACGTTCTCGCGATATCAACCGCGGCGTGAGTGAAAATGGGGGATGATTGAATTTGTACGATCAAAAAACATATTTGAGTTTCGGGGTTTATTTCGTTTGAATCTTTCAATGGGATTCCAAGAATTAATTACTGAAATTGCGGTCTCAATATTTGCTTCGAAATGACGTTTACAAACAGGTCGGATGTTGCGTGGGGGTATCGTATAGAGAGAAACCGGAAATATAGACTTTTCCCCATACATTTATACGTTCTCTGGGTATTAGAGTTATCAGTGCCACCATCTGCGAAACACGTAAAGTATCGTTTCGAGCGTACAAACATCGGGTGGAACTAATGCAGGATCACCTACAAACTTCCGATTCCACGTTTTCCAATAACCCCGTTAACGATACCAAAATCCTCCGCATACCGCAGGGATAGGAATTGTTTTCCACGAAGCTTCCACGGTTGCAACCGTTCTACGGGGTGTCCAATCAGTGACCGATTTTAACATCAGTTTTCTACCCAATGCAAATTGCATAACCCTCGGAGAACAAAAAATCCAAGTCAACGCGGATTAATTTGGGGGAAGTTTCGATTAAAAATGAGATTTTATCGTCCGGTAAATATAATTCCAACGCGCGCTATGGGAAGGTGCATCGAAGGAACAAATCTTCGTTTACCGTTTTATTAGAAGCAAAGAAAATCGATGATATTCTAGCCGTTTCTAGCGGGACACCCCGTACGTTCCGATTTCCATTCTCCGCGGCGTCGCTGAGCATAAACTTCCGGGCCAGGTTGGTTGCAAATGGGGCGCGTTCTTCCTCCGAAATTGCGAAAACGCGGTGCGCGAGTAACCGCGGGAAAAGGATTTAATCTCCCGCTACGAGCACACGCGGCCTAGCCTAGCTATTAGTTATTAGTTATTAGACAAGATGGATGCTCCTGCAACGACCGCCGACCAAGCTCGCCCGACTCCACGCGGATATTGATAATGGCTTAATTAAGGCGACATCCTGCACGAATACGGGAACATTTTCAACCTGGACGCGATGAAATTGCAATCAGTGTGCTTTTGAAAATTCTCTTTTGTATTTTAAAGCTGAAAGTTGAAAGGAAAATTGAACCAAAATTTTCACCGTTCGAAAGAAAAGTAATTTTTAATGGGGTACAATCGAGTGGAATGGTTCGCGATTATCCCTTAATGGTTTAATAATCGGAAACCCTACGATATTCACGATGAATTCGAGGACATTATCAACGACCACGATCGCGTCTGGACGCGATGGAACTGCAATCTGGGAGTTTTTAACAATTTGTTTGTATTTCGAAACTGCTTCTTGGACAGCAAATTGTATCGAAATTTTCACTGTTCGAAAGAAAGGCAATTTTTAATAGGGTGTAATCAAGTGGAAAGGTTAGGTCTGGGTTAGGATACCTCTACGAACTCTCTGAAATTGACGATGGCTTTGTTAAAGCGACTCCATGCACGAATTCGAGGACATTTTCGACCGCCACGATCGCTTCTGGACACAATGGAACTACAATCTGGGAGCTTTGACAATTTATTTGTATATCGAACCTGCTTCTTGGACAGCAAATTGTATCGAAATTTTCACTGTTCGAAAGAAAGGCAATTTTTAATAGGGTGTAATCAAGTGGAAAGGTTAGGTCTGGGTTAGGATACCTCTACGAACTCTCTGAAATTGACGATGGCTTCGTTAAAGCGACTCCATGCACGAATTCGAGGACATTTTCGACCGCCACGATCGCTTCTGGACGCGATGGAACTGCAACGTGGGAGCTTTTCGGAATGTTTGATGTATTTCAAAGCTTGAGAACTGAAATTCTCACTATTCGAATGAAATTTTTAGCGCGATAAACCATCCACGAATTAATAATCACAGGTCCGGGTCGAAGTTCGCGTGGACCGTGCGCTGCGAGTTTACTTTCGCCGACCGCAGGTCAGCGTACGCTTCCGACAACTCGAAGGACCGATTCATCGAGGAATTATCGCCAGCACGTACCGAAAGCTCGCCGTGTAATTGGCTTCAATACAACTCGCCTGGGATTTCCGTGAGAACAAACATCAGCTGCGATCGACGTGTTTCTGCGATATTAAACCTTCGACGCTCGTATATCCCCCCCGTAAAATTCGTTAATAATTCGCACCGATTGCTCAACACTTCTCGCAAATAGGAAATTAAAACCAATTTCCCGTATAAAATGCCGGCCATTAAAAAAATAAAATTGGCTATTCGCGCGGTACGATTTGATTTGATTTATCGGTCGAGATATATTCGAAATATTTTTAAACCCGTTCGCACTCGGAACAATAAAATACAGCGTTTCTCTTCGAATAATTCCGAGAGCTTTTATCGAGATTAACTATCATGGTAATCGTGGATTAAGGAATTTCGCGTGAGTAAAGAGTTTCCAGAAGAGAACGGACGAACTACTTAACGAAAATATCGCTGTCTTGGCTCTCGTAAGTAACCAAAGGGTTGCTCGTACATCGTATTTTAGAGGCGTTAGATCCTACGAGCTCTCCACCCTCTGTCTATCGGAGTTTCGTATTTCTCCCGCGGCTTTAAGGGTAACTAACTGCACTCTGGAAATACTTTCATTATCCCGTGGATTCTCTGGAAGTTCTTGACAAAAATCCTGATTTGTTTCCGCGGCGTGCAACCGATCGAAATTAATTTTCTACCGGGCTGTCTCGTTCGCCGAACAAACGCGTTTCGATGGTCGTTCAATTTAACGTTAACGCGGACAAACGATAATATTATTACAAAATTGCGATCCATTGTTCTTTCCCCGATTACAAAATAATCGTGTGTAACCTAATTAACGACCACGATGGAAGGCAACGGACAAAAGGAGGCAGAAATAGCAAAATCATTTACCGATCCCAATGAAGCTGAAAGCAGCCCTCGACGCGCATCGAGCAACGTTTATTCATTAGGTGTACTTGTATCCCCGAATGCCAGTAATTATGATCACGAGCTCTCGTTTCGAGCCGCGCCGTGTAAATTGGAAAACGAGGACAAAAAGACCAAGCTGCGGATCCCGTTGGCCCGATTGAAAAAATTCTGACGAGCCTCCCCAGCCGCTCGTTTGTCATGCCGGTGTAGTGCCTTTTCTGACGCAGCGATGGATCGCGTGGCAATTATTTTTCAAAGAACAAACTGCACCCGTGTTTACTCGTCCCGTCGGCGCTGAGAAACGCCCGGAACAGAAATCGATGGCTAAACGTCCGAAATACGCGGGACCAAATGTTTAAAAAAACGGAGACGAACCTGAAATTCCTTCCGCGATAAAAATTCCGGGCATTCGTTCTATAGAAAAAAATTCCTCGATGTTGACGTAACAAATTGTACAGCAATTTGTGCCAAGTCCTCGTAAGCACGACCATCCATGGGAATTTAATTAACTATCCGGAGAAACTTTCTCCGTGGAATAAAATAAATTTTGTTTCGCCGGACCGCTCGAAGCTCGGATCTTTTATTCCCCGAAGGTAGAGAGGAACGGTTAACGCTTGTATACTCCTTCGCGTAATTAAAAACGCTGCAATCGCGGCCCGATAAGAATGAAAACCGCGACTCGAATAATAGATCAGCCAATTTATACAGGATAAGCTACCGATTCTCTGTAATGTCGGAATCTTTGTTTTTTTTTTAAATCGTCCGATATCGATCGCCCGGCGAGTTTCCGATTGCACGCTCGCCACTCGAGGCGGAATCAGGGGGCTCTCGATCGTCCGCGAAAACCGGTGAAAAAGTACCACTGTTCCGGATTTCCTGAGAGACGATACACTTTTATTCGTTTCGAAAGTTAATTAGAAGTGCGGCGAGGAGTTTTAATGGCCGTGCGCCGGGAGCAAACTTCGAACTCGACGAGCCGGAAAAGCTTCGAGAGGTTTTGGCCGCTGAAAACGAAACGGGGCGCGCGCGTCGAACGCGAATTTTTTTCCCTTCGATATTCGCTTCTTTGTGCCGTCTGGCGTTGACTGATCGATCGAGAACCGATCGATAAAGTCGTCCAGATTAATCGCCGATCTCTTCGACTGAAAATGTTGATGCGTACAGGGAGCGTCATTTATCACGACCGCCTTAAATATCGCGTATACCGTGGGACGTTCAACTCGATTCGATAACTAATAATACCTGGAACCGAGAAACCATAAGTAAATTGCTCCGTTGATCGCTTGGGCGACACTGACACCCGCGTGTTTCTCTTCCTGGCTCCAAACCGATTCGAATCGAGTAACCACGACTGGATTCGCGTTCCATTTATGGCAACACGAACCGAATCAACCAAATTAATAAACGGAATTATAATTACGTGTTACGATACTTTACATACAACAGTAAATATAACGATGTTTAATTTTATTAACGCGTACAATCGGGCTGGTATCGGAAACGCATTAACCGCTCCATAAATACGACTTCGATCGCCATTCTAAATCCAGTCTTCTTCTTCGTCGCTAAATTATTCAAGGAGTGCGGTTATTTTCAGCGACAAAAAGCCGCGAAACTTTCGAGTCGAGGACCACCGATCGTCGCTACCCGGGCCACCAATTTCTCAGACATGCTCCGCTAAGCTGCGACCGCTTCGAACCGTCGAACGTTTCATCCGGTTGAGTGATAACGCGCGATTAACGGCCTCGTTATCCGTCACAGCCCATCCTTCGGCCCTTCCTCGTCCGTCGTTCGGTTTCGTCCCCTGGAAATTCCATTTCCAAGCCCGCACCGCCGCGTCTCCGCTCTCTTTCATCCCTCTATCTCTCGCGAGAACGTACTCGCCTAAACGAGGGGAGATTCCACGACCCTGGGAGAAAAATGTTCGCGAGGAAATTACCGCGTGGTCGGGACGTTTCCGGATTAAGCGACGCCGATTCTCTGTTCGCGTTCTTTGCGAACCCCGACGAGAAGTCGACGTTTTTCCCAAACCTCGTCCTCTACGCCCCGTTTCACACCCTGAAAACATTACTCAATGCACGACGATTATTTCCTCGTCCCTTTTCAACTCGATCCGTGTTGGGAATAAGCATTGTAAGCGTGTATTTTTAATGAAAATTGGTATCCATTGGTGCAGTCCCCTCCCTTGCAAGGGTCAGTACCACCTCATGAGGACACTCGTTATTGCACTGAGTAAAACTACATTGATCAAATACATACTTAGGTTGAAACTCTGTTGTATTTATTCAGCAACTAGCAGTGTGAACTGTTTCTTAACTATTTTCTGAATTTTTTGTTGATCAAGGAGAGCCAGAATCGAAGACAGCCGCTTTTAAAAATGGCGTCTGGAGGAGGCGTCCGTTTCAGCGTTTTTCCGTGGGGCGCGTCCGCAATTATCAGACAATCGCGACGAGGCTCGTAAAAGGAAATGGGCCCTCAAATTTCCTGCGGCGCCGTTCCCGTTGCACCGTGCAATTCTCCGCCACCGTGCACCGAAACTAGCATAAACAAGACGCGGGGGCCGCATTACGCCGCGGCGAGCTTTATACTTTCGGAATAAGCCAAGCTTTTTACGACACGATAAACTAGAAGCCGCCCGATGTTCCCCTGGAAAGATGATAAAAGATGGAGGCTTTTAGGTGCCGGGGGTAGACTCGGGATAGGAAGATCGGAGATTCGTTAAAGACTTTCCATCTTTTGCACGCCACGCGTGCTTGTTAGTTGCCTGCATCGAACGACCGGGAGCCATCGAAGCCCTTCTAGACTTTAATTTCGATTTGAAACCACCTTTGAAAGTGCGCTTAACCGTTGTGGCCACGTTGTATTGGCTGCATTCATTAGAATTGTTTCTTAGACTCCTTCTTTGAGTCTTTCAAGTGAAATTTCCATGATTATTTATGAAAAACAGCGCGATATTATTATACAATAGCATCTATGGGTAGTTTAGACCATCTAGAACACATACAACTAGCAGAGGGCTACGATCGATATACATATATCTTCCTCACAAGTACTCCTATAGAAGCACTCTTTGACAGATTGTCAAATGTTATGACGTTTAAGGCAGGGCCTGCTGGGATTACCTTATTGATGAGTCTAACTATAGCAAGGCCTAATAAGGTTGCCTTACTGATGAGTCTAACTCTAGCAAAGCTTGAGAGACAGGGTTGCCCTATCGATGAGTCTAACTATAGCAGGGCTTATTAGGGTTACTTCATTGATAACTCTAGCTATAAGAAGGCTTTCTAGAGTTGCTTCATTGATGGATCCACCTATAACAGAGCCTGAGAGACAGAGTTGCCCTATCGATGAGTCTAACTATAGCAGAGCTTACTAAGATTGCCTTAGCAATGAATCTAACTATAGCAAGGCTTGCTAGGGTTGCCTTATTGATAACTCTACCTATAGCAAGACTTTCCAAAGTTGTCTCATTGATGAATCTACCTATAGCAAAGCCTGAGAGACAAGAGTTGCCCTATCGATGAGTCTAACTAGAGCAGAGATTACTAAGATTGCCTTAGCAATGAATCTAACTGTACCAAGGCTTGTTAGGGTTGCTTTACCAATGAGTCCAACTATAGCAAAGCTTGTAGTAAAAGAATTCTGCGTAATACCAGCCGGAACGAGGCGAAAAATTGGAAAATACGAGTCTAGGTCGACGCAGGACCGCAAAGGGTTGAAGTATCGGCTGGTTGGGTTCGGCGGTAGATCGATTACGCGATCACTGTACCCCGGTCCCTTCGAAAAAGAGCAGGGGGCACAAAGCGTAGCAGGCACACGCGCGTTCGAAGAAAAATTACATCGCGGGAAGCCAGTGGCAGCGCTATGCCGCTCAATTTTTCCTCCGGCAAATCTCTCTCTCTCTCTCGTTCTTCACGGTTAGGGAAGAGGTATAGCCCATTTTCCAGGATCACCCTGTAAACACGTCGGTTTATGGATCGATCCAATACGTTCTGCGACGCGAAAGCTGATCGAATTCGTTGCCCCTTGTCCCCGACAAAGGTGGCTGCGAGCGTTGGAAAAACGACGGATGCTTCGAGCGGCGAAGGGCCGAAACGAGAGTACGGGGGAGGAACGGTGGGCGGTTCGACGACCGGTGTCGCTGGCAAGAATGATAAACTTACGGCACGTACGACGGAAATCGTGTTTCGCCGGGTCAGTGCTGGACGTCTCGTGAATAGAACGAACCGATATCGATTCCCGGGAAATTGAGGGATAGTGGGTGCCTCGCAACTGAATTAAGCTTTTAGAAGTTGAAGCGCCGTGGTACTCGTTCCGGCCAGGCGTTATTTCGTTACGGGGCGCAAGTAATATCGTTGCATTACGCGAGAATGCGGGAGTGGTTTCGTGGCAGAGTGCGCTTTCGCGACTCGGAAGATTGTTATCCCTCTGCTTGGGGAACGGTATTCGGTTACCAACTGTTTCGATCGAGGAGTCTCTTTCTCGTCCACGTTACCATTCTTCGTCCAGGAAAGATCCCGGGGACGTTCATAACGAGATATCCGACAATAGGAGCCCGGACGTTGTTCGCGGAATTCGCGATCGACGGAAGGCCAAGCAGGAACGAAATTGAAATTTCTGCCCGGCGGCGTCTTCCGTACTAAATATAAACTCGAGCGTGCAATTTAGAAGACGCGACAGTGATACCCTGCGTGTCTGATCGAACGCGGAGCAACGAATTAGCCCCGAAATGCCTAAATCGAGGAGGTACGAATTTACGATGCTGCCTTTGACGTCGAGTTTTCGATTAACGCGGCTCGACTTCCGCGTGGCAAACAGCCGCGCAGAGGAGACAAAGGCCCCCCGCTGGCAAATAGGGATGTCGCCAGTTGCTTTAATAGAACTTTTCAAGAGCAATAAAGTCGGGAGAGAAAACCGCGGGGAATATGGAGAGCAGACGGATCCGCCGGCGAGAAACGCCGCGCTTTAAACGTCCATTGTTTACAATTTCCTTCGGAGCCCTCGACGAGAGACGTTCGGATGGGACGCGAGTAGCAGAAAGAACGACGCTTCCACGGCGGCGGGATCGGTCGTCGTACGAAGATTGAAAAACGGCAGGAGAAATCATTTTCCAGCGAAATTTATCAGAGCCGTCAAATGGACGCTTTGTCGAGCGACGAAGCTTTTATCCGAAGCTTTCGGGTCCCAACCGACGCGACGGAAGGCTTTCAGACTCCACGCACGTGGCGCGGAGGAAACTTTTCAATCGAGCGTCGATGGATCTTCTCCTCTCTTTGTTTCTGGCTGTTTCCAATTTCAATCCCCGATGCATGTCGACCAACCCCGCTATACGAGAACAGGCAACTCGAATATTCGCTGCTGCTAATCGTCCTCGATATAAATAATAAATATCTACCCTGGTATCGACATTATTCGTACTTTACTTTAAGTTCTTTGGTAGTTTTACTTCCCTGCATAATCTAGAATTAATGACATTTCATTAGCGGAGTCTGGTCTATTTAGTTTCATCGAGCAACAATAACTTTCATTAGCAACGATAAATATACACAGAAAATTGTCGAACAATTTTATATAAACGTAACCCAAGTAATCCTGAATATTCTTTTCTCCTTTGTATCGTTCGATTTCGCTCTTTGCAGTTTTATTATTGCATTTTCTATACTTCCACACGTCCCTCTGTTATTACACGCTCTCTAGGAGTATAATAAAATCGTATTATTCTTCTTACTATTATTATATCGATCGATCCACCAGGATAAAAGGACGCAAGGGAAGTCGATTAAAACAGGTTCTTCGTGGAAAATTCAAGCCCGTGATATATGCAAAGTTCGTTTGAAAAAAAAAAAGTTATTTCGGAAACGTTTTGGCCAGATATTCGGCTACGAACGGACCATCGCCCATTCCCTTTCGCGTTCGAATTCTCGCCGATTATTTTTTCCCGTTTCAACGAGCCCCGGTTCGAATTAAATCACTGTCCCGTTTGTACCATTAAAAAGACACCAGGCCTAATGGATTTCGAGTAAATATTTTAAAGGTTTCTGGAAATTGGAACGACGGGCCGCTTTTAATAAACCATCACCGTCGCCACTGATCCCGCGATTCGCGCTAAATATCCCCGCTGCTTTTCGTCGCTGAAATCTATTTAGACACCGAACAATGAAATTTTTATACGCCGTGCAATACGAACGGGATCTCTGTTTTAAATTGGACGGGGACAGTGCTGATATTTCGGAATTTTTTCTGGACGTCTAATATAAATCTACCGTCGGGTTGAGTTGGGGATAAAATATTAAACTTTGCTCATTATTATTATTAGTATTATTGTTATTATTAACAGAAATTGATAAAATGTCTACTATTATATAAAAAAATATAGGTATTCTTGTATTAAAATCTATGACGATCAACGACAAATAATATATACTGTGTCAAGCTAATATCGGATAATATTAATAAAGAAAATTGCAATAGAAGATGAATATAAGAGAATCTAACCTAAACCTAATTCATTATATTAATTACTAGGTAGAATAGTTAGGTTTAAGTAAGGTTTGGGTAAAATTTATTTATACTTTTTACTAATTTTTTTCTTTTTTTTTGTCTAGTTATTATTGACAGTAACTATAAAAATCTTCATAACAGCGACCTTGACAACATATTTCAAGGTCATCGAAATTGGCGAGGAATCGCTAAAGCAAATAATTACCGAAATATCTTTGAGAAAGGAGCAAAATTAAACGCAAAAGATCGACGTCTCGAGCTAAACCGATGACGGAAACAATATATGGGAGTTTTCTGGCGTTTCTTGGTCCCGTGACCGGAATTAACCGGGTCTGTCCTACATTTCCGGGAAGAATTTTGATCGTGATCCGTGGAAACGGTCCGATCACCGCAATCCTGTCGCGAATCCTGATCGGGAATACCCCGGTTACGGTTTAATTTCCATCCGCGCGACAAAGATCGGGTCCGTTCGCACAGTTAACCCCGATTCGACGGACGAACGGAACGCGTTTTGCATTCCCTTTTCGATCGGAAAGGTCGCGTACTCGCTCCCAATGGAATTACGCGGACGCTACGACACGCGTACAAATTACACCCACCCACGCGCTCACACGGACCCCGCTCTACAGATCCGCACTGCGAATCCTCTTCCTTCCCCGGTACCCGTTAAAGAAAATAAATCGTTTCCTCCATCGACTCGATAACCCAGTCCTCCTCCATCCCCTTGCGGAAGACACCCACCCACCCCCCACGGTCGGAGCCATTTAAATAATCAACCGGACGGAAGAACCCTTCCACGTTGCTTCTCCGTTGGTCTCCCGCCCCTACAGGATGCTTCCAAAAATATATTAACGCCCCGATGACCCCGGGCTTCTGCCACCAAAAACGTCTAAATAAACCTCCATCGATTCCTTTTTATACACACGCTTTCTGCTTTATTTTCTACACTCCATCGGGAACTCTTTCTCCGTCAGCGTTCGGGCAATATCGATTCGCATTTTTCGAGCAAAAATCTCTGGGCGAAATCGAGCACAATATCGCCAAACTCCGGACCCCTCGTATGTAAATCTCGTTTTATGTTCACGAGTTCCGATTTAAAGTACGCAGATTTAAATCCAACTATATTCCAAACGCTTCGCGAACGAAAATAATCCCCGAATTCGTAATTAACGTTAAACGCTCGGACCGCGACTCCGTCGAAGGCAGCCCCGGAAACTTTTCGTCGTTTTATATCGTCGCCGCAGGAAATCCCGATTCACTTCGGCCGGAAGTTCCTAAGCTACTTCAACTTCGAACGTGTAAACGCCAACTCGCGTAAGTAGAAGTTATAACATCGACGTTACTCACGGGGGAACCAGCCGGACCATAATGTCCGATTTACGCGAAACTTTGCGGCACTCCGAAGCGCCCGAAAATATTCGAACTCGACGAGTGTCCCGCTTTTTTCGATCTATTTTCTCGTGTTCAAACTTTCATATTCCACTGGTCCGTATTTAGACTATCTTTCTGAGGCAAAGGATCCTTCTACCATTTTAAAATAATAATTTAAGCACGATTTACGCGAAACTTTGCGGAGCTCAAAAAGATCCAAAAATATTCGAACTCGACGAGTGTCCCTGCTTTTTCAATCTATTTTCTCGTGTTCAAACTTTCATATTCCACTGGTCCATATTTAGACTATCATTCTGACGCATAGGATCCTTTTACTATTCTAAAATAGTAATATAAGCACTATTTACGCGAAACTTTGCGGAGCTCAAAAAGATCCAAAAATATTCGAACTCGACGAGTGTCCCTGCTTTTTTCAATCTATTTTCTCGTGTTCAAACTTTCATATTCCACTGGTCCATATTTAGACTATCATTCTGACGCAAAGGATCCTTTTACCATTTTAAAATAGCAATATAAGCACGATTTACACACTTCAGAGTTGGAGTGTTTTTACTTTAACGACGATGTAATTGTTTTGAAGGGTCCTGTACTCTCCGGGCCGATCCTGGGGCACCGTCCTCCGTTCGGAGATTCTTTTATTGCTCCGTCTCGGTTTTTTTATCTCCTGGATAGCGAGGCAGAATTTATGCGCAGCCACGTTAAATTCATCGTCGAGTTCGTTAACAGTATCTCCCGGACTGCAGCGTCGGATTGTTTCGTTCGACGGAGAAACGAACGGGGACAGGCTTGGCGAACAGACAACGGTCGACAGGATCCCGACGAGACCGCCGGAGCGCCTCGAGATCCTAATTGAAACGATATCGTAGTTTTCAAGCGAGTTTGTTCGACGCGAGAGGAACGTTTCCGCGAACGGATCCGGCCCAAGTTCCCACCGGAATCTTCATTATTCACGGCGCCATTTTGCAGACTCTTCGTGCGACGTTCGACTAAAAATTCCAACTTCGAGCGATCATTTTCTGAAATGAAATTCCACCCACCGCCGCGTCCTCGTATCGCGAAGCTTTCAATTTATCTTTCGCTCTCCCGTCAGCGATCCTTGATCTTTTCCAGTTCACGGCACGATATAATTAAAGATACGTTTTTCTTTTTACGCTCGCGGGGAAATGCCTCCCGCGGGTTTTGTTATAAAATAATTGCAACAACGAGGACAGACGTTCCATGAAACAAGAATTTAACGACGTTATGAAACGAAATATGCTAACGACGGATTTCTGACAAATATTTTTTAATACGGTCAAACGTCTAATTATGGCGTAGAACGTGGAACGACTTGGGTCATTATTAGAGGGTGGGGCGAGTTTGTAAGTCCCATTAGACCCGCGTCAATCAACGACGCCTTCTTTTATACCGCCATTTCGCTGTCTAGCGGTATACCGCCGTGATGTCCTGACACGGGTCACGTCGTCTCAACGTCAGGAAGTGGTTCTCGAAAATCCTCCCGTTATCCGACCAGTCACAATACGGCGGTAGATTTTTGATTGTCATAATATTTAGCCAAAGTGCGGCGTCGCTGTTGCTGGCTATCGTGTTCAACCCCCGAAGACTACAAAGGGGAACGATGACAGGGCAGAGATAGAAAATGCAACGCCAAGGGGAAGTGCTTTGAATCCTGCTTCCGCCGTACAATACACCCTTCCATTATTCGTACCAAAAAGAAAGCAAGGACTTTCAGATAATAGGAAGCTCGTCTTCCCGATATATCAAGGAGCTGACTGATAAGGTCTCCCATACAACGTGTTCGAAACGAAATAATCGAAAGTAATTTGAAAACTTTGATTAAAAATAAATTCTCCGATAAATGCGAACGCACGATAGTATATTCGAATAATGGTGTTTCGATGAATGGTGGAACAAGGACAATAACGAAGCTTCGAGCAGTGTTGACCGCGCCAGCTTAATAAGCTCCAGGGGGTGAGAGATCAAAAGCGTAGCGGAAGCGTATTTAGGAAAATTGGAAATCTTTGGACGCGAATCGAAGTCTAATTACTACCTTGAGTCGCGTTAGCGTCCAAACTTGCTGATAGATTTCGATTAAAGTCTGACCCCAATTCCTGCCAAAGTTCCCCGAGCGATGACATTCCAACTTGTGTGAAAACCGTCGAGTTCCTAATAGATTATAAACGTATTTCCCAAAAAACTATTTTTCTTGATACAGAGTAGATCGTTCAGCCGGTTTCGCCGATAACTGAAGAAGGAAAAGGAGGCTAAGAAGGCGAGTGGAGGCAGAAATAACGAGTGGCTTTCGGTTTCGAGCGGAACAGAGTCGCGATTAAAGGTCTCGTTGAAAGAACTCCAGTGGCTGCGAAGAGGCTTTTGGCTTTTTCCGTGCTCGTTGCCACGGCCCTCCGAGAACCACTGTAACGACCTTAAAAGCATCTGATGAATTTAACGCCGTGCGCTTTTCCGCGAATCGAACGGAAACAGACCTTTATTAGCTCCCTTAACAAATTTCTCGACGTCGAACACAGAGACGAAGTGGCAATCCAACGTGTGATTTTCGATAAATCAATTTTACCCGCTGTTGCTGGGATAAAGGCAAACCTGGAATATCATTATACGTCGAATAACAGATAACAATTGCGTATATCTCCGTTGTCTAACTTTCCGCGAGTTACGGAGTCACGCAGGGGACCGTGTATGCTTCTCGTTATAAAGTACAACCTTGCTCGCGAACTAATAGGGCTACGCGACTGTTACGCCAAGGAAGTTTTCCAGTAATAGAACGCTTACTTTTACGAATTTCTAAATTACCAGCGAGAAATCGGGTATAGAAAATTGAACGTTATAATTAAAAATAAACAAAGTTGATCTCCACGTCTCTTGCACGTCTTCGTTTGCAAGCATACCACTTGTCGTGTACTTTTTTAACCCTTTGTTCTTGATGTCAAGTTTCACGATCACGAGGCTACATTTTTACATTCGCAAGGTACGAATAAATTTAAACAGAATTAAATGGTACGCGTTCGAAAAATTGTTTGGAATTAAATGGTACGTATGTAACATTTTCTCGAGACATTCGGGTGAAATAAATGAATAATGGGCTCGGAGCAGTTATGGAAGACCGTGTCGACGGAACAGAGGGACGGATATTGGCTGGAAAGGCCGCGTTCGAATAATGGAACGATCCAATAGGGTGTTCCGATGGCGGACAGTTCGAGTAACAGAAGCACTCCGTTCGAATAATAGAACGTGCAAATAGCACGGCACTCGGATGGCTGAACATTTGGATAACGTAGGTTGCACAGCGCCGGTCAGCTGTGTCTCGCTGTCAGAAATACCTCCAGCGTTCTTTCTCGAAAAATCAATGTCCCCTCCCCCCGTCGGTTCGACGATTCGCTTTAATTTAATCCCCCCGGTTACAACGCGCGTACGTTTCGTTTTCGCATCGATCGAGTCGCAATCGCGCGTGTTTACGGCCGCCTGCGTTTTTGCCCGTTTCAGGTCTTCCCGGTCCGTTCCTTTACGTAACAATTATCCAACACGTCGTTGCGTCCCGGTGTCTGGCAACGAAACGAAAGCGTCCCCGCACACGTGCACGCCCTCCGACGCGGGTTACGAGGGTGCGCGGAGAAAGAGGGAAACAAGAAAAGCAGTCCGGGGGTGGCTCGTTGGATTAATCGACGAGCGTGGTCGTGATGTTTTCGAGGATAAAGACGGTGAATTGAAACGACTCGTGACAATCGTGTACTCGTAACCGGTACGTATGTACCAGTCAATTAAGCCGAGGTGGACGTGGAAACACAGGGTGGCGACTTACCTCGAATGCAGGGCGCAGCCACGCTGCACTGTGGGGTAACTAGAGGACACCGGCGGAGGTGGAGCGCAGTAAGCCGGCGGTAGCGTTGGATCATGTCTGTGGAAGTGGTTATGCCGATGGCTGTGGGAGTAGCTCAGGGAACCCCGCACACTACCGGGCAGCTGGCGATGCGGCGTTGACTGATCGCTGAAACAGGCAAAACGGGAATCTTCAAGGTGTGTTCCTCTTAAAACCCTGGCTAGCCAAACTATCGTTGGGCAGGGTAGAGATACGGGGATGGAATTGGACTTTTTGGGTCTAGATAGGTCGAAATCCTTGATGAAGATTGCGAGAGGACCTGGGGGCACTGCATCGCGTAGATACAGGGTGCTAAAGAGTGAGTGGTGGTAAAACTCGACCCAAAAAGAGCCAAGATCCTAGGTAGCCAAACTATCGTTGGGTGGGATAGAGATATGGAGATGGAATGGGATTTCCTGGGTTTAGGTAGGTCGAAAACCCTGATGAAGAATCTGGGAGAACCTGGGGACTCTGTATTACATCGACACAGGGTACTGAAGAACGAGGGATGGTTGAGGAAGAAGTCAAGGACCTGGTGGTCAGACTCGACTGGAAAAGACCCTACAGGAAATTGTACTCGAAGTCAAGATGGGTCGTCGAACGATAGGGGACACGAAAACACTGATAATTCCGAGTCTTGGCCCCTGGCTGATGCGCCAAGGGGTAGATAACGACACTTATGAGATCTTTGGATCGTTGTAATTATAGGCCAAGTGAAAAACTCGTTGTCAGGTACGGGATTTGGGTCTCCCGATTAAGTATTTTATTATAAAGTGATATAATTTACATTTTGTATTTAGTTACCGTGATAGTAGGGAAGGGACGAAGGTTAATTTCTACGTTATTTACTTCCTCCGTCGTTTAAGTGACGCTGTAAATTACCGATGCGGCTACACAACAGTCTAAAGAGACATAACTGGAATGTAAATCACTGTAACATAATGCGCATGCAGTCGGTTAACCGCAAAACGTTTTATCCGTCTAGCCGTGTACTAACCGAACAATTGACTGCCAACTGGCTACGCGATAAAACCAGTTATACCGAAGCCAATAATCATCAATCATTGCGCGTATTACAAGGTAACTGGCTCCGACTGAATTTCCCCTTGATATCGAGATTCAACCTATGATTTAATTTCAATATCGATGGTAGGTGGAAAGAAAATGATAAAATTGCGACGATAGATAGGTAAGAAACCCTTGCAAGTTTTTATCGTTACCTAACTCGGATCAATGTCTGTTTTATTCGCTGTTGATGATATCTGACCCTTTAAAATCTTAGATTTATCGACTATCGCAAATAAACCTCCCTGCTACGGTTCTCGCGAGCTTACCATTCCAGGATAAGGCAGGAATCTGCAGAACATGGATGAAAAAATACAAGTTACCTTACCCTTCAAAGATAAGAGAGGAAAGTGATTTTTGACGATATAGCGAGTTCGATATTTATCGAACTCTTTTTTTTCAACGCCCAGAAAATGCACAGCAAATACTGACGATAAAAATGATGTAAATAAAAGCAAACAATATTGAAATTTACTATGATTTCACACCCTGATAAAGAAATCGAAATGGCTGACTTTCTTCTACTCCAAGCGTTGGAAATTCGCGTAGATCAATTTTAAACGGAACAACGTCGAATAACAAACCTTTGATTTACGACACAATTTCATCCAGAAATAACTCTTTCCAGATACCAAGTGAAGTCTTATCGGAGATAATACGTTCGATCGACGATTAGAACACCCAGAACTGATAACAACTTATTCAGATTGAACTACATTCATAATCTACTACTGGGTAGTTCAGGCACGGTTTTCCAATTTCATAGACTAATCGATCATCCATTATCGCAAATAGCGCGTTCTAACTGCTGTTCCCAACTATGCAATCCATCTCCGAAACTCTAACGCTAACGATTTCACAATTTTCATATCGATTAACATGTGATAAACCAAAACTGAAAATTCCCCTCGTTTAACAGCCAATCGCTGCGCCGCGATGGTTGCGCGCAAAACCGACGTTGTCGAGCTTTCTAATTGTTTTAATATTCTTAGAAGGCGATCGAACAGGACTTCAACTACGTGAATATCGATTCGTTAGGCAGCTTGTAACAAATTTATGGGATTTCGCACCTGCTAAATAATTACACACAATAGGACTCTCGTTACATCCGGTTACGGCATGTAAACCACCTGGACGCTTCCACTGAACGCACGAATTCCCACGAACCTTCGCTTCAGATAACGCGCCAACGCTCGAATAGAATTTTACACGACTGGAACGTTGTCTGTTTCGCATAAACTATCGCGCCGCTTAGATAGCCCAACGAGACTCCGTGGAAAACAATGTCCGATACAATTTATCGTAACGATTCGAGCAACAGAATTATTTCCACCGTGTATTTATAAGTTATCTTCGAATAAAATGTATTTGCGCTGTTTATTGTCCAGATTAGTTTCGTCGACAGCCTTTGCGGCGTTTCTCGATGGCCCTCGATGTGTACTTTTCTTTTTTTTTTTTTTTTTTTTTATCTTTCCTCGACAAGATATCGTGTCGTTAAACCGTTTGGTTTTCAGATAAGAGTGCAACCGTTGCCACGGAGGCTTTAGTCCGAGCCCTTTCGACACTTCCGGTCTCACACTCCTTTTCACGTAGCCGCGCCAGATAAAATCGTTTGCTCGATGAAACTAAACCGCTACTCGAGGCTACGTGCTATCCGATATATTCTCGAACAACGTCTCGAAACAAATTTAACATCCTCCATAAACGAAAAATTCACTATCCACCGTCGGATAGAAAATTAAACGTGTTTTCCTTTGGGTTACGTGGACAAATATTTTAACGGTTGAAATATGGATATTTCTTACGCACCCCCATCTCAGCCCCCAACCGGAAGAGACGCTGTTCGCTACAATGTTCTACGTTCGAGTCTTCGTGGAGTTTTAATTGCCAACGCAACAATAGTCGCGAAATCGAGATCGAGATAACATCGTAATACCTACTTGAGATTGTCCATGCGTCATGCTGCTGGCCGTACCGTGGGCGCAAAAACATCGAGTATTAAAAAATTGGAACGATCGGAATCAAGTAATTCACGGAACAATACGCTCGTGAGCCACTTCGTATCGATGCTTTCGTTTGGGCGGGAAAACATGCAAATTTCCAACGGAAGATAAAACATAACGATCGTATTATCGTATGGAACGTTGCAACCCTCCTTCGATTCAGTTTAATCTTATCCTTCGCTAAATTAAATGATGTTATCGGTGCGCGAAACGTATTTAAATCCGATTCTCAGCTGGTGCACAGCGGTGTCTGCATATTTTTGAAAATTCCATAAAGAACAAACCGTCAAAGGTTTCGTTCGCGAGGAAC
The DNA here is from genome assembly GCF_013123115.1 of Colletes gigas. Lineage (NCBI taxonomy): Eukaryota > Metazoa > Arthropoda > Insecta > Hymenoptera > Colletidae > Colletes > Colletes gigas. The sequence goes on from NW_025106665.1 coordinate 1,478,454, forward strand.
GGAATTACCAAACTCGATCCCGGATGCGCGAGTCGTCAATGTCGGCTGCAATGTCGCAGTAACTAGATCCCTGGCGAATAAATTACGGAAGCTTAACCTCCAGATCGTCGGAAGGGAGCACGGAGGACCCGGGTATTTCAATTACAGGGAAATATGCATGAAAAATATAACAGGCAAAATATCGCCGTGCAATATTAATTCTGTGTGCCCCTTTGTGCGCGAATATATCGCTCGGCGATCTCCGCGCGACGTATCGGCGAATAAATACAAATAATCGCCCAAGTGATCCGTGGAATTTACACAACAAAAGTCGTCGATATCGCGTGCGCAATATCAGAAAAATATTCCGACATTTAACAAGAATTTATCGACGTTTCGACACTGTCATCGAAAATTGTCCAGATGTACAATTTTACGTAAATTTACAGGATACGAACCAAAGAAATCGTCTGCTCGTTATTGTATTTGTCCAGATGGGACACTGACGGTTTAGAACTCTGTTCAGATTTATACATTTTTCGTAAAATGCTCGTCCAGGCGTAATCGTAACTTTATTAGTTTTTTCTTATCCGTCACGCGTTATCTGGAAACAGATTTACCCGACTGCGAGCAACGCGTGTGAACGGCGGCGCGACTAAATTCCTAAAACGCTCATTTGCCTCGTGGCAAGTTTCCAAAGCGTGTTCAATTAAACAACCGCAGGTTTTCATCGATAACCCAGGCTGCGTAACGACGTTAATTACACAAACGAGAGCAAACTCGCGCCCCGAGTCTGTCACTGTGCGCGTGGATACCTCCGCGAAGCGGCTTCCGGTCGCACGATCTCGCCTAACGAGAAAAGACGAGGAAGTTAAAAGACGAACGAAGAAAAAAATGGAAGTTCGTAATACGACGTCGACGGAGAAATAACGTTAGGTCGTCGCGATGGATTCGCTACAGGCGCAGTTAAGAAGGGAAATTTATGCCCCGGGTTGCGCGACAACTTTCGCGTAGCCCGGTGTAATTCAAAATTACCCGACGCCCTGGTAAAACTTTCGTCGAAAATGCCTCGAAACAGTGACTAGAATGAAGTTCACTGGTTCAAATCGATCGCGTAACTTTCCTAGGCGCTGGACTCCGGCGTACAGCGTTCCAGAAAATTATTGCTATGCACGCTGATCGTTGGAATGATCGACAATCGAATTAACTGGAAAGCTCGAATCGTACAGTTGCTACGTATATTACGATGTGATTAAATTGAGAAATTCAAATACGACACATACAATTGAATTGACGGCGGTTCCCTTTAACGCGCAAGACAAATTACAGCAACCTGCTTGCAATTAAACAGGAATTACCTATTCGTAAAAGTTTCCTCGACGAGGTTCGCTCGGAAGAACTTAATTATGATTCTTCTTTGGGCGAGGTTGCCAGTAGAAAATCTGTGCAGGTGCTCCGAATGTCGTGCATCGGTGAAAATCCATCGCGTTAATTGGGAAAATGACCCCTGGCGTCGGCTAAGTGCGATCGTTTTTTGCTGTTTCCGAAGAATCGAAACGACGTCGATGAAATCTCGAAAATATTTCCACGGACGGATTCAAATTGTACGCAGTGGATTCGTTAACGACTGCCATCGAGATTGGAAATTTACGCCATCGCGCTCGAAGAATATACGCGATATTAATTGTGCATCGCACGGCCAATGTATTCCAATTACAAGATGTCGTTTTCCAGCGATTTCCCAACGCCGTCCGTGGAAAAATCTATAAAACGAGATCCCAAATGGAATCTGTTTCTCACGCTAATGCAACGAGAATGTGTAGAATTCCTCTCTGTCCTATAAATATTTAACGAACGGAGCCCAAGAGAAAGAACTTGGATTTATTATTCACCTCGTCACTGGCGCCTTTACAGTTTTAACTTGTTATTATCGCAAATTACTAAGCTGCGACAGAACGTCGATTCACGGTTTCGCGGATCGAGGATAAAGGGAATGAAAAAAAAGAGAGTCCCTATCGAAAGGCACTGGAATTTAATCGTTTATCGTTTAAATACCCCTTTTCGACGTACCTCGCGAACGACGAATTTTTCGACGGTATAATTGTTTCAATTTTTAATTGAGCACGTACCGGAAATTACTCTTCGGATATGAGCCCGTCGCCATTAATGCGCCAACGTGTTTCGATAAAAGGCACGCGCTTACGAAATCCGATTGACGCCAAATTTCAAAAAAATGTAACCTAGTTTCGTAAAAAAAAAGGGAAAGCCTTGAATACCCCTGTACAAATGCAAAATATCGACGTTATATGGCGGAACTTTTATGCTAATTTCCGAGAAAAACGTTTTATTGACTGGCTAGTAATTAATTCTGACACAAGCTCGAACGTATTTACAGCGGCTATCGATCACGACGTTGCAAAAACTTATACAAACCGCTATAAAATTACGAATACGTTTAAAAAAAAATTATCCCAATTACGAGTGAAAACTCCTTTTCGTTCCATTCACGTGAATATTTGGCGCGGGACAGTGTAATCGTAAACATTAATTCCGTTTGCAACGAAGAAGAATCATAATGTACTATGTGGTCCAAACAGAGTCGAATTCAATATATTTGAAAGGGGAAAAAATTGTATTCCGACAGAAATGTTTTCCTCGATACGCGTACCACGTTCGTGAGTTTGAATCGATTTCTCAAAAGCATCCTTCCGCCCGATATTCATCATAGATGCAAGAACAAAGTAGCTCCTGTTAAAGCGTGCCCGTTTCGAGACATCCCCGTATGGTCGTACGTTATCATAAAGGGCACTGAATTTTTCACGGACAAGCTTTAAAACAGCGTTCAACCAGCTTACCAGGAAAAAAATTCATTCTCGTTTCGTCGACGGAAATATGGTATTCGAGACACCCGGTATGGTCGTACGTTTTCATAAAAGGCATTCAATTTTTCAAACGAGACACGCGTCGTTTACTTCGCTGCAACAACCGGAGTTTAATATTTTCGGTACAAAGGATGCGAACGAATTAATTTCTTACGAGGGGGGGCGGCTTGTTATTTTGTTCTCGAACGACGTCGCCTAGCACACGTGAGGGGAGGGAAAAGGGAAGAAAAACGCGGGAAAAATCGAGAAAAGAAGGATAAATCTATGGCGGAGGCGTCCATTTAACGGGCATCGGCGCCTCGGTGCTCGTCGGATTAAAAATTACAATGCGCCCGGGGGGAAAACGTTTTGTACCGCTTCTTCCTGGGCTTTCCGGGCCAAATAATTAATCGTTTCCTCCAGACAAAAAGGAAAACAGACACCGGTTAAAATATTTATTTTTACGTGCGTCGAATCAGAATAGAATGTGACTTTTCGAGAACCAGACTCGTGGATTACGTAAAATTTCTCGGTAACGTGTTTCGTATTCTTGTGCAAATGTCACGGTTTGCACAGGTAGTCGTTCGAGCGCTAAAACATTTTAACTTCCACGAAAACGAGGAACCTCTTTTTACGTTTCGCGTTAAAACGCTCGCGATCGTTGTTGGCGGCGGAATAAAACCAAACAACCCCGATTGTTCGGTTTCAAGAAGATCAAAGTGAATCGAAGTTTAATCGAGAGTCTTTTAGATGCAACCAAATTGCGTTTTAGTTTCTATTTTAATTCGCGTTCTAGTCGAGAGCCTTGGTTTCGTTCCACGGTTCAGCTGGTACAAGGTTGTGTTTCCTGCATTTCCGATTTTAGCGCCACCGTTTCACGGTCCCGCGTTTAGCAATAAAGCGACTGCGTCTTTTTTATTGGATGTCCCCCGCATGGAACACGCGGTGGTTGTTCAAAACTCGTCGAAGCCGCAGCCAAGTTTAGACAACAAACGTTCTATACTTGACCTTAATGGCGACCGTCCAATGCCACAAACTTCGCGGTGGTCCTCCTACGTTTCTCCTCTCATCGCTCGAGCCCAATATCTGGCAACTTCTCCACGAACATATCCATCGATAAATCGAACACGTTTTAGGAAAATGAATTCTCCATACGTGTCTTTGGGTATTGCAACCGGATATCTCGGAATGTACTTCGTTTTTAAACTAACTTCGAAACATCTCGGTTCACTCCGGAACCTGCTCTTCTTCTAAAGAGGGTTCAGCTATCTCGATGAGGTGTTCGAAAAGTTCTATAAACTATAAACAAGCTCTCGAATACTCTTTCTATACGATTGTACGAATCTTGTGTTTTGTAAAAAGTGATTCGAAGGCTTCGAAGAGTAAAACACTGTCGTGGACAGACGAAGGGAAGGTAGAGTACAAAGCAGGATGTATCAAATGGGGAAATCTTGAACCTCGAGTTGTTTTGGAGGATCCTTGAAACTTTCTGGATGTCTGACTCTCAAAACCATACAAACTTTCCACTTAAACATATTTTACGATCTCCAAAGATAAGAGGACGGTTATGGTGTGGCACCAGGAGCGTAGCCGGGTACGCAATGATAAAAAATATCTTAAATATTCTTAATTCAAGCGCGCTAGTGAAATCTCGATGTTTGAAATTTTCCAGGCAATTTGTGTTCGCGTTAAATCCTGAATACCGTTTCTAGGATGGATCCATCGTTATCTCGAATCACACAGACTGAAACGCTATTACCTGGCTTAAAATAAGAACGGTTTCGTCTGCACTCGGTGTTGCCAAAGGGATTAACCCGATATCAATATCGTTCGATAATCTGTCGACGATGGATCGTATCGAGGATCGCAATCTCGGTACGTCCGCCGTAATCCTGAAGATCCAATCAGAATACCTCAAACCATCGATGGAATGTGGTCCATTGCAGTAGAAGCGAAAGCGCCACCGGCAATTTTCAGCCTGGAAACTTGACAATACTTGGAACCAACTCTGGCTCGTTTCAACGGTCGTGCAAAATATTTTTTATCAGCTCGCAAAAATCTATACTACTTTACATTTTAAAGTTTTTTGTTAAATTTTCAGAGTGCTCCATTTTAATCTTTCAGAGATATGTTAAAAAGATAGTTAAAATTGACACGCAAACAAGACCCATCGAGTATAGTAATTGTACAGAAAAAGTGGTTTTCGATCTTAATCTATAGAAGGGGCTATTCGAACAACATTATAATCGATCTGGCTCCGATGCGAATCGCGACGAGGATAAAAATGCTTTTTAAGACCGATCCCTTTCAATTTTTGAAATAGGAAAGTTGTCAAACGACTAGTGGACCTGCTATGCAGGCCTAACCGACGAATCCAACTAAATAGCCCGTGAGCGATGTCGACGCCTTCGAGGTCAAACAAGCGTATCGCCTGTGATTAGGTACCGCTATTCGGTCACAAAACACATAGGAAAAACTTGGAATTTTATGCTTCTATGCGAATAGGAAGCAATACGCCTGCGTTTGTTTAAACACTGATATTTGTATCAAACAGAATTATAATGCTTTCGAGTCTCGTTCGCGTGGTCCTAATTTTATAGGCGCAGATCGAAACTAGAATTTATATTATGGAACATCCGTAAAGTGAAAAACTGTCATCCACCCCCTTTTTCTGTCTTCCGCCATTCGTGCACAATTAATTGTTTCGTTTGATAGCACGCGTTTCCTCTAAAATATATTTCGAACGCGATGCATTTGAAATTCATGAAAGTGCAATCGACGAATTTGCGAAACAATAATTCTCAATTTTCGCGGAGCCGCTCAGTCTCTTGAATCTGCAATTTAATACAGGTAAAACAATACGCGCGACTCGGATTTAAAAAAAAAGTGATATTCTCCGCGTAGCTTAATGCCTCAAGTGATTTATTATCTCCTCGCAGATTCTTTTTCTTTTAATTGCATCGATGCACAGCGTTGGAAGAAAAATATTCGCGGACGTTGAAACTTTGCATTGTCCCGTAGATAAACTTCAAGAAATAACTGGATAAAGTATCGGAGTTGAAGATATTGAAGCGCGAAGAGCAATTACTCGACTCGATTATCGATACGCTTCTGCAATGAGGTAATCGTTCTGATTTTTCTGAAAGCTACGGATGAATGTTTATTCGATTTCTGACGTTCCTGAAAGCACGCGAAACGAGTTAAAAATGTTATAACGTGAATCCCCTCGGTTTCGAATTTAATATTGGAAACACGAAATGCTGGAAAGTCGAGTTACTCCACTTTTCAAATTTTCATTCCACCTTCCCGATACTCCGAATTGCAAATCGCACTCGCGACGTAACTATTACTTTCCAGTGCCCAAGAACCGGAAGCGCAAAATTCATAAACGCTCCACCATCGCGCTTTTCGCGATACACGGACAGTGGGCACTCTCAATTTAAAATTACGTTCGACTGCAAACATTTACTGAAAACGAGGAACTAAAGCGAGAGTCTCCGGTGCCGGAAACCGCAAAACTTTTCACGGTTTGGAGTAAACTCGACGACCATTGCGTCTGAAAGTACGAAATATTCCCTTTCCGTACGGTGGAGGCACTCGACCCTGAGTACCTGACGCGCTATGGGGACCCGCAGAAATCCTCTCGAGCGTACCTGTCCACGTTGTTGTTCTTAAAGCTGACCATTCCGCTCGAGACAGCTTCCCTCATTACGCGCACCTTTTCACACTCGTTACGCACTAACCCGACGACGCACAACCACCAGACGCCTCGTAGAACAACACAAAGAAACGACGCCGCACGACACAAAGGTGCATCGCGTCACGTGCACCGGACGGCAACGAGCAAACTCAGAGAAACACTCATCGGACCTTCCGACACCGAGTTTCCGGACCGACTGAAGAGAAGCCACGCTTCGCGAACCGCTACCCCCCACTCTCTCGCCCGCTACACTACCCCCACCCAGTATCTAATTGCACCGTTCCCGCAACCGGGAGGCCAGCTGACGTCCTTTTGTTGCCATTCTCGACTCGTCTCCAGTGACAACCGATCACGATCGGATACCACTGTGACACGGGTTGTCGAGGGTCGGCGTTACCTTCTTCCCGACCACCGTGTATGCTGGGACACATATGACCATCATAGTTTCGGAGAAAACCAAGGGAGACTTGCACTCCAAAGAATTACAATGCACAGAACACGCAACAAACTTGGAAAACCAGCAGAAAAAATTATTTTCGGTTGCGGGGGCCAATTACAATCGAAATCACAGCGAAATCCTGCGCACTTTCGATAAAAAAAATTCGAGTAGGTGCCTAAATTTTTTGGCGAAAAAAAATATTTCAAATCGTTCTGAAAAAATCATTTTTAGCTAGGGGGGTCAACTACAATAAATTTTTGTGTCTAGATATACCCCCGAAATCCTACGCACTTTCGAGAAAAAAATTCGCATAGGTGGACAGATTTTCGACAAAATTGAAAAATTTCAAATCGTCCTGGTAAAAATTATTTTCAGTTGCAGGTGTCAATTGCAATCATTTTTGGTGAATAGACATACCTCCGAAATCCTACGCACTTTCGAGAAAAAAATTCCTTACCGAGAATCTTAATGTCTGACCATAAATGAATGTTTCCCTGAAATTTCATGCGTATGTTTAAAAAATCGTAATTTGATTTACGTCTTATTTTGGCCTCTAGAATCGCCCGTTAAAATTTCCCTCAGAGGTGACCGAACACCCTGTATAGCTTACGCTCTTCAGCAGTCCGTTCTCATTTGACTCGACAGAATTTCGCAAAGGCGACCCGTTTAACGAAAATTTTATTCCCGCCAAGTTTCGCGGACGGGTTGACTTAATTTCCCACGCGAAATAATGCAACGCCCCCGACGTCGACGCGTGTAAATTTTATTTCGCGAGACGCAAGTTCTTTCGCGCGATAGAGGAGGTTGCACGCTTTGGAGCAAAATTACATTCGGAGCGTTTAACGCCAGGCATTCCGGGGAGCTGGGCGAATTTTGTCGAAATATCTGTTATTTAAATAAAACTATGCGTTTCCAAATATCATCGAACGCGTATTAACATTTATTCGCTGATGAATCCCATCGAATTTGCGCCTCGCGAATCCATCGATTAACGAAAGATAAACTTCATCAATTGTTACTCTTGTTTCTGAACCGCGGCACTCCCAGCCGACCATTATTATTCAGTTTACCGAGATCTTGCGTAATTTAAAGAATCGCGTGACAGGAATTTCGAGGGCAGTTGTTATCCATAAATCGCGGTCCGGTTGATTAAAATGTAACGCGAACAATGGCGAACGACCCGAGACTCGAGATACCCGACGACGATTCGTTTTCCAACGTATCGTCGAACATAAACTCTAAGTCCAAATGATCGTATAATTTTCATGCATACAATTTCCATTAAGTATGTTTTCGTTCGATCGTGGTTCGCGCCGAGCGTCGCGAGTTTCTTTCCATTTTTCAACCGCAATTTATCGGGCGAATAAATCATTAAGATTATCGACGTTCCCCCTTCTTTCGCCGAGGAACCATATTTCCTTCGAAACGGAAGGAAAGCACAAATATTGAGAAACAATTTTCAAAGATAATTCATTACGCGCCGGCGTTTCCCGCGCCTCGAATAACCGTCTTTCCCTCTGGAAATCTCGCGGCGACTAATAATAGATCTTCAACACCCCCGCAGAGGGAGAAGAGGGTAAGGGCTCGTAGACAGCGATTCTATTCGAAGCTGAAGGTGGCTCCGCAAATAAAGGGCCTCCATTGATGTCGAGTAATTCCCAGCTAACGATTCCAATCGAAGTTTTCAATTTTATTTCGGTGTAAACAATTATTTTCCACTCGATCGACTTGCAGAAAAATCTTAAAACGAGATATCTACGTTAAGTATATAAAATTGTGTCGCACAGTGTCTCCGAGTGGTAACTGTTTTTCTTTTGTAGGGCCCTGTACGTCGTAAGAGTAGCAAAGTTTCCGTGTCTCGAAGCAATAAATAATTTCTTCGAACGTTCGTTACAGCGACTGCAAGTACCGTCAAAGGTGCGAGAACACGCGAGTTTTGGGCGCAACGTTCGTTAAACTCAAGGCCCTAGCCAGAAGGGAACAAAGGTCCCGGAGATGGCAATTGAACTTTCGCGTCACGTCGATCCCTTCCACGCTGACATTCCTTTGGCCCCCTAAGGCAGCAACTTTTCGGACCGGCTTCAAAAGCCACCGACACGAAATTCCATGAAAATGTCACGCGTCGTTCTGAACTTTCCGGAACCGTTCCGCTATTTAAGGATCCGCCCCCGCCGTGAATCGTCAGATTTCAGACCCTTTGCGATCTCCAGAGCACTTTGGGCTCGATGGCCCGTGACGCCAAAAACCGTTTCATCGAACACACGCTTTCGGTAGAACGTCAGAACATCGTAACGGAATTAGGAAAGTAGGTAACCAACCGATTTCCCATATTTTTATTTTCAAGTGCAACAAACGTCTATCCTACTTGATGGCAAATAAGTCACGGGAACGTTATTTATCGTCCATTATTCGCTAATATCTCACGATCGTACCGTGCGAAGAAAACGTGCGAACAGCTGGATCTCTCGATATGCTTTGAGAATATAAATACATCTAGAAACCATTCGAATTTCTAATATAGTCCACAGTAGCTTTTACCAATCCTTTAAATAACTTTCTCTTGTGGTTCTCCGACACTTGAGATTTAAAGCGAGCCTCTTGTTCTATGAAAAGTAACATCGAGTACGTTTCGATCTGCCACAAAGGCTCTAATTTTCGAACCAGCGTAAACTCGAACAATAAAATTTGTTCCAGGCCAACGGAGTGTGTGTGTGTCTGTAAAGAACTAATATGGAGGGAGAGGATTATTGTAAAAGGAGGCTGAAAAGAACCTCGGTAGCCCGAATCGTACATAGACGATGCCGCGTGAAGTAACGCTGGTCTCGTGCGTTGAATGCACCTGACACGAGGCGCATTCGAGGACACAGGTGAACACCTCAGGTAAAAGGACCCTTTTCTTTCCCGCGGCATTGTTACGAAACGAGGGGGCGGAGGGAATCGGTCGGGATGCATATTCGCGGACGAACGAACGAACGCGACCGCGGCGTATGCACGAGCTCGTTAATTTATTTCGGTGAAAAGACGAAGGAGAACAGACTTCTTTCACGTGCCGGGAAATAATGGTTTCTTCGCAGAAGCGGAACAACATTTACAATTAAGACCAAGGCCTCTGACGGAATCAGGGACGCGCTATTACCGATTGCAATTAGGTTCCGCGGCTCGTACGAATTTTAAAGAAACGGGGTATTTCAAAAGTAAAATTATCCTGCTCCGTTCTCGATGGATAATTTTCTAATTTCCCCGTAGAAACTCGATAGCTTCGAGGGACCCCGGGAGTTGGTTTCTTTGTCAATTTAACTTTTGTCGAGCGCATTTCTCAGGGATCTAATTCCGGTGCACAATCGGTCGTATTCTTGTCACGCACAGCTAAGGATTTTACTCCGGTGACACCGAGACTATACAGCGTTCCACTTAACCGGAGCATCTTAAATACGCACTGTTGACGACACGAGGAGAAGAAAAATCGAAAGAGAAAGGCGCTCGAAAAATAGAAGCGAGGTAAATTATTTAAGTGGCGCTTTTTGCATCCTCCTCCAAGAACGGCTCCGGAGTCCATCGTTTCGTAAAAACAATTACGAGCAAAGTCAATATCTGGTTACCGGGGATTCACCGTACGCGAAACTAGGGAATTCCTCGTAGCCAACGTGTATCCGCAAAAAAAAAACACACACGGGTTGCATCCACCGCTCGGAAACCATTAAGGCTACTTTAATTACGAGTAGAACCACGATACGTCACTTTTTCTGGGATCTCGTCCGTTTCCTCGTATTTCTTCCCGATACGATAACATCGTTTCCACTGGCACGGTTCCAAACGTATCGTAACCTTTCTGCCATAAACTGCATCTTTGACCCTTTTACTAGGGAGCACCGAAATTAACTTAGGATCCTGTTGAACTCGCATTACCGGTGTCTCGATAACTTCCTCCGGCACAAATTACCAGAGTTTGCCTCGTTACCTTCGACAGCGGAAACAACGCGGTTAGACGGGCAAGAAGACAAAATCCAAACGGTCGATTGTGCTTTCTTTATCGAAGAAAAGATTCTTTCCAAGCTCCTGGAACCCTATCTTTCGTGCATGCCTTGTGTAGACAGAGATATTTCCGTGGATCGATAGACAGGACCGTGTTTTCGTCATTAAACGAGGGACTACTGCATGGATTTCTGGAGTCGATCTAACCCATACCAAGACATTTGCGTAGACCAATAGACCAGATCAGTTTTTCGTCATTGAACGAGGAAGTACTGCATGAATTTCTAGAGTAAATCTAACCCAGACCGAGACATTTGCGTGGACCAATTTTTCGTCATTAAACGAGGGAGTACTGCACGAATTTCTGGAATAAATCTGTCTGGAAGTTTCCGGCCAAGAAAAGGACGACTATTCCTTGAACGGATCGGTGTTTCAGGAATTCCTGTGGCACCGAGCAACTCCCGGTGACTTCGACTCCGAAACGCGGGTTTATTGTCGACGTCGAAAGCGGCGAAAGATAAAGAAATTCCGCATCCGTAACGAGAAGGAAGAAGGATCTGCCGTAGCCGGCCTTGCTAGTCGTAAATCACGAGCCGCTCCCTGTGATAAATAACTTATATGGGTTCGCGGTGGAAACTACCAGCCCTCCTTCCCTTCCTCGTCGTCCGAATCGTCGAGATGCTTTTCGACTTTATTCTCATCTTCCGGCGGAAGTTCGCGTCGCGAGCTCTCGCGTTCGACGTCGCGCGGCTGGAACGATGAAATTACATTTCCAGGCAACGCCAATTTTGTTCCGCGAGCCCGACGACACAAAGATACGGCTTAAAATTGAAACCGCGAGGGCCGCGAGGAACCCCGCGAACGATCCGTTTTCCAAATCTTCGTTTAAACGAAACGTAAAATATTAGATTCTGCTCGTCCCCGTGACGATTAAACTAACGAAGAGTTACGGATGATTTCTTCGACGACACGAACGTTCCCGGATAACTGATATCCATCGTCGGTTCCTGCGCCCCACTATTTCTCACAGTGGATTCCGTCGTACGAATCACAGATATAAATCGCCCGTTACCCTTGACTTTTTTTTCTATCTATCGTTGGAAGAAATTCGTGTTCTCTTATTTAACGGAAAATGTTATCACCTGGAATTAGAGACGCCATTACGGAGAACTGGTCACGGTTCTTCTTCCAATATTATTTTATCTCCTTTTCGACGTTTACCAGCGTGTTATTATTTTTAGTAATTGAAATTGCAACGATCGAGGGAAATTTTACTTCCGATCGACGGAGGCGCTCCAGGCGGTTCTTTTATCGGAACACCCGATAGACTCGGCGAGGAACAACGTTAAATCTTTCCGTCGTCGGGCGGTTCAATACCCTTTAGAATCTGCTCGAGTAACAAACGCCGGGATCGTTGATCGACCGAGCCGATTTTCACGGGGAACAATGATTCGCCGACAATGAGGTGGTGCACGACGCTCCGGCGCGGTACGAAGTTCCGTAGGTACGTTTCACAGGTGAACGAGGAACTCCCCATCGAAGAAACTTCCACCGATCCGCTGGAAAACGCCCAGCATTGTGGCGGAAAGTTCTCGGAGACCGTTGGCGGGGGTAAAGATATATTGGATCCGAGGGGACAATTTATTCCTACCGATGGAAACGAAAAATTTTCCAGCGGTTAGATGCCCTTCGGCCAGACGGCTAGAATACTCGCCTCCGATTCCTGTTTTTTCTCCTTTTCCTTTTCTTCGTTTCCTTCCCCCCCCCCTCCCCCCTCCCGCCGAACAGGAACTCGATGTCCCGGGGTTCCGGCGACGATAAAGGTTTAGCGACCGGGTGTCCTTGACGTTTTATTAATCGAATCGTGAAATAACGGATTAAGAGCCGTGCCGTCTGGTCGGCAAAAACAATCCCTCGGACGCGATCAGCCTCGAAACTGTGACATTCCCTCTGTACGTAATCTGCGCTTTATTGAACGCTCCTTTTTCCTGCAATATCGCGACCAGCCAATGGGACAGATTAGGTATCGATCGGCGCTCGAAAGGCTTCCAAAAATAATTGTTTCAAACCGGTAGAGAAAAGATGGAAACCGGCGATATCGGTGCACGAGTTTTCCAGACGGTGAGTTTTACTCGGGCAGGAATGCAGAGAAACACCCGTCGAATCAAAGGGTAACTTCGTTTGGGGGGGCGTTGAAAATGGTGGTTAACCTCGCAACCTGAAGGATTTCCTTTTCGGTTCGGGTGTTTACTTTCGTCGGGACGGAAGTTCGACTCGGTGGGATCGTTAAGGGTTCCACAGGTGCGCGAGAGGCTTAAAACAAGGGGAAAGGGTGCAGACTCGCCCTTATTAACGAGACGTCTGGAAATAGGCACGCAGACACCGTCCTGCGGTGAATAATTATAAACTCAGTCGTGTTCCCACATTTTCTCGCTAGCGAAAGTGTATCCTAGGCTGTGAAAAATTGTTTAACTGCTTCGTTTCTCGACTTTCCTTACCAAATCTATGATTCAACTATGCCATGTCTGGGCGCGTGTTTCTTCTCGATGAAAAATTACCTCGAGTAGGTAAATAAGGGTTTAGTGAGCGGGTTTGGCTCCGAGAGACCTCGCTCGCGGACAACTTTGCTAATCCTCCGGGAGTTCGGCAAAGTAGATGTGTACAATACGCTCGGGAAGCTTTCTTTAGCACGAACGGCGAGCCACAGTTTGCAACTCGCAGGATGAGGAAGCTCCTGTCGCCGATGAAAAATCAAATTTCTCGTGTGCATCGTTATTATTCAGTCGCGCTAGCTAAATAACTCGGTTCGTCGCGAAGGATCGACGTTTAATCGAGACCGCGTGAAAAAGAGAACCGAACGAGCAAAAAGAAAGAAGATAGGTTCGATCGCCCACGGTCCTAATTGCAACTTCCCCGTCGCGTATCGATTAAACTGGCTATTGTGTCCCGACTTCTCAGGATGCAGGATTTTATAAAAATCGTTCTCATATCCGACGAGGGCAGCGAAATTGCCCATTTCCCGGCGTTGTCCTTTCGAAAAGTCCGCCGGCTCGGAAATTAAGGTCGCAAACGGGGTAGTGACCCCCGTAATTGGTCAGGGAGCGTGCGGTTACTCTGAAAGCGTTCACAGGGAGAAAAAAACCAGCTTTTTCCCGCTCTCTCCTATCTCCACCAGCCCTCGATCATCCCTTTATCGCTCGCTGGCGACCGTTTCTTATTGCATATCAGGACTTCTCCCAGCCCCGAAACCTCCAAACTATCGACCCATGTCGCTTCAATCGTCGGAAAAACTATTCTTCAAAAAATAATCATGCTAGATGTTTCTTTCATTTACGAACGAAGCTTAACCCCTAGACATACAATTTAACTTCAAATAATTTGTCAAACCTATGGCCACGAAAAAGAATAGATTTGTTTTACGAACGCTTCGTGAATGTAACAATGTGTCGATTTTAATAAATAAGACTCGGTGACGAGTGAATAGCCTTATGATCGTGAAACTTGACATGACAAGGAGTTGAGCAGAGCTTTACGAATTATTCGTCGTTCGTAAATAAAGTTTCGTGCACCCTGGTTGCAATAGAGAATAGACAGGGGCTGGGTCGCTTTTAAATTGTCGAATCCTTTCCTTCGAACATCTTGTACGGCCCGGGGGCTCGTCGAAAGTTGTACGGAAGTGCCATCGGATTCTCCAGTTTCCTGGAGGACGCGAAAGGTGCCATCCACGTGGCGCGCACATGCTCGTAAACGCGGCGCGGATTTCCATGAGAGCCGTTCGCAATCGCCAGAAAAGTTTCGCGCCATGTGACGGCCAACTGAGCGTGAGAATGGCCAGAGGACGTCACGGATAAAAGGACGCTTCCCGGTAAATACATACAGCCGAACTTTCGGGGGCTATTGTTTCCTGGAGCGGGTCGCACTTTTCCAAGGAGACCAGTTTCGAAAGTCTCCAAAGACCGAATCGGTTTCTATCGTTGTCGAAAAAACGAAAAGGGACTCGCAGCGTGTCGCTTCCGTGAGAATTACGAACGAAAGTCGTAGCTTCGAGCGATCAATTTTCGGAGCCAGGAAATTCCAAAAAATTCTGAAACTTCGTGCACGAGTAAAATAATATTTTTTTAGAACGGCGAAGGGACACCGGGGAGAGCGTAGATACTGTTTTGCGAAAGTTTCTCGATTACTCGTCCTCGCTGTCGACGAAATAAACTTGCTTCCTATCGGGAAACCGGTGTCCTCGTTGATTTTTCGTCCCCGATGCTGAAATCCGCGCACGTGCGGCTCGTTCCTTCCGTGCCAGTAAACTTCTCTCGAGATTTCATATTTACGGGTGAAGTTGCGGGCGCTGGTGAATGGGAAAAATGCCCGGTAATGCACGCCCCGTGAAAACGTCACGATGACACCTTTAAATTTACTCGCTCGAAGACCCGACAACTTACAAAAGATGTTTCGCGAGACGAGAAAACACGTTCCCTTCCTCCTACAATATGTATAAAAATATTTATTGAAACTACTACGCGCGCGTCTGGGTAAACGTGTCGAAAGAATCGGGAGCATCTTTTCGTTGGGAATTAATCCCGTTCCGTTGCTACGTCCCTGGGAAGCCTCCGGTTCGATAAATTTTAGATGTTACTACACTTGCACGTGGATATCGAATATTGACTGTACTCCGTGAACACTCCCGGAAGACCAGCCCCGGAATAAATAAAACCTTCCTGTCTATCCGTCGATCCCGAAGCTACGAACTCGCTTCGAAGCTCGGGTGTTCGCGGGAATTATTCGTCGTTCGTTTGCATCGGGAAACAAATTCGGGACGCCATTAAACATTGAACGAGGAGTCGCAAAGATACGCCAAAATATTTCGAGAAACGAACACCGTGTACATCGTTGCAGTTTAACCCCTTTCCTAACGCGTACTTGTCGTCGAGTGAGGTTTCCGGTTTTGGGTTACCGCGTCCGCGTTGGAGATACCTTGTAAACGTACTTTTTATTTTTTGCTTCCAAACAGTAGACGATATGTTCGCTGTCTTACGTTATTCCAAAATTGTTTCTTCCTCTTTAATATTACCACGAAGATTCGAGCGATTTTTATTTTAAAAAGTAGCGTCCTCGCGAGCAATTCGTCGCGTATTCGTAAAATCCGGAAATTGAGATCGAAACAAAGAACGGGAAAGTCGCGTAGCCGGGGCGTCGCGAACGCGAGTGCATTCGAAACCAGACACGGCCGTAGGAATCTCGTTTACTTGTAAATTTCAGCACGCGTCTGGAAATGTTCAATCCTGTCGCGACCTCGTCGGGCGCAGAGATCCTGGAGGACCCTTCCCCGTGAAATATTAGGTTCCTGCGTGAGAATCCGTCCGCTGGGAAACGCGTGTCAAAAATTCAATTTTTCGAAACCTCTTACACATTGAATTATATACGTTCCTCGCCTTTGTTTCCAACCCGTTTCCCCTCCGTCCGAAAGTCGAACATTTTCTGCACGACCACCTTCGTCTTTGGTATTTATCAAACAGTATTTCATGTACGACCGACAAGAGTAGATAAAACGATTAATTTTGAGGACACGGAACCGTCCTTCGAAATACTTTCCGCCCTCGATTCTGTTCGCTGGAAAAAAGTTCGATCGTCGAGATCGAATCCTGCTCCCATGATCTCATCTATCGAGCACGAATGCGTACAGTGCGCGCTTCGAGGCAACGTCTTACCTTGACCGAGCGCTTCCGGTATTCCCCCTGCGCGTCGTGCTTTCGCGTAAACCTTTTTTACCGCGTTACGTACCGCGTTTTCCTTGGCTCTCTCGTTAAAAGCGAAATCGAAATCGAAATCGACGATCATCGAGAATACAAATAATAGACTCACATCTTCAATATGTGATCAATCCCATTAAAAAATATAAATAATACAAAATTCCACGCGACCATTCGCGTGGCTAATTTGTCTCTGGGTGTCCACCGGTCGATTAAATTGACTACGGATCGTCCGTGGACGTCGATACCATCGAGTGTTCGCGATGGTCGTCCGAGATGGACGCAACAGTAAGCAAGATTCACGGAACAGATGTCCCTCGTCAAATTTCCGGAGCGGATATTTATTAATTTCCGGTTGTGTCGCGCGGTTCTCGACTGCGTTGGCCGGTAATTAAGTTCGGCGAGCTGCACGGAACAACCGACGTGGAAATCGTTAAATCGTTAGGTACTTTCGCGTGGACGTGGAAGTCTTGCGACACCGAGCGAACTGCGACGGCAAATTAGTATTAATTTGCTCGAAATTCGAGCCTCCGTCGAGCATTTAATAAACAGTCACGGAGGAAGGCGCGTTTCCGATTAGAACCGATAAGTATTTGACGAGTTTTCGCAGTCGATAACAAGCTGACAAATATTTTGTCTTTATATTTATGTCTTACTATTGGAGGCCATTTTTGCACGTTGTCTCCGGTTACTCGATAATTGCGATCCTCGTCCGCGATTTATCGAGGAAATTGTAAGACTAATCGCCTTGCTCGGTTCCACGCTGATTACCAGGCATTTGCAAGTACCGACATATTGATTTCGCCAGATTCCGTAGCAGAGATTGGACGTCGACGAAAGAATTCTAATTCCGAAGGACAATTCTGAGGGCTCGAACGCCGTTTCACATTCAATCCGGGATTTTCTTGCTTCGGAAATCCGTGGTAACGTTGGTCGGATTTTCTTCTCCAAGTAAATTCGAAAACGCCTTCGGAGAAACATCTAAGTAATTCGTAATCAACCCACAACGATATGCAAATATCCTAGAATCGTATAATAACTCTATCCCCAAGTTTGTTACAAAATTATTCTACGCGATGAATAAATGGCGTCCCCAGCATCCTCTTCGATATTTCCAATTTCCAGCTGGCTCCAAACTATCGACAAACACAAACTATGTCTTCGACCAGTCTCAACGATTATATTCGATCACTCACCCCTCGTTTTTCATTAGGGTTCTTTTCACGACGTTATGTACACGACGTTCCCCTTTCGTCTGGGTCGACTTCGAATCAGGATTAACTCGCTGCGATGTTTCCTTGGTCGATGGGTGATAATGTAAATCGTGCTTCGAGGATCAGCCTCCGGTGCAGCGTCGATGGTCCAAAAGGATAAAATCGCGAGGATCGCGACCACGCTCAGCCAAAACGTTCTCCGACGCATCCTGCGATTTTTCTAATTTCTCGACGATCGGTCTTTTATAAGCTGCTGTTTATCAACGTTCGTGCGAGACGTGACCGCGAATCGCGCCGTTAAAAATATAAGAACCCCGTAAACTCGAAACAACGGACCGATAAGCTTTAACGGTGGAAAATTTTCCGACGATCGTTCGCTGAAGGATGTTTGAATTATTGCAAGTATGGTGTATGGTGTTCGAAAGAAAATGACAACGGGTCGTGCAGCGTAGACCAAAACAGAATGGAGCTGGGAAACTTGAAGCAGACTGTTATAATGGGGGCAACGTTTGCCGAAACTTCGCCGGGGTCAACGGCGTAATCTTGTAATCAAAAGTCCTAGCGTATAAAGCGAATTTAATCAAACTCAGACACACCGAAGCCGCGTCCAGGCTCGTTCCAAACTGAACCGGAAACTCCGTTGCGCCCCGGTTTGGGGATTCCATTCGAGCTGACGCGTTACGTGTGCTCTTGATTCCTGACAACGTCGACGGCGCTTTCGACGAGCAACGTGTAACTTGATATCTGCATCGTTAACGGTTCTTACAAACTCGAGAATTATTTTTCCAATTCTACGCGTTCGTCTGTGAGACCACTCGAGGCGGAAGTTCCTCTTGCAATTTAACCTTTCTTCGATCGTAACGATTAGCGGCGATCCAGTTCCTGGCTTAGGTGGATACTCCCGATTATCGCGTCTCGGGCAATATTTCTCGCTACGCGGTAAAAGTGTTGTCGTTTGATGCGTTTCTGGCTGATCCCGACGAACGACGGAACTTGGGCGTCGAGCGAGCAAAAGTCAGTCTGTAATTTAAACTACGATTTCCTGGAGCTTCGAAGGAAGATGAGATCCGCGCGGTGACGCCAGTCGCTCGACTGCGCGTTGATTAACGCGCGAGATCCTGGAAAAAAAAACTGCGTCCCCGTTTCTCCGGTTGCAAGCCGCGTGCACGCGGTTATTTTCAAAAAATTATTGGAAATAATTTGTGTCGAGAGCTCGCGTCCTAGGTGTCGAATAATTTTATATTTCCTTGCAAAAGAAACTTGCACCGTGTCTGAAGCTCGGAGTTCAAGTATTCGAAAAGATGAAAAACCGGATGGATAAGGTAATGTAAATGCACGGGGCTGGGAACAAATATCGAATTAACGTTTAATAATCGAGGCTCGGATAGACGATGCTGCGAGTTGGTCGTCGAAGGCGAGCGATACGACGACAGATAGCGGGTGGAGGAAATTGAGTGGCCCCTGGAGAATTGGAAACGAGATCGGATCGCGCAGCTATTTAAGAAACCTTGGGGTAAGATCAGCTGGTCTTTCGATACCAATAACGATCGCGAGCCGATCGTGTTCTCGCCTTTCCCCGTGGAAAGTCGATTTGTCTCGATTTGCCGTGAAAGAAGCTGAAAGCACGTATCTTTCCACCCTTTAGGATTCTAATCTTCGCTCGTTCACGTCAGGCCGTTAACCGTCCAGCGTAAGAACCGTTAAAAAATTTATTTCCTGCTCTCGATGGTGTTTCGAGCGACTACGAACCGGATAAACTTCTTAAACCGAAACTTTTCAGAGGAATATTGGAATGGAAAGGAGCGATTAAACGGAGAGAATTCTATATCCGATTCGCGGGAGCTTCTTTCGCCTATCGAGCGGTAAAAATCGAATGGTTTCGCGACTGGTCCTTCTTCAGATTTTCTTCTCGCTCCTCGCGAAATGTAAACCGTCGTGGAATAGTAACGAGGTTTAAAGGTCTATGAAAGGAGGACGCGACGAAAGGAAGAACGACTCCTGGGATTTCCGATTTCTTTGCCAAACGCGAAACGATGTTCCTGAGGGCCCTGCCAACTGCTCGTAAACCACGAAATAATGTTCCCCTTCAAAACGCTGGAAATCAGTCTGCGCCTCGGATTTCGACTTTCAAACGATTCCTAGAACACTATCGTCGACGTTGAAAAATGATTTCTAAACGCAAAAGGCAATGTTTGAGTAAATATTTCTTAAATTACATCGATGAACTTAAATTCTGATGTTTCTGTCTTAATACGCGAGAAGCTTTCGAGCGAAACACTCCGCATCGTTCATTTACCTTCCATTTATCCCAGTCCCGTTAAAATCCTCCCATCCATCGTTTTCCTTCTTCCCTGAAAGTTTGAAAAGGCCGTCTCGAGATCGATAAACAAAATAAACAAGCAGCAACCGTGGCAACTTCGCGCCGTCTTAATCGGTAGATTTACTACTCGATCTTCTTTCACCCAATATTACCTTTCTATACAATTAGTACGCTTTTCGAGCTAACGAGTTTCCGAATAATAACAAGAATATCCATCAAAATCCAGTGTGTACAAATATTTGAAAAATAAATCAAAGTACAAATTGCACCTGGATATTAATATTCTCAAGCCCCCGGGCTCGATCCAGTTCGTAATTAAAATAAACAAATGTTCGAAGAGCGGAGTTTCTGGGGCAGAATTAAACGAAAACGTCGTGGACAGGAAAGGTTTTCGATGTAATTACGATGTACGACAGAGTCGTTAAACCGGAGTTATCGCCTGACCTTGGCTAGAAACCCCGCGACGACATCGAGAAAGCATAAAATTTACAAGCTCATTTCCGGCCGCGCGGTTTTTCCTCGAACGACTTACGTATTTTAATCTCGTCCGCCTTCGAACGCCGATGAAAAAATTGAAAGGGGTCGATCCGTACAATGAAACACTTGTGCAGGCACGGAAGTGCTTTACGATAACAATTCCATTTCCCGTCGAGCTCGATAATCGATTAAAAAAACTGCTAATAATTAATTTTCACGGTCCGAGCTGTACGGGAAACGTATTCTTTGTTTCGACTCGTGCAATTAATTATAGAATAAACCCCGCGCTGAATGGAACGCCCAACAACGACAGTTTCGAGCTTTTTCCAATCCGCTCTTATAACTTTGTTCCTCCTATTTCCCTTTACTTTTCTGCCTATCTTTTGATTTACGTAGCGTTGCGTTTCTTTCTCAAGCGAACAAATAAATCACGTCTCGAACAGCGGCTTTTTGGTTCGACTTACCGCGAGATGATTGATCGCGACATCCAATTACCTTCGGTTTTCAACGAAACAAAGTCGCGTCGTTTCCTTAATTTTAAGGAGTATCTGGACCGGTACCAAAGGAATTTCCACGCGTGGATAGGTCACGGTGGCCGTGGAAACCGCCACGACCTCGAAATTCCCGTCCGCGATTAAATTAGGCGGTACCAGGAGGAATTTCGATACGGGCTTGCGAACCGCTACGCTCGCGAGCATAAAGACCCGTGATCAGCAACGAGTTATATCCGTGTCTCGTTTAAGCTCGTTGAGCGAGATATTAATCTCTCTTGCCGGTTTCCTTTGATGTTTTCGGACTTTAAGCGGGTCAACGGGTAATCCGATTTGGCTGCTCGCGAACGCCAGCTCTTGCGTTTGATACTTAACCGTTGCTTAGGTAATTAAACGGACGCCATTTTGCGCCGTCTCGAATTAACGTTCCTACCTGGATCCTCATCCTGCGAGCCTCTTTTTACCACCCCCCCCCCCCAACGCAACGAAACCTCCTCCTCGCCGCAGATTTTGCAACGCAGTCACTTCATTTCAGATTTCTACTTCAGCGTAGACATACTTCCGAGCAACGTTCCTTGTTACATAATTGTTGTTCAACAATGTTAAGTAAACAGAGGGTAATTGTACAAGTCGAAAAGAACTTCTCGTTCTCGAGATGATCGAACTTTAAGTCGAGTAGGATTTGGGCGACGCGTCTGACCATCCGTGTCCTTTTCTACTTGCAATTCAACGTCGATTTTCTCGAGAACGAGGTCTCCGACGAAAAAATGTTATTCCCCCTGTTTTATTCGTCGTTGTTCGTAGACTTGAATTAGAAAATAAGTTTTTGCAGGATTCAGAGAAACAAAAATTGCAACGAGAGGATGGAATTTCAAATATTGGAATCTCGTGAAACAGTGGCGATCTTAAGGATTCGAGGAGGTGGTTACGGATAGAAAAGAATCGCAAAAGATCGTAAGTTAACCCCGGTGGCCCTGTGTGAGACGGTATTTTAAGAAAGCTCGAAGGTTAATGATAATTTACGTTTCGCCGACAGCGTAAAGGGCTTCGCGGCGCTAACACAAATCGTGGCACACCGTCGTAGCAATAAATTGCTTGCCTAGGAACGAGCTCTTTGCCCCGGCACTCCGTTGCTTCCACTTTACTCTGCAAACCGAAGTGTCGCCGTTTCGCGTAAATTCTGTAGTTATAACCTGGCTTATCGAACTAATAAATAATCGTTTGATACAGCCAGCGATCCTGGCCAACCGGGACTCAAGCACCTGGGTTACCAGGTATACGAAATAATAGTCCCCTCCGATCTATAGTTAAAAGCTGCTAACTTTTTCTAATTTGGAAATGAACACGGAATGCCTTTGATGCCTTTTTGAAATTAATTAATTACGGTCGCTTCCTTGGATCTCGAGTTCCCAAATTGAACGTCCGGACGATAAGGACAGGACACGAGTCGGAATTGATCCGTCGTCGCTGGAGAAAGCTTTGTCGAAGTTTCGAACGACTCTAAGGACGAAGTCCAGTCGCGGAGGAAGGTACAAGGGAGGATCGCTCGAGGGAGCGTGCTAATTATTATGCGGAATGTGTTTCGCCCGAGACTGTGGCTGACCCGAATTAAAACGGACGCAATCGTTATTCACGGAATAATTTGATTAAAAAGTTCCACGGATTTTTCCGTCGGGGCTAATAAAATGGCGAAAAGCTGTACGTTATTTAAGAATGCTTAGAATCTACTCGCGAGCCCCATGCAGGCGGTTTCTCGAGCGTAGTTTTCATTCAAAAACCGCTTACCCAGACCGTGACTTTCCCTTATTAGAGCAGCGTAATTATTTCTATAGTAGTTCGCGATGCCAGATAGAAGGATTGCGTGAAAAGTACGATCACGGTGTTGCATGATTTAATTGACGCGGTGTAGTCGGTTTCGTGACCGCGAATGCAGCCGCGCGTTTATATGTAATTAAACCAACCAACGCGATCAAACGGACGGTTATAGGAAAGTGAGATTTAATTACAGCGAATTGATCAATTACCGTGTGGTTTCTCGAGCACGCTTTCGTGCCGGAACACGGCGCTTTACTTCGTCGCCAAACGGAGACACTATAAATCTTCCGGGTGGATAAAAAAAAAACTAGCTTGTACCGCGGACGACAAGGAATTGACATAATTCTCCTGTTAACAGGTTCCGTGAATGATTCATTAGACTTTCGAAAGCGTCTACGCGGCGAACCATCTGAACGGGGCACGCCTAACGTACGATTGCGCGTGTCTCCGCGTCCGGAGAAAAATAAGAACATTACGGTCACGCGGCCTTTAATTTCGCGTTGCGTATAATTTAAGGGAGCCTGTTTCGAAACCGCGGCCAAAGGTTTCCCGGGGCACGACGAAATTCCAAAGGGGAAATTAATACGCGCGAGCCTGCCTCCTGACATTTACACGGCGCGTTTTTAAGCATCCCTTGCCCTCGACGCGAGCTCGCGAGCTCGCCCGTTGAAAATTGGGGTTAAAAATAGTAAAAAATCGTACGCGGGAAGCGTAGAAACGAAAGATAAAGCGGAGGGATGAATAAGCGGGGTACGTACGTATTCCTTTCACGGAAGGAAGCTCAGGGTCGCGGCCGGTTATTTCAAAAGCGGAGGAAACTGGAACGATTCTTTGCCTTTTTCGAATCTTCCCGGTTCCTCGCACCGGGCCAAAGAGAAAACCGCGTACGATTCCAATTTTCTATCCGCGAGCGGTTCTTTTTCCACCACGATGTCGCGCGACTCAAAAATTATTTCCTCGAAATTTCTTTGACGATAATAACACGACCCTTGAGCTAACAATAAATTAAATTAAATTATGCAAAAGAGATATCGAAGAACCGATAAACCGGACGGATCTCTCTCTGGAAGGTTTGCAACGTTGCACGCGATAAAAACCTCCACAGTTTTCCGGGATCGATATTACGCTATTAGGCAAACAGTTTCACCGGATAGCATCTTCATTCCGACGCGATTCGTCGAATAAGCGTCTAACGATATTTACCGACGCAACGTTCCGCAGCCATCTTCGAAAGCAAACAAAGTAACCGGGAGTCTATTCACGAAGTTTGAGCCGGCCATTGTGAGGCTGGAGAAGAACGCCGTGGAAGCCGGCAACAACGAACGACGCGTCCTGTGAATATTCAACGAGAACGAAATTTGTTCGACCAATTAGACGCCATTGTCATTCTTATTTCGCGGCTCGCTTCATTGTTTCGGCAACTACGAGCTCCGAAGCGTCAAAACGAACAAAGGGATACCTTCGTGGCCCTGGTGTCCCGAGGAAATTCTTCGTCGATTGTGCGATCGCGATTAATCGCCCAGTCATCCGTGGCTGTTCCGTATCGTGGCAACTTCAACGTTCCGGAAATTGTTTCGCCGCGTATCCTTTCGCTGTTGCAACTTCCTCCGAGACGCTCGAAAACACGTCGACCTCGATGATTTTTACGCTCGGGTCCGACTCGATGGGTGGAAAGCGTATGTAATCGATAACACGCTCGAATTTATCACGGGAAATACATACAGATGCGTAACCAGGGAGTATCAAATATCATTCGACGGATCCTGTTGTGCAACCGGACCATGTCGAAGCATAACAATGGACGACTGGTGCATCGTACAATTCGTTAAACCTGCATTTATATTAGGCAGCTTCCGGTCGACCGACCACGTATCGTATTAAACGTATGACCCGAGCGATACGCAAACAAACTAACGAAGTAAAATTCTCGTCGACGGGCGAGTTTACGATCGATCGAATAAATTATTTCGTACAAGGTAACACGACGAAATTTTTTGGGCCGATTCTCACCTGAATGTGGTATCCAGCGTACAGGGTGGACGCAGATCGAATGATCGATCCGTTCTGGCAATTAATCGAATTAAACGAAACGATCGCGTGTAAACGATCGCGGGGCACACACCTTTTTCACTTTCACTCGGCGCTCGACGACTCTCGGGGAACGCGAATGGCCGTCGCTCGTTAGCAGCGATCGAAAGGTCTTGGAGAATTTCCCTAACGGGATTTCTGTTCGCAGGCAAACGTGTAAAAAAAAAAAAAGAATAAAAGACAAACCCGGGGTGAGAAAAAAGGATGCCTCGAGCGTGGCTCCGCGTCGCTGAATATTTATGGGGTCGCATAAACAAACGTGACCGACCGCAATCACCGCGAAATTATTTCGCCATTCGACGATACGCCGCGAACAATTTGCATACCGAAGTATGCGACACTGGCGAGAAGGAGGGCCGCCGGAAAAGGCGATTTAGAACGGCCAAACGAACCATTTAAACTTTCAACGATACAAATACGCCTGCCTGGCTTCCAAATGTGAATTAACATAATTTTTGTTCGTACGCTTAGATTACCATTGCGTCAAAAATATGTAAATTTTTCCTTTTGCAGCTTTATTTCCGGACCAGGGAAACGCGTGTATGAATAATTTAACCAAAGCTAGACACCGTGAGGACACAACACGTATCGTGGCACAAAGAACCGTGCGAATTTTATCCTCTTCAATGAGTTCTCGCGACTGTTAAACTTGGGCGGCCACGGTTTACGTTCGCTTTGAGTGCGTTCTGAAATTCAAAGGAGCAGACCATTCGAAAAGGAACTCCTTGCACCGAGTTATTGAATTCTGTCTCGTTGAAATTAAATCGCTCGAGTAATACGTTACCTTTGGTTAACAGAAAATTCGAATTTCGGAATACGTGTAACGTGTCTGGATTAGGAACCCTGTATATTGTCCGATTGTTACCCGATATTCAAGGGCCTATTACCGTTTGATGCACCGAAACTGCACTATTACATATACTTGGTAAAAATTGCATACGTATTCAATATCGTGTAATTCGGTAAACTCCAGAGGGTTGGATATTGCAAAATGGGCAAATGTAATGAATTCACGCTGTACGAATCGAGATGGTTCGATCAAACGTATAAAGCGTATCGAAATCGTTGAAAAGGAACGTGAAATTTGATAGAGCCAAAGAAGTCGCTTACTGTTATAAACGGTCGGGTTTTCAAGCGAGTTTATTTAAGAATTAAACGTTCTACTTCGCCGGAGATAAAATACGAGTAGGAGGAACTTTCGTGTACGCGATACTCGGTCGAACTGGAAGGAATGAGCTCGTTCGAGTGGATCTAAACGCCAGAAAATCTAGGGAAGAGCTACTTTTAACAAACGGAATGTAGAAGGTTTCCGTTGCAATTGGATCGGGAATATGCTGACCGAAGAAACGGGAAAGTTAAACTTCTTAGACGAATTGAAATTCAACCTCGCTGGGAAAGATGTCTGAATATTTTTGCTCGATCCAGCGAAGAATTTCCCGTGGAAAGTAAGCTGACTCCGCACCGTGGAACGATATTGAGAGAAATAATATAGACAAAGAAACGGAAATAAATGTTATTTTAAAGGTACACGATAAAACGCAATGTTGTAAAATTTTATTGAAACGTATCGTTACGGAAATCGATTAAGTAACCGATTGCAATTCTAATCGATTAGTCCCCGACTCTGATCGAAGTGTTCCCGGCCTGGTGAAAATTTTACTTATTCCGTCGGTGACACGACGCGTTATTTACACGACGCAGCCCTGGGCTCTGGGGAACGGAGAAAGAGGAAATCCAAATAGCGAGATACGCGACACGCGAAAACGAATTGCAACGTCGAGCGCGTGATTTTTGGCGCGAGTAATTCGATTCCTGTCAGAATACCATGGTTTTTCGCGCCATCGCGTTCGAAGAATCGCACGAAGACCATAATAACGAGGCTACAACAGGCGATAATAAAGAAACATAGACACTGCAATCATCTTCACGCAATCTCTGTCGCCCTACGATGCCGAAATGTAGAAACTTTCGACGCCGTATATCCAAACTGTGACGTATTCGCGTGATTTCCATCAACGAGTCAAATCCAATCGTCTTGCACACGAACTAAACTAGATTTCCTATACGAATCAACATCTATGCTCGAAACATAACAAAAATCACAATTCTTCGTTTCATTTTTGCGACCCGTGTTATTTGATTCCGACCGCAGGCCATTGCCAACTATTTAAATCGTGTGAAAAGCAAGAAGCAAGAGAGATTCCGATCTCGCGGAGTTCGTGGCCTTTTAGGGGCAATAAAACACGACGATAAACGGAAACGAACGATGCGAAATTACCGATAGACACGGGATTGCGATTGGTCACGCACGCAGGAAGGAACCGTACAGAGAAGGAGAGAGAAAGAGAGAGAGAGAGACGGAGAGAGACGTAGATACTCGTGAACGTCCGAAACACGCGGGAGTTCCTGCGGAACTGACTGCCACTTCCGCAAGACCGTGGAAAAATCACGAGTCCATCCCCTCCAGTGGTCCCCGGGTCACGTGACTGCAACCCCTCGCGCACCCTCCCGCTCGTGGTTCTACTATAACTGTTACTCTGGCAGTGGCGGTCGATGAATGATCGTCCAAGCCACTGGGGGTTGCGTGCAATTTCGAACATATTGCCTGTTTGTGAAATATTGGGGGTCAGGAGACGCGAAACCGACCAATTTTGCTCTTTTTTTAAGCAAAGCCTTTTACGGATCGCGAAGGCCTTTATTAAGAATTTTTCTAAACCCTACGGGGACCGAGTTATGGACAGTCGTGGACCAGAGGGGAGGAAAGACCTCGTCGAGCATTAGTTTCCCATAGTTTTTTATTGGAAAACTTTTTACTGTCACGACGCGTGGGATGTCACAATTTGGTCGACGCGAAAACTAATAATTGGCGTTGTCGTAACCCGATGTCGCCCGGTGTCGTGAGATTAAATTACCTGGAAATGATCGAGATGGAAGCGTCGTGACGTAATGGCACCAGATGCTACGAGTTTTTACGTAAACTTTGATTTTGGTATTTTGTAAAATTGTCCCAAGAATAAAAATGAAATATTATTGGTAATAGCGTGGGCATACTGCGGTATATGCATGCCACATTCATACGGTCAAAAGTTTACTGTACGAATAGTGTATGTCCTTTGGCATGGCCACACAACGTTTGCATAGAATATTAAATTAAGAGACAGAGTTCGGAGTGTCCGGTAAATTCAAACGTCCGTAAAATAACGTCTACACGGAACCAAAACGGAGTTAAGTTCTAAATTATGTACTTTCGAACATAGTAAAATCCCTTTTTACGTTAGAAATAACAAATCCAGCACAAATTGGGAAAACTAGCAAACTGCACATATGTTTACCTTGTTCCTCGTATCAGAAAAAAACCAATAACGACTCACCTGCAACAGAAAAAGAAAAAGGGAATGTAATTAAACTATATCGCTTGAAAACTACAATAATATACCGTCTCGCTGAGATTAAAATTCAAACAAGAAGTAGAAATTCCGGAGACGAATAAAATCGAAGGGTGTTATCGAACGAAAGAAGGTAGACACCGATCTACGGGGCACTCGAATTCGAAGTAATATGACGTTTCGATCGTGTTTCTGCTCCGTAACGCCCAGTCTCGCGCCTCTTTGATCCGAAGATCATGATTATGAGCTACCCC
Source organism: Colletes gigas (assembly GCF_013123115.1). NCBI lineage: Eukaryota > Metazoa > Arthropoda > Insecta > Hymenoptera > Colletidae > Colletes > Colletes gigas. Next base: position 1,507,194 of record NW_025106665.1, read on the forward strand.
CCAACGCGCCGCTATCGAGGGAGTATTGGATTCGGAGTAACTAGCCCTCTCGTCGTCATCCGAGTCACAAAGGGACGAGTCCGGGAGACCTGCCAGACTTCAGTCGACGCGAGGAACATCTCCCCCGGGGGTTATTTTCGCTGTCGTAGTCTAAAATCGTTGTCAAGTCAACGAGATCCGTCTTCATTCGCGGTCCCGGTTTCAGTGTCGCGTTTTACTCGAACGAAACCAACACTTTTCACGCAATTTCGCGTTACGTCTCGGCCCAATTAGAACCGTATAATTATGGTTGACGCGATATTTGTCGCTGACCTTGCTGATCCGGCGGGCCTGACGGCGTCGTACCGAACGCTGAGCTTTCGTCGCTGATTCCTCGGGCTTCTGAGAGCTTCTCTGGCATCCTTGGAGAGCTTGACGCTGCCACGGGAGATTTGCGAGCTCAGCGGCTGATAAGTGTCCGCGTTGCAGCGACGGATGCAGCCGCAGCAGTTGGACATCGCGTTCCCGGGACGCGGAAAAACTGGAGCGTTCTTTCGAGCGCGTTGAACTGCGATGGAATACGGTTCGACGAACTTTACACGGCCTCGAGGATCCCCGAAAACGCGGTGCAAACGCGAAACCCGGTCGAGCTCGCGTATCGATTCGCGGATCGTGGCGTCGGGCGTCTTCTTTCGAGCTTCGAGGAATCTCTCGTCTCCACGGCGTCGTTTGAACGCGTTTCGCGCGAACAGCTGCGAATTGCAACGCGGACACGACGGCTTCCGGGTTCCTTGACACGTCCCTCGCGACCGGATTCGTAAATACCGTCCGCGCTTCTCTGGAATTTCGGGAAACGGTTCGAGATTTTCGGATTTAATTGGACAATTATTCGGAAGAGGCGAGGATTTCGATTGCACGGCGATCGTAGAGCGTTCGCTCGAAAGATCTTGCGTTTAATAGCTCTGTGTCATCGAGAAATCTATGGGATTTTTTACGTATTCGATGGGGTCTCTTCGTGAACGTATAAAAACGTATACGACGCAAGTTAGACTAGAATACCCAAAACACAAAGGGTGATCAACCCGTTAACCAAAGAAGTATTATTATCGTTATTATTATTGAAATTCGAGAAACACGAGAAGCCAGGGACGAAGGTTGTAACTGGACAGAACGCGAAACAATGCTGCTGGCGAACCGGTTGCGCCGCCGATTGCTCGTCGTGCATTTCAGGCACGTATATGCATAGAAAACGTCGTTCGCGGTACAAGCTTTTTATTCGTTTCCCATCCTTGTCCCCCCGTTGTTCTCGTGCCTCGTCGCCCGACCGGACCGGCACCTTCGATAATTGTTCGAAGAGTCTTAATATTCAAGCCGCGCCCGCTACGCTGATTCTACATCGCGTACGAGCCTCTAACGGTTTACGATGCTCTTTCCGTACCACCGCGCGTCCATTCTTTCGATTTTTCTGCCCGCCCGAACCGTCGTCGATCGAATTTAACGCTCGATAAAAGACAGGATAAATCGGGTACGGGTTATTCCACGAGAAATTGCTCCTATTCGATGATCCTTTTGGAACTCGGACTCTCGACCATTCTACGACGAATCCAGTTTTCGGCAATAAACGAATCGCGAAAGGAAATGGAAAAATGCGTGGAGATCCTTGGCGTTGTTAACGCGCGAGCGTAAAATATTTACGAGAACACCGGTCAACGAAATTGTTAAATTTTCATCGACGAGGTAGAAACGATTTCTCTTCGTTGGATCGCGAATCTTTTGCCGGAGCACACAGAAAATCGACCGTCGAATTTCGATCGACGGATTCGCGAGTCGTCGGGTTCTTTCGCGGCGGCAGTTTGAAACGGTACTGACCGAGAGAACTTCGCTCCGAATGAACCGAGGAACGAAGACATGGAAGAGGGCTCGAAGAGGAGCGAGGAGTAGAGGAGACGCACGTGTTCGCGCGTATGTCACCTAGGGATGTTTGTACGCGGCTCCGGCTCGATTTTATGCGACCAACGCACCGTGGGGTAACGCGCGAAAAAGCTAGCCAGGCGCCACGAAAATTTCTATCGCAAATTAAACTTCGAAACTATCGTTGCAAGTTTTTTTTATGGAAAACTTCGGTGACTTGTACTATTACAAAGAGGCGGGCGTCATTTGGGAATTATTTGGCATCCTTTATATTATGGTTGGAGGTACTATAAACTGCTGAATAGTCAACGTCAGTTCGTGTAGCTCGACTTTAAAACGGTGAAGATTTTTTAAGTAATCTGAAGCCTGCAGCAGTGTACATACATACATCTTACAAGAGTGTCACACATCATTTAATCGATACAGTGTAACATAGCAAAGACGATGGTTTGGAATGTGACAGTGAATGGTCCAGAAGGGAACAATTTAAAGTTCTATAAATAAGCGTCGTATTTAAGACGACACGACGGTCTTCGTGGTCCAGAATTCCGCGCGAGACTAAGAGTGGATCGCGGGTTGTGGCAAACTTCGTTCATAGATCTCCCTAATTTGTACGAGACTCTCGGAATTTTAGAGAGTCGGGAATTAAGTAACGAAATGTTTTTAACGAGACGTGAGAACGAAATTAAAATGATACGCCGTATGATTCACTGGTAAGCAAAATGGCTTCCGTCGAGAGTGGCTGGTGAAAAACCGCAAGTAACAAACTGTGGATAAAAACGTAGCGTCTATTTCGATTCGCGACTGCAAGCTTGATCATTGCTAGGCGATCGATGTCGATTACCCCTTCGTTCCACGAAACGCAACAGGATCGACTAGTTCCCCTTTAAACGAGATAATTTCGCGCAATGACCAGCCCTTTTGTACTTTTACTGAGCTCGCCGGCCGTGTTAGAGTAAAGCTGGTAAGTGTTTCCCAGAAGGCTGCACTGGCAACTTCTTTGCGCATTAGGCAGTGGCACGAAAACACCGTGGAAATAAGAATTCCAGGTCCCGGCGAAGGAACTCCGGTTCTTTGACGAGCAACAGCATTAAGCGCAACGAAACAAGAGCAGAAACTGAGGCTGCACGATTGAGAAACTGCAAAACAAGCTGCGCTCGAATTATAACCCGACGAAAGAATCGACACCGGGGCGTGCTAACTTCCATTAACTAGATCCCAACACTTTGTATAATCTTCTCGTAGCATTCGAAAGAATTTACCATTTTTATTTCGTACAGGGTTCTCTGGTTGTTTTCGAACGTCCAACATTGGCACCGAATTTCGTAAGAGTAAAGTGCGCTTGCAAAGCCGAGAATACACGGAATATATTAACCTTTTGCACTCGAATGGCGAGTGAGAGGCGACGATAACTGTTCATGTTTGACTCGAATAGTTTCCTAGAGACACGATGTCACTTAAAAATTTCTGTACGCTCTGTGTTTGTACAAAAAATTCTTATTGACTCGGTGAAACTAATAAAGGAAAATTTGTTTCCTTCACGTTGAAAAGAAAATTAGTGCTTTTCTGTTTCGGAGCATTCCGTTTTGCCGCGTTAATTACAATTACGGGACACCGTGTAGAAATATTATTCCCCGTCGTTATCGGGCCGCCAGCCGGAGAGACGAAACGCAAAAGAAGCTGAAGTCCCGAGGAACGTCCGGTTGTTGATCTGGCTGGCCGACAGACTACAGAAGTGCATGTGTCGGGAGAACGCACTCGGCGAGTATGCGCCGCTGATGAACGTTCTTATGCGGATGCGATCGCATATGTTCGCCAATGGCGTAGCAACCGATCATAACTCAACGCGAATACCTTTTCTGTGGCCGATCCGCCGCGACCGTACCATAGTTAATCCGTTAGGCGCGATATAAGAAGCAGAAGAGAACTCGTCTCCTAACCGCGATACCCACCTTTTCAACCTCCGTTTTCTACAAAATATTAACGCGATTCGAAGAATTTTTTAAACGAGAATAAAATTTCATTCGCAGGTTACTCGATTACAATTTGTCTGCTTTCACGGCCAGTGTCTTCCGCGTTCGATGAATATTCGGGAACGTGAACGCGATGGGAACGAATTCCCGTCGATCGCGTCTAAATCCGTGACGCTCGCATTTAGGACAGAATTTTTCATTAGCCCCCCTCTCCCCCTTGTGACGAGTCGACGCGACAGCAGTATCATTTTAATTGCAGCGTGATCAATTAGCTAGAAGCAATTCCATTCGAACACGTTACACGAGAAACGAGACGATCGACGCCCGGATATATTGGAATTCCATAACGACGGCCATTGTGCGCGTCGATGAAATTAAAAAATATAATAGCCGAGGGATGTTCCGGGCGTGCGTGAAAATCGCTCGTAATCGTTACTCGCCAGTAAATTTTAATCGAGAAAATAATTGTTGTCCTGTAACTTTGTTTCCGTTGTAACAGGGTCTCCGCGTTGTTCTTGTAAGCTATCAATAAGGAGAGTTGGTAGTATCCTTTGTTAGTATGTGAGTAAAATCACAAGACCGTTCGATTATATCGACGACGTCCGAAATGAAAAATTCCACGTAGGATAGTTCGAGCGTGTCGTTGACGCGGACGTTTGAACGATTCCCGCAAATATTGGGCCGACGTTTAGTGCGATCATGCGAGTACCCCTGCTCGTCATAATGAACGTACCAGGGGGAGGCGTTCGAAAGGCGTTAAAATTAGTTTTCGCATCATCGAAACGCGATCCCAGCCTACGGTTGCTCGATACGATTTTCGCGAGTGCTTCAGAAGCGAAATTAAATCGAGTCCAAAATTAACCGTATCCAATCGTTATCGACGTGACGGGCAATTAGAATTTCTTTTTTTCTACACGGGGTGTCCCTGAAATCGGAACCAAAACGATCGAAGGACCATTTTTCAAAGTTCATCGCGCCAAAGAGTACATAAAATAAACTTTGATCCGCGATGCATCCTGTACACTTGTTAGTAGAATACATCGCGGGGCGAAGACGTCTGCCTGGAACCCGTGGTTGAACAAAATTTGCGGAGAACAAATTTGTCGTTCCGGATACGTAAAGCCTCGTTGAAGTTCACGTTCCGTAGCATACATAAATTTCGAACCGGTGGTCCGAATTCTCGCGATGTTTTACCGTTTGAATTTTACATTCCTCCTCGTCTAGCTATCGTGTTCGTTAATAAAACAGCGCGGTCCAAAAGGCAGACGTCCGGGAACGCGGTGGAAATTCGGAAAATTCGGGAAAGGAATGCACGCTCTCCGAGAGGCAGTCGACGTTAGATAACTATTGCTCATAATTGCACCGACGTTTCGACTGCATCGACGCAAGTTCCGCCGAAAGCTTCGATTAAATTGCAAAGATTCTGTACCGTGGGAGCTCGATTATTGCAAATAACTGGGCGCGTGCGCGTGGAATTTTGCATTTTTCAGCACACTTCCGACGATCGATGTGAAATCGATTTACAAAGAAACGCACAATCGCCCTAATAACGTGGATATTATGTCAAAGTTTTTTCCAAACCGGGAGTTTCCCGGGACCAGGGCAAATTTCGAGCGTACGAACGAATTTGGAAAGAAAAAGAGGAAAGCTGGAAATCGCGAAAGGTGCATTCGCACGCACTCGCGGGGAAGACACGTGTTCGCCAGAAGCGCGACGATCTCACGCCTCGGCGATCCGGAAACGGTTTTTCTCTTTTTTATATTTTTTTACACTTTTTTGCTCCTTCCATCTGCGCGAATAAAAGCTCGCCTCTGGCGCAATATCGAGCCATCGCGAGAAAATAAAACACGCTCTCCGGGGCCAGAATCGAATCTCCGTTTCGGAGCAAATTCGCAATATTTTCGCGCGTACGTCGGAAATTCTGCAAATCTACCTTCCGGTTAAACGAGAATGAAATATTAGGTTGACGCGCGTGAAAAAGTGTCGTTTTTTTTTCACCGAGGCGCGCGAATTTTTTCCGTTACGACTCGGATGGAAGTTAAAAACGGATTTCGTTCGAACACGTTCGAACGGTCAATGTGAAAGTTAACAGCTGATTTCGAAAATCCGATTGTTTTTTAACCATATCACGGAATTTCTTCTTGAAGTGAAATGGAAATTGTTGATATTTTAAGACGACTGGCATGGGGGTCACTGGTGACCGGCGCTTGAATAGTTTAGTTTACGAAGGCAACCGAGTTTAGGGTTGTACGGGAGCATTTTTAGCCACAAAACGGAGGGGCACGATTCCACGTAAGGCGTTCCCATATTTCGTTGCAGTAAACCGAGTCTCATTGTCGGGCGAAGCCCCACCGACTGTCCCGGCCAATATCCTAAGCTGCACGAGATGCTTGAATTATTTAACCGTGCATTCGTTGCCCGTGGCCCTGTTGAAAATTGGGAAGCGTTTTCCGAGGAATTACAGTGGAACCCAAGAGTCGCGCAAGCTCGCAGAGAAACAAAAGACTAGAGAATAAGGTTCGTCGATGCGAAAATCAGACTTGACACGTACGCTCCTTCGTTAAAACTCTCTAAAATCGTTTATCGGTTCCCAACAAATTAACGACAAAGAGAAATTAAGTGCTGACTTTCCTGTAATATTGACAGTAAGATCTGCTCGATATTTTCAGACCAGTTTAAGCTCTATTTCGAGAAATATAAAAGTTTTTAGTTTGAGTCAGCGTTTGTCCTCGGGGCTTAGGCTACTCGCGTTGCTTTCTATCCCCGTTCAATCTTCTCGACGTACATGCCAGCCTCGGATCGACGCGAAAAAGTCGATTCCAGGAACAAATGTGCCACCGTCTCTCGTTTGAAACCCTCCGAGCGGACCTGAGATTGAACGTTTTAACGAAGCACTGCTGTATTTCGTTTTCATGGTTACAGCTGACCGGTACATCCGGCGAGAGCTTAGCCGGACTTTTAACGGTATTGGTCCAACTTTACAAGCGAGCCTCGAGCACCCGAGCCGGGAAAAAACAAGCTGCGAAGGTGCAAGGGAATTCCACCCCTATTGGAAGCCATACACGTACTCGCGCGGAAATTCACCCTTTCGTTTACCGCAAACTACTCGCATCGTATGTTTTCTTCCTTCGAATTCACTCAACGGTTCCAACGAAAGGTTCGGATAAATGTTTTTCAGTGGAACAGGTTTCAATTATGCCAAAGATTTCGTTTCGTTGTCAGCTGCTTCCTTTTTCGATCGCATTTGTTCAGCTCGTGTGCTCGGATCATTGTGCTTGAAATATATATTTTATCCGAGATTGCCAGGCGAATATGGTAACAAAAAGCAAGCATCCCGGTGACGAGGATCAACGAAAATGATTAAACGGTCGCGGAGGAAGGAATTTTAATTCCTTGGCATCGTGTTACGTCGTTTCTACATTTCCCCGCGGGATTCTCGACGTCGCGCGCTTTTCAATTGCCTCTCTCGAGAGCAGCGAGCTCAACGTCCTCGCAGCTTTTCTAATATCTGTACGAGAACGCTGGAAAGCGACGAAACGAACCCCGACCGGGGGCGGAGTAATTGTTTGTCGTCGACCCGTTACCCCCGTCCTCGTCGTCCCCGTTTGTGCAGCAATAATTTCGTTGCTGTAATTTAGCTGCGAACGACGAGCCGCCGCGAGAAACTTGCCGCGCGAAAACCGGCGTCTTAAATCCTACGGGCCGAGCCCAGTCGTTCGCCGTCGTTTTCGTTAGCAGGCCCTTTGTTGCGAGAAATCGCGAAAGGATCGGTGCAAATTTCCAATTGCGTCTCGCAATTGAATTCAACGTTAAAGGACGAGCCAACGTTTGGTACAATATAAATTTTTAATCGCCCGGAGCTCCGAATCCACTTTGAAAAATTTGTTTCCTAACCCTTTATCGTTCGATCGCAAATAACACGCAGTGCTCGCAAAGATGTATCGATTTCCGTGTAGACGAGACTTATTGACGAAAGACAAATTTTTCGATTTTGACCGCCTAGCCGCGGTTGGCGACCGTGTGATACATCGACGCCAATATCCACCTGTTTGGCATGAAATACGAAAGCACGCTGTCGTTGCACGCTTCCGTAGATCTTCGATATTGCTCGGCCGGGCTGAGTTACGGGAACGTTGCCATTTTGAACGTCGGCTCGCTCATTGAATACACGGATATCGGCGTGTCCATTTGTTGGAAAGCCAGAGCCGTTTCGTACGGTCCTGGTCCCTTGGTCGACGCTCACTTTCGATCCCGAACACGCTCGCGAATCGTTGTTGCCCCCGAGCGAACCATGAACCTAGATCTCGCCCCGATTTCCTCGATCGCCAGCGAACATTCTGGGAACCGTTCGTGGCCGGAATCTTTGCGAACGTAGAAGACACCATTTACGAAACGCTGACACGATAATTTTATGTCCTTTCGCGACTCGAGTTCTCCCCGAATATAAATATCGCTTATGTTCCGAATATTTGGAAAACTTCTTCAGCATGAATGATGGATCACGATGGATATCGATCGCTATCTTCGGGCTACTAAGGTTACGAATTTAAAGGACATTAAATCTTCCGATGTCATCGTTCAACGTCACGTCGACATACTATGATTCCGAATCCCGACGTCGCGATTCCATTTCCATAGGGTTATCGGTTTTCCGTTACTGCGTTTACCCCGTCTCGATTCTACATTTTCGACAGAAAACGAGCAACACTCGCGCCATTTTGGGCTCAGAAAGACGGAATCGAAATGTCAGAGAGACCAGTACCGCGAGAACGCGTCCTTCCACGACGTTTTACACGCTCGTTGCCTTTTATCTTTTAACGATCGACCACCTGTCCTCGATCCTCGAGTACTCGCGGTACTTTTGCGCTCACCTGAGACGCGATTGTTTCGCGTGCCGCGTTAATCGAGCGTGTAGCCTGCCGCCGAAGACACCGCGGCAATTTCAAGGCAAGAAGATTCTTCCACGGTGGCGAGAAAAGAAAAAAACACACCGTCGTGGAAGAGGGATCGCCACGAAGCACGGTCACGTCCGATCGACGATCCAGCCAGCGAAAAATCAATCGGTCCGAGTGCTCCGAGGACCCCTTTTCTTCCGTCGGTGGTGTTCTCTCTGGCTCGATTTTATCGTCCTCCGTCCTCCAGTTCTGCACGCGTCATTTAAGCCTGTCCCGAAAACCGGAAGTCGATACGCCGCTGCTCGGTCTACCGCGCTCTGCCGTCGGCGCATACCCTATGCACGCAACGTTCGACCAGCTCCCTCGTAACTTTCAACTTAAAGCCGCGTTCCCACCCGAATACGCCCTTTCCGTCGGGGATGTTTCCATTTTTCCAAACAAGAACCTTCCAGGACCTTATTTTATTCGACTGCGCGAAGGATTAAGGAGAATAGGATCGTGAATGGTTCGCAGAAATCATTTTTCATCCCCCATTCTTTCAAATTAAGAAAACTAAGATTCCTAAAAAAATCCATTGTCGAGTAATGGTAAATTCTACTGGAAATAACAGGGAATCGATTTGAAACAGAAAAGTATTTCTATCGCTCGGAGTAGTGCACCCCTCGAAGCTTTTATCGATCACAAAGGCGGTCGTTTCGAAAGAGGAAATACGAACGCAGCGAAGAAAAAAGAAGCGAAAAAGGGATGAGATATCGAGAATAAAGGAACCTATGGACCGCGCGATGCTACTAGCTCTCATTCGAACGTACTTGGCAATGGAAATTCGTACGCTTCGAATTCATCGTTCCGTACGCTTGTTTTTCCAACTTTCGAGTCGTCGAAAACACGTGCAAACGATCCCGTTTCTCTTCTCGCGCCCATCATCGATCCCCGTCGCGGATAGGATTCTTGGCTCGCTGACGAAGTTAACAGAGATCTTCAAATTTTCTTCAAATTCGTTGGCCGTTATTGGAACGAAGTTTCGCTGGTTTCCGTTCGAAAGCACCCGAGGCGCACGCGGAAGACTGAAATTATAACGGAGTTTCAAGAACGCCCCGCCGCGCGGAGAATAAAAGAACACGCAGTTTCATTCCGCGTTGCGTTCACCATCAAATTTTTTTCTGCGTGGCCGTGTTTTCCCCCACGACACGTCCGCTACACCCGTTCGTTCCTTCCATTCGCTTTCTCCGCGAAATACGTTCATTCTACTTACGCTTGTACAGACTCCGTACTGCCATAACGAAATTGATTTTTCCCAAAAGACGGACTCACCCATATCCGTCGAACGTTCATAGTTTCCCAAGCGGGAAAATCAATAGAATGGGGATAATTTTGTAGAATGGCACTTTTTAAGAAGTGGCCCATTCGTCGATTGTTTGGTACGGTTCAAGTGCAACGTGGACGCGTTCGGATGCTGAACTCGACAAGAAAGCGTGTAAATGGGCACGCCGGTAACGGAGAAAGAGCAGGAGAGGAATGCGGCGCGGGTACAAACATCAAAGTGAAACGAGACGGTGAGTTGTCTGGCCGCGAGCGAGCAAACGCGTTCAATTCGCCGGAGTCTTACGGCGTTATGAGCCATTGTCGAGGCGCGCCCCTATCAACGAAGAAAGGATCTCATCGCGCGTGTTCGAGTCTCGTTCTTCCTGTTGTTTAGACAAAACCGCGAGGCAATCTCGTGGGAACTGCTGAAATTTTTCGAGGGACCCGTGGAAACGCAAACGGATTCGGGCAAGTGGGTCGTCCCCGCTTTCTCAGCGCAGGTAAAAAGTCCCACAGTCCGACGAAACCGCGAATCTTACCGCAACTAACGCGAAACTTCAATATAAATTATCACTTTTATCGTCCTGAAGATTTAGTTTGAAATCCATAGATTGTTATAGGCGCCTTTGGTAGTCAAAGGGTTAAATAACTTGTAGAATTTTTGTATTATGTTATGGTAAAAGAATTTGTGCTTGCTCCCCAAGGATGAATAAAAAAGTGAGCAGAAAAATAGCAGTAGTCGATCTTGTAACGTTGCCATTTGGAGCGGTTTATTCGCGTTTCGTTCTCGACGCGCCACTAATTAAACCTAGCGAGGTCGGATTGCAATTTACAAGAGTCGTTGAGATTTAATATCCTGGTATCTCCGGGTCATCGGTATATTCGTTCCTGGGCAAAAAGATACCACGAGTGTGCTATCTTTAATTTCTCATGCTGCAGGTAAGATAGCTCGAAGGTTGTAAAGCAGCATGTAAACGTTGCGTCATACGAGCATATAAAAACCAATATACAGCCTCTGACGAAAGTATTCGAAGACGCATGCATGTTCATGCTGGATTTACAGTCGTTAATTAGGATATAATTGCTAACTGACTCTTTTGATTCTCCCAGCTGTATCCTTCGAGATGCTGTCGATCTCGGTTCAGTTTCCCAACGCTTCCACTTCGAAAGTGGTCCGCGACGAGCGATGACATTGTTCCCGATACGAGACGAGTAAACCGTGGACCTTTATTTCTCGGTATCGGGTCGCATTATCGCATTCCCCGCGGAATTCCACGAGCGGCTCGCTTCTAATTCGAGTCGCGGGTAAAAATGGTCGTCCGTCGGAACGCGTTACAAGCCGAGCGTGGCCGCGCGAAAGGCGATTGCGTGGCGTTGCGTTCGTGTGTTTGTGCAAACACGAGAACAAACGTCCACCGATAAGGACACTCAGCGTCAAACCGACTAGCGCGATTGCCCGGTTAAACCCGTTCGAGGATCTCGCGGACAAAATCCCGGAGCCGTTCGATTGGAAGTAATCTCGATCGATCGAGTTTAGCGACGGATCGTTATCCCGTACGGTTCGATAGGGCGAAAAAAAAACCATTTTGTAATCCTTTACTGCAACTTCAAACGCGTTCGCTTTTTCGCGACCGGTGTTATCTTCGGTGGCGTATTACAGTGGAACTCCATTTATGCGAATCCACCGTACGATAAGCAGTTCGTATAATAGGAGCCCACGGGATTACCGATTCTAACTTTTCACTCGGATAACTCGGAATTCTGGTTCCGATAAGTGGATTTAATTACGCTGTTTAATTGATCGATAGATCGTATAAGATTGGCTTGGTCGAAAGTAATGTTTCTTGGTAATTTGAGGTATTAAAAATTATGATACATAGCGCAAGATCGACGATCTTTCTCCCCGCTGGCGTAGCTTCGCAAATATCAAAACTGGTTATTGTTATTTGTTCGCTCGGTGGACAATTGCTTTTTCAATATCACCCGGAACACGGCGCTACGTATTCTGCGATTGATTTTTGTTTACTAATTGGTATCAGTGTTTATTCTATATTTATTCTTTTATTACTCGCACACTCGAATCAAAGTACGATAAAACGTCGAAAAGGTTGCGTCGGAGCACGCAGTTTCGATACACCGGCGCTGATAACTCTGTAAATATTAATTTCACAGCTCGAGCGACATCGAATAACTATTTAAAGTTTTCTTCGTCGCCGAAAATATTTGTCGAAATCGTATTTACGAACTCGTGGAAGCAACTCCAATCGCATGCCCTGCTCCGTGTATTTATTTCGAAGCGACAGACATAAATCTAATAAATAATAGTTCCAGGAACTCGTTATAACTCGGAAAACGAAGCCCCGGTAAAACGCTTCCTCGCGTGACATTTTTTCCTTGCCGCGAGTTCTCGCCCCCGCGAACTATTAATATTTAATCTGCATACGTTTATCGTCCATTTTCGCGTAACGATTTCTGACCCCATTTCCCTCGAAGAAATCAAGGAAACTGCGCTCACGTTCGAATAAAAATTCGCGAAAAAATCTTCTCGCGAACTTCGACGGAGAGCATTTTCGAAAGTTCGCCCTTAATTTCGTACAATTTCGCACCGGGTTCGCTGCAGCGACGACGGGGGCGTCGTAAAGCGCGAAATTTCGAGCAACGACTTATGCAAATTCCCGTCTTTTTTAAAGAGAAACTACGACCCAAGTTATTACCAAAGTTTCATACATAAAACATTCCTGGTGAATTTTTCGCTGACTTTTATCATCGCCTACCGCGGTAACACAGATTCCGCGGGAGCCAAACGTCCGGCGACTTACGCTCCAAAACGAAAAACTGACGTCCATTGTTCTCACGGCGATCTCCTCGCACTTTATCGCGGCTAATTCGCTTCAAAGTCTGCGAGAACGGATTCTTATTCCTCGACTTCTGTTCCTGGCTTATCTCTACCGCGACCTCGGTTTCGCGGAACAATGAGACACGAGTGAAAAGAAGAACCGCGGATTCCACCGAACCCCCCTGAGAAGAAAAGCGATTCTTGAAACGAAGCACACAATTTTCTGAACGTAAATTGCCACTCGAAAGAGTATCTTGAATATTTCTTTACGACGAAAACTCGACGAAGTAAAAATTATTATAACAAGAAGCGGTGACTTTCCATGTGTTTTGTGTCTTTACAGACCCCGATGGGGGGTCGAACGCCCCCCGTTGAGAATACCTGGTTCGAGGAACGATCTACTTTTGTCTCGAGCGGAAAACACGACTCTCGTTAATAAGCGACTCGCCGAGTGCCAAGCATCGAGATCGAATCTACCGAGGTTTTATCGTATTCACAAAGTAACAATCTTATCGCCTCCGGGGAAGCTCCGTTACTCAAATGGACGTCAACGAAAGACCTGGCCACGGATGCTTTCGTTAATCTTGCGGTCGACCAAACACGCGGAAGGCACACCCTACGAGCATTCGAAATCGCTGGTAATGCATTCCGCGCGAGACACCGTGTACTTTACGAGTTTCGACTTGGCCACGGTGTAATGAATGCAGTAAAGGACATCTGTACGGGCACTTAGCGAAGATATTGCGAGCGTTCGCGCGTGTCGTCGATCCCAGCCATTATCCGGGAGGAAAATTGCCCCGAGAATATTCTACGAAAATATTAGAAAAGCCTACGCGGTGCGCCAAGCGACAAACTTTTCAGTGACGGTGTACGATTCTCGTAAAAAAGAAAATCATATTTCCGGTGAGAATGCATAGACACGGGCGCGTAAATGGGACCAAGATGGCGTAACTCGGTATATTGCGTACGATATTAAAAAAGTCTGTGTCGTTGACGGTCGAGAGGAATCGACGAAACGGTGGGCCGCGTAAATGAGTAAAAATTCAAAGCTAGGATCGAGGAATCGGTCGCTGGAGGTTCGTGCAAAAGCGATAAACTCCATTCTTCGGTAAGAACGCGAGAAGAGACGCAACATTCCTCGGAGAAGAGAGCGGACACTCACCTTTGGCTGCGGTCTCAGCTTCTGCTACGTCGGTCCGCCTCCCGGCAGTCGGCATCCTCCGTTCTCGTCCTCTTCGTTATCCGCTCCCGCCACTTTACGCGTATATACATACGTAATCGGAAACTCGGACCTGCGACAAAAAGTCCACGGATTAGTTTCACCATGGCCGATCTACAGCACCGTGGTCGTTACAACCGCCCCGAACGCTCCACACGATTAACCCTATTTTTCCCAATGGCTAGACACTACACAGGGTGTTTGGCCACCCCTGGGAAAAATTTTAAAACGAAAATCAAGAATATCAATTTCTTGATTGAAGCTTCGTTAAAAAGTTTATAAAAAATTTCAAATCATTCACGGAAAAATTATTTTCGATCGCGAGGGTCAATTGCAATCATTTTTGGTGAATAGACATACCCCCGAAATCCTACCCGCTTTCGAGAAAAAAATTCTTTACCAAAAATATACTGTGTGGCCGAAAATGTTTCTATAACTTTTTAACGAAGCCTCGATCATCAAATTAGTGTCCTTGATTTTCGTCTTATTTTGCCCTGTAGAATCTCCCATTAAAATTTTTCCCAGTGTTGACCGAACACCCTGTCTACTCTTTATCTTGGAGGGTTAAAAGATTGAAATCATTCAAATACAATTTTTAAGAAGCTTCCCCGATACCCTGAGTTAATTAAAATAAATTGAAAAACGCTTTCGTCATAAATTTCGGGAGCAGAATTTGAAAAAGTAAGGATCGTGACCACTCAGCGAAATGAAATGGGAAAAAATTTATTATAGACCAGAATACTTTGCGTGGGTCCAAACGGACCCGGAGTCGACGGTTACGTTAACGTTTAATCGCGTAAAATTGATTGAAAATACCTTTTGCGGTAGTGATATAATGGACGTAGCAGAAAGAAGTTTATTTCTTTATTTAATCGACGATCGAACGATCATTCTCTCGGCGCGACCGAGTGCTAACGACACGACAAGAATTCGAGAGTCCGCCCACCATTGAAATGCCTACCTGCCCGAGCGGTTCTCTCGAGGTTATGAGTCACGAGGCTGTCGCACGCTTTGCTAAATATCTCGACATTTTGTCACGCGTTGTTTCTTCCCTTGATCGCGGCACGTTCGACCAGCTTCGCGTTTTTCTGCGTTTTACTCGCTCCGGGGAACGAGGACGACCAAATAAACAACGCGACTGTTTACTCTACGCTTACGCAGTTGCTAACACAGGGTGTCCGTTTATTCAAGAACGACGAACGAGAACTTTATATTTCTTAGCCCATCTTTTCTACCAAACAAGGCACTGACTCGATTTATAGATTTTTCTATCGTTCTGCCATGCCCGCCGACAACGAACTATATATGTGAACTCACCGTGGTTCGATATCGTCGCACGTAGGACGAGACGCACAACAATGGACGTCCAAGAAACAATCGGTGTGATTCACAAATTTTATCTCACTTCACTTGCTCCACGCACATAAATGGACTCCCTTTCTTACTTTCGGTAAGAAACTCACAAATTCCACGGTACGCGTTCCGCTCGAACGCCACGTTTGATCATCGATCTATCATTTAAGACGCGTCCGCATCAAAATCTCCATTGACCGCATCGCGACACAAATCGAACACGAAGAAATCACGATGTCACTTTCCCGACGATGCGAGTTTCACAAATGTTTCGCAGCTGTACGAATCCCTGTGAAAGTGGACGTCACTCGGCTCGGTCGACGAACGAAGAGCACCTAATCGCGAAAATATCGTATCGTAGCGTGATCAGCGAACGAAAGGCGAAAGATTCTCAGAATCGAAAATACGAGCGCATTTTTATTGGCTTTTCGTTGACGGTGATAAAATATCGCGGGGCAAAGCGAAATATGAAATGTAGCTACTGCTTCCAACAGCTTGTAAAGCATCGTCCGATGTTCAAGGAGATCGATTTGCGTTCGTCGCTCGGGAGAAATCGTTTCCCATGGAAATACCGATCGCGTCACCGTAAACGCGACCGCTGAAGCCCTCCGCGAGGTGTTTGACTTTAACTAAGCATACCTGGTGATCATTCGAAAAATAAAAACAGGTATATCGATATTAACGGGAGCAGAAATTTCAACTTCGAAAACAAAGCGTAGAGTCTGTTGGAAACGGAGAACACGAAACACGGTTCACGGATGCTAACGTTGGTCGAACGCGAGCTATCGCACAAAGACTGGCAAGCATTTCCAGAGATCGCAGTGACAGCGAGTCGTAACTGGTATCCGAGCGTCAGGTAAAGAGGGACGCTATTCGAAAACGGGATTATCTTTCTCGACGACGGGCGTATCGTGGTTGAAATCGCAGGCACGATATCCGACGTTTCCATAGAAACAGCCTCGAATTCACTGATCACGGTCGACGGTATGAAATTCGTCGAAACGCGATCGCCGCTGCAGAAGCAAAACTACCGAACGTACCGATTACAAATCGTCGAGCGAGGATGTAACTCCCAGATAATCTCACTCGCGGCGCTCACAAATCAACGTACATGGCCACGGAGAGTCGGTTCACGGCGCGAAGTGAAATCGCGGACGCTGGTCGCGCGTAAGAAAACCGTCGCGCGCGAAAAGAGAACCGTTTGACCGCGGTGCTGCGCGACGGCGAACCGGATTCTCCGAAATTTCCTAGACGAATTCCTTGGAGCGGTCGGTTTTCGAAGCGTAACAGCCGCGATGAACCGCGCACGACCGCCGTGAAAGCGACACGACACTGGATGAGAACGGGCAACAGGTTCGTCGGGTTGCCCTGAGGAACGTGACCACGGTACGAACAGGAGGGGAGGGAGGATAGGTACTGGCCAGGTAAGCCAGTGCCGCCATTGCTCCTGACGCAGCATCCACCGATTTGCAGTGGCGTAAACGCGCCGATATTCTACCTAGCGAAGGGTCCGATACCTTTCTCACGATTCCCGAGCAATTCGGTCAGCTTCGAAATGGCTTCAAGCTATCGAGACTACGAAGATTCTATTCGTTTCTGGTAGGATTCTAAGCTCAGAACTTGTATAATAACACGGGAAAAGGCTCTTAACAATCTCTGAGATACATGGTGAAACACCAAGCTTCGAAAATGATTGAAATTACTTAAACTGGAAAGGGATCGAGTAAAATAGAGTACATCTAGGAAAACTAATATGTACCTGCTCGATAATGGGTCAAATTCCCACTATTATCGACCCTAGTTTTTGATCGACCCAAAGTTTCGGAAAATATGCAACACTTTATTCAAGAATCGACGTTTCCAAATAAAGACACGACGAACCCAGGGAAACGTGTATTATCGAATGACTTTCGAACCATAACTTAAATATAAGTCGTAAATAGCTAGTGAAACCAGCATCTTTGCTCCCGTTGCAGCATCCACTGATATCCAGTGGCGTAAATGCACCCATAGTCTACTCCCAATGAAGTTCCTTCGTACAATTTGTATCATCTACTCATCGCGAGTAACGCGATATTAAAAATAATTATTTTACAGATTATCTGTACGCGCAAGAGATTGTTAACGAAAACAAACATTGCTAATGCGTCGTTTAATCGTATAATGTTGTTACAAAAAGAGTTAATGTAGGAATATTTATTTTACTCGCCGTATGCCATTATCATTACATGTGCAGTTGCAGGCTATTTTTATCGTTGGGGTCGATTCTGTCCTCGACCAGATTGTTGTCACGCCGGCGAAATTTTGATTACGCCATTGCAGCAACAGGTTGTCGCCAATGAGAACGCCGTGAATGGGCGCGTTCATCCATTTGATAGTGGCACGACCTGCCACTATGAGAAAACAGGGCAATCCTTTAAATCTACGAATCTGTATGAATCTAATTATGAATTAACAGCTCGCGTGAATAAGCATGCGCTGAACCAGAATTTGCAAACCAGTTGTAGAACAGGACTGTGCAAATTATGCGGACAAAAACGAACGATTTTTCAGTTAATGGATCGATATCAGAAACGTTCGCTACTGCTACCTTATTTTACAAGTAAAATACGAATAAATTAGTCATATTTATGGTCGGAAAGCATGCATCCATTGTGGTTAGGTACACTGATGTGGATACAGTCGTGGGTAAAAGTATTGGCACACCTAGCTTTTGATTATATAATTGCTTATAAACAATCACTGGATCTACAATGTTATAACATCGTGCAAATTATATTTTAGCTAATTACATTAGCAAGAGACAGAAATTGGCACACGTATGAGTAAATAAAGATTTGGCATAGAATGGACTAAACTTTTTACAGTTTCGGGCATGCCAATACTTTTATTGGCGACTGTAAATTCTAATCAAGGAGGAAGAGAACGGTATAGCAAACATTTGTACCAAGCTCCAATCTCGTTTTATCGGGACTTTGATTAATCACAACACGCATGGGAGAGGAACAATAATTAATTTACTATGTTATGAATTAGTGGCGACGAAAGTGTCGCCATAAATTTTGTTCAAATACAGATTATATTTACATACATTTTTTCCAGGGATGTCTGGTGATCTATAACACGGTTATTTCGATGCATCGGGTGACACCTCGATCACGAATTCCTCAGAAAAAATATAAAGTTAAATTATTAGTTACAATCGAAGAAGACCTGAAAACATTTAATAATGAAAATATCAAAACGGAAAGTCCGAAGTGGAACATATCGGATCCACGCAACACCGAAAGTGTTAATTTGATAGCGTTTGCATAAAAAAAGAAATTGCTGAGCGTGTATCTCGGGTCGGTCGAAAGGTGGAAGCACGGTATATGCTTTATAATACGAATCACTGTCAAAGATGTACGTTTTCACCGTGAATTTGCGTTATACTCCGAGAAGAGGACCAGTTGAAAAATCGCCGCGGTAGAATCATCAGCAGAGTATAATGCACTGCACGGATAACAGTTGTCTCTCTCTCTGATGTGAAACAGTCGGTATTGACAGCTCTCATCGCGATCCGGGATAACCTCTCGGCCCATTCGACAACAGTGACAACTCTTGCCACGTACCGAGTCGTATAACTGAAACCGGACTCCGAGAGAATGGCGTGTCTTTCGTTAAATCAGGAAAATGTCCACATAAAAATATCTTCGGCCGACACCGTTGACGGTGTCACTTATTATTGCATCGAGGTTAGGATTGCTTCTATCAAATGGACTGTGAAGCACAGGTGAGCGTTTGAAGCTCGCGTACCGTGACCGTAGTTTGCAGTTTTAATACTTCTTTTATCATAGCTGTCAAACGTCACTTTTCAACATTTTTAGTCGAAATTATTTTTCAAATTTGATCATTTTGTCTCCGTAACATGATATTGAAAATTATATAATTCACATTAACATAATTACTTCCACAAGAAGACTTTTGATTGAAATAAGTATGCATAAAACTATGGTAGAAATAATTTTAAACAGTTTCTGATATTTATTAAACTGTAACGCTTGCTTTTCCGTCAAGGAAATGGTTTAACCGGTGCATCTATTCTATGCATGTAAGCTAGAATATGTTGAATCTGTACAACCTTCCACATTGTAACTTCCTGGAGAAAACTTAATTTACTTGTCTTAACTTTGTCTTCCTTTTAATTTGTTACAGATACAATGATTTTGTGGAACTTCACGATAAGCTTGTCCTGGAGCACTGTGTTGAGAAGGATATATTGCCACCAAAGAAGCTTATCGGTAACAAGTGTGAAGCTTTCGTAGAAAAAAGGAGACAAAGCTTAGAAGTCTATTTGAACGGCGTCTACAACTACTTGAAAAAAGCAATGCCTAGGGAATTGGCAGTGTTTTTGGATTTGCACCTATACGACATATTTTTCCTATTGCAGAGTCTGGCTTTAGAATTTTATACAGAGGGTAGTTGTTTGTTACAGAAGTCCAAGAGTTACACATTTAATCCAGTGCAGGTGATCATAATTCTTAAAGCTTCTTAGCATCTGTCTTTTCGGACATGTCTTCTATATTCTCATTCGTCTGACGACGATGTTTTTTTTTTCAGTTGTACGCTATTAGCGAAAGGTTAAAGCATCCTTGTCCACCGTTAGAAGTCGTCGATCGAAAATACGACTTCAGTCACGTTTTAGATTTCACTTCGCATTTAACCGGTCTCACGATCGAAGGCAGCTTAGAGCCTTATAAGACGAGCAACATTTACTCGTCGACGCTCGCGATCGAATTATCGAGTTTCAAGAACGTTGAAGATTTAACTATCGTACAATATCCGGTGGATAAAATCTATCACATGGGCACTCTTCGCGACACGGTGAAACATTTGACGGTGAACAACACGAAACTGAGAAATATCGTCGAACTGGCAATGTGCGAGGAAGTTCACAAAATGATTGACAACGCCAACGATTCTCACATCTGGATGAAGGTCACTCATTTGGACCTCAGCGACAACCGAATAGAAATTATAGACGTAGCGATCAGATTATTGCCGCACATAGAGTGTCTCAAATTGAATAACAATCTTCTTTCGGAAATATCGAATATCACTTTATTACCGAGACTGTCCCAATTGTACTTGGCGTCGAACAACTTCACAAGTCTGCCTGAAGATTTACACACGAAACTCGGTTACATCGTCTATATCGATTTATCGCAAAATAAGCTAACTTCGTTATCGAGTTTCTCGAAATTGTATTCGTTGGAGGGACTGGACATGAGTTGCAATCGCATCGAAAAGATCGAAGAGGTTAAGAACATAGGGCACCTGCCCTGTTTAGAAAATCTCAGATTAACCGGTAATCCTGTGTCGACGATCGTCGATTACAGAGTGAAAGTGTTAGAACCGTTCGGTAAAAGGGCGGCCGACATTTGCCTGGACAACGAAAAACCTAATCAAAAAGAACTGGACACCGTTTCTGTTCATCAAGCGCTACGGATCGCGAGGGAAGGTAAATCGCCCACGTTTACCGCATCGGATGCACCATTATTCTCCGCGGAAATTCCGAGTATATAGAAAACGTGGAAAGTCTAGTTCCGAAACTGCAGACTTTTCGCGCAAAGAACACTTTGATATTAATTTTTATAATCAACTCGAAGTTTGTTCCGGGAAGAGAACCTTTTTAAACGTATCGTAGATTTTACGAAGAGTCGATAAAGGACCGCGAAGTTACGAAACTATACATTCGAAATATTGCTTTTCCCAGTTGCGTGAGACAGTGTGAGATACATAAAGACAGGCCACCTGAACAGTCATTTTATAGATGAACAAACACACTTGCAATAAATCTTTTTTGTAGGTGGACGTAGTAAAAAAATATAACGATCAATATTTTTTTAATGGAATCAACAACTTTTTATGACAGAATTCGATATATGTAGTAAGGAATTTTTAGCATATTTATTTAGCAACGAAATTAAAGAAATTACTCAGGCTGCTTGCGTTAAGTGCCCTGCCCTGTGTTCCCAGATTCTGCTTCTGAAAACACAAAATCTGTATAAAAATGGAAAAAGTTGATCTCGAAGTGATATTTCGTCCAAAACAATACACACAAGCGAAGCAAATGTACGCGAATAGGTTCCTTCGCGCGTAAAATTGAATTTCCTATTTAAATCGGCGTAAATTGACGTGACTCTCGCCTATGATTTTTTTATATTGTACTTATTGCTGATTAAACGCGTCCATACTTTTGACAGAATGATATGCAATCAGTATAACGTATACCAAAACAGTAAGCGAGTAGTTTAAGATCTAGATTTGTCCATTGTATTTATGTAGTTGAATCCGGGTATTAAAACAATTTAGTACATTCAGGGTAGTTACGAAAATTATCATTCTCTCTGTTTGAGGATAACGTGCCACCTATTTGTATAAAACGAACGAATTTGTAAGATTTTTCTGTGTACATAATTCCTTTTAAATTCTATATTACACGTTACCGTCATATATTTTTTATACTCAAAATAATTGTAAAGTGGAATAATCGGATCGGTTGAATATATTTATTTGTAATTTTAGGACAGTCTATTCTAGGTCGTATAGTTGCAACGATTCTCAAATTTCGATGCAATGCCCGTTAATTATATTCGTAATATTTAATCGAAATTTCACGTTACACAAAGTGCTCACAGCATCTTTGTACGATTTACTTTGAGAACGACTCTTTCGAAGGATGCTGTTTTAAACGAAACTTATTATCGTGCATTTAAAAATGCGTATCGCATACGATTTAATTAAATAAATACGTACGAATCGTAGGTTTCTCAACGATGCAATAAAAATGTTGCTAATGAACGCGACTTTAGTACATTTTTATTTGTTGCGATCACTCGGATGCCGATTATTATTATCTGTTGTTTATTGTATAAATCTTTAAAGCGTTGTTGTACGAAATTTATTTCGAAAAATGTAATCACGTTCGGTGTATCAATTTTACAATGATTTCGCACCAACCAACTATATGTGTATATAAAATGATAGAATATTTTGTTAATAAACAATCATAAATCAATAAACTGTGATAAAATAAAGAAATGTGTGGGACATTTTTAAACCTGGAAAACTGTCGTGGCGAAAAAATAAACTGATCAACGCTACTTCCCTTACCATAAATTATATAGTGTTCCCTTATTTAAACTTTATCATAGCTAATGGAACAATGTATTTTCTTGTGATATGCCCCTGTTTGGATCCTCAAACCGTAATTTGAGGAACATCGTGCTAGACGATGATAGTAGAATTAGCATTATCCAGAATAGCCTCGAAAATGGCCAATTTATTGGCACTAGCTTCGCTCCAAGACATTCAACGTTAGATCATAAATCTACATATTTGAAGGAATTGCAGGCTACGTAGTTGGGAACTTGTATGATTGGAAGTTGATGAATAGTCTTCTAGTGCCAAGAACGCGAGATATAGTCACGAATTTAACGAAATGTTCCATTCTGTCGAGTAAAAATATAGACATTTTACCTCTGAATTTTTCGTAAATATGTGCATTCGAAATATTAACAAAGTTACAACGTAGAAAATGACCTGGAATGAAATTATATTTTAGAAAATAGTATATAATAATTATCACTCTGCATCTTGCACGATGTTCCCACAATAAAATTGCAAAAAATCCATATAACTTTATTTAACGAAAATCGATCTTTAAGGCCTGCAATTTACATGGTACTTATATGTAGTATAATGTTTGGACGGCACAGCACACGAGGCGGGAAAGCACAGAAACGAATAAAATGTTTTTAAAGTTTATTTTTATTTAAACTTCCACATTGTTCGCATTACCTTTTAAACATTATACGTATATCTTCGACAATAGTAAAATATTCATAAATAATAATAATAATCGTTACAATGCTTACATACTCTAAGCATTCTCGTGTTATAGTCTTTTAATGTAGTACACCTAAAAACTAACACATACATAAGTTATTGTTTAAAGATCGCTTTACGTTCGCGTTTAATCGTTCGATAGAATTTTGTGCACAAGCACGCGATGTGTTAATTACTTTTGCGTGTGTCTGTTATTATTTATTTATTTATTTATTTTTTTTTTTCATTTTCTTCTCTTTGTGCTTCTCACGAAACGATATTTAAAGATACACTTTCAAAGGCAATGCGTGTTTCTGAAAAAATATTTGTGTTACTTCTAAAAAGGAAGTATCAAAGCGTCGTAAAAGCTGGTCGTACCAAAAGGAAAAATAATTTATCAAACATCTGTTTTTCAACTACTCGCACGACGTACAGGCGCCGTTCAAGACCTTAACGATCACAATTATTTATCTATTTTCCGTCGACTGTAGATCGTAACAGGGCGGTCTTTCAAACCGATTCCGCATTTTGATTCGCTGCTGGTCGAGATTCGATCGATTAACGACAACCATGAAAACACGTGTACTTCGAAGAACCGTCGAAGCGACAAAGCTGATCGAGAAAAAAAAGAAACACTGCGTATATCAAACACACACCTATACGTTTAAAGTTTTATACAAAATTAGGCGTTTTGTCGCGTGGTTGTCGAACACCGTTTACCGCGACGTCCTACGGACTCCTATACTTTATTTTTGTTTTCCGTCCATCGAACAAACGATTCGTTTGAAATTTGATTATCCTTCGTGACGCTTTGGCGCGACGCCAATCGAAATCAACTCCCCCTCCAGCTTAAACATTTCGCCGGAAGGAAACCGACCGACGCGATCTTTCACCTTTCGAGACGAATACAAAATGGCCAGCGAATCCTTTCGATTCGCGATAACGGACGCTAGATTCACGGGCATTGATGTTCCACGTAAATAGCTATTCGCGAGTTCTGTCGCGTTAAATACGGAATCTGACCGGGAATACGCGAATCTAGCGTTAATTACTCGCGAGGGTGTCTGTTGGAGTTAATTTCGCGAGCGTCGACGGTCTCCAAAATCGTTCTCATCTGGCAAAGGACTCGGGGAGGATGAGTTTTCGCGGAAGGGACGTTGATAAAAATCGGATACCACGAGTGAAAAGATTTGGAAGAGAACAAGAAAATCGTTGAAGGAAAAGAGAAGAAAAAAAAAAGGTGAACTTACGGGAATCGACGTCAGGGACAGGAAGGAGCGATCCGACGGACGCACGAATAATGGAATTTCAGGGAAGATATCGAGGATTGGTATCGTGCGTACGTCCAGGTAAATTGTGCTTCTTTTTTTTTTCTTTTACTGGTGCGCGATCGGGATGAGTTTCTCGCCCTGGCCGATCGCCGGAAGTGGAGCCTCGACGGTCAGCACGCCGTCCTTGCTCAGCGAGGACTTGATGGTCTCTGGGTTGGTTCCTTTCGGCAACAAGAACTCACGATTGTACTCCCTGTACACCGATTTGCTCTCCGTTTTTTCCTCGTGCTTCGCGTGGACCTGGACAAACCAACAGAAAACCGTTTTAGATTCACGGTTACCTCGACCAAAGCTTCGGGATGGGCATAAATTACTATCTGAGTTACAAGATCGAATAGAAGCTCGTTTGAATAAATGTTTAATCGAATAAAATTGTTACGAATAACCTGAAAGTCCAATTCGTAATTTTTAGGTTCCAAAGGGGTCCTGAATCTGTATAGTACGAATTGAAAAGATAATCGATTGACGATTTAACTAGTTTTCCAGGGAAATTCAGCGATTTTCGTGAGCGTATATGCCAAGACAAGGCCGCGGATTTAGGTCGTCGTTTCGATTAAGTGTCCGTATTAATAAATCAGCTGGGACATGCTCGTTTCTGCGATCACGCGAACCGAGTGCTGAAAAGTCGATCGAGTCCAGCCCGTGGTCAAGCCGTACGATAACCAACGGTGGTATTGGTTTCAGCAACGATGTTCCATTCGAACAGTAGCCATAATTTTATTTGGAAACTGAATCAGAGACCTTTCGAGTCGTGAATATTTACGAACACCGATAAGTCGAAACGGTTGCAAAATATATTGCAGTGAAAACACCGTCCTATCTTTACGATAAAACGTCGAATCGGTAACGCTGACGTCTCGTTCTAAAATAAATATCGTATCAATTATAATAATGACGCATCTTCATTATGTAAAACGTGATACGTGATAGCAGAAATAAAATACGGTCAGCACCGTTGCTAATAAATATATTAGAGGTAATAAGGCAAAATATTAAGTACGTATCTAGATCGTACACCGTATCGAGTCGATTAATGGCCACGTCTGCGCGGAACTTAATGTTTTATTGATGACACAGATCTAGAACGATATAAAACACGGAAAACGAAAGTCATTGCGCGAAGAAGAGACCATAAAGTAGCCGTACTAGAAATAGGAAGACGACTCTTGACCTAATTCTCTGTTCGATGAAAAGGATCGAATGCTCGGAGTTGATAGAGTCGTATTCTAGCTTTTACTCGTTTTTATAGATATCATTTACCAACAAAAGAACGAGGGTGGAATTCCAATGTGCATTTGCACGCATTAACCGAGTTTTGAAAGTATCAAATAAGTGGATACATATATGATACGAGATCCAAGATAATTATCTAATTTACTTATGCGAGCTGCGGTCGCTACTTGAGATCTTCAAAGGTAATCGATACGACTTCTATTATTAATCATTTACTATTAATACTCCGCGTAAAGATGTCGGTCGACCTTGTTAACGTTAGATCGGTATCGTTGAAAAATTATATTCCGTTGTAATTTTGTTTGCAAACTTCGGGGTCTACGTTTATATTATTAGCAATACAAGTTGCATTTGTGAGGAGTACGATTTCGATGGAGTACCCCTGGCAATAAGGGTGACCGCGAAGGGGTGATAGCGACTGTATCTCGTAAAGTGACGCAAACATTCTAGGAAAGTAGGTTATGGGAACCAGCGATAAAGTCGGAACACGACAGTGTTTTACGAGTCTCGTTACGTGGAACTGCTATCAGTTGGGGTTGGAGACGAACGGGAAGGAGGGTGAAATAATAATACGACGAAAATGACGACGGAAGGGCGCCACGGATTCGAGGGAATCGATTCCCGAAAATTGCACTTCTTCCCAGTTTGTTGTTCGACGTTCCCATTCGCCCCTTCCCCTCTTCCATGGCTGATTTTAATTTCGGAAAAACAACGTCGATAGACTCGACGATTCCTTACGAAAACTTTCGTAGAAAGAATCTACTTTTCAACTTTCATTTGACAACAGAAATTAACTTTTATCAGGTTTAAACCGATATAATTTATCTACGAAGAAATGGACTCGTCGCGACGAAAGTGATCGATGAAATGGATGGATGGATCAGATGGATCAGAAGAGTACTCTTGCTCGAGCAATTAGCGATCCAACCTTCGTTAATTATCGGTACAGACTCTCTGCTCGCGTGTCAATCTCGAGACACGAGTAGTTTTGAAACAACGCTATCGTTGAAATTAGCTTGCCACCTGTTACGATACATCGACTACAATATTGCCAAATGTTTGCAACTATGACGACCGCCAACGTTTCATCATCCCTCTGGGGACCGAGCCAACGATCCTCCAAAGCGTAGACGATACTCGATACACGATACGCGAATAAATTTTCGAAATAATTCCCACATTATTCTTATCTCTCGCTCGAAGCTTCGAGAATTCCAAATAAACGTGGTTTGATTCAACAATTGGACAAAGATGCACAAAGCAGTTACAAAAGTACTGTTCCAAGTTTGTTCCAGTTTCGAAAGAAACGAAACCCAATTAAAGAACAATTGGACGAGAACGAAGCCACGTCGTTCGTGCCAAAAGAATACCGTTCGAAAAATGGTAATTAAATTCCCGTCAAAAGCCAGGCCAGTTCCAGCCAAATTGTCGATAATTATCACCGATTTGCGTATCGTCGAGCGATCGTCCGACGTTGTTTCGAGTTCCTGGAACACCGAGGGTTCGCGTGATCCGTCCCCCGACTCCGTTGCCGTTCGTTCTGCGTCGTGGAACACTTTTTAGATACTATCGACGAGTCCGAGGGGCCCCGGCTCGAATATACATGAGCTCCGCCATGTTGGAACACGCCGAAGCTGCTTTGGAATCGTTGCACGAGTCGAAAAAAATAATCGAAGCGAGTGTATATTTGCTCGAGCACGCTCGGTATCGAAATTTGCGAACGTCGATTTGCAAAATCGGGCAGCGGCTAGCCAGGCTTAGGCGACCAGACGTATTAAAAATAGATATTGCATCAGCCGTAGCCGGCTAGCGTCGAGTAGCCATTCGATGGCATGCAAATAGTAACGCGGCAGGTAGTTTCTTACGGGATTTCGTATAAATTGAATCTCGTTACCGGGACGGTTGCGTCACGGCGATGCAGAGAGCCTGTGATCGTCGACTGGTGTCATCGACGTATTTAGAAACCGTATGGCCAAACAACTTCGAACAGCCTCGAGTATCGACTATCAGCTCGACCATCTACGCTCCTTCTCGCGATAACGGAAGTTGCGACCGCGGGTACGCAATAACGCTGCCCGTATTGGAACCTCACGCCGAGTTACACTCACGATTAAATTATATTAGATTCCATTAAATATGTTTGGACTTCGTTGGCCTTCGATGGGCACGCGGCCATAATCGCTGTCGTCGATATGTCAATGACTGTCGCGTTCAAAACCCTTCCGGATGGTTTCCAATCGTGCTACATGCATCCCTGCAATTCCTCGAGAGTTTGTATCAACCGCCTGCCTGGCATTCGTTCGTCTGTTTTATAATTGCTCGGCATAATTCGCGTGCTGTGACCGATAGTGGCTCCAAGAAACAAACGTTCAACCCTTCCTTCGAAAACTGTACGACTTTGCAAGTTTGATTCGCGAAGGTGCAAAAGTTTGCGATCACGGATATTGTTCTAGGAGCAATTTAAACGTTTTCAGCATTGCGTAACGCGCGGGGCACTCGATTCGTAACACGTTCCGCGATTTTTCGCAAGGTTAAGGCCAGATTATTTGGTTCGTTGGCAAGCGGACGACGCCGCGGACAGATCGGTCGAACTGGTCCAAGAACGAGAGCACCGCGACGCGTCGACACCGAAGCGCCGAGGACACCGAAACGCAGCTCATTAGCGTCGTTTGCGTAACGCAATTAGCGCGATCGGCCTCGCCCACCCCTCGAACTAGGCTTTTCGCGCGTTCATCTGGGCGCGGTCGAACCGTATCCTGCACCTGCATTTTTTCACGACTAACTTATTTCGTCACGCTTCGCGAATCCTCCGAGACGCACAAGTATCCCTCCTTGGTTACGAATCTATTTCCAGAGACCCGTTTTAACAAGCACCGGTTCTTGACCTCTTACAAAAATATTTCAACATTAGGGGAGGACTTTATGTTTCCGGAAGTTGGTTTCAGAGAGGAAAAACGAAGAAGAATTTTGAATGGAATTCAAATATAACGAGGTGAAGTAGAATACAATGAGCCACCAGGCATTTAATGGGGAACGTTCGTTCCATTGTCACGCTCCTCTGTTTAGAGGATCCCCGGACGAATAACTGTCCAGAAAATTTTGCATGCCACTGGATCCAAACGTAACGATCGATGTCAATTCGTATTGTCAGTAGTTTGAAATAGCACGGACGAGGTCTGCGAGCTAAGCGGCCGTGTCTCGTGAATGGGAAATGCGTCCCCTGCAAAGAAGAACTATTTCTACTCGAATAAAATATGCCCAACTCTGGTATAAAATAAAACGTCGAGAGAGTTTCAAGTTTGAGAAACACTGGTGGGAAGGTGTATCGAAAAATCGTGATTTTTGACGAGCGGAGAACAGGTTGATGGTAAAGCGACCGTAGAATCGCGGTTTTCACGCGACAATAAGACCCCAGAGGGAGAGAGGCTGCGGTCTGCGGATGGGAGAGACTTTTTCGTCTCATCCTCGAGAAGAGGACGAGGAAGATTGCGTTACGGTCGAGAGGCAGGAAGAAAAAGGCGCGAGATTCACGTGCAACGCCGCGAAATGCAGGATATATGCGTGTAAATGGAACGTATTGTAGCCGATAATGCGGTTTCGCAAACGTCTCTCCCGAGAGAGTATCGCGCTCCGCTTGGGAACACGAGCCGTACGGAATAAGCGCGAAAGCGCGATCTCGGCGTCTCGACGGCGATTAACGAGTTCACGCGGAAAGAGAGCATTAAAATAATCCCCTGGATAAATAGTTCCTGTCCCGTGATCGCGTTTGTATAAAATTCTCGGGTTCTCCTCGAGTGTTTCGAGAAATAGAGAGCCGTGCAAACAAAAATTTCTTACGATTGGTATTTATTTTCGACGCCCCCAAGAGGGTTGATCGTTTACACTCCGCCATAACAAGTTTCGTTTATAATACAAAGCCACGTCGCAAAAATTACGATTGATAAAGACTCTGGGAGTGGAAGAGGGTTAAATTCCGAAGGGATGGGAGACCCTTGCGTCGCAGAGGGGTTAACACGGCGGATTCGAGTCGTTCCGGACAGTTACGAGGTCTCGAGAGCAGCAACAGCCGCGTATCTTTTGTTCCCCGGCGAGTACCATCCGTGCGAATCGATACCTCGAGGAGACGAAGAGAGAGCAACGGTGGATTTCTTCGACGCGGAGCGTATTCCGTCTGGTTCAGGGCGGTCGAGGAAACGCGCTGGGTCTCTCCTCCGGGGTGGCGTGCCCGGGATATCGATCGGGCTTTGCCCGTAAAAGACCAAGAGCAAAGCGAGCGAGCAAGCACGAGCAACCGGAGCGCCACAGGTAACCCTAGACAGAGGGAAACACACGGAGGGAAATGGCAGCCCGAAGGGAGCCACCGATGGACGAGCTCTGACACGCTGCTGCCGGTAACTCAACTCTGACTAGAATCTAAGCTTTCCATCTGGCTATCGTCTTACCAGGCCGCGAGGATTACGCAAAACTGTGGAACCGGCTCTAACGACATCCGATCATCGAATTCAGAGGCGTCCAGCATCTCCTGGAAGCTTCCGTCCTTGGCCTAGGGCACTGATTCTCAACCATCTTAACGTTAGACTAGTGTTCGTTGTTCCAAAGGAACGTTTTTATATTATAGCGATCATCGATGTTTCCCAGAGCCTAAATATAGTCATTAAATTGTCGCGTTACCGCCTCTGCTGCTTTCCGCGGTCGTAAAACAAACTCGTCGAATCGTCCGGAGCTTTCGAAAGTCAATTAAAGCGTAACGTGTAACGCGAGACTCCTTTCCGGACCGCCTAATGGCGTACTCGCCTTGACCGAAAAAGGAAAGCCCGCGCTTTCATAACAGCCTCATCCGCGACCCAAATTTTGCCGCCAAACGGAGGAACCGTAAAAGACCGGCGTTTCTCTTTTCGTCAAAGAGTTCGTTTCGCGTAAATAAATGAAAGAAACATCTCGTATTGAACTCTAACAGCGTGCGATCCGCTCGTATCAAATAACGAGCCTCGAGAGAGGCTTTATCGTTCGATGAATAACAATACAAGAGCCGGTGTTCGAGTGGCAAACACATCTGTAGCCGTCAAATAGCCATAAGTGCATAGATCAAACCGTGCTCGATGGCCATTAAAACTCATTCGTTTCTCAAGGGCGACCCGGTTGCCCCAAACGGGCAAACGTGCGAACGTTTCGCAACCGCGTGCCCTCGAACCGGCTGCTCGTTTGAATAAAACCACCGAACGAAACCGGTCCCTGCTCCTATTTATCCGTTCGAGTACTTTATCGAGCAACCATGACGTCACCGAACCCGCGGCTAACTCGCACAATGTGCCGGAGATAGCGTTCCCCGGTCTGTTGCTCATCCTTCGGAACGCGTCCTTGAAGCAACCCTTTAAGGACCGCCGATATTACGAGCAACCGTCCGACCTGAATTCTCCGAGGACCTTGACCACGATCGAAGCGCACGCGGACAACCTGTTTCGAGCGACCGTTCTTTAAAATTCCGCTCGCGCGGGGGACCGGTTACGGAAGATCTCGCCATTTTGCCAACGAACAGGGTAAACGTACCTGTCGTCGAGGAATGTTTCGCTTCGACAAAGAACAATGGTAGAAAATAGCCGAAATCTGGGTTCACCTAAAATGTTGATAGAGATTCTGAATGTTCTAAGATTTAAAATCACAATTTCATATCCCGCAAAAAGAGATACGAAACACGATCTTGCATCGACGTGGAAGCGCGAAGGAACAAATAAAAGTCTCTTAACCGCATTGTTTGGCGATTCGAGCGGTAAAAAAAAGCAACGAAGGTTTATCGGAGACAGACAGGTCTCGTTTAGCGGGTAAATCGGAATAAAGCAGTCGCTGTTCGTGGGTGTACAGGGATCCGTTGCTTTGATCTTTCTTCCATTACGCTGCGCAGACGCGGTGCAACGACCCTGTCCTACGGATTTTTCTAACGCGATCGTTGAAAGCTTCGGCGGCTAGTTTCCCTGTTTCAGCGAGTCTTTCATCCCATCTGCGTTCTTCCGTCAGGTTCCTCTCTCGATGGAGATCTCTGACGCCTCTCGGTACCGGAGGATCAAAGCGCGTCGCGCGATTTCCAAAAATAAACGCGAAACGAGAGAAGTCGTATCGCGAGAATCGTAAGGAATCCCAGCATTCCTAGTTGCCGCGTACGGAGGATCCACAATGGCCGACACATTATTCTAAGCCGTCGCGGTATGACGAGCGCCATGAACTTATTTTCGTCGCTGGTTATTTCCGTCGACGGGTCGACGGGAACGCCTGGCCAGAGAAGTAACATGAAAGCGCGCACGCACGCTTGGAGAAAATTCTGCTACCGACTTCCTGCGCGAATTTTCTCGGCCGTGGACCAACGATAAACTTCCTCCCTTTATCGGTATTACAAATTCGAGCAAATTTAAACAGTACAGATGCGGGAAATGTAATTAAATCGTGCGTCGAAGGATCAGTTCGATCCGTGCCCGAGTAGCCAGGCTACCCGGTTAGGATTGAAAGACAATTTGGATCCTCGAGGTTGGTACACCCGGGGAGTCCCAACGGTGCAATTTGCAGTACGCTTAATTACGAAGACGCGAGACGCTTTTAAGTAACGAGAATTACACCAAGTTACACCGCTTCGGCCGGTGGAGCCGACTTCCTGCCGGGAAGTGACGTAACAAGAGCAATTAGAATGTTCCACATCGTTCGTGGAGTGCTCAGAGTGCCGGCAAACCGGCAGAAAGTTCTGAACCGCTGCTTCCTGTTCGCCGTTCCTCGCGCGACATACAAGGGATACTCTGCATCCTCGAAACAGATGTTAACGAACAAGCGCCGATACGTTCTTCGAAACGAAGAGTAGCCGTGTCTCTTGTCAACGATAGGACCAGCGAGCAAAATAAAACGCCGGGGACCGTAGAGAAATGTATTTTCGTGTATCGAACGCGTACACGAAAGAATGTTATAAGTTATGAATGCAAGGCACGGGGCAAAGATTGTTTTTGGTCGTGTTCCAAGTTACTGAAGAGGTCGATAGGATCATTTAACATATTGACACGTACATATGTTCCGACGATTAATTCATCCATGTTTGCTATGTAGCGCACCATGCATGCTGTCTCGGATTTCACGATACGGTACCAGAATATCTGGGCACGTCGTTTGACATAGCATTGTCACGCGTACGAACGAAACGTGAAACGTCTATTTTGTTCCCCGATGTCTCCTTTAAAAATAACTGAAATTTTAAAGGCGAGCTTTATCGTTTGAAATCGAAACTTTCGGAGATACATGTCGTTCGATTTGGGTTGGACTTTCGGGCAAGTTACTCTCTCCGAGACAATGACCAAGGTCGACGATTGTGCAAAGAAACGTCCGAAAAGCCGAAACTGACGATGGGACGTTAACGCGAACCGCGGCGCCGATTGCGTAAAAAGGTGGACCAGATTCGCGTGCTGCCAAGTTGTGCAACGAATATTCTCGACAGCGAAATATACGCCCGATGAGTCAGGCTCGATAATTTCACGTTTTGTCACGGGCGAAGAAG
Source organism: Colletes gigas (assembly GCF_013123115.1). Classification (NCBI taxonomy): domain Eukaryota; kingdom Metazoa; phylum Arthropoda; class Insecta; order Hymenoptera; family Colletidae; genus Colletes; species Colletes gigas. The sequence goes on from NW_025106665.1 coordinate 1,540,620, forward strand.
AAAGTCGCCAATTGTCTTCTCGTCCCGATTAAACGACGCACGGTGGAGCATTCGCGTCCTTAAAAATTCTAGACCTTAGCCCTACGACCTCCTGATCCGAAGATCAAGATCTCTCTATTCACCGCTACCAGAAAAGGTTATTAGACCCGGAATAACTAGCCTTAGTTATCGAAGTCATAAAACGAACGGGTCTTCGCGAGACCTGGTTGACCTCAACGTGCAATGGCTATTAGGATTTTTCCTCTACGATCTTTTTTACCGATACAGTCTATAGATCGCTTCCCTCGTACAGAGAATGCAGCCATTTTGAGCCTAGCTGTTTCCAGATTCTTCGTTCAAGTTTGTTTGTAAAATGCTGTATTATACACGAAGAAGTGTTGCATCTACCGTGTGCAATATAAACGTCGGTCTCTTTGATGGTCTATTATTCGAACAGAATTTAGCCTATTTCTAAGGCACTTAGTCATGGGCCTAGATTGAACGCGTTCGATGGAAAGATCTGGTTTAACGCGGGGACTATCATTCTTGGCAACGAGTTCTCACGCACGGAAATAACACGGTGCCGCGAATTCTTCCAATAAATTCACAGTCCGTTCGAGTCTTCGGGACGTTGAAAACTTGGTTTAATTTAGGCTACGAGAAATTTCTATGGAACTATTTGGAACCGTTTCTTATTCAATTTTTATACTATTTAATTCGTCAGAGCTGGATCTTCAGGCCTGCTAGGATCGACTAGTTTCCCTTCTAGTAAAATGTAGAGGAACGGAAAAGTGAGATACGAGGAACTCACCAGCAGCTTGTTGTCCACAGTTTTGACGACGATCTCTTCCGGTGTGTACTGGGAGACGTCGAATCGAAGCTTCAGCATCTTGTTGTCGCCTTCATCTTGAATGAGGGGGCTGTTGAGGCCATCCAGCCAGGCGGAATCGTGCTGCGGGCTCAGAGAACTGCTGTTCTGGGTGCTCTGCGTGGTGGTGCTGAAAGGACAACGATCAACGATTATCGACCGATCCATCGATCCCGGAACACACTTTGCGTGAACGAATGCGTTCGAACGATGAACGAGAAAAAGACAAAGACGAATGTGCATATCGGCGACGATGACTGCGTGTGGATCGGGAAACAATACAAATGAGAAAAGAAGCGTCTCGACAAAGACTCGTTTCGCCTACGGGGTGACCTGGGTGCACGGTTCGAGAGAGGCCTCACCTATCGGATGATGATGCAACAGACAAGGAACGCAACATAGACAGAAACTGGTCACGGATGGAGGGACTAAAGTCGTGCGCATCTACTTAACGGGTAAACTCTACCGGTGCTTGTGCATTTGTTAGCTTAAATGCTAGCGTGCCGTGTTTATGGTTTTTCGCTCCGACGTTCGCTCGCAAAAACGATACTGCAAACCAAGCGTCGCTAGCTATGGGGTTAATTGCTGTCGGCGAACATCGTGAAACAACATACATACTAATATATTCCCATTACCTTTTACGGAGCGCTTATTCGTGTCGTGTCTTGCGGTTAGCGGGTGAGAGAGAAATAGGTAGGAAGTGACGAGAGTTACCGTCTTGGCATGAACGTTTCGCGCGCGTTACTCGTCGCCGGATACCTTCGAGGATTCGCTTTGTTCGTTTCAGGCGACAAATATTCCCGTGAGATCTCCGGCGACGTTAACGCGCGGTGTTTTACGAAATATGTATGCAAAGTGTGAGAGATACGATGGGGGTGGACGGGATCTCGAGATTCCGACTTTCATTCGATCTGTTTTGGCTGGAAATTCGACTTAATTTCTACGTTCGAGTAAAGTTAGAAACTTAGAGAATCCAGGCGTCAAGTTCGAGTGATCGAACGTTGCAAAGTTTCGGAGTTTGGAGTGCCCGACCACCGCTAGAAAACAAAATGGGTGTCTCTATCGAGGTTCTAGCTAAACGAAGGTTTCCCGAACATAGTTGTCCGGGCACTGAGAGGGTTTCTGTGGGTGTTTTTTGTACAGTGGCATCACCTTTTGAAGCTGTCGAATGCGGACCGCTTTGGCGGTGCTGCAGAGTTAACCTTGTCCCAACCTGCGGTCTTCGAGGTCGTCGACGTACTGTGTTCGGTGCTGCTCGATTGATGCCGACTTCAAGTTAGTCACCAACGTGCCAATGCAGAGAGCCAATCAGAAGGCGGGACAGAAGTCGAGCAGGGGGGAACAGGGGTCATTATTATTTTTGTTAACTTCGGTGGTTAGTTTCTTTCGTGCCGCTTCCGCTTCCGTCAGCGGCCGTGTTAAGTCGCTAACACTCTTTCGGAAAATTTCTAACGTTTCTTGGCGACAAACCGACCGGCCAAACGACTGTTCGCCTCTGGAAACAAGAAGTCGAATTTGTCGAAAAGATACCAAACGAACGAGTGTGTACGGGACGTCTTGAAACAGGGGCTCGAAAACTGTTATAGAAACTTTAATTTCAGCATCCTGTACGAGTTTGTCGCCAAGAAACTTAGCATACAAGAGGTGTTCCAAAGAAGGTCCATTCCCAGGATAAAGTTAAAGAGCTTTCTCCGTATGTACATGTAAGAGAGGCATAAAAGTAGCACCGGAAGTTACATCCCCGCCAGTTACTCGGAAAATTGTTTGAAGTATCTGTCAGAATACATATGGCACTCTTATTTAGAACATCTGTACTTTTATTTGCTCGTTGAATCACGGGGCGACGTAAGACTACAAACTTTTTCTACCACGAATTTAACAGCGAGTTTCACCGAGCTCAATGTCTGGGTATACGTTATGGAAAGCTAGAAAATAAATTCCGTAGCGTTACGTCGCTCGGTAATTCGGTAATTAAGTAGGCTAAAACCAAGTGTCCGTATCATGCCAATCAGCAGCAAGAATTACTTTGGTAAGCCAACAACCGAAAGTCGTTCTTGAAAACGCAAACAAAATCCGGTTAAAAAACTGTACGCTGCCGTTGAGAAAACCAAATTAACGCGTTCGTCTTATTAGAGAATCGTATTCGAATTTACAGAGCTTGCGAATGCAGGGAACAGACATAAAAATACCGTTTATTAATTAAAGCGCGACGTATAGTAGAACAATACGAAACATTTACATCCGAGATAGGGGAATCCATTTCTGATTGCTTCGTCCAATCTCGGAGTGGTTCGTTTGTCGATCGATGCTGTGCTAATTACCCCGGTTTAATCGATATTGTAGCGATCCTCGTCTCGTCGCGAACCAATTTATCACCAATGCGACCCGACACCGTCCTCGTTATTTATAGCGACTAAATGTCTGCACGGTGCAAGTTTCATAAAACCGATAACCGGAAGTCACGGCTCTTCTTCGAGGAGGTCACAGACCCGGAGGATTCTAAAATAGAGCGCACCCGGCTGCGACGTCGCATCAGGCTCGAGATTATCCCTCCGGACTCGTTATATCCTTGCGTATAAGCCACGCGTGTCGTATGTTTTACGAAACTTGGTAATTTTCTATCGTCAAAATCAATCCCAATACTAATAATTATTTATCGTTAAATCGATCGTATTGTATATTCCTTCGGAGAATGACTCGAATACCAAGTAAAAGCAAGCACTAAAATTTATTTATTAACGAACCGAGCAATAAACTAGAGCGTTTTTTTAGAGGAATACCAAGAAGAAAATGAAATACATCAGTGATCGAAACAGAAATACGTGAAGTAAGATATTAATATCCAGGAAAAATATTTCGCCGAACGATGTTACGCTATGCAACTCGTTTCATCCCGTTGGGAGTCGTAAAAGGAAAATGAGATACGTTGGGTTGCGAGTCGACGATCGAAAAAGAGAACAATAATCCTATGTGTGTTGTATGCTCTAAATAGAGTGCACGGTTATTAGTTTCGTTGAGGAAGAAATTAGTTCTCCGCGACGACAAAAAAGGGAGGCAACGATGGCGGATCCGGGACAGGATGCGAGGCTGGTACCGCATTCTTCGATCGTCTAGTTTAATATTTCCAAGCATATAAGACGATAAACTGTTCCCGTTCCTGTTTAGATTCCACGCTTCGATCGCTTTGGTTTATTATTGACAAGAAGCAGAATATTCTAAAGAAGACTCTAAGTGTATATACGCTGGCAGTAGACGCGTTAATAAATATCTAAGCGGACCTAGATGCGACAGACTATTATTATTATTTCTATTCACACAACGAGTTCCAGAATCGGCGAATCAACCTGTCCACCAAGATGGAACTTCCTTAAAATTGATAAATCTAGAGCTCGAAATTGAAACGAGAAGAATCTTGTAGCAAAGGGTTGAAAATGAGGGTGAGTTCGCAAACATCCGTTTAACGTAACAGAAGGGGCGAACGAGAAGCCAGGCGGTTGGTCGGCGAAAAGAGGAACCAAAGAGAGGAGAAATTAAAAGAGGCTCTCTTCTCTTTAGGAGGCGCCTTTCACACGGAACAAAAGCCGAGCCATATCGGAGGAGATCGCGAGACGTCTGTCAAAATGTCTTTCAGAGTGAAACGCGCAGGAAGCGTCGTGGGAGAGAGGCATAGAAACGCGGCAGACAACAATTATCCTCGGCAGGAGAAAGGTCCTATTCGCGTCTCGATGCCAGAAGAGGTCAACCATGCCGAGCAGGATCTCTCCTCCGTGAATCGTCGTGCTGGAAAGGCCACGGCGATACGTCACCGGGCTTTAGACGCGCGTTTCTATCGAGCTGTGTTCCTCTCCGTGACCGGGTTACAAAAGGTTTTACGCGTCGAGCACTAGTCGAGATGGAAATCTCGTCGATTAAGAGGATATAACCTACTTCGGGGACTTTCAGCTTCGTGGTTCCATTTAAATTTTGAACGCCAACCTCGCTACAATGGCCCGCCGTTGCTACGCTTATACGCTTTCTACGGTTTAACCAAGACGAAGACACTCGCCTACGCGTTTGCATTCGAGCAGTTTACGGAGAGAGGACGGGGAAATCGATTTTTAATCGAGATTAAGCAAACATCGTGCACCTAGCGAAACTTTCATTGAACGGAGCTCCGTTTTCGAGTTGCGTATCGTGTAACAGGGCTCGTAGTCTCGCCGCGAGAACAAAGATAGGACGAAGGACATCCAATTTATCTCTGGCAAGGTTTCAAGGAACAGTTTATAAGTTTCGCGGTATGGAATGTAAATCGACGCGTACTTGGCCCAGAAAGCCGGCTCGGAAAGAAATCAATGACTGGCGCGATATAACGCCCGGCAGTCGAGTGACTGACGATAGACCTGCCCCTCGATTAGCCACGCAGCGAACGAGCAGTGTGCAAATTTGTCGGTAAACTTTCGACTAATGCTCGGAAAGCCGATATCCTCGGCAGTCGAGCCACGTAATGGCAATTTTTCCATCAAACATCCACCGTTCGCCGATCATCATTCGAAACAGTCCATTTGTCGTCAAATTGATCCCGGAAATGATACATTAAGTTTTTATGAAACCTAAAACCAGCTTCGTCCGAGGTGCTCGCGAACGAATTTTCGTTCTAACAAGACACCGCGGATAGTTCAAACAGTTCGAATCGAAAGAATATAATAAAAATCTTTGATTCTCATCTTTCAGACAATAATTGCTAGTAATCGTATTTTCTCGTTAGGAGCTGCGAACTGTTAACGGCAGTCAATCGCCTAATTCAATTACAAGGAGCAGGTCAAGCGCTGAAGCAACAGCTTACTCCGTGTCTAGACGAGCTAGTTATATCTACGGACGATCCAAGAGTCGAATATTCTTTTCCCATTTTCCAAGAGCGCAAAGACACAGCCTGAATGGAAACTTTCGCAGTGATTCGTGCTATTAATTAAAAAGGCATTAGACACCGAGGTGGGCTGCTCGAAATGGTACCCTGTCTATTAATCTCTGGTAGGAAGGTGCACGGTGCTTCGATGCACACCGAGTGTGAAACGGTGCGCTAATCGCCTCGAAACACGCCATACAGGTTTGATCGTAAGTGGACGTAAATCTCGGCCGCGGGACTGCTCGACTATAAAGTTTCGAGCATCAATTCGGCATGCTCGTACAGAGCGTAACGTGTTACACGCGACTCCGGTAGATTAATTTCCTGCAACCAGTCGCGCGAAACGAGCGTCTTCCTATCGCTTCCGAGGATCTCGATCGAACATCGTCCGTTTCCATGAAACCCATTGCGTTCGATTAATTACAAGGGTCACCGCTATAAATACGCGATCGCGACACCTTCGCGGAAAAATGCACACGCGATGTTTTGGCGCGTCGCGGGAGTCGCGGAACCGAACGAAAAAAAAAAGAAAAGTAACTTCGAAGCGACCGGCGGCGAGCACTGACTCATCGCTGGTACGTTCGTTAGAAAACATTTTCGAAAGAAGCTCGCGGGAGAGCATTTATTTCGAACGATACTTGTCTATTTGCGGCGAGCCGTCCCTGAACGAGGATTGCGTCACCGCCCAGAGAGTCCTCGGACCTCGTAATGGTCCATATTCGCCTCCCACGGGTTTACCGACGATTTATGATCGACCCCGAGCACCTGCCCTGCTTTCCAAACGCGTTCACGCCGCTCGATAAAATCGAGCTTCGGAACGCGATCGAGCACCGCGCCATTTTTCGAAGCGAGACACGAGACGCGAGGTCGGGAGCTCGAATTTCACTCGAAGTTTATCGAACGAGACTACGACTACACGGAAGACGCGAATATACTGCGCAAGAGCAACGGATGACACTGTATCGAATGAAATCATCGAAACATTGGAAAAATTGAAAACATTCCTCCGCGTGCGTTTACAGGAGGCCTGGAAGGAAGCCAGGAGCGATAAGCGATCATCTGCTGGACATTCAAAGAGTTTACGAGTCGTTACCTACCTACGAAACTTGATCACCGTTTTGTGATCCGGTGGATAGAGATTCTCGTCGATGATCATTGTCGATTGGTCGAAGAACGAGAAACGCGGAAACGACTCGATGATACGTCGGTGGAGACCGTGAACGTTTTCCGTGTTGCTTTCAACGAGACGGAAAAATTACTGCGCAAAACTAGACAGGATCAACGCAAGCTCCTCACCTTTTCCGCACGGTTCAATTGCAATTTAGTGCACGATCCCGAGTGGGGATTGTCGGCCGCGTGCAACGTGTCACTGTCAAGGATGCGTTTACGCAATAGGCGTTTATACGTCCAACGTGTTTCTACTATCGGATCACCCGTTGTTTCAACGATTCTTCCGCTATGGGTGCCCCTGAACGTGAAGTACCAAGTTAAACTAACAAGGAAAATTCCAGATTTTCGGATCACCGTTTTAACTGGCGGATCTCACGTACGAAAATATACCTTTAAACTCAATATTTTTCGAGTCGATTACGATCAATGTTTCTCGATAGATTTAATATCGCGGTCCAGTCGAACAGAAATAACTTTTCCGTCTCGCTTGCATTCGTTTCTTGAAATTAATTATACCGTGTATTGAAAAACATCTTCCACCAAAGAGTACTAGTAATTTCTCGAATTCATTCACGGATGTACAAAGCTGTTCGATGACGCGATGCGTTCGACAAAGATTACAGGAAGAAACGTGGTCCTTTGTCGGCGCAACAAGTTGCATTAAATGACGATCCATTACGCAATGCATCGGTCTGACTGACGATAGGCGTCGAACATTTACATAACGATCGTCACTCGCGGGACGAAAAATTGTTTCACGATCCGATGACTGACTCGTTTGATGCACCTTGTAATCGCGTGGCGTGCAATTTATCACTACGAGCCAACCATTTTTAACACCTTGCAATTGCAATGTTTATTGTTACTATCAAGGTAGGACAAAGCTTCTCCCGTTTCGTATCTTTGTGTACTTGCAGTACAATAATAATAAATCTTCATCGCGCACAGATACACACTAGTAACGAGAAAAAGGAAGTCATAAATGACGTAGCAATTCAGCCACGGTATAAAAAGACGACACGTTATTAATCGTACTATTAATACGCTAGCGAATATTCGATCGGTGAAAAGAGGCGGTCGATAACGTCCCAGAAATTACGAAATTTCCCGTAAATTTTGCGCGTCCCGAATTTGCATTTGCCAAGAGGAACCCGAGAATTCGTAGAACTTGGTCGAGGCTGCCACGTGCAATGCTTATAACGGACGATAAAATTTATTGAACGGAGGGTGTGAACGTATCCCTCGGGTTAGATAAAGAAGATCCATAAAAATTTATGTCCGGGGGAGAAAAGGTCTGCACAGACAGCCCTTACTGTTTTTCCTCCCCGGAAACGCAAACGGTCTTTTGCTCCGATATTTCAAACGTCCCTGTTCCACCAAAAAATTCGTTACCGGAAAATAAGCTTCGGGAAAAAGGTTTCCCTGAGGAACGTTCCGTCCATGTAATCGATTATAGAAAATACCAATTTTCGAACGGCCGTGCAATAAATCTAGAACGACCAGTCTATAATTAGTCGTTTGCGAGGAACGATATCCAAGTTCGAGCAGGCCTTCTGTTAAAATAACACGACTGTTGGGTTTCGCGATGTTGGCATGCAAAAACCGTGGCACATGGCGCATTTCACGCTTTCGTTCGATCCGCTGAACTGCGCGAGGTTCGTTCAACGCGAATTCCTACGAGAAAATTGTTCGATTCGCGAAATGCGTACCTCGAAGTTGGCTAATCGCTCGTATTAAAAATAAAACCAACGAGCGGATTGTATTTCAACGATTTTAACTTCGAAATAAAAACCGAATTCGATCGTAACGTCGCGCGTGAAAGACAATAGAGGTGTCCATGTTTATTCGAACGAACGTTCAAGGTCCTTCATGGTGAGCATCCACGAATGCCAGAGAACGGGTCGAGGAGAGCAGGTGCAAATTTTCGGGTCGACCGAAGGTTTGTTTTTCGTTTACCCTCCCCTCCCCCCACCCGGCCCCCTAGCAAGAAATGCTAGCAGAGAGAGCTTCGAGGGGGCTCGTGCTGTTCGCACCGAACGCACTGACGAAACCTCTATAAATAGCGAGCACGTTACTGAAATACGTGAAACGAATATACATGTGTATGTACGCGTAAAACGAACAGAGACGTGACCTTAATTTACACCTACCTCGACCAACGAGCGATTTCATTATCCTACAATAATAAATACGTTCGCGCGCTGTCAGTGCCGCATTCCTTCTCTTTTCGTTTCTAACCCCGAAACATTTCCCCGGCCTTCGAAACCAATATAATTTTTTTTTAACCCACAAACTGGCGCGCTCTTTCCCCGAAATTTTTATGAAATTCATCGACGTGTTTAATCCAAATGTGTTTTAAAAAATAACGAGCTACGTATTTCTTACAAGAAAATTCAAATCGGGGGATATTTTCAAGTCTACGAATTTATCGCGAAATGGCAACGTAACCTCGAATAACGTGACCAACGACAACACGAGAGGAGTGGTAGGGTTAAATGTGCGATACCCGGGTGGGGACCAAGGCAGCTAATCTGTTAACCCATTGCACTCGGAATTCCACTTGTCCTAACACTGTACAAAACTATAACTGTAAAATGTAAAATGAGGAATTTATATAAAATTCGTTCCCTTCTCGCATCAAAAATATAACCTATTTCTTGAACAATTCTGTTCGTCGATTTAGGTTAAATGCTCGAAATTCGGGCCGAGTATAGTCAAGTAGTCGAGTTTCAAGTTTGAGCACTCTACATATTCGATCGGTTGACTCGGTTTGAATATTCGAACGAACTCGGCTCCATCGCCTACTACGGATAGGTTGTGTTTACACCGGTCGTTGGAGCAACCGACACACTGTTATGCTAATTCGCGCTAAAAATCAACAGTCGTTGTGTAACCGCCGCAAGCATCGATTCGAGAGAGAAAAAAGTGCGTCTTAAACTACGGCTCGCGAACATTGTTGTACCTTTTGTGTTGCGAAACACACGTGTCGGTGATCCTTCAATTAATTCCGAGCGATCGATAATTTCCTTTCCGTATTAGCTTCACTCTCAAGATGACCTGCGATGACGTAATTAGAAAAAAGAAACAACGATACGTTTACGTAAGTAATCGAAGTCTATAACTTACAGGTTGAAACATTCGTGTAGCGATACTCGAGATTACGTACGAAATTATCGTTGCGAGTTATGGTCGATACGATCGGTGATAAAATTGATTCGTACTATCGGTCGGTACGGTACATAAATCATTTGCCCGAATCGATCACCGTAATCCACAGCACTTTTTAAATATTAATCTTTAAAATTGCGACGCATCAATGTAAATAACATTCCTTTCATCGAAGCACAGCATCGATCGATATATTTCCATACGTGTTCGTCGATCGCGTCGATAAATATTGAACTTCAACGACAACACAAACAAACGCAGGATAAAAATTAAGAACAAAGGTGGTCGTGAATTAAAAACAGGCGTTTCTCAGTTCTGCAGCGTTAAAATATCAACTTAATCATAGCGGTGTTATATATCGATTATCTTTTGCCAGCATCTGCGATGAATTTTCATATCCTCGGTACCGTTACACGATACCGTGTTCTAGTTAAAATCGAAATACCAGTGACTACATCAACAAATCTGTCCAGAACCTCGATAAAATAAAAACAATAAATAACAAAAAAGACTAGTGCGTATTATAATAAGACTATCGATATGTACTTTCGCATAAAATATCTCCCGAATATTCTAACAATTTCCTAACCTATCGTCCCAATATTTCTCTAGTTTCTCGAAATGTATAGAATTTCAAATATTTAACTTTCGATACCGTAACCAATGTCGTTGCAATGTTGAAATATTAACATTGATCAGTTACTTTGGCACGGTATCGAAGAATAGAATAGTCCTATCTCAGAAATACATCGCAAACGCAATATCGTAAGAGTAATCGTGCCGGGTGTGCGCGCGTTAAAAGGTTAGGTGCGTCTGGACACCAACGCCGGTAGTTATCGTACCTGGTGGTGCTCTTAAAGAAGTTGTTGCTTTCGCGGTTCATCAACTCGCTACGGAACCGTGACATCTCGTCCTCCATCTTTCTCATCTCGGCGTCGAAGCGTTCCCGTATGTTGGAAAACTCAGTGTCGATCACGCTGAAGTCACCAAGCTTGATGGGAATATTACGTTTGATACCACTGTCAGCCATGATTCTTTCTTCGACCACACTCGTGTCTCTTTCACCAAGCCACTAAAGAGGTATACTCTTTTTAAGCAATAGCACTGCTTACTTCGTGAACGATCGCTTGTGATAGCGGAATACTTTCTCGACACGTACAACCGTACTGCGCGCTGTCTTGCCTAAGAATGAGCGCGGCTCACCGGCTGCTCCTTAAATAGTCGCGACGCAATCGTCGAACCCTTCGTGGGAGTTCGGTGGTGCTCGGCCACCTTCGGATGGACTCGTGTTCGTGCACGCGGTCCAAACCGGCTCCGATGTTTTACGAAATTCGATCGGATCTGGACAAAATTTCTTTAACGCGAATACTCTGATAAATCAATGCTGAAAATACCACGAATCAAATACACGACGAACGATGAATTTCGGTTCATTTTTTCTCCATCAATCGTCGATAAAATTAATGGAAACAAAATAATTAAACGACGACAGATCCGAGCGCACTCGAATTAATGTCAGTCGAAATACTATTTTACTTAGTTACCTACATTATTAATAATACATGCATTACAGGATTGCTCCGTTAATAAATAAATAAAGCATCTCATTATAGTACCTAATTGACTATAATTGATTGACTCTGCTATTAAGTTATTAAGGGTAGCAACTGAAATTGATAAAACTTAACGAAGATGACTCTCCGTAACTGGGTCGCCACGGTAATTAACGTCTCGACGTCTCTTTATGCACGTTGTTGACTTCAGAAAACCCTTAATGTACCGTATAATCTAATCACTCAATTGATATCGTGAAAATCAGATTATCCATGATCAAGACCCATTAACTTGTACAATGTACGCGTAATGACGTGATCAATGATCGTGATTTAAAGATTAATATTAAGAAAATCATTAATCTGCTAAACTACGTAACGAAATGTTGTCTAATCATAGATCGTCCTTCGTGTTTCCTGTGCTACGTGTTGGATTTTCTTTTGGAATCCGATATCGATGGAAATGAAATCTTACATCGATACATGCATTCTTGTATGCCAAGTCATATGTCTCATCGTGTTTACGTATCAATAGTGATATCTTCTTTCCACAAGAACTGCAGAACATGCTAAATTTTTTTCCTTAGCGACTCTATCATTTACCCCTGACTTAGAACCGAACCTTGATCGATTTTACTGTATTACTAGTATGCTAAATAAAGTCATTCAAGAGGGGTACAACAGTATGTGCATCTTCGAGGGAGACAATCAATAAGGAAATGATCGCGTGACCACATTAGTCATCGTCTCCTGCATAGAACACAATGATTCGTCTTGTCTGCGAAACCGTAACCTATCAACGCCCACGAATTCCTCTCGTTAGATCACTTACTTATTCAGGAGGCTTGTATGCTAGGTACGCTTAAGAACGACTTCCTTGCAGTACGTGGCAATTTATTTAAGAGATCCTATTTCGCGCGTAAAATATGAAATTTTACTTATTCGCATCGTGAACGAATACTAAATATATAGTTCGAAGATTTCGTGGAATTTTCTAAAATTCTTCGTTTGAAAACCCAAATCGTAAAAAAATAAAAAAATGCTGGTTTTCCATCGAAAAAATGCCCGTCGAAATTCCAACAAGAGGAATCCCGAGCAACATTTTCGTAGTGCCTGCGTCCAGCTTGAATCATGCAACGATAATTTACATTTTCTTTCGTCGTTCTCTCGGAAAGAAACGTTAGAACGCATTCTTGTTAATCGAGCGCGAACATTCAGGTGTTCTAATTTGGACAGGCGTTCAAAGAAGCGCGAAGGCCGCGCGTATGTCGCATAACTTTCTGTTTACGTCGCGGAGAACTGCGTGAGATTTTTTTCGCCGCGTTAAATCAAGCCCCGCAAATGATGCCGACGCTATTTTCGCGCGTTGCATCGTCACGCACACGCCGAACTGAATGGACCGCCGCGTCACAACGCCTCCTTATTGTTCATAAATAGTTCTGCAACGCGGCGTCGTCTACGATTTCCGGTAAATCGAGTCGCGCTGAATCTTTTCCAAGATGCGTCTAATAGAGTAATCGGGGGTGGCGGACGACGCCAACAAGGGCTGAATCACCCTCGCCACTCAAACTGGATGAATAAGTGGCACGTCGCGAGTCGCGTTTCCCTACTTTTGCACGCGTGAATAATCACCGCGTCAAAATTCACCGGAATCTCTAAAACAAGAGTATAATCGAACCGTCGAAACGTAGTTAGCTTCGTAGAAATCCGACCATCGCATCTAAAAGCTAAAAATAACGTTTCGAAAGCCATTGTTTGACTTCGTTGTGCATCACAATCGGTTTAAAAGTAATCACTGATGTTTTATCGAAGAAAATTTCAATTTCCATGAACGTTTCTTTCTCCCTATCTGCCGTTTACCATTAACGGGGTTAAGTTTAACAACGGCGCTTTGAATTCTGTATCTCTTCTTGTAAATGTTGCGTGACAAAGACATTAATATTATTACTCGCTCTTCGTTTGTCTATCGCTTGGAACATTTTTCAATGTGAATGTTGGAAAAGTAGAGCAGATAGTATGATACTTAAACAAATATTATTTTCATTAAATGCTCATTAAATACTGAATATTATGTTATTATATTATTTGCTTCGGTTTCGTTTTGATTGATAAAATGAAAGAATCAACCGCGGCCGGCAACATTGAAATTTATGGCAACGAAGAGCATAGAACGCGAACGGTCAAGACGGTTCAGTATTCGTAATAAAGTGTGTCAATGTCAAACAGTAGCGCATTATACCTTCATGGGGCCCAAAGCAATATCGTATTTAGGGGTCCCATTTAAAGAAAAAGTCGAATAAAATATATTTTTAACTCGAATGTCATTTTCTTACAACAACGAACAAATTAAATAATATAAAAGAAAAATCTAATTTAATAAGTAGTTATGCTAATTGCGTGAACCCTGTGTACTATGTTTTGTGAAACCGGAAGTGCTCGCGGGCTTAAAAAGAAGCGACCTAAGATTGCTACTGGGGAACAGTCAGAAATTACTGTTTTGGCTGCAGTAGCGAACGATCCTCGGATAAGTTATCGACAAACTGATATATTTCTGATATTCCTAAGTATTTGGCGAATAGTTCGAAGTCATACATTCCATCAGTTGCATGTTTCTTTACATCTTCATGGCATCAACTTTAAGAATTGCAACGATCACAATAGAATCAGCTGTTTTTTCATGGTGTTCTTTTTACCGACGAATCAATTTTTACCAACAAACGTATCGTATTTTTGCAAACTTACATTGTTGGAACATTTTGCATCGATTGCATCTTGAACGAGCAAAAAATAAACAAATGACTGCTCGATTACCAGGAGCTATTATAAGAAATTCCTTTAATCGCTTAACGTACAGCGACCTAACAAAAATATTCTATGCCGTGCTGAACTCGAATAAAGAAATTTTCTTCGTACATTATGTTTTCGAAATGCTAATTGTCGGGAGTCCTAAGCAAACGCCTTGTTTGCCTCCAGCATCTCGCGGTCCCTTCGAGACCGATTTGTTTCTCAACCGCGTGTATATCTCAAACGATCACAGAATTCTTATGTTTCTGTCGTGACTCCGCGTGGGAGAACATGGCTGCATGACGTCACCTTTGTGGGAGTTTGGTGATCGATAAACCGCGTCACAATGGTCCCTAATATGGATCGGGCACGCGTTCATTACACAGCAAACTGCCACTACACAATGTGTTGCTTCTTTTCTGTTGGGAGTTTTTCTCCGAACAATGGTGATCGCAATTTATAAATATCATTCGAAACAATAAATTGGTTAAACACAGAACACACTTGTTGCAATAAGTAGCCTCATATTTCATTCTCTGAGAACGAATGCTAATTACAATTACGAAACTGACTCATCCGTGGTGATCGATTCATAATTTTATAATTAGAATTCTTACTACCGAAATTGGTCATCCAAGAATTGTACTCAGAAATAATGGTTCCCGCCCACAAAACTCTAAGGCTGACGATACGTCGCTAAGTAGAGTTTCGACAAGATTAAAAACTATCAAATCATCTAAAAAAATTATTTTCAGTTCCGGGGGTCAATTACAATCATTTTTGGTGAATAGACATACCCGCGAATTCCTACGCACTTTCGAGAAAAAAATTCGAGTATGTGTGAAATTTTACAACAAAATTAAAAACTATCAAATCGTTCTAAAAAAATTATTTTCAGTTCCGGGGGTCAATTACAATCATTTTTGGTGAATAGACATACCCTCGAATTCCTACGCACTTTCGTGAAAAAAATTCGAGTAGGTGTGAAATTTTTCGGCGAAATTCAAAAATTTCAAATGGTTCTAAAAAAAATATTTTCGGTTGCGGGGGTCAATTACAATCATTTTTGGTGAATAGACTTACCCGCGAAATCCTACGCACTTTCGAGAAAAAAATTGTTTTTCCGAAAATATAATGTGAGATTAGAAATGTTGCCCTATGCGTATGTCATAACTTCTGAACGGATTGGAGGATTTTAAAGTTTCAAGATGCAAGCAATGCGTACTAATGGGACTCTAGAAAAAATACATTGGATGTAAGGTCTACTCGTATACACACAGTTCAATCAACAAATTGGTATTGATTTTCGTCTTATTTTGGGCTCTAGAATCTCCCATTAAAATTTGTACCCAAGGCGGCCGAACACACTGTATGTAGCGGGGTATGTCGAAGAAAACAACTAAACTGAGACTGTGGAAAAGATAGTAGACTCCTCGCTACGCGCCACCAACTATTAATAGCTGACGAAGTCCGAGAGAGCCATAGTATCCGAGGCCAGATTCGACCGAAGGAATTCTTTAACCATTCGACCCTTTCGACCGTCATTCTTCGACGATTCAATGTCGAGGGTACGATCCGGAGCAACGTGACTCCTTGGCCTTCCTCCGCGGCAACTTCCTTCGTAGATTAAACCAGAGAACAATGAAATTGTCCAATTACCTATTTCGCCCGCAAAACGACCGATACGAAATACAAGTTTGCTAGAGGAAAATCCGAGAAATACGGTGCTTCTGGATAGAACTTAAAAGCTCTCTTTAGCCATTCATGGACAAAATCATAACAGTGATTTTAAGCGCTTTACCTCGAATGTACATTACTGTACGAAAATGATGTAAGCAACGAAAACGAGGCGAATGTAGTTCAGTTTGTGAGAGATGAAAGTAGGTGTTGATGCACGACGGGGCTGTAAAAAGTGATTTCATTCAATGTTTCGCTACCAAGCAGACAATGAGCACTTAATAGCCATTTGTACTTGGCTTACTTAGAACGATTGAATGAGGAGTACGTCGCTGTCGTCGTACGACGACTTCGCATCGCTACCACTGACTTGAGTACAAATGGAGCTGAGGTTAACGCGCCGTGATGTCACTGCTTGATATGAGCCGATTATTATGAAAGTGGCTTATGTCACGAAACCAACAAATGTCAGATTTTTCACGTTCGTTTAGATGTATATATTTTTCTACCAGTGCTGTATTTACTTTCTCTTACACCTATCTTTTAAATATGAAGACGCGTAGTTTCCAACGTTTTCTACGTCGAGAAAACAGCCTTAATTCAGTTTCGTATTTATATAACGTTTTCGTGACTTCGTGATGATTATCACCGAATTTTCAGCTACTTTTCTGCAAACATGTGAAACACGATACCAACCGGTTTGTTGTAACATTCGCGGTACGTGGGTTTGCAACACGATCCGATTGCAACTGCTTACAGCCTTCGTATGCACGTGTACTTGGTACATAAATGAAATACCTCGAATAGGTTTTCAATGTCTAACCTGGTCACTTGTTCGGTCATATTTTAGCGGTTTATGTATAAACAATGTCTATCGCGCATAGATATATACTTGGATCGTGCCAAGCATCCAAGATTTATATTTGTTAACGAGAAACAAAAGACAAGGAGTATGTGTATATAAAAAGAAAAAAAATGGAAAAAATTTCCATGGAATCCGGTTGTATACGATATGAAGTTTATATTATTACAATACAAACGAAACACTCGATTCGAGTGTACTATCTGTGATGCTCAATATCGGTTGGTTATCGTCCTTTGCATTTCAACGCGCGTGAAAAAATACCATCATTCGCAAGTTAATATAGCAATGACTAATATTACTGCCACGAATAAACTGTCAATACGCAACTCGATGACAAATGACCGTGTTATATCGAACCGATTGTGCAAGTGCCATACTTTTATAATTCGCTTTACTTAGTACAAAGTGATACTGTACTCGGTACATTGTGATGCTAAGTGCCAACAAGGAAATAAATGTTAATTGGCGCTCTATGACTTCTATTTAATAAATCCTACTTATCGGTAATATTAATAATAATACCTTACGATATAGCGTTACCATATTAACCCTGCAACATCTTATCGTCTTGGAATATTTTTTTCCTGGAATATTGTGTTGCTTTCGAACATCGCGCGATAGATTGTTTCATCAGGCCTAAAGAAAGCACCACGACGACGGTCAATATACTCGTATTGAATAAAGGAGGGAAGAGTTCCATTTGAATTGCCGTCACTTGACGCGCTACTTGATTACTCTTAAGTCCCCCTTGCGTTTACCGACGGTACTAAATTAACGTCTCCTGAGGCCTGTCAACAATCATGAAGACACGCGTGAAAAACGTTTCTGACAGAAAGCGTTCGAGCAATGCTACCGAAAAAGATCAGAAAAATGGGAAGAAACCATTCAACAAAAAGAATTACAGGGCACAAAAATACAGTAACAAATACAAAAGTACGTTTGAAACTGTACGAGTAACGTAACTTACATTTAGGTTAGGTCTAAACGTTGCTCGATATTCGTTGCTACGCGATCGTTGCACGAGCCTTTGAATTGTATTATTTGTTGGCAGTCGATCAGTGGCAGGAACGTAGGAAGAAGGCAATCTTACGAGATTATTATAAAGAGGTTGACAAAAGCCGACGTCAGAATCTGAAGAAACCAGTTTCATTGGAAGACAGTAACGAAAATGAAAATGATAATACGTATGTATACCGATTTTGTATTTTGCACAGATAACGGTAACGATTGACGTAATTGAGTTTCTTGTTTAAAGGACGCAACCAAAAAAGGTCAGCCCATTTCATAAAGCTAAAAAGGAATTCTTGCGCAAGAAGGTTGATAAAAGAAAAAAACAGGAGCAAATGGAACAGATAAAATCGGAACAAAAGGAGGCACTTAAAAAGTATAAGGAAAAGAAGATGCAAACATTTAGGAAACTTTCAATGAGGACAAAGAAGGGACAACCTGTGATGAAGGGCAGATTAGAATTGTTACTGGAAAAGATACAGCAACAAGTATCTAACTGATACTTAGAAAGAATGCGACACAATTTATGCCCAGACAAATTTTATGTTAATAAATCTTGTTCAATGTACATAGACTGACAAAGATATTCAATAAAGTATGTTTTTTTTCTGAAACAAATGTCAATTCACGTTGAGATACACGTACACGAAAAATATTCTGAGATTCGATAGTTTAACCTCTTTAATATTTAACATGTTCACTGCCATGCCCGTGTTATTTTACAGCGTTGCTAATTACAGTAGCGTTATTCACAATTTTGCAAGTATTAATGTTCTATCGTAAACAATATTGCAACACGTAAATGTAAAGTGCCGATCACCAGTAACCACTATGGCAGTCAACGTATTAAAGATCATTGATGCATCGAATATATAAGACAATTAGAACGTCTACGGTTTACCCATTAATCGATACACTGGCGAGTCGATGTTTTCGATAATCCGCTAAAATTCGACCGATGAACTCTAAACATTTTCTCCTAAAGCGGAACGAATAATCACGGGCACAGTAATCGTAAAAAGAACTTAAACGATCGATGAAGATTTTCCTCGATTCGAAATACGAATTTGCCTGCGCAACGCATAAAGCGCAAGCGCAATGGCATTTGACGGGCAGCCGTCAGCTAGTCAGCGGTTGCAAATGGCGACAGCCACGAAATCTCTGGCACCGACTCGCGAATAGTTTCACGCCTACCGAGTGCTGCGTGACCGAGCCGTGCGTGAACGTTACCCTAACCCAGATCGGTATGTACTTAAAACTGATCCGATAATCTACGCGCACAGCGGGATAACCTCTTTCCTTTAAAAACGTAGTCGCGCTAAGTTGCGCTCTCCTTCCGAGTACGACGGCCCGTCGGGTGACAAAAAGCCATCGTACGACCTGTCTCTCCTCTTCGAAATATTCCTTTTGCCTGCTCGATCGATGCATCGTGATCCTCGAGCAATCTCTCGGCGAGCGTTACCGCGATTCGCGGACCGTACGGTCCTGAAAATAGTCTGGTAACGGGTGCCGCTATCACCGTTTGCACGGTACTGCTGTCAAAAAGTGTTTGGCTAGCAGAATCTAGGACGCGGTACCGGCTTAATCGCTCGATTTTCCTTTCGAGCGTTCGAATACTCTGCTCCAGTTCGTGCCGCCTTGATCTCTACCTTTGCTCCAACGTGCTGATTCTACTGGCTGGTATTATACACGAGTTAACTGTACCAAACGGTTTTTCGGAGTTACTCCGAGGACCGTAGGGCTCGTCGACTCGAGTACACTTAATCAACGAGTATCGTTCGATTATTTTTCTTGGACCTCCCCCTGTACATCGGCCGCGTGTCATTAAATAACGATGTACAACCGCTGACGGAATAACGTACGCGAGTGCTTGCAATTAAAAACTACAATGGACCTGATATATTGAACCGTGCATTTCAAAATATTTTCGTAACCACAATCAAAGACTATCAAGTTTACATTTACAAAATTTCAAGAAGAATTTAGTAACATAAAGGACAACTATAAAGCATTCATTTAAATATCAACAGCAAGTGTTTATTGAGAGAAAATGATCTTACATATTTCTTATACAAATGCCCAAAAGATTAGAGCATTCATTTGATCTGTAAATATGTACATAAGTACCTTTAAAATTATTTTATTTTACAGGTGGTTTTGAGAAGATCCAGACAAAATGCCGGCTGTGAGAGGAGATGGCATGCGTGGGCTAGCAGTGTTCATTTCTGATATTAGAAATTGTGAGTTCAATAATTTTTGTCCTTATTATTTGCAATTTTGCTCGTTATATTTCAAGAGTCTACCACATTGTATCCCATGATTTAATTGTAGCATTCATACATATCTTGTTATAATATTAGATAACAAGGAACACGAGTTAGCCTTTGGATTGTTGAAATTATGACCCATGTTCCATCCGTTAAGAGATACGATGCCATTGAAACTAACGTGACATGCAAAGTATTTAAAGCAGACAAGAGTAGGAGAAAGGGGGCGGAGTTCTGATATAGGCATATCTTTCTGATATAGCTTGTCTTTCAAACACCAATATGTAATATTTGGCATAATGTAATAAATGTCTGTTAAAAGTAACACTGAATTCTTTTGAAAAATTTTTATGAAGATGAATAAATTGTAAAGTGATGATAGATATATTATAATTATTTAGTATTTCTGTAATCTAATACCCTAAATAACTCATAAAACATGGAATATAATACTGATATAGAACAAATCAATACATGCAAACTTTGATGCTGATCCAAGTGGCAAGCAGCCATTATACTTTTCTATAAAAATTATGACAAATGCATACTTGTATATGGCATATATGTAAATGTATAATTGTATATATTGTACCTACAAATACTATGTACTGTCTGTGATTTCATACCTTATTTATAGCAATAATTTTCTAAGCTTATAGTCCAATTTTGTCTTTATAATTGCATAATAAAAGGAAAAACAAATCATACAATGGAAAATAATAACAGATTTAAAATATGATAAATATTCGTATAATATTTACATATTAATTGATTAAATATGTAAATATTGATTTTGTCAGGCAAAAGTAAAGAAGCAGAAATCAAAAGAATAAACAAAGAGTTGGCAAATATTCGTAGTAAATTTAAAGGAGATAAACCACTTGACGGTTACCAAAAAAAGAAATACGTTTGCAAGCTCCTTTTTATTTTTCTGCTTGGTCATGACATTGACTTTGGACATATGGAGGCTGTCAATCTCCTTTCATCTAATAAGTACTCAGAAAAACAGATTGTAAGTATCAGCTCCCGAAACAAAAATTTAGTACATCGAATCGAAGTGTTTAAAATTTTTACGAACAAATTTCACGAAAAATTGTACACAAATGTATAAATATTTTATATATTTTAGGGTTACCTGTTCATATCGGTGTTAGTAAATACAAATAGCGATCTCATTAAGCTCATAATTCAAAGTATAAAAAATGATCTTGTATCGCGTAATCCGATTCACGTGAATCTTGCGTTGCAATGTATTGCCAATATTGGCAGCAAGGAAATGGCTGAGGCTTTTGGTAATGAAATACCAAAACTACTTGTTTCTGGGTAGGTTGACGTAGTAAATATTTAATTCGTTTATATTTAGTTATAGTTTCTGTGGAAATGGATTATTGAAATTTTCAATAATTTTTATATTCCAGAGATACTATGGATGTAGTAAAACAAAGCGCAGCACTATGCTTATTACGATTATTGCGTACCGCACCCGATGTTGTTCCCGGTGGAGAATGGACTTCGCGTATAGTCCATTTATTAAACGATCAACATCTTGGTGTTGTAACTGCAGCAGCATCTTTAATTGATGCTCTCGTAAAAAGAAATCCAGACGAATACAAGGGATGCGTTAGCCTAGCGGTTTCAAGATTAAGCAGGGTATGGTATAATTTGATAGAGAAGCCTATAGATAGATAATTTCTCGATATCTTTTTTTATCTCGCTAGATCGTGACAACAAGTTACACGGATTTTCAAGATTATACTTATTACTTTGTGCCAGCACCATGGTTATGTATAAAATTACTAAGATTACTACAGAATTATACTCCACCTGGTAAATTATCTGGATTTCGTTTAAATAATAAGGAACCTAAATTGAAACGAGAATAATGAATTTCAATTATATTAAAATTAACAAAATGTTACTCATTGGAAAAAAATACACGTTTTAATGGTTTTCTGTTTAGGTCCCTATATATGATAATTTTACTAAACAGAGTATCTCTATTTTAATCCTAAACTTTTAATAGCCGAAGATCCAGGTGTAAAAGGCAGATTAAACGAATGCTTAGAAATTATATTAAACAAAGCTCAAGAACCGCCGAGATCGAAGAAAGTGCAGTATTCGAATGCGAAGAATGCTGTATTGTTTGAGGCCATTAGTTTAATTATTCACAACGATAGCGAACTGCCTTTATCGGTTAGAGCGTGTAATCAACTTGGCCAATTTCTATCGAATCGCGAGACCAATTTGCGTTATTTGGCTCTTGAATCCATGTGCCACCTAGCCACGTCAGAACTCTCGCACGAAGCAGTAAAGAAACATCAAGAGGTTGTCATTCTTTCCATGAAAATGGAGAAAGATGTGTCTGTAAGACAACGGGCTGTGGACCTTTTGTATGCAATGTGTGATAAAGCAAACGCGGAAGAAATAGTACAAGAAATGTTGAACTACCTCGAAACTGCTGACTATTCTATTAGAGAAGAGATGGTTCTGAAGGTCGCGATTCTGGCCGAAAAGTATGCTATCGATTATACTTGGTATGTTGATGTAATTCTGAATCTCATCAGGATAGCTGGTGACTACGTTTCGGAAGAAGTTTGGTACAGAGTTATTCAGATCGTTATCAACAGAGAGGATGTACAAGGGTATGCAGCGAAAACGGTTTTCGAGGTAAATAATACGGATTTAATTGCCGAATTGAACATCGATTTAATTTTAATCGCGATAAAACATGTTTACGATATTTACTAGGCCTTACAAGCACCAGCCTGTCATGAGAACATGGTCAAAGTCGGTGGTTATATACTTGGAGAGTTTGGAAACCTCATCGCTGGCGATCAACGTTCCTCGCCAGCTGTTCAATTTCAGTTACTACATTCCAAAGTAAGTTTTCCAGTCTTCTCTCTTTTCAAACTATCGTATTTAATACGTTAACGCGATTTTGTTTCCTTTCCAGTATCACTTATGTTCCCCAATGACTCGAGCGTTATTACTATCCACGTATATCAAATTCGTTAATCTATTCTCTGAAATGAGGAGCCAAATTCAAGATGTTTTCAGACAACACAATAACTTACGAAGCGCCGATGCAGAATTACAGCAGAGGGCTTCCGAGTATCTTCAATTGAGTATTATCGCATCCAACGACGTTTTGGTAAATATTAATACGACGACCATTACAGACACTCGAAGGTCAATACTATTAATAATGCTTTCGGCCTTCCTATAGGCTACTGTTTTGGAAGAAATGCCTGCATTCCCCGAAAGAGAATCTTCCATTCTCGCAGTTTTGAAAAAGAAAAAACCAGGCCGAGTGCCAGAGAATGAAATCAGAGAAAGTAAGAGTCCTGCACCAACTACCAATCACCATCCGGAAGTACCTGTTATCGCGGCAGCAGTCGTTAATAATACATCGGCAGATTTATTGGGCCTTTCTACACCGCCATCTTCTCAACCAACTAGCAACACGGGAGTTCTTCTCGACGTATTAGGAGATATTTACAATATGACGAACAAAGTCGGTGCTACGAACGGTGCCCAAAATACATATAACCCTAAAAAGTAAGATGCCTTTAAAAATCCTTAATCCCGAAACGTTTCGTAATCACTCTAATACACTGTCCCGTTTCTAATGTTTGAATTCGACATTTTTCAGGTTCGTTTGCAAGAACAACGGTGTTCTATTTGAGAATGATTTGATCCAGATCGGAGTTAAATCCGAATTTCGACAAAATTTGGGACGCGTTAGTCTTTTCTACGGGAACAAAACTCAGTTCGCTCTTCATAGTTTCCAAACTCAGCTTTCTTGGTCGGAAGAAAATCAAGCGAAGCTAGCTGTACAAGTGAAACCAGTTGATCCTGTGTTGGAAGCCGGTGCCCAGATTCAACAAATGATCAACGCAGAGTGTATTGACGACTATAACGGTATGACGAAACGAGTTACATAACATTCTGAGAACGACTGAACAAGTGCCGTTCAATTAAATGTTAGAAAGATATCATTGGTTTGTTTTTCTCTGTACAGACGCGCCGAGTATGACCATCTCGTTTATTTATAATAACGTGCCACAGAAAATAACGATGAAGTTACCGTTAACGATCAACAAGTTCTTCGAGCCCACAGAAATGAACGAAGAGTCATTTTTCGCGCGGTGGAAAAACCTTGGGGGGTATGTAAATATTTATAAAAAAAAAAAATAATCTCCCTTCCATTGTTTTTGTTCATAATCGACATTTAGCCGTGTATATTCGGAAAACTTTCACAGCAGCCTAGGATATATACGTGCTATTCCAACAAAAGTTATCAATTAAATTAAGCCGATAAAGTCGTGTCTATATTTCCTAACTAAATAGCTCTAACTTCCTAACCTTATTAACGCTACATTTACGGGCATCGATTGCGCAAACTTTTATTGAAATGTTGGAATAATAATCGAAACGATGTTCTTCCAGAGCAAATCAACAGCGTTCGCAAAAAATTTTCAAAGCGCAACAACCGATGGATCTTGCGCAAGTTCGCACGAAATTGCAAGGATTCGGAATGCAATTGCTCGACAGTATCGATCCGAATCCCGATAATTTCGTATGCGCGGGTATAGTGCATATGAGAGCGCAACAAGTAGGGTGCTTGTTACGTTTGGAACCTAATAAACAAGCGCAGGTAATTTTGTAACAGTGTGAATTTGTTTAAAAGACATACGGTTGGAAATTGGTGATTAATCGTACTTCGTTCGTAGATGTTTCGTTTAACGGTACGTTCGAGTAAGGAATCAATGTCGGTAGAGATCTGTGACCTGCTGGTGGACCAATTTTAAACGGCCTAGCAGGCGTGAAATTAATCTAAGATACATAAAAAAAAAACGCCGTGGGAAGACATATCGTGATCATAAAAGGATGTCGTCTCTCGACGTTCAGAAAGATACTGATGATTATTTGTTAAGAAGTATTCGTTGTACCCAAGCTTACGCTCACAGCGCGGTCGTGAGAACTGAAATCCTTGCGTAGGCGGAGCGTTGTTATCACGTATAATCCATAAAAAGCATGGCATAGAATTGCCGAACACACACACAATCAAGATTATCGCGTATAATTGTGTATAATTGTCGCATATAATTGCATGCATGGAAAACGAAACAAAAAAAAGAGCAAAATCCAGACGACATGTACGATGACTATGATGGACAATATTCAGTCCACGAGCAAAGGTAACAAAGCATAGACATTACCTTTGTTTGTATGTTGTTTTTTTCTTTTTCGTTTAACGCGTGTCTTTAGCAAAAATTATAATTCGTAACTTATCCAAACGACGTATAGATGTTTTTTGCCACGAGCAGTAGCAAAAAAAACGTTCGGGTCCAACATCGCGATCAGGTTAATAGCATACATGTTTTATAGAAGATTTTATAGCCAATTACTTTTCCCACTATCGTGTGTTTTTCGATAAGTTCATATATTTCGAGTCAACGGCCCGCGCGTTTACGCTTCTCGTGGCACGTTCTCATCTACGCCTTCTTAGCTCTTCTTTTTTGTTCGAGCACACGATCTTTTTTGGTTCGTATCAAGTTTCATTTTGAGATTATAATCATTGTTGCGTGGGCGAGAGTAAATTTGGGCACGATGACAGTAGCTGTATGATATTAGTTGTTTATCGTAGATTTCCTTGTATTTAACGGAGCTCAAAATTTCTCTTGTAATTAGTAGGTTCGACATCATTCGCTCCCGTCCCGATCCCTCGTTCCGCTTGCTCCCCTAGAGATTTTTCTTTTACCTCAAACGTTGGTGTATAAAAAATCCATGGCTGGTCACATTCTTTGGCTCGCAGAGAAAAGAGCGATCGAGTTCAAGCGAGAGGTGAACGAACCAAGAATTTGTTAGATGAAACTTTTTCTAATCGTCTTTAAGGAGTCTTGTGTGAGATGTATATTTCAGTAGTATATCTTGTACAGATGATATTCGCGAATGCGTTGATGATTAATTATGTTCCCGTGAGTGCTGACGAAGGAAAGAAAAAAAAAAAAAAAAAATAGAGCAGCTTTGAGCGACATTCGAACCGCGTTTAAATCGCGACCCATGCTTCGATTACGCCTGTCTGTCTTTGTTATGGAAATTGTAAAGCTCTAATTGAATTGTACATAAGAAATCCCGTTAATTAAATGTGCTGATAAAGAGCCATTGCACGAGACACAGAATCCAGTACTTGCTGGCACGAGGATCTACAATATCGTCTCTTCCTGCTGTTTCATTTGTATTTCTTTATCATGCGAACACGAGATGTATATTTTTTTATGTTCGTATAGTATAAATTTATATTCGAAACCTTTCTCCTTATTCCAACTGTAATTTCTTTGCCATCTCTTCTTTTTTTTTTTCAACCATTCGTTAACGATGTATTATTTACATCAGCATTAATTGACAATTTAGCATGACTTTAGGGAGATCTGTACGAGGAACACATTATTAAAAATGCTAATGTCGCTTCGACTGGAATTTTTGGCGTTATGGAATTTGGAAAATTTAAAGATGTTTTCTGATGATTCATTTGGAACTTGATATTTATCAACGCCAAAAGTTTCAATTCACAAAAGGCTTGAATACTCGACAACGTGTTCCGAAAAGAAATTTTGCATTAAAATTACACGAGTATTTCTTCTTTTTTTTTATTCGACATCGATGAATCAAATAAAAGGAAATATTGGAAAGAAGCAAACGATGTTTGTCCTTTGTTTAATATTGTTCCTTTTATTCGACTTCTCGACACGATTTCTGTAAATTCAATCGAATCACTCTCTTAGATAGTGAAGTTATCGCGTGATACTCTCTTTATTCTCAATGATATTTCATTGATGATCAAGATACACTGAAAGTATACTACAAGAATTATGCAAAAAAAAACTGGCGATATTTAAGTAACGTTCGTCCAAAACGTTTAGTCTGTTTTTACTTAGGCAAACAAGACATTTTATACATTATAAAAAAAACAAACATTCCTAACTTAAAGTGGTGTGAACGGAAAAAATCGATAGTCATAGAAATATTTTGTATGTAACTGGGTTAAATGATTTTGAAATTTTTCCCTTTTTTTTTTTTTTAATTTAAAAGACTTATGAATTAAGTTCTCTCATATGCTTTCCTATCGATAAATATATATTTAAATTACTGCTTTGCATCGGTTTTACTTGCTTTTTGTATATATATATGGTAGAATATACTTCGATATTCCCAATTCTCAAACAAGAGACCACTCTGCAAATAAACAATAATGTAAATATAATTAATAATCGAGAACGAGCTCTCGAACACAATGAATCGCCCCAGTCATGGATTTGGTAGAATGATTTACGTTTTGGAACTTCTACTACTTTCACGCGTGTTTGTATGTACATGTTTATCATTACGGAAGCGTGAATCATGTTGTTCACTCTATTAGATTTACGTTCGAAATAATTAGTACATGCCTATACAGGATGTTCTATAATTTTTCGGCCAAACTGTGTCGGGATTCCTATGGCTAAAGGTAAATGCATTCGTAGAATGATTAATTGAAAAGCTATAACAGAGCTACGAGAAATAAAAGAAACGATACTTGCTGTTCAAGGTCACTGTCCCTCCCACAAATTATGCTAGACACTACTGTTACTTTTACATCGGTAATGTCACGGATGAAACACTCGAGCCACGTTTCTACATACTAAAAGATTAAAGTACTCGAAATCGCTTGCGCAAAGTGTCTTGCTATTATAAATAACGGATAACAGTTTATAAATTTGCGTTCGTTACGACGAATTAACGATATCCTTAATCTGTCTATTTAAGAGAATGCGTGTAGTGGGGATAATCACTTAGTGATCTCAAGTGGCAAACGTTTCCAACCAAAATATAATACAATTAATTTTAATTACAGAACCGCTAAAATTTGGCTGCAAAATTTTCGAACAGCCTGTATTCGTACATATAGAAGGTATTTAAGTTGAAGCAGACCTAAATATCTCCTTTGTTTTTAATGGCACAAAAATTATTCGTGGCACAATTCGAAGTAAAAGAAGTGTGCATTTTTTTTTTATCGCATCTGATGGTGGATGACAAAGTACAATAGAACGTGTCTAAAGCTTAACCTCCATATTCACTCTTTAAACTGTTCCATGCATGATTCTCGTATCATTAAAAACAAAGATATTTCGGTACTTCGGCTCGGATACTCTGTATAATGTAAGTTATCTAAGACTGGAATTGCAAATAGTTCTGTTGTTTGTTTGATACACGGAAAATAACCGAAGGGAGAAAATGTTCCGGGGGGGCACGTTAATAGGATAAAATTCACACTTTTTTCAAGGTCGTAATCGACGACAAAATTTGAAATTTCGCCAAGTATTTTTTTAATCAAATCCATATCTTTGTCGACGTAATCCTTTCCGGAACTTTCATACTATCGCCAAAAATCATGGACATACTTACAAATCCAATCTTAGACGACTCACCCTGTATACACGCGTGCGCGCAGATACATATATGCATATAAATAAAAATATATATATATATATAATTCATATAAATATATATATTATATATAATACGAATTATTGAAAAATTGAAACGTGTGATGACACACGATTGTTAGATTATTGTGTTACGGTGTCCCTGATCAAGTGGCGATCATGACATAACAAATGAAACGCATTTGTTGCAACGCTATAGAGATTTATTCCGGTAAATTCTTTGTCGATCTCCTCTCGTTACTTTCTCAAACCACCGTGTATAGATTTAATGTAGGAATTCGATAGGAACGTAATTATGAACGAGGTCTGATACAGATTACGATCGATGGCTCTAATCGAAACTAAATTATACAGGTTCATTCTAACTAATACGGGCATGGCTCTCCTATAAGTTAACAAAAATGTTGGTAGAGTTACGCTACGTTCTAAACGTCCTGTATGCTTAACATCGATATGGTATAACCTATAAAATTGCCCAAGGTACTGTTGAAACTTCGGTTCAAAAGCTACCATGTTCAGAGCCACAATCGATATGAAAATGCATTATACTCTTTGTAGATCTCACTCCCTTTATTTGCAATTGTCCAATACTCGTTTGTATTTATTTGTGGTTCTAACGTGCAGACATAGTATAGCAGGACTCGGTGGCTTGGTGGATCGTTTAAGTAGCTTTGAAATCTTTTCACGAACGCGAATAAATAACGATAACTAATCCCACAAGATTGGTTTAATCTTTTAAACTTTGAAAATTGAAAACTAATATTATACTATTTAAAAAAAAAAACGAATGTCGGATATTGTGAATTATTAATAGTATGTACAAAGCAAAATTCTGATGCTTTCGAAAATACGAATAATGCAAAATTTTACGAACCACGATTCGCTGAGCCATCGGCGATGGTAGTTCCACGTTCGTCTCTGTTCAGTTTATGGCAAATGTAATTTCTCTCCATACAGCACGGCACAAAGCTAAATACAGGAAGCACCCACACGTTACGCTGTTTTGTCCGGTCATGAATCAAACAATCGAAAGTAGGGTTATCCTGTAAATAAGATTTCTACATTCAATCTTTACGCGAAATTTTCGGGTCGTTTACGAATATGTTTCTTTTTTGGGACATTGTCAACGATAGCAAGATTCACTTACGAAACTGAACTTGCAATCTTCCCCGCGAACATTCTTTTGTATTGCTCACCACTACGTACATGTACGTTTGTAAAATGCTAATGATTTATATTATTAAACTATACATATATACAATCTCATATGAAGTGTGCCCTTTCGATCAATCGACTCAATCTGCTGTTGCTCGCGTCAGGGTTGAACAACTATTGAGTAATCGATCGATAGAAAAGTGAAATATTCTACATTCGTTATCGACCGCAAATTTCGTTGGTAAAAATAATTTCTTTTTTTCTGTTATTTCCTATGTTAATATACATAATAGTTTAATAGAAAAATTATGTACAGTTTTGGAAATATTAAGTAGTCACGTATCGGATTCTTTATAACAATTATTTTTGGTATTTCAAATTTACTTCTAATTTAAAGAAAATATTCGTTTCAAACATATAATAAACGAAAATGGTCAAAGTATATGATGCAATAAGTAATTTAGAGGTTAAAGATTACCAACGGTTATTACATTTGGAAAATTTACCAAATTGTTATGCGTTTGAATGGTTTCGTAAATAATATTCAACTCTGGCGCGTGCAAGTTTGATAATTCACAATCAAACTTCGTTTTCTTTCATTCAGGTTTCGCAACGCATAAATTGACATCTTCGTAAATTTAAGCTTTCGAGCATCGTGCCAAAAAATAAAAGTAACAGTTTCTTCTGCAATTTGAAAGTATGGAAATTTCCATAGGGTCCACACTACGTGAATGAAAGATCAAATATCATGAGACTGTGCAGAGAGCGTTGTGAATTTGCACGTCAGTGTTCCGTGACTCATTGTGTTCGCGACCTGTCTTTGAGGGTACGTTTACACTGTTTTAATCTTTAGAGCTTTAATCGTAGGCTTGAAACTATCTTGAAAGATGGCTAGGGATTTATTTCGTTTCCCAGCCATCGTTATCGTGCGGCTTCGAATTGTCATTTTTCCCTTCAAAATTGTTCTATATCTTCCGAAGCAACGAAGATACTTAAGGTGTTCATTATAAATAGACCAGCCTGTAGAGTAATGCAAGAAATATGTATAGTAACTATGTATAACCACTTCGAAATGAATAGCTTTTACACTTGTAATCTAAAAGTCAAACACCAGATGTAGATATACATTTTTAATATATGAAGATTACAGGGTGTTTCATTATTAGTGTTTATTTTTGCATTTCGTCTACTAAAAGGCTGTTTCCAAAGAATGTTCTGCTTCGATATAATTTTACAAATAATAATACTTATTTACCAATGTTTGTAATTAATTTATATACAAATTATGGTAATTATGGAGGGTGTCCCAGATGTTAACAATTATTTTACCTTCGATAATAATGAAACACTTTGAACGTAGAACGCGAACTCCTTTCGTATTAACGACAGCGTGAAACAAACTTCGGTTTCATTAAAATCAGTCCTTCTCAACGACGTCAAGTGTCTTCTGCTACAGTGTAAACGTACGCCTACGCCTAACTTCAAGAACGTCCTGGAACACGTGGTTCCACAATACGGTGTCTTCTCGGTAGCAATAGAACGGTTTCGATTCTCCTTTTTCCAACCATTACCGATCTGCGCAACCCTTAATAATTGTTCGGTGGTATTAAGTAGAAATCGCAACGTAAGAAGTATGTATTCGTTTATCGCAAGAATGTGTGTACGTTACGTTCGATACCTGAGTAAATGTGGTATACAGAACCGCTTCTTATATTACACAGCACAGTTTCAAAAGTTCGAGGCAGTTACAGGCTAAACACAGTCGCATCAACTTTTTCAAGCTGAACCTATAGCCGAACAGTGAACGTTTTATATGTATGTACTCTCAAAGTTCCTTAGAAAGATTAGAGGACATATAGCTGATATTATCTTAATTACTAAAGAATAATTAATGCAGTTGAATCGATACAATGCGAGAATCATCTTAATCATGTTTAACCCATTACGGCATGTTTTACAGCGACTTATTTTTATAGGCAGGTTTTACGGTACGAGAATATACCGACGTTGTTTCAGATCATTTATAGAGCATTATATGTATTACCGTCACTCGTCGATATAGCGATTCTTAATTAACGATTGAATTCATTGTGTGGTAGGATGACTCGTTTAGAGTTATACTAGTTGGTATTGATCGCGACATAAACGTTTTCACTGCTGCCAATTGGTCGAATTAAATTGTCGTGGCATAAACTAAAGAAAGTTATAGGAAAAGTAACAAACGTACGAGAAATTGTCCGTGGAATATGTATGATATACTCCACATAAGTTTTCTAATTATGATATTTCTATTCGCCGAAAGGATGAAACGAACTATGTTAGGAAATTATTAAAAGTTTTGTAAAATCGTAAGACGTATAAATGTATAATTATATTTTAAGCGGGAAAATTCTATAAACAAAACCACGTGATTCGTGATGAAAGCTCATTGGTCCGTTCGTGCATCGTAGGAGCGTAATTAGGAGTGTTCCAATGCATAGCGAGGCGATAAATATACTTCTATTTGTATTACTTTATTTGTTTATTTTTATATAGTTACGTTTATTTGTACTTTCACTGCCAAACTAATTATTATACATAAATGGTAACTTGTATACTTTTGTTTAATGAATGTTCATTGGGGCACAGTGTCCTTTTGTTTCGTTCCTATCGCAAGTCACGTGGTTCTATCTACAGAGTCCTCGCTGGATGAAATATACCTTAGTAACACGTGTGGTAGCAGTGGAAATATTAAATCGAACAATGTCACCGTTCAAATTGACACTTTGAAGTTTGATATTATCATGAAACCGCCATCTCAATTCTTTTTCATCGTTAATTTCGAGTTAGTGTATCGTTCTCGGATGTTAATCGCCGAGAAAATGGAAAGGAAATGAAACAATCATCGAACTGCGCCCACATAGATCACATAGCATCACAAAAGGTTATTCGTTTCTATTTTTCTTCGACAATATTAGTACCATTTATATCGTAGCGCACTGTGCATAATAATTCATATATCGATAATACCTGACGAATCACGTAAATACCTGATAACGAATGTACTTCGACAAGCCGCGACAATAGATAATTTCGAGATCGTAGCACGTGGACGTGTGGATATGTGCATCGAAGAAGCGTAACTCTTTCTATCGTTTCGAGCGCGAACGTAATAATGGAAAGGGGCTGTAATAAAAAAGACCTTAGATTATTATATCTGTATACTTTATTGTGTCTTTAGTATGCGTCTGTTGCGGCTACGTTTATCGACGGAATGAACAATGACGTAAATAAATAAAATACGAATAGAAAATACAGTGGTACTTTGGTGAATTTCCAACCACGATTTTTACGCGCCAGCGTCGATAGAGAAATCGATAGAGCTGCTGCCATCTCTGTGGTATTCTATACAAACACTATTGTTTTTCAGATTCGAACGTAACCTTAATTTAAAAATATTTAACGCGTGAACTGTCTCGTGACCGTGTTTAAGTTTTATTTAACACGTTGACTGTCATACCAATTCGTAGTGTGAAAAATAAAAGCTGTTATTACGAAACACTTTTATGGTGAATACGAATATTATTCAATACTTAAATGAAATCGAACGTTACGAATAAGCTGCTACAGGTTTACGTTATTGGTTATCTATTAACGAAATAAAATTTTGTTCATCTTTGCCTAGACAGCGATGAACCGCGATACAAAGAATTCGAAGAGTATTTGTTGGACAGAGAACGGAGTTTCTCTGTTTTTGTTTCGGCCGCGACTTTTTCAACAGCAACCGAATCGCTTCGTTACCGTTTCTATATTTACAGATGTGTATTTACACGCTTCGCGTAGTACATGTTCGCGCGAGGACCGTGCACTTCCGGTTACCCGGAAGGTCGAATGTCCCGTGTCGGGCATGCTGAAGCACGGATGTCGTACTACGATAAAAGAGTCTCTCCAGGGAGAGCGAGGAGGACGAGAGTGCTCGGAAGTGTCTGGACGTACACGAATCCACTTTAGAGTAGAAGAGTACTACGATTTCCCCCATTCTTTTTCGCGCATCGACCGTCAAGGTGACTTCAGAAGAATTTCCCTCGAGGCCACTTTGGTTTTTTTTCGTAATTTACTTAGTTTTGGCCATGATGCTCTACTTTAGATCCGAATTTTCGAAGTGAAACGAAGTTTCATTTGTTTTATTTGTTTAAATCGAAGTTATACAGTGCTACCTTTATTCTTGCCAGATTTCATGTAGAGAGGCTTAGAGAAGACGTTCTCGGAACAAATTGGACTCGTAAATAGGTCGCTCAAATGGGCTTTTAAATACACTGCTGGCCACTCGAGTCGAAGAAACGTAAGTAGTGGAGGCCGCAAATATCCCTAACGCGGATAGATGCAAGAAGCAAGGCACTACTGTAAGTTTTGCGTGAAAACTATCACACGTACGAATGTTCAAGTATTGTGTGCAGAACTGACAATATGTTCGATCGAAATGCGAATTACTCGATGTCGGTATTTCTTTCTTTCCATAAAAAAAAGAATAATTCGTTAACTTTGAATAAAAATAATTCTTTTCAATCTATTTCGAGGGAAAATTTCTCCAAAGGGGATTCGCATACATCGAGAAACTTCCTCGGAGATCTTTGGATATACATAAATATGCTTATACGTTAAGTGTACAGGTATCTCACAGGGATATGTAGTCAGAACACGCTTCGCGGGTGTCTTGGGTTGCGTTCGAGCGAATGCTGAACATGAACCGTAGGTGTTCAGAAAGTCTTAGCTACCATGGCGCTGTTCTACTTTGACGAAGGGATACTGGAGGATTCCACATGGAAAACTGAGACGATACGTTGCTGATTATGTAAGTCATGCAAATCATATGTATTTTCGTTTCTGAATTTTATGAGTAACTAGTTACTCGATCGGGATTAGATAAATTGAGCACCTCGGCGACACAGATTCTAGAACACCGTCTTTGTCACGCTACGTTGACATTAAAGATGCGATATAACTCCAACAATGGAGTCCACTCGGACGACAAATTGCATGTCTCGATGACATTCAGCTGTAACGATTCAACGAAATAAAACTCGCGCATACAAGGGTCGTTCAATAAGTAAAAAAATGAATATTTCAGATTCCAGTTTGAACGTCACGATCGCGTCCACCTAGTATATTACACCTTATCGTCTACTTATCGGCTAACTGACTAGCAACGGAGGATCGAAGGAACATCGGTCGATCCTCTCTTCGAAAGTTTTCTTAACGTAGAGGAGAATTAAGAAAGTTGACAAAACGAGCACCAGAGTTGACGAGTAGTTCTAGACAGGTTTCAACCGGGACCGGTTGCGACCAAAAGGGCCCGATCAGGCTGTGCAAATATTAACGAACCTAGTTCGAGTTCCCGATTGCGATCTTCTTCGGAACGGTTCAATCAACTCGCTACAATCGGGGGGAGACTTATCGGGATAAAATTCTAATTGTCTCGAAAGGGTATCGCTTTCTATGATTTCTAAACAACGTTTCGAGATCGTCTTACCGCTTGAAACATCGTCTCTTCGCGATCTACCGAATCCACGAACGGTTTCGATATCCCATGGATGATTCCGCTGCAGATATCTAGAGAGATCGTTTCAAAGATACTCGACGCAACCTTTCAAAAACTCTAGGAACATTCCAAGCTCTCCGTCAGGCTTGCAGCTATCTATCGGGACGAAAGATTCGCGATCGTCGACCTAGGGGAATGCCTCGTTTAGAGCCTTTCCAAGGAGTTCAGCTCCCCGGTGAGCATCGCCGCCTCGGCGTCCTCCTCGAGGACCTCTTTCCCGTCTAGAATCTGCTCCTGGCCGTCAGGGTCGTTCACCAGTGCGCTCTCCTCGCCGGTCTCCTGCGCGTCCTCCGGCGCGAGGAAGAGATTCGCCCTCCCGTCGCACTTCCGGTGGTAGTCGGGGTTGTCCGGGGCCGGTCT
This sequence comes from Colletes gigas, assembly GCF_013123115.1. Taxonomy (NCBI): domain Eukaryota; kingdom Metazoa; phylum Arthropoda; class Insecta; order Hymenoptera; family Colletidae; genus Colletes; species Colletes gigas. The sequence goes on from NW_025106665.1 coordinate 1,576,423, forward strand.
GTGGCAGGAGTCGCAGACCGTGTCGGTCTTGGAGGTGCAAGGGTGCGCCTCGTAGAGTCCTGGGCCGCACCTCGAGCAGATCCAGCAAGGGTGGGTGCTGTGATGGGGGCTGTAAGTGCCCGACGAGCACTTTCCGCACTCGGTGTCGCGGCCACGTACGCAGCGGTTCACCACGCCCCAGCCTGGACCGCATCTGCTGCAATGAGTGCCACCTTTTTGATGCCTGATGCGTGGCCTGGCTTCGCTCACCTGGAACAAAGGCAGATGCGTACGGTTAGGGTTATGGAGCCTAAGGGCCTGCTTGTGCCTCCGGTTAAGGCGGTACGCCACCTTGACCAAGACCAAGGATAGGGCTAATGTATCTGTTATCGATGCATCTAAACTACGCAACTGTTGATCGGACAGGACGGCCATATGCTCGGTCTAAATTCTGTTATCGGCCATGGTCCGATTACCGTCGTTGAAATTACTAAACAGGAAGAATGTTTGGCACTGATAGTAAGGCGACTTAAGAAACTTAGCCAATGGAACGATGGCATCGCGACCCGAGACTCCGAAGCCATTTTTTTCTAAGTTTACCGTGCAGCATCGGGGAACAGGTGCCAAAGGATAAAGCCACCTGACTGCGGGCACACCTTGCGCCTTTCTTTCGTCGAGCATCGGACCACGATCAAGATACAGCACAGAGCGCTCTGAGCCCAGATGCAAATTAGGATTTCACGCAGCCTCGGGTGCCCTTATTACGGCCCGTTCCGATTCAATAAAGTATTTCTCAACGAGCGTCGAAATGACCGGGCCACTTCATGGACGCGTCGATGCGGCTATGTCCGCGTAGATTTCAAATATACTCGAGGCTGTCCTCTTTCCAGCAAATAAAATTGATATCTGTACCGAGGCGGCGTTGAAAAACCAACGCCGTATAGAAATCGAGTCCCGAATACTCGCGATGCATCGAGGTCGTAAATTTCTTCGGACATGAAAGCAGATATGTGTCGGCAGGCTAAGTGACATAAGCAGAAACGGATGAAGGGTTCGAGCCACGGTCAGAATCGTGAAAAGAAATCTTTCGCCCGGTGTCGATGTATCTTCTTACACACTATGTATTACGATTATGATTATTTTTGCGACGACGAGGATAACCGCCGTGTAACACACGTACTTGATGGCGTTGGGGAATTCACCCTCGATAAACGCACGTACATCATTAGTACGAACCGATCGAAATGAATTATTAGCAACAGTAATGAAAAAGACGATCGGGTCCAGGGAGACAGTTAGGCTGCAGCTGGCACGCGCCAACGGTCAACGAGGCATCAGGTGCATCATTGCACCGGGCCCTGTCGATCTTTTTCTCCTTTTTCGACGCTTTCGTTTTCTCCTCTTAGCCTAGCGACGACCAATTCGATGCTCTCTCGGTGGCGCGAGATCATTTCTGTTTACGTTTCCTTCAAGTTTAGGCCCTCGAAAATGTCAATTCGTACCGTTCGCATCGTGAAAGGCTGTATTTACGCGAACCAGTTTCTGATCGCGACGCGTGACAGGGTCACCGCGTTCGAGTTCCATCGGTACAATGAAACCGAAATAAAAGGCGCGACCGCAAGCGGTTATCGTGCGGCCAACTGGCTCCCGTCAGGCCCGACCTTTGGTTTCTTTATTAAGGCAACGGCATATGTCGTACGTGTGACGAGTACGCTCAGATAATTTGTCCCCCCCGGACAACAGGGGATCGCTATTATTAACCCTTTTCACCGGGCTCGTTTCACCCGCAAATTGACAGGGTGCATCCTTACGTGAGGTGGTTGGCTCGTATTACGCGACCAATAAGATGACACTCTTGCCTCCATTGCCGCGTGCACGTTAGGCGTCTCGACTTATTACGGCGCCGATCACGCGCGTACTTGTACGTGTTCTGCCTATCTTGGCTCGTTGCACCGTGCGTAATACCGCCTTTTTTTTTTCTTATTAGAAATTAATACGCTTGTACTTCGACAAAGGAAAAAGGAACGGTACGTATATTCTGTACAAGGAAGATTCAAGAACCCTGGTACATGAACTGCCGAAGCGTTCGCCTCGCGGAGGATAAATTATGCTTTCGGCGTGAAATTGCCCCGGCAGAGGAGTCCGGGAACCAAAGGAGGACTGAAAAATAATTTTCTTCGGGACGGTAAAACCGTTGAAGCGTACCCGGCGAGGAACCGTCGTCCGAGAGAGTTTTTAACTTTAATCAATGACAAAAGGGTTCTCGCGCACGGGAAGCAAGGAAATTACGTCCTCGAAAGGAGCCGAGTGTAATCGACAAGCAGATGAGTTGCGCCGGTTGGAAACGGCCCTTAACAATTTCCGATCGTTTTCCAGCGCAACCGCGGCCCCGTCGTCGTAAAACGTTGATTAGACACTGAAGCGAAACGCGAGACCATTGAATTCGAGGAATTTACGGCGCGTCTGTAACGACGGGGCTCGAGTGACCAGGTCTCCAATAAACCGAACGAAAATGGGGAAAGATGATACCACGGCGTCGAAGGAAGGAATTGTTAGTCGTTATCGAGAACAGAAAACTTTTCTTCGAATAACAAATTCAAGCAGCGTCTTTTCCAAGCGAAAAGCGTGGAAGATTTCTACGAAAATTGACAAATTGTTGCTTTCGTTCAACGAAGAAAAATATTTTTCCATGGACCGTTCGTAAATCGACGGGGAGGTAAATCGTGCAAGAGCGAACCGGACGGATCCGCCGGAGAGGAAATTAAAAGAGAGAAATTTTTATGGCGCGCCATTCGTCCACCAGGAAGGAATGATTTTCGATTGGAATTTATCGGCGCGACGGTAGCATACCGGCGTGGAAAAAAAAGGGAGGGACACAAAAGCCACCGCAATTACTACTTCCGCTTCGCCCGTCGTGCCGGAAGTCCTATTCATACGCGTCACTATGAGCGCCGTTACTTCCGTCATTGTTGTTACGGATCTACGGACGCTTGTATATCATTCTTTTTCTATTTTCTTCCCCGGTGTTTCCAGTTCCCTTTTCGTTCAATAATTGGCTCTCAATCGTCGAACTTCTTCGCGCAGACAACCACATTTTCTTCCTTTTTAAACGTCGAATCATCTTGCGCGATTAACCAATATTCTTCTGCTGGTTGAATTGTTGGGTTTCGAATATCGAACGATAAGTAACATCTTGTGCGTGTTTCAGGTTAAATCTTCCGACGAACGCTCGTGCCCCGCGACTCGCGGCAACGTTTATCGCGTGGAACGTGTCACGAGCAGATAAATTTACTTCAGAATCCCGGCCGGAGATCCATCGTTCTCTCTGCGTGCGCGGAAAAATTAATGAAACGGGCCAGAGGCGGAGCCCCAGCGTCAGAGTTACCGTGGAACATCAGTTTCCATCGCAATTTCAATTCCCCTCGCAACAGGGAGCTTTGTCTCGCAAAAGTAAAATTAAACGCTACCATTCTCGGAAGATGTTACGGGGCCGGAAGCCGGATATCCCCGAAGAAGCGCGCAACGACGAAACTCGGTCTCACAGCGTGGTAACGTAGGTTGGTTCGGCGCGTAGGTCGAGCCAGGGTCGCCGAGGATCGCGAAAACCGTCGAGACTGGCGGAACTCCCGACTCTTGGTTCCCATGGCATGCTAATGAGCCTCGTAAAGCACGAAATACTCCACTGAACTGAATAACTCGCCGGCAACGTCTACGGGAACGCCGGGGGAACGCGTACGGATACTTTTCTCGCCGCCTACCACTCTTATCGATGCTCGTTGCCTTCAAGATAGGCCTGCTGATATCGAAGTAAGTTAGCAAACAGTTGCACAATGCATTCGGTACCCGTTGACCTTATAGTTAAATTTGCTAGTACATGAATTTTCATTACGGTTGGCTTTAATGAAACGACGTTTGGAATGTAGTGTTATCATTGGTTGGATAATAGATCACAGTTTTGAAGAATATCGTAGACATGTTGCAGACTCTAAGTTAATCTTAAATCCCACCAATTAATATTAAACAGCTAACTTGTTCTTGTCAAGTCGCCGGGTATCAGTGATGAAAAGAACATGATTCCGTAGACCAGGATAAATTTAATTATACTCTACCTTTGTAGATGTATTTTTTTACTTTACGATATAATACGAATATTATTATTATTAATATTTGATATTATACAGAATCATATTTAGCAACCTGCTACAAAGTCTTTCCATCAGATTACGAAGGTAATCTGTCAGTGTATACATAAATGTTTCGCGATGCGTTGCTCAAAGCAAGAAGAAAAGATAAAGGAAAATGTATACGGTAGACTCTCGATTATTGCGTGAAATCGGGTCTGAAAATTCCTACAATAAGTGAGGTTCTTGCAACAATTAAGGTAACCAATTCAATGAGAACTAGCTTTACACAACGTGCACCAACTAAATGGTCTCTATATTTACTTGTTGATTAGCGACTATTCTTATTACAGAACAATCACGTATCATACATTCGCGATCAGTTTCAATCACTGATACAGGGGTATTTATTTTTAAACCATGTGTTCCCATACCATTAGTCAGTCTAGATAAGAACATATTATCCCAACGATTACATTCCAAATAGTTTATCCGAATAATGCCAAAACTAAAACAATCCGTAGTTCTCGTTCGCGTTTAAACGTCGTGTACGTAAATTTATACCGACAAACCGTATATCGCATAAAAGAGGGAATATACCTTGAAAAATCTTGCCGCGTCGGTATCGTGTGCCGCGAAAATAAAGAAAAACGACAGCGAAAACCAAAGAATAAAATCCCAGGAAATTTGAATAGCCTTCACCCCCTGTCCACCCCATTTCGTACTTTTGTATTCTGTTTACATCTGTATCTTTCTGCCTGGTCGTTCGTTCCGCTCCATCTTTTGATCTTTTACTCTCTTTTTCGCGTACTATTCTATTCCGTTTCCGCGTGGCACCTTTTGTTCCTCCGTTACCCTCCCCTTCGTTCTGTTGTTCCACTCGGTTTACCCTTTTCTCTCTTCGGTCTGTCCCGTCAGCGGTTCGCCTCCCTTCTCTCCCTTCTTTTTTCCTTTTTCTCTCCGCCTTTCCAGCTCCGTTTCGCGGGCTTTCGTTAATTTCACCGGTCTCGCTTCACCCTCGACCCTCGACGCGTTATCTTCACTGTACGTCGACCTTTCGGCCTGAATCCTAATGCATATATGCATGCATCGCGCGCGCGGACGTGAAATAAAGGGCTCCTCTCGCTCTTCCTGCTCGCTTTTTCCGCCACGTTCCCTTTCCTCCTTCCGATTGTCGTTAACAAGCCACCATGTGAACCGATTTTATCTATCGTCGATGATTTTTGCCCCTGCCAACCGCGGCGGATAATTAACCCGCTTGGAATTGCTCGAAATATCGCGGCGACGACAAAGATTGAATCCTGGGAGTCGAGGAGAACCGTTCCTTACGCCCCACTCGGAGGGGAACGAACTAAATACCGCAGGAAACAATTTTAATGTCACGTTATTTACCAACGCGAGAAACGGTGCCCTAGAATTGCCCGCAGAATCTGCAGTTAGGTATTTTTAACAACGTTGGTTTTAATTAAAGTTTTTGTTAACAGTTGGCAAGCGACCGTTTTGTTCTTGCTGCATCCCCTCGTGCTTACTATTCAACGTCCGCGCACGTAGTGAGTCTCTTTCATAATTTTCTAAGTTGTTCCGTTAGTTGTTAGAAATAGTAATAAACCGCGTAAATCGCCGGGCATATAAAACGGAAAGTAATGCAGCATGGGCTGGTTCTTTCGAATGTATGCGTCCAAAAGTATAGAACGAAGCAAAAAATATTGCATTAATAAGTTTTGCGTAGCGTGGCGAGCAAAAGCGAGCTAAATAAAAATGTCGGACCGGCAAGAAAAACGAGTTGTATCGTTGTATATTTATAACTTGCATTCGTTGCTTGTTTTCTTTACTCGAGAGGACGATTTTCAATGCACAGATTTATTTAGATTCATCTACGTCGAGCAAAGACCACGAAAGCGTGCCCGATAACTTCTTTGGATGCTTGCGAGTTCCATAGCACGTAAATAAGGTGCGATTCAAAGGCATGCCGTATCTCTGATTATGTAAATAAACAAGGACCCGACCGAGTGGCAAAAGACACACTTTCGCGAATGCGAATTTCTACATTCCTCTGCAACCCACTCCTCCCCAACAACGAGAGTAAATAGGTCGCCTTTCACGCGAGCGTTTCTTGGATGGATTTTACGCGACTTCGAAGGATCCATCGAATATTTAACAATTTTAGAGAAGCTCAAGCGCAAAGCTCCGCCCTGTCGTTAAAATGTTGCTCACCGTTAAATCGATTACGCCGACAAAAAACGTAGGACTTAGCTCTGCGTCACGAGAAATGTTCATTTTTCAGTAAGGACGTCGTCTTGGCCAATTTACAATAAAAAATTCATTCGGTTCGCGTAACCATAACTAAAGCACGAACCAAGTAGTCGAGCATAGATATCGCATAGCAGTGCTAGTGGAGTGCAAAGGGTTAAAAGCGAAGGCCGCGTAAAACGGACCGCGTTTCCGGCGTGGAAAGCTCGCGTCGCTCGAGTGCACGTCGAAACCAAAGTATTCGGCTGGTGAAAAAGTTTGAAACGCTTCAGGCATTGTACGGGGCCCCGAGAATCGCAGAAACAAGGGAAAAAATAAAACTCGCTGTTCGTGGGAAATTTTTACAATACTACGGGGAACGGCGAGTCGCGCCACCCGCGCTCTCGGAACGATTTTGTTTTCCAGCCGAGATTAAACCGCGCTGGTTCCAGCAATTTTCGAGATTATATCAACTCGAAGCCTTTTTCTTTCTTCGTTAATCTCGAACGACCCTGAATTAACTGGGTAAATAATTAATAATCTCCGCGCTCGGGGAAGTTCAGAGTTCGGACGTTGTTCGAATATACTCCGCCCAAGTTTCTCCAATACGCGAAATTCTGGTACATTTTCCATAGAATTCGACATCGTTGGGTGCGTTTCGTCCGTGAAATTGATCCCATCGAGCGTGCCGTGGATTTATGGTAACGCTGCACACGGTCATCGAATACTTTGCAAATAACTTTTCACCGGAAACCGAACGGTCGAGAGCACGTCAGTTCGAATTCTGCTGCTGTACCGTGGAACGGTTCGCGACCCGGGCTCCGGTTCCGAGCAGATTCAGCACTTAGCTGAAAACAGTACGCGTTTTAATCGGTGCACTCCGTTGCATTTGTGCAACGGCGTATGCACCAGTGCAAGCGACGAACGATTTAAGCTGTTCGCTCTTTGTTGAGAACAAACGACGCGTCGTGGACAATTTTTTAAACTGTCCCCGTAATATTCCACGAAACGTCCATTCAAAATTTATTTGGTACCCGGAACGATACGATCATTTTTTATTCCGTGGATTCCCAATCGACGATTTGAATACGAAACAAAGAAATTTGTGTGAAAATAAAGTTAACAAGCCAGAGGATCGAACGTTGTTCTACATTGTGTACATTGTGGTCTGCAATGATTTCCATCGGAAAAATACGTTTCAGGATCCTGGAAATCAAGACCTTCAAGAATTATAAACCGAGATTCGAACAGTCCATCGCTGCCCAGAGCATATCAGGCATATTTCTGTAAATTTGTTCGGAGAAGAGGATCGCTACAGGCCTGGTACAGTCTTCTGGAGCCGGGCGTGTTGCAACAGTCTCGAGGCTGGCCGCCTCCCTAGTTTCTCGAGTCGCAGCTGCGTAGGAGGGCCGTCGAGTCGAATCGAAGTTGGGCCCCGGGGCCCGCAAAAAGGGAGCAGACCCAGCCAGGGCAGAATATACGCTCGATGGAGAGGCGGTCCGAGGAACAATAGGGTGGTAGCGAGCGAAGATAATTATCAGAGTCGGCCGACGCAGCTGCGTCGATTCGTTTCACCCTCGAGGCGAGGCAAGTTGTGCCTTCCTGCTGGAAGCGGAGGCCAGACGATCCTCGCCCTCCTCGACGCAACAGTCAAAAGCCAGGGAAAGGGTTCACCGTGCCGTGACACCGCGCTCTGACACCGGTGTTTTGTCGCCCAGTCCAGCTTGACCTCTTCTCTAGAGCTCCTCCTGCACACGTGCGCAAACCTGCAACCCTTCGACCACGCTCCACGGACCGTTGCATAAATGCAACAGGGTGCGACCGGCGACTGGGAAAAGTCTGCTCGAAGCCTAAGAACGCCGACTTCTTGCGATTCCTTTGCGCCTCATGAAAAGTTACCTCGATGTTTCTACATTTTTCCCGCCTTCTTCCTTTTAACCGTGGCCAGATCGTCGAAGAGACTGGAGAGGAAACGTCCTGGTTTGCACCGGTACTTGTCTTTTTAGAATAGTCGAAGAACGGAACGTAAAATTAGAACAACGAGCAGCGAAGTGGCGAATGTAAGCCGAGGAAAATGGAGCAGAAAAAGGATATAGAGTTAACAACGACGGAAAGGGGACGCGGAGGCGCTGAAAGTGCACGAAGTCGAAGGGATCAGCGTCGTTGAAAAGTCTCGACGAACGCCGAGAAGCCGTGGGAGCTGACAAAAGGCTAGATGTTCCTGAGAAAGCTCGTTTCCTCCGCGTGTCGGTAGCTATTCCCGCGTGTGCTAACAGAGTGCGAAACACTGTCACTGTCGACTTGCACGCGAACCCGAGGGTGGAGTCTACCGGGGAAAGAGAATCGAGACAATCGAATATCGCGGAAAGCGTTTCAAATTGTCGAGAAGTTATCTTCGATCACCCTTGTCAACAGCAAATGCAATCGTCTCTATCCTTATTTAATCCCGATTAACGTATTGGATCTAGTTCTTTTGCTGTACAAGAACCAAGAACCCTTGATTTAAGGAGAGAGGAGACAGGCCAATATAAGAGGATTCAATATCATTAATCGTCTTAGAAAGGACAGGGTTGTTAATTTGATCTCTCGTGGCTGAGGATTGTCGCGAGTTTTATAAATCATTACCCATCGCTAATGATGCTGCAGAATTCGACGAGGACTAAAACTAATGTAAATCATTTTCGAAGTATTTGATTTCTTAATGAAGCAACACAGAAGAGGAACGAACGAAAAGAAACGAATATTAATATCTCGTTTTTTGTTGTTTTTAGAATACCGAAGCATCCGCGGTGCAAAACATCGAAACTATCCGTAACCCGCTAGACCTTGACGGCTCTAAAAACTTTCAAGATACAACTTTTCACGCGCTTTGAGACTTCCCAAGTCCTCGAAGATACTTCGAGAAAGTTTAGAATCGTAGCCGCTACTCGAATCGATAGCCCACGGACTGTAAATCGCGGCGTATTCTCTCTCTCTATCGATTCTGTGTAAATATTTATCAACGGACGGGCGTAATTGTTAAGAATTATCGTTTCCTCCGGTACATTCAAGATCGTAGTGCGTTCCTTACGCAATTCATCCTGTTTCGATCGTGAATTGTGTCCCGCTGAGCGCGCACGACGTTGTTGCGTACCCGCGTCAACGATGAAATAATGCTTCCAAAGGAACGAAATGGTTTAAGAACGGAGTTTCGCGTAACAAATGTTACTTTCGAACGTTGTCATTCTTGGCCAAGCTCGGTTTCATTAATCTCTGGCTTCTAAAACGAACACGAAAGACGAATGTTCGCGGGGACAGCCAAGCATCATTTATGTACTAAATGTTTCACGAAAGTACGAACACGGTTGTGCAATATTTTCTCGAATTATCCGAGTATCGATTAAAGCGAGTCCGAGTGTCGCGTATACCGCGGATAAATCAGAGTTAGGGGCTAATTCAGTTTCGCGGGACAAATGCGTTCGATGGGGATTTATCGCGATCCTCTCGTAGTTCTTTATTCCAAGGGGTATCTCACTTATTTTTCAATTTTTGCTGGATAGTTACGATACGAAATAAAGACAAATAAAAGTATGGTAATAATTTTTCAGGCCAGAAATCGCGTCGCCGTGAGATTGAACAGTCGCTTACCTCGAGAAGAGCAACGAACAAGCAAACGCCAAAGGCGACGACAATTAATCCTCGTCCAGGAAGCATCTTCGGCGTCTTTTGTCTTCGTATCCTCTCGATATCTCGTTGGACGAAGCTGCGATCGGCCCGCTGCGTTGGCTTCGAGCTCTTACAGCTTCCCACGCGATTCCTTCGAGGTGCACATCGATCACCGAACGTATCAGGCTCGGGATTATTCTCTGTTCAAGCAACCGAACAGGATACACGATCGAGAGCCCGTTTAAAATCCGATTTCCACGACTCACAGGATTCTCTCGATCCTCTCGAACGGATTCGATTCACTGCGCGCGACGGATCAATTTTCACCGAATATCGGAACGAATCGGCATAAACCTCGCTCGACGGTCGTTTTGTACGTACTGTCCGGTTTGAGTTGCTACCGAGGATATTTCACGGTACAGAGATCCTGCTTCGAAGGAGGCTGAACGTGAATTGAGGGAACAGCGACAGTGCAGCTGTTATTGTTGAACACGCGCTCGGTCACGTGGCTGACCCCCCACTACATCGACTCACCGACACCGTTCGTTGCGTGTAACTTCTGCGGTTGCGATAAAAGAGGGATGTTACTTACGATTTTTGAGACGGTCGATGACCCCGTCACGATCTAGATTCACTTTTTATCCCCGCAGGATTTTGCGTTCGGTCGTTTTCGTAAGCGCCGTCTTCGGTTCTTTCCGTTTTTCTTTTCGGTTCGATGCAACATCGTAGCGGACTCTTAATTAAATGTATTTGTTATTGCTATGTTTTAGGACGACTCGTCGAGCTATCCAGGACCACGCGATTCTTTCGATACATAAGCACCGTGACGATACAACAAACCCACAACCTGTTTTTTTCGGGGCTTGAAAAGGCTCCGAAAGTAACTGTTTCGAACCGTTATGTTCTGGTCAAAACTGTTACGATGCAAATGCACGCGATGCGCTCGATCTCGTCACCACTTTCATTGAATGTTACCGAAGTCTGAGCATTCGAGCCAAGGCGGCAAGAGAGGCCTTCGAAAGGGCAACTAGTGGGAGGTCTGGCAAGTCGATTCTTTCGTTCATTCCGCCGTAATCGCGTCGCCTAAAGCAGCGTTTGCTGAATAAGGGCCGTTCCTCGCGAGCATTGACGTTAACGGACGTTACAATGAACAAAAACGTCGAAATCTCCGTCCGTCGTCTCTATGCTATTGTTCGTTCGATCGACGCGCAACAGAGAGCCGGGGAAATATTTATTCACGAGCAACGAACAACAGTTTTAAATCTGTTCTCTTGTAATTTAACGCGTTCAGTATTCTATTTAAAGTATATTGGGATATATACGCGTCGCCGCGTTGCCCGACTTCGTTCAGAAACGAATTAATCGTCAACTCAACACGCGATACGCAGAAGCCGGTGGGTATAATTTGAAAAATATGCGGTCCGACCGCGGCCTCGGCCCATCGTCGATCGGTAAATCGGCGGTCCATGTTCTCCTCCGGATAAAGGATCATTCAATGATGATTCTCGCGTAGTAACGAATCGTCACGAACGCCGGCTGTCGCGCGAGCAGATTGCAAGCACCTGTCCTACAGAAAATATCCACCGGTGGATATTCAACGACGAAGGTGGCACGGCAGAAGGTTTGTCAGCTGCTACCGCAGCTGAAGTAACCGATCGCCTTCCATCGGAGCGAGATGACGATATATAGATCGCAAAAATTCCGCTTTCGATCCGTCCGTGGACCGTGCTCCGTCTCGGTCTCGAATTTCACGAACGGCTGCTCCGCGGTCCACAGATTTTTCAATCTGCCGATATTTTGCGCGCCACGTATTCTCTATGGATCGTGTTTCGTCGTTAGTTGCTCTAGGCTGAACGCTAAGCATCTAAACAGAGAGTCGTCTCGTCAGCGCAACCCATCTGCGACATCGAACGCGAACGTATTTTAAAATTAACAATTGATAATCGAACGTTCTAGTAATTAATTTCAACGACGAATCGTTTAAAGAACTACCGAGCATTCTTACTGGAAAAGGCACGATGAGATTTTCTTATCAAGATGGCCGCCAGAATTCCTCAACTTTGTCCGATTTTGCCTCTGATGTAATTTCTTTTTAACGAAACGCTGTTCAGAGTTTCGATTCGAAAATTTACGAGCTACGTTGAAAGACGTAACATCATCTACGGTGTAAGGTTCAGTATTACGATATGAGCTTATGGCGCGTGTCGGCTTCGAGTTTCCGAAACAACTCCCCGAAAATCCAACGTTTTTTTTGCGAAGTCGTGGAGCGTGCAGGTTGGTTTCGAGTTCCCCGCTCGATTGCTTGGAAATTTTACCTTGCACCGCGTATTGAATTCTTTAGAAACCGTTCCGAAATGCATCTTCACGGCAAAGAGATTTTACTTTTTGAAAATAATCGTAAACGAGCAGAGGAAAGTATTAAATTAAAAATATTTATGTTAGAGAAAAACATACAAATTTCTAACCATCGGAACATACTTAATTCGAGTTAGTTGTCTTTAATGCTTTGCCCTCTGTTCGTGCTCGGTATTATAATTTTACCATAATCGATTTTGTACTTAAGCTCAACTCGATACAAAGCTTTCTGAAACTTCTTAGTAATAACAGTACTTTGCATCGTTCAAGATTTCATGTCGTTCATTAACGGTTTTGCCCTTTGAATGCGTCTGAAAGGAATTAGGAAGACGAATCCTTAGGAATAATAAACGTAAAAGTTACTTAAGTTCACTGAGTATAAATTTAATTAATAACCGCAGGTTAAATGACCTGATTCCTTTAAAATATTCAAGAAGTCGAAAAAGTAAATTGTATACGACTGTATCATAGTTTTCTAATTTATGCAGATGTAAACCGACACGGGCTTTGTATCAAACACCTTGCTGGACGAAAGACGGCACAAAACGAACATCTGGATGTCCTAGTTATCATTCCTTGTACCTCACGCAGACCATACTAAGCAATGATCGAAACGTCATCGACATCGTAACGAAGAATTGAACAAATTCTGGTATGTGTTCTATAAATCTTATATTACTAAAGGAGCGACGAAAATTAAGTAAAGTTGAAAGGGATCGGATTCGAGGTCGGCAAAGTTCAGAAAACGCCAACGCCAGTCAGCGCGAAACGATAATTAATCGGCAAGCTGTTAGGTAGAAGCAACAATATCGAAGAGAGACTCGGTAGAACGAAGATTGCGAAAGATCTAGTCCAGCTGTTGATTCCACGATCCCTGTAGACCGAGCGTTTCCCATACATAAATAACGCCTCGCCTTCACCCACCGTATTATATGGTCCCATTATATCGTATTATATCAACCACCCATTATCCAGCCTGTTCTCTCGTTGCTTAATCTCCGTCCCCAGACGCCGTCAGCCAAAGCAGACGACGCAGACAACCATTTTTCAACCTACCGATTCGACACAGATTTTCGTACCGTTGTCATTTTACTATCACAAGTAAAAAATTATCTAAATAATCGTTTTCCTTAAGGTGCACCGCGATCATTGTTCGTCCGAAGATTCGATCATCGATCAAGAAAATTACAGACCACGCGTGCTATGGATAAGGAAAGATAATTACACGATGGTCGCCGTTGGTGAAAAATAAGTTTGAGCAAGTAGCACATCTGTCGAACGTCAAAGAGGAAATGATTTCACGGAAGAGAGTAATATTAACGAAACGGAAACGGGGAGCCAAATTTCGCCCTTTCGGTTGGTTCACGGCACCATGAACGATCGCATGAATTAACATTTTGATGCCGTGAGTCGTCGGGTTGTTTTAATTTATAATTAAGACCCCGGGGCTAATTGCAGTCGACCGGGGACCAGGCTTGTAACTGCAATGTCGAATAAGTAATGATCGTTTGCGTTGCGCGCCGGCATATCGGATCGTGTTTGCTATCTGGCGAACCTGTGGTTTCACTTGCGCTCGTCTCGATACGATATTTTCGTCTATCGTTTTAACACGCTCGTTATAAACTCATTGAAATATTCAAGTACTTGAAATTCAAACCGAGACAAATTCATTTCTCCAAGCCAAGTCAAATATTCGATTGTCTAAGTAGGTTGGATATTCGATGGCGAAAACATCAGCGGTACTGCTAAATAATTACATCGTATATTAAAACAGAAATGTTGAATTATTGAACCAGATATATTAATCGAAGGAATGCTTGCAAAATACAAGTACAGATTAATGCAATTAAACAAAATAAATTGTCAAATATAATTAAACTGTTAGCACAGACGAGGTAGAGCAGACCTTACACCTTATGGACTTTCGTCTACCAATCTGACTGCCGTACCGACCTGAGAATTCAGAAGTGATTTTAGCGTCCTCTTCGCATGGATAACGATCAGTTGAGAAACTATTCACTGAATTAGTATTGATGTAGTGTGTGCATAAAAACATGTGAGTTGACTCTGCGGGGATTGAAATTCTAAATCTGTTGGTAATGTTGCAAGTGACACGAAAATGGTAATGGGGTTTCGAGACGCCATAAAAATGGGCCGAAAAAATACATTGGGTGAAAGATCTACTTGTATACCTCGTCTGTGACAGTACTCTAGAATCTTTGATGAATGGACCGGAGGAATAAAAATCACATGCAACTCATCGATTCTTACCGCTGGTCATCACAGTCCGGCACTCTTCAGTAGTGGTCAGTAGTGGTACCAGCACTGGTCAGTAGTGGTCAGTACTGGTCAGTAGTGGCCACTCCTGGTCAGTTCTGGTCATCAGTGGTCAGCCCGGTTCACTAATGGCCAGAGGTAGGCCCCCAAATTCGCGAAACCCAATCCCCCTGGAAGTTCCAGGGGTACTGATAGAGTATGTTATCAGTACCTCTCCATATACCTCTTCCTAAGATGGAAGAGTGGGGAGACGCAAAGACAGAGTTGACAGCCGAGGACAGTCTGGTCTACAAAACTATTTCGGTTGGTCCTACCTCTTGGCCATTCCTGAACCTTTGATCTTGAGATCAGCCTCACTGTTGACCATCGATGACCATTACCTAACCATTGTTGACAAACAAATAACCAACGATCCATTAAAACCACCACAAAGTCGAAGATTAAAGCCTTCTTACAAGGATCCCCTTAACATTTAATGCACGATCTTTTTAACATTTTGTTTTACTTTGAAGGAGTGTACGTGTTCCTAATACGGCTTCTAGTATTCCCAACGACGCAGACTGACAATATACCTGTTCCTATATTTTTTATAATAAAAACGCATATAAAAATAACTTTACCAATTCGTATATACATACATTCACGAATTAATCAATATTTCTTGAACACAGGCGTAGTTTAGGATATTAAATATTTATAAAAATGGTAACGCTAGTGGGCCACTTATCTGAGAAAAGGACCGACGAAAGAATGATACTTTTTATTTCTCTTTATAACACCTATCAATATAAATATAACACATATACAAACAATGTAACAAACAATCTAAGAAAGAAGGTTCATAGTATCACTTTTGTCGACAGAATGTTCTTGTTCGATGTTATTTGTAACGAGGGAAGTATTTTCGCTTGTTTATTACAATATTGTAGAAAAACAATGAGATCGTTTCGAATATGTAATATATGGCTAATATCGATATACATCAGAACTTTGTTTGTCCACAACTGTTACACTATTTTAGCACCTTCCAGCACCGATATTTTTGCCTCCCTACAATAGATCTCGATTACGTTGCAAATGGCGATCGAACAAGCGAAAACTAAACAGGTACGGAACGGAAAGGATGAAAATGGAAAATTTAAAGAACAGGAACGTGAAACGCGACGATTATTTGCTAGTGAGCGCTTCCTTTCCACTATTTTCCATTTTGCTCTTCTTTTTCAAAGCACGTGCCCTTATGTTGCACATTGTCTTAGAGACCAACCAAAGCGTGCCTTTTTCGCAAATACAATTCAACGCTTGTACAAAGCCAACGAATAAGAAGTGGGGCGGGTAGCCGGTTGTGACCAGTTCAATGCCGACCGTCTTCAACGATGTTTCAACGAACTTCTTCGCGCTTGGCGCCATCCATGTCGCTTTCCTGAAAACAGTCCACAGTTAGAGCAGTTTCCCGATCAAGTAGACTTACTTATATCAAACGTGATTTATATAATCCTATTAATATTCCCGATTAATACTCTGTCAATGCGTTTCAATTTTATCGACTAAACTATTTTTCTTCTTCTTCCCCCCTTTGATTTTCTTTTCGGACGATCATTGTCCACTATTTACTCGCAGCCAGTGTCCGGTGACAAATTGTCAGCTACGAGTTAACTCGTAGTTGGCAGCCAATGTGTTGAAACGACTTCCTTTCGCGAGTGACCTTCTGTACACGATTATTCCATATTCCACGTTCGATATTATTTACTGTCGAAATTCGATTTATAAATGACATGCTGAATTTTCACAATGCTCATTCGCATGCTAAAGAAAATTTCCATAGTGTTACACAATGAGGGCACCAATGTCAATCGAGCGCGAACAAGTATAATTAGCTACCATTGGAAATTAACAGTCGAGTATTGTGCCAACTTTTTAAGAATCGATTTGAATAAAATTCTGCGATAAAATTTCCGAAGATCGATCATCGAGATGGATCGTCCAAAGCATACCCAAAATTACTTCTAACGAGATTTCATTTCGTGTTTTACAGTTCGATCGCTATGGCCAGTTTCGTGGTATACAAAATGAACGAGCGAACGAACGGATGTGGATTAAGTAGATGCAAGACGGAATGATTACTTGATCTTCGACATCTTCGTCGCCACCACGCCAGGCAATATGCATTGAACAGTGACGTTGTTGCGCTCGGCTTCCGCTGCTAAATCGCGGCTGAGTTTTACCACGTAAGCTTTGCTCGCGGCGTACACGCTCAAGTAAGGACCAGGTATGATCCCCATCGCCGAACTGATATTTATAAGCACTCCTTTTTTCCTCTCGAACATTTTTGGAAGAACGGCCCTCGCCACCCCGGTCACGGCGGCCACGTTCAATTGCAAAATTCTCGCTATACATTCCTCCGAGACGTTGGTGAATAATTCCGGATGGTCGTAGCTCGCCCCAGCATTGTTCACCACCACGGCGATCTGTCAAAAAAGAATATGCCAATTGGACGTTTCCATTCCGGAATATCTGCTACCAGAACAAAATGATAGTTTCATTATTCTTAGCAAAAATACTGTATGATAAATAAATTAGCACAATTGACCTAATACGGTTGACCGGTGTACTTATACATTAACACGTTGAATGTTAAACGTTTCGGTGAGAACGGAAGTGGACTTTGCATGCCAAACAACTTATAATACATTTTAATATTTCTCCTACCTGGAAGTTAAAAATAACCGTGATAAGATACAGAACAGAAAGACTGAAAGGGCGCCTCTTTTTACGATTACCCCTTGGATTCGACAATGCTAAATATCATTATTTGATAGATTGCATCGAAGAATGTTTCACGTTAGCTGGCTTTATTGCAGATCGAGAGGAAGACAAGTACCTCGAGATCCTCGACGGATTTGGCGATTTTCTCGAACACAGCCTGGCCCTTGGTCAAGTCAGCCTCCACGATTCGTACTTTGACGTTGTATCGTTGCTTGATCTCCGCCGCCACCTCCTCGAGAGTCGACAAAGATCGAGAGATCAGCACGATGTCGAGGCCTTTTTCCGCGAACTGCTCCGCGTACGCTTTTCCGATTCCACTGGTGGCTCCGGTGACCACGGCCCACCTACCCTGCTTCGCTATGTCGATCCCGAAACCAAAACTGGGCGCGATTAGTTTCCTCCACACGGTGAGGCCGATCTTCAATAAAATCCTCAGCCCGATCGCCACGAACGCGATCAGGGATATTGTTTCCCAACTGGTCAGCGACATCCTGCAACGATTCGGAAACAGTGTAAACGATTGTGCCCGAGCCGATCGATTTCCACGACTAATCGCGCGCGACTATCAACACCGTTTGCTTCGTTTACGACGTTTATACCGCGCGATGGCCGTACGCGTACTTCTTACGATTCTTCCTACTTTGCCTCGTTTCGCCCCCGCTGCTCGCGTTCGTGATAACACAATCAACTCGAGCCAAGTCACTGCCGGTCAAATTGTCCGGGTCGTGATATCAAACCTTGTCACGCTGATACGCAAAAATACGCTTTTCTGTCACGTGGTCTTCGAAAATAACGTTCGGGCTTAAAAAAGTCACGGATCTTGTACATAGAGCCTGGAGACTAGGTCTTATAATTTCGTTGCGGTAGTCATACGCGTGCAATTTCCGGAAGTGTAATTAGAACATTTACAGCGTGACAGTATACCCACGTTCGATCCAAGGTTCGTTCCATCTTCTATCGCTGTTTATTCGGCATTTGCATGCGGATTAAATTTTCATAAATGCTAATAGACAGGTTACAGCATTATCGTAATTTTCCTTCGATTTGTCCTTCTCTTTTTGTTGCACGGTACTCCGACGGATTTATCACTATCTGCGACCTCGATTGACCTTGAACGGCTATGATCATCGAACACGTCAAAGTGTAGATTGCTAAACGTGTTACGATTTCTCATACGAGTGCATACGAGAAGTGTCTATAGCGATTTACGAATACACCCGACTTGAAAATTAATATTCGTATCTTTCGCTACCGTTTTCGTTTACTTGCTATAGCGAATCGACACGTTATCGTGGGCATCCGATTCACAGCTGAAAGGCAATGAAGATAAGGTATCAAGGCTTGATAATTGATGCTACTTATTGAGAGATAATTATTGACCTTGCTGGTATCAAAAATGTACTATTGCTTAAATATTCAAGTCAAATAGATCTGTTCGGTCCGACGAACGAAAATTAGATCAGAACAATTTTTACGACTTCTAACATTATTGCAGAAATTTATCAAGAAGATTTAAACCTCCTTCGTTGTTTAATCTAACGATGATACAGCTTGTATTTCCCATTAGCAATTTAACGATCGCAAACTTCATGGTTTGCGCTGTCCTGTGTTTGAACTTCGCAACCGTATGTTAATTTTATTTCAATCGTCGATCACTGGTATTTTTAAAAAGATTATTGGAAAATGTAATTTAAGATACGAACGTGTCTACAAACACAAAACATTGGTATTTATATTAATCATGTGCAACGTAAAAACAACATCAACTAAATACTCGTAAATCGATCCTTTGAAAACACTGTTTTGTCGTGCAACCCTCTCGTCTAATCGTGCCCGTCTTATCGTCATCGATATTATCAATTGACTTTGTTAATAACCGATACTAGTGTACCGTGTATCCGTCAAGCTATACGAGTCGTAAATAGCATTACGTGAACGTTCTCTTTTTTCCCCCTGCGAGGGCCTGTAGCTAATAAATCATCGATGTTTCGTCCAGCTCACCTGTGCTCGAAATTTCGTATTCGTTCCTCGGTTCGACGCGTGTCTCCTCGGTGCAATTGATGCGCCTTCGTGTCACGTTCATGAAAAGCTCGATGACAGCGCGTGGATAAGAAGGAAGAGTCGATGCACTCGGTGTCGCGGCGGAAGTCGTACTCGAGCCAGAAGAACAACGTCCCCGTTGATTTCGTCGACGAGGAAGAAAAGCGAAACGTCGAGCGAGTTAGAGGTGACCGAACGACCCACGGAGGACCAGCCGAAACGAAACTAGGAGAAAGCAGGAAGAGTGAGGGCGAAACGAGATGGAAGTTCGAAAGTGGCGAGGGGAAGCGAGAGGACGCGACACTGTGTAGCTCGTGAGACACGGTCGATGTCGAGGAACGTGGTGGAGTTTGCGCGGATCGCGGACCACGGATACGGATAAGGATTCACGTGGCCGTGGACGCGTTCGAACGTTGAACGTGGATATAGAAGTGGACCCTGGCAATGTCAGGGCTAGGCTATACCACAAGAAAGTCGCCGCTTCCACCTTTCTTTCGACGAGAGAGGGGAAACGGTTGACTTTTTCTTTGACACACTTCGCGATTCACGTGTAACGCGTACCGCTTCGAAACAAGCGGACTAACACACCGACGAGATTTACGTTTCTAATCTGGTCGTCTTCGATTCACCCGACAACCTTTTTTCACGGACGTACGATCGGTCGAAATCACCGTCCTGCATCCTACTTTCTATATTTTAATTTTTACTTTTACTGGCCGGTCGACGTTCGATTTCGGACGATACGCGGTACGGGGGGAAACGACTAAATTTTAGACGAGATAGAAAGTTAATTTTTTGTTGGAATAAAAGCTGTTCCATCGACATCCAATTCCATAGGACCCTCAGCTTATGCTATTACATGTGTTCATTTTCAGGCAACATTGGAATAGTGACGTCCATCGTGCCGGAGTGAATAGAAGCTACGTTATCAGAGCCTTTTGCTAATGATAATCAAACATATTACAAACGTAAATTACTTCTCTATAAGTTTACAAAATGTGAATCGCATAATATTGAAGGCCACCGTTTTCTTTGAAATGAAAATAAACGATGCAGAGACTCGTCAGAAGTTGCAGCGTGTCTGTGTCAATATTTGCAAAACTAATCTGCTTCTGTATCACGTGTTTTCGCGTTTTCAGGCGCATTCGAAGGCCAAGATAGAAATAAAATAATAATTCAAGTAAATGTAATTAGGTTTGATAAAAAGAATAATTCTGTCATGTAAAGAATATGAGATTATAGACAACGCTTAAAAAATAAATAATGCTGATTAATATTTCGTGTTTTCTACGTGTTAACAGTTGATCGCTCCCGATGATTAAGCACTGAATCAATCGTAAATCGCTCGCGACGAACCTAGATTGAATTAATTACGAATAATTTGCATCTAGCGATGGGCTTAAGACCGATTCGTTTCGAACAATATTCGGTACTAGCAGATCTCGAATGTCCGGTCTTGAAAATCGGAATGGATCAATAATAATGTACGAAACACGTTTCTTTTAACTATTCTAAATATTCATCTCATCTTGTGCTACATTTTTTGTCAATTCTAATACATATACAACACCTCTAATGATTTCAGGATTCAAAACTTATCACTGACCTAAGCACTCTTATGACTGCATATTAAGTTGCATACACAACGTGTAAGGAAAGTATTAAACGTTGAGTTATAAATCAACGTGACGCTGGTTTAGAAATTCTGGACAATTGCAAACTTCATAACTTTGTTGTGTGACTTCAGGATATGGGAAGATTAACTTTAAAAATAATTAATTTAATTGCTTTGCCACTGTCCTGTCTGGATGTTAAACTATTCAAACAGAAAAAGATGATACGGTTTAAAGGAAATTAGAAAAAAAAAGTAAAAAAAAAAAAACTTGATAAGCATACTAGCATAGCTTGTACTTCAGCCTGCTCAGGTTTT
The DNA here is from genome assembly GCF_013123115.1 of Colletes gigas. Taxonomy (NCBI): domain Eukaryota; kingdom Metazoa; phylum Arthropoda; class Insecta; order Hymenoptera; family Colletidae; genus Colletes; species Colletes gigas. Next base: position 1,597,762 of record NW_025106665.1, read on the forward strand.
TCTCAGTCAGCTAATAAATATTTATGCATATTAACAATTGACGTTTCCCGCGCTACTTTGCCGTGTTCGTACGTAATTGCAGTACTCTGTTCAGTGGCGATAGATGTCTGTAGCTCCGTTTCATCGGTAACCATGGCTGTCTGTGGTCGGTACGAATTGGTTCTAGTCTTGTCACAGACGAAAATTTGAAATTGCTTCGCGCTGCAATTTTTTTAGATTTTCAAATAACAGATCGTTTAACATTGACAAATCAATTTTAAAGTTCAACGGTAATCGGTTTATTTTGTCATCCAAAAATTACATACGCTTTGTTACTATATTTGCATTGTATTGATCCGAATCTATCGATAGATCGTCTCGTTCCCGTTTCGTCCGCCCGGTTATCGTATCGATCGCAAGTAGGTTAATGTGTTCGTTGTTGCACGATCAACCTGAAAGTTGAGAACGTTCGTCCAGTTCCGATAAGTTTCGATTTGGGTCGTGCGATTTTCATACGTCTATCTTTCGCGTTTATGTTGACTACTCTACGATAACGTACTTCCATTCTTTTGTAACCGCTGAACCGACAACTGCAGACAATTTAGTTTGGAATCAGTTTACAGTATTTACTTTTATAGAAACTAATAGAATTCGTAGATACGCCTGTCGAATGATTGGAGCTGTATCGATTCCGTAACATATCCTCTCAATCCTTTGAGGAGTATGCCCGTCGACGTCTTGTTAAGGAAATGTGTTCTTCCTAAGGCTTGAAAGCTAATAACCCAAAGGTCTTAGACCGAGTCTCATGCGTGCAACTCCGTCGTATTAATCAGCTGTTCAGAGGTGTTGGGAGTTCTTCCCTTCGTTCCCGTCTTAACAACACGCCGACCGAGCAACATCGTCAAGTTACGATGCGCCTGATGCACAGTTTGCAGATGGAATCTCCTCCAAAGCAAAGCATCGGTGTCGACGGACTTTGTCCAATCGTGCCATTCACCGCGGGTGATCTGTTGTCCCTCCATCTCAACGATCTTCTCGATCACGCCGCGAATCCATATGTTCCAATTTATAGCCGCGTCGCTGATGCTCTCCAACCATTTCGTCCAATCTCTGATTTCCTTCGACTCGACCACTGGTACATATTGCTGCATGAATTCAATCTGAGATTTGCTCAGGATGTTTCTCAACCAATTCGCGATCTTTCCGCACACCACGTCCATCACGTCTTTCAGCTCTTCCGTTAAAAGACTCGGATCCTCTAACATCACCATATTGGTCAACTTTTCGTAAATCACACGATGTATACCGTTTATTATCGGATCCTCGCCAGTATTTTCCGGCGTACTCTCGATCATTTTGTAAACGGTGTCGATTATTTTACCGAACGTAATGAACGGGAAGTCGGTCTTAAACAAATCTTCCAAATCCTCGGTCACCGTGACCTCTTTTGGTTCTGATATAGTCGAGGGAACCTTCTTTTCTGCTTCTTCTGCCTCTACCTGAGTCTCAGTTTCTTTTTCAGCTTCCACGACAATTGGTTCACCCTTTTCTGCTTCTGCTTTTGCTTTAGCTTCCGCCTCTGCTTCCGCTTTTGCTTTAGCTTCAGCTTCAGCTTCCTCTTTCGCTTTAGCTTCTGCTTCTGCTTTTTCTTTAGCCTCAGCCTCCGCTTTTTCTTTAGCTTCAGCCTCCGCTTTTTCTTTAGCTTCAGCTTCCGCTTTTGCTTTGGCTTCTGCTTCAGCCTCAGCTTCCGCTTTTGCTTTAGCTTCTGCTTCAGCCTCAGCTCCCGCTTTTGCTTTAGCTTCAGTTTCTGTTTCTGCTTCTGCTTCTGCTTCTGCCTCAGCTTCCGCTTTTGCTTTAGCTTCTGCTTCTGCTTTAGCTTCAGCTTCCGCCTTTGCTCGCGCCTCAGCTTCCTCCTGCGTTTCCGTCTCGGTTACTGCTTGTGCCGTTTCAACTGTCGGAGTTTCCACCGCTACATCTTGCGTAGCTGTTTCTGTTTCCGTCTCTGCCTCCGCCGTTTCTGCCTCAACTTCGTCCTCTTCTTCCATTTCCTCGTCGATCGGCGTCTCAGCCTCGACTACACCCTCCGTTTTCTCTCTTCCTTGTTCGTCCATATCGAGGTCAGTAATGTCCTCTATTTTTTCCTTTTCGTCTCTTTCCTCTTCGTCTTCGATATCCAGCCAATCTAAATCCCTGTCCAGGTCGTCGTCCCTGTCCTCCTCCTCGTCCTCGTCCTCGTCCTCGTCATCTTCCTCTTCCGCTTTCATCTCCTCTTCTTTCTTCTTACATCGTTCCTTGAGCTTTTCGTTCTGATGTTCCGCAACTTCCGACATCACGCCGGATATCCAGCAGGCGACCACGTCGGCCAAGAATCGCACCTGCTGCGACTTGCGATCCTCGTCCTGCGGGGGAGTATATTCGAGAACGTCGACCAGACGTTTAACTATTACTTCCGAGACGTCGCTAAATTCCGACTTCGGGATATGACATTTCCAATTTAGAATGCTTTTGACGAAATGCTCGGCTATTAAATATTGACAGGTGACCGCATCCTTGTCGAACAATCCCATGCTCGCAGGACCCACGCTCGGTTTCCTCGGTTTCGTCGCCTCTTTATACAGCGATTGGTCCTTTCTGTCCCTCTTTTTCTTCCCAACTTTCTTCTTCCGTTGAACGGTTGCCGCTTGTCTGTAACAAATATGCAGCAGGGACGATGAAGTATCGTTTAAAACATCATATTATTAATCTAAATATTGCAAGGAATTACAAAAGTTTTAGTTGGGTCATATCGATGCACGAAGTTTGCGAAAAAGTGTGCGGTTGACAAAGTGTTAGGGATCGTTTCTTATTGGAAGAACTACTAGCGAGAAGATCGCGTCAACGACCGATACGTTACTCGGGTGTTAAGCAAGTTTCATCCTCCAAAGTTTTAACGAGATTGTCCAAAAGCGCCGGTGGTAATATCGTTGCGCCTTCCTGTAAAGTTATGAGCATTTTATGCCTCGCCGGTTGAGCCAATTCCTTGATTCGCGGCGACACCGGTTTCAATCTTCTGAGCACGATTTTCTTGTCACAATCTGCTGGACATCTACGACTGTAAAAAATATTTAGAACCTACGATTAACCCATTGGCGTACGATTTAACCGCGAGTAATTTTCCAAACTTTTCTGTCGCGTTGTCACAACTCGGTGTTGAGTCTGTGACAACCTAACAGAGGGTACTGTATGTCGTAAAAATATTTAAGGATCAATTAGAATGTCACCTAGGTGTTGACAATACGTTGAGGTAATCTAATTTCGTCAAACAATGTCTAGGGATGACATCCATTTTCGGTATTGTACACGGTTCCCCAAACACCGAGATCGTTGCAAATTTTGGCGCCTTGTTTCTCTTTTTTCTTCGCTTTTCGCAACAATCCCCGTCTGACTTCGTTCTTCGCTGAAAAACAATTATTTACAACTTTATTTATTTATTTCTGTGCATAAATGTTGCGAAAAAAGTAATAAAGAGAAGAAGGTAAACGAAAGGAGAAATACTGGAAACGATTAAAAGCCTTTGGTTTGCCTTAGATTTCTTTGGAGACGAGTTATCGCAATGTTCCCATCTTTTTTTCTTCTCCTGCAACCGCGGATATCCTTCGAACATGTCATCCCTTTCCCCCCTCTTTATTTCACGCTCGATAGAGGTAGCCCGTTTAACATCTTCAGGAGCATCGTCGTGTTTCTCCATGACTGTTTTCTTCAAAAACGATACATAAGAAAGGAATCTAATCGACTAATTTAAGATATTTTGATTTTGTTCCGTTCCGTTCTGTTTCGTTTCGTTTCGATAATCGATGTTCCTCGAAAGCGCTCCTCTTCTCCTCCCTCTCAAGATAGTGATCGAGAAATACAAAAATCCCCTTTTAACGAGCTTATAAGATGTTATCAATACTCATGTTTTTCTGCTTTCCATCTTCCTTTGCAAGAATTTTCTTTGAATTTGTTTGGTTTCTTTTTTTTAGGTTTTTGTTTTTAAGGCAAAAAGGGTGAACAATAGAGTCAGTATACTTGAAAATTTAATTTACATTTTGCTTAAGATTGTTAATTGTGTGATTCGGGTGCGGATAGTAGGTTAGAGGAATCTGTTTTGTTTCCAAAACGTTGTTTTTTATTTTTCGTTGGGAACAACGTGAAATCAATAAATAGTAACCTACATGAATTTACCTACGTTTCTGAGAACACGTATGTAGTAGGTAATAATGTGAAAAGAGAAAAGACGAAAGAGAGAATAAACAGTTATCGGTGAAGCAAAAAAGCTGTGGAGAAATGATAGACGAGGACGATAATGAACAGTGAAGTTTGTTACGGATGCTTGGAAACTGAAAAATTGAAAAAACGTTAGGCAATCATAATTATAGTCGGCAAAGCGATCGAATGGACAGTAGCAACAACAATCGCCTAGCAAGTAGAGAACGAAATGGTTAGTACCAGGTAGAGAGTCGATTGCTCCAGCTGGAGACTGTAGAAGTTGCTCGAAGATGGCAGTAGCTTCGGTATCGGTGCTCGACACCGATAGCTGCTCCGTTTACTAATCGATCATTCCGGGTGTCGGGTGTCGGGAGTCGGTGCAAGTAGGTGCAAGTAGGTGAAAGTTGGTGTGCCTATTTGAGAGGACGCATACTGTGCGAGGACACTTGGGAGTAAAAGAAGAGTTTCTAAGATATGCAGGTGTGCGAAAATAACTGTTGCTCCTGCATAAGCGGCCCGTGATACAGGAGTATTAGTGCGAGATGCTGGCTGGCATTGTGTCGTGAAAAATGTCGAGACGCAACGTCGAGTCGACGGAACGGAACCCCGTTTGAAACGTCCAACGATATCCTTTCTTTCGCTTTGTTGCTGCACCGCGCCGAGGGGTTACGATTATGATGAGATAACGAACGCAGAATGAGATACAGCGGCAGTAACCTTCTCGGTTATGCAGTTTCCGCGTTTATTCTATTTTTTAACGGTGAGTCAAGCTCGTGTTTTCTTTACTTTATCCTCCTGTCTTTTCTATTTTTTCTTCGAATCTTTTTCCACGTTCCGTTCACGATCTTTAAGCTCTGTTCACCGATTCTACTGTTTTGTTCTGTAAATATGTGATACACTTTTGGCTTTCCTTCAAAACTGCGCGCCTAAAATTTGTTGAATCAGCAAGCAACCTTCGTCGTTTCGAATGACGTAGTCTATGGTTACGCGTCAATAGCAATTCTTACGCTTTCCGTGTTCGTACAGTTCTACCTACGGTTTCATTTTTTCGTACGTTCGTATCGAGCGATAATTTTTAACGAAAACTCGCTAGTTGGATGGACTGATTGACGTAACGTGCATATGACGCATGTATTGTTGCCGCTCACCTGCTCGCTCGCTTGATACGGTATGCGCGCGCCACATTTTCAGCCGTTCTGGTATATACAAATTGCTGTACAGATTGTAATTTGAGACACGAGTTCGTAACCGGCATAATGGTCATATGAAACGTGCAAATTTTAAAAGAAATAACAGATAAATTGTGGATCGTCGTTAAAGAAATTTTCCAAAGATTTTCTTCGAATATTTTACAGTTATTCGGGCAGAAAGCGGCGTTACCTGCAAAGATCAACGAGGGCGATTTTTCGAAAGTGGTTTATATTACATTCCTGGTCCAGAACCTTGTTCGTTGTGCGTTTGCGATAATGGCAATCCCAAATTGTGTAAAGCATTCGTTTGCAAGTTTGCAGAGGTATTTTAAATAGTAATGTAGTTGCATTGCTTAAGGCATTGTATTATTCTTTTCCAATGATACAAAGCGTGCAATTGAAAATTCATTTTGCATTCAATAGGAAGATTGTAAATCTTCCCTACGTGGCGACGTCTGTTGCGAGTATATTTGCTTGGATGATACACTTTCGTCTCTATCAAATGACAAAACCGATGGGATTGGCAGCAATACAACCGATGCTACTGCAAATTATGATATAGGACTACGATCTGTTGCTAGTTTTGTGACAGTTGTGCTGTCATTGAGTCTATTATTTTTCTTAATACATCGCTTGCGCCAAAGAAAGATACGAGGTATTTTACCTTTCACAACCATATTACTTGTTTGTTTCTTAAGACCATAGAACAGAAATGTTGATTTTCTTGTAAAAGTTTGCGTGGCAGGAAGACAGAACAGACAGTTGGCAGAGGACCAAAGAAATTTAGGTAATATGGGATACTTAGAACGAGATGGATTGTCGCATGGCATTCCTATGGACGATATTTCGTGTGGAGCTAATTATCCATTATGGAAACCACCCAGCAATTACTTTCCACGTGGAGAGGCTCCACCCCCTTATGAGGAAGCTGTCGCAGCGGCACGAGCAGAGCAGGCTCTTTTAGCTATGAATCCGCAAGCACTTCCTCAACTAAATTTTCCAAATAGCTATCTGACAAATGCTAATAGCCGTACTAGCGTATCGCTAGTAGGAAGCACACAAAGTGGAATAAATGGAAATCCAACGACGCTGATATGCGACGCTGGTATCACAGATTCGAGCGTCTTAATGTCGACGCCGAGTAGACCAATTTCAAATCCAAATATATATGCTAGTTATCGTCAATCGAATCAAAACGAAGCGCTATCTCCAGGCGTTAGCGTAGGAACCTCCACTACAAGTTTTACTATGGGCACGAGTACTTACGAGAATCTACCTACTCCGATTGGAATCCCAAACTTTGCTAGCCAGCATCCAGATATAACTACACAACCTGTGTCTAACTTGCAACCTGTTATTCCAAAAAGTTATCAAACGCATACTACTCTTCCTCGTCAATCTGGAGCATTTACAATATCCGCGACCTTATCCAATTCCAGCGTGACTGCCCACCGTACAATTCCTAGGACTCTAACCACTCGTACTAGTACGAGATTACGAGATATTATAAACGATTGCTCCAAGAACGAATTTCTACGACCCCCGCCAACCAATGTTGCCTCGCCAAATTTGCAACATTCTGTACAGCAAAACGCTTTAATCAATCAAGAAAATACAAGAGAAAATACAAATCCAAGTACATTTTACGAAGATTTACAAATACAGCCTTCAGCGACTCCTTCTTCGTCAGGACTACAACAAACCGAAAGACAAATGTTAGATCACAGATCGGAAAAATGCAATGATTTTAAGGTATATATTTATATGTACAAAGTATTCCAGATTTTAAGAGTCAAACTTTGTCAGTGTAATCCTTGGATTTGAAGCCTTAATACGCTGGAAAAATTTGTGCCGTTAAATTCTGAGATAGTATGTCGCGAATAAGCAATCTTGTAAATGTACTTTATTCGTTTCAGCCGCCATTGAACGTAGCAAATGAAATTAACGAAGAAGGAAGTTTCGAATCGGTAGCTTGTACTTGCAGCATGCAAGCTCTTCCTACTCTTCACGATGATACTGACGATTATAGAAGTGAATGTGAAAATTGCAAGAGCGCGACAGGTTCTCGTTACTACCTAGATAACGAGGACGAATTAGTTACATCTCCACACGAAACTATGACATTACATAGAAGACCAGATGAAACAGCTTCGAGTACTACGCCTCAGTATTATCGAACTTCGCTTACACTGCCCATAAGTACCCGTCAACGAACAAGGTAATTGTAAAAGATTTTCATTTATATTATCGCATCGTTCTGCAACGATTAAGAACTTGCCGGATTATTCATCGTAGGCGGCAGCAGACAACATATTTCTTTATTTTCAGGAGTACCGGAGTTCGAGAAAATTGGTTCAATACCATGCCACAAAGTTCAACAGAATCGTCGGACGAAAATTAATCGCGAGAATATAACATATAATTCCCACACATCATGTAGCTATTAAGATGATCTATGATGCATTACCATTGACAAAATTCAGTATTATGGTAGATGGGCAATGTTCACGTTTTATTACGTTGCGGGCAACAATGTCGTATTGTTATTAATAGAATGTCGTCGGTTCACTGAAATGTTTTCTACCTCGTTCACTGACAAATCTGAACTGTTCATGTAATTCATGTATTCAGACAGTGCACGATCTATGATGAAGATTAATCACATTTTTGCTTTCACAGTTCTTTACACGTTATTATACTGTGGGAGCAAATTTTAGATATACCTATCGTAGCATCGCAACTTACAAATTCTATAGGTTCGATTTAACGAATACTGAAAAAACAAAATAGCTTTATAGCATCTCTAGGATTTTTTTAAAACTATGTTTGATGCATATCGTTCGTTACAAATTAATCGAGGAGAATGAAAACTCAATTTTTATCGCTTTATCTCCATCGGAGTCGAGTAATAAACTTCATTATTCTTGTAATCACGAAGAACATGCATACATTTCTAGCAACTGGATAATACAATAACGTGTAAAGAGCAGATTGGTTCACACTATACGTACTGTTACACATAACTAGTACATTAACATTCTATTAGCTCGAACATAATATCGTCGATAGTAAAAGATTGAATATAAAATACAAAATGAAACGTTGCACATAAATCAGTACCGACTTAATAACTTATCACAATGTCATTACATTTACAATAATTTTTAGTATCTTCATCACGTACGATTTTTATATTCCATTCAGTATTTCTTCTGTATCTTATTGAGTTACGTGTACCATACCATTTTATGGTATAATATGTTTTAATTTAGTCGATAACGTTATTCAAAAATTTTCATCCTATTCCAACTTTTTCTTATAAAAAATTTAAGACTGTATTTTTACTGTCACATCCAATTAGTGAGACGCGTGCATTCTAAGGTCTTTTGAAAATACATATCAGTGAAAATCGCAAGGTCATATTAAATAATCGAAAGATGACTATTTTCGATTGTTATCAAGTTACATCATCAAATTTGTTATTCTTAACTTTGTGTTTGATGTGAAATGCAGACCTTCGATACGCTGTGAAGTAACAATATTTATGATTTCCATTGTTCGATTTCAGAAGTTCCATTGGTTCGAATAGTGTGAATCAGCTTTAATGCGTGTTGTATACACACATACGTTATATGTTTTTCTATTATCATGCGAACATTATTCGTTTCCATTATATTCATGTGTATGTGTGTGTACAGAATCCACAGATGCATGCACGCACAAACACACATATAACGTCTTTAAACATAAATTAATACTCAGGAAAATTATACCTTTTCACTTTCCGTGTGAAATACTTTTTTCGTGATATATTTTTTCTCGAATGTTTTACAAAAAAATTGAATGTAGTCATCTGTATTCTATTTATAAACAGTTTGATCGTATAATATATCGCGAAAATTTTCACTGACTGATTTTAACAACCTGATATAAAAATAAAAATTTTTATGTCTATACAATTGTATTCCGTACAGTAATAAGAAAAATTACATTCGTTTTGGAACTGCTTATAATAATACATACTTTTATTATACGCTATAGAAGTACAGTGAATGGAACGCTAATTATCTACGATTGATAATTGGTAAATCTTAAAGCGTATCACAGATGAAAAAAGAATGACTTCCAAAAACGCGTAATCTTTAATAATTTCAGTATCTGGTTATTAATAGAATCTAAGAATTCGACTGACTAATCAACAACACCCGAAATGTCCCCGTTTGGACCGAATGAAAATTACGTGTTAACAAAGTACACAAAAAATATGTTTCCTTTCGTAATTACTTTTATTTACATTTTTATATGACACGGGATATTGTCTTTCTTGGCTGCCAAAATAAACATTGTAGCGATTAATAAGCGCTAGAACGTATAATTATTGATAATATACTAAATTGTGATTATTAAATTGGTCTGCATTTTTATGTCATTATAACAAATCTTATTGTATTTGTACATATGTGCAGGTTTTATTATTTACGTTAATTAACGTAAAAATTTTTGTTATATCCTTGCGAAATACTTTCACCTGATATAAAATTTAAAAAACAAGGCACATTTAAGGGCTGCCTAGCACGTTATAACGGAAATATAATTACCTGTAAACTATAGTTACCTTACGTAAATATTTGTAAAATTATAGATATTTATTTCTTTTATAAATATTGTATATTATTTAAACTTATGTTTTGCATACCTCGATGCAATACGAACATTATTACGCGATATCACGATTGATTTTTTATAAACAATAGATTTTTTCGCAATTCAAATTGGTCAAACATGTATTCTATCTTCGACGTAAAATATCGTAGATTTTATGTTCATAAACTGGCCGACGTTGAAACTTATACATATTCTTATTTACAGCTTTCACGTTCAAGAATCAATTTCGATAGATGTCGGAAAATCTAATTAATTGATTCTTAACTTAAAAAAAGAATGGATCTGTTTGAAATGTATGCGTTAAATCAGTAGTTTCGTTTTACAACGCGTTACCAAACATGGAGTATAAGTCATCGAGGATCAGGATCCTACTCTGTTTTTTACTAATATTAGTGAATTAAAGGCATCGAAAGTATCGTAATATATGAATATGCTAATTATTGATATTTGATTTGTCTTTGTGACATTTAAAAGCAAAATGAAGGAAAACAATGGTAACTATAAGAAAGAAGAAATTATATGTGCTAGAATTTTGCGTACATAACCAACTGGTTGTAAAAATTGTATGTTTATTAACATAGCAAAAATTGTAAACCTATAATTACAAACACCATGGACTTTACTACACAGTGAATCTGCAGTCTTGTGTAACGCAAGCTGCATTTATTAGACAAGATCGATATAAGGTAACATGTTATACAAATTTGATATAACAAAAATACTTGTAACTTTGACAAAATTAACTACATATGTTCCATAGCACACGGAATCTTGCTATGTTCTATATTACTCATCGGTGAGGTCCGTTAGAAACGGTGCCGGGGGCAACCGTTTCGGGCCGGGTGCAAAATCGATCGATTGCACGTGTCGCGGAATATTCTCGGTCCTCGAAGGCCCGAGAATGTTCCGCGGCGCGCGCCTCGAACTTTTGCACCCGGCGCGAAGAAAATCCAAAAGACGATCGGGACCAGGGGTATATAGCCAGGGTCCCGATCGCCGGGCGGTACTTGATTTCTGACCAGTATACCACGCACTCGGTATCGTAACACAAAACGCGAAACAATATTCACGAACACAATTTAATTATTATACAAAAATATATAGTTTTTCCTGCACACGTTGTCCAGATTATTTCAAACCCAATTAATCCCAACGGACTTAACAGGACGTAGGGATCTTAAACGTACATTCTTCCGGGTGTCGAAAATATTCGTGACGAGGACTTACGACCCTCGTCGACGCGTCACACAGCAAACGCGTCTCATCCGCGGAGTGTACGAACATTTGGTCCTTCGAGCCGGATCAAATGTTCGTACACTCCGCGGATGAGACGCGTTTGCTGTGTGACGCGTCGACGAGGGTCGTAAGTCCTCGTCACGAATATTTTCGACACCCGGAAGAATGTACGTTTAAGATCCCTACGTCCTGTTAAGTCCGTTGGGATTAATTGGGTTTGAAATAATCTGGACAACGTGTGCAGGAAAAACTATATATTTTTGTATAATAATTAAATTGTGTTCGTGAATATTGTTTCGCGTTTTGTGTTACGATACCGAGTGCGTGGTATACTGGTCAGAAATCAAGTACCGCCCGGCGATCGGGACCCTGGCTATATACCCCTGGTCCCGATCGTCTTTTGGATTTTCTTCGCGCCGGGTGCAAAAGTTCGAGGCGCGCGCCGCGGAACATTCTCGGGCCTTCGAGGACCGAGAATATTCCGCGACACGTGCAATCGATCGATTTTGCACCCGGCCCGAAACGGTTGCCCCCGGCACCGTTTCTAACGGACCTCACCGATGAGTAATATAGAACATAGCAAGATTCCGTGTGCTATGGAACAACATATTTTAGTTATTTTAGTCATTATCGTTGTCATTCCTGGAGGCTAAGGCTGAAAAATATTCTAAAGTAATCATCATATATAATTTCTTTTCTTGTGTATACATATGTGTACAGGATGAATCATCTAATATGTATTGAATTTATCACGTTATCGATATCGACGATACAAAACAATATTCGAGGAAACTGAAGATACAATTTGATTAGAAGAAACATTATAAAATGTCTGACAACTCTTCTTAGCAATTTCTATTTATAAAATTTCTGTATTCCCCTCGAAATCTATTAAGTTTTGTATCTTAATTTATTTTCGATTCAACTTTTCGAGATAAATTCATTTACATATTAAATCGTAAAAAATCGCCCTGTATATCTATAGGTATATATACAGAGGGTTGCAAAAATAGGTGACCAAACTTTAACAGTTTCAATTTTTCACATGAATTTTTCTTAATCAAAATTGACGAGCACGTCGAGACGACAGAACCTACATAAATATAGAGATCTCCACGAAGTAAAGCTAAAAATGCAATAATCTCATTTGAAAATGTTTCTAACGATTTCAAGATTGTTAAAATTTATTAGTCATTTTTAATGAAGTTTTTTTATTGTTTCGATGTAGATTTACAGATTAAAAATTGTAACCAAATAGAAAAAATGAACAGTGATAGACATCGAACCATTGCTAAGAATAATTCGCGAATTTCTAATTATTAAAATTACTATTTTGGTAAAATCGTCTAAGACAAAAACATAACGGTCATAGCGATTGTTTGAAACAATTGTAATAGAAAAATGTAAAATATTTGTTTTCTAAAATTATTAATTTTTCTTGTAAAACCTTCATCTAACGTTGATTTTTCAAATAAAGACAGATATTATTTATCCAGAAATAAAATGAATTTATATAAGGTGAGAAAGAGACTATCCACCTGAAATATTTCCGTAATTTTTTTATATAGAACAAAATGTATTCGACAAAACGCAATCTGATTGAAAATTATGCTTTGATACCGATTCCTCGTATTTGCCTGTTCGTCGATCTAGTTTGTGACACTCACGTAAACATATACATTATAACAACAGTAAATAGTGTAAGTTTTTATTGTATTATCGATAGCTATCAATATAACTTTCACTCAATGATAGTTCATGTTATCAAATAACTTCTACTATGATTGACAAATAAACAAGTACACGAAAACAATCGCTATCGCGCTAAAGATGAAAGGTATGAAGTTCTGTTTAAATAAATATAGTTGATCTTAAAATTGATCTAAATCTTTCCTTAAAAAACTAATGCTACCATAATATGTCTCTCTATATACCGTATAACTGTTATACATATACGTTTGTTTCTATGTCCAAAGACAACAGAAATATTTCAGATAGACAAAATTTCTACCCCGCCTTATATAATTAAAAAGTATAGCAACGAGGTACAGCCAGGTAATGATATGTCGAAAATAATGAATTATAAGAAACGACACTGAAAGCATTTTGTTTTAAGAAAACAAATGATAAATGGAAGGGAAGCGATACGTATGTACATACCTTACAAATAATGTAAGCGAATTCTGACAAAATCGGAGTCTCTTCCTATTATAGTCGACACATTTCGTGTGTTCATTAAACTCGACTATATTCCATTTTTGAAAGAAATGTGTTCATTATATAATAAATCTCTTTCTATATGCATAAAATCGTTCGGCGAGAAAGGGTAAAACAAATGTGACGTGAAATGAATTTGAGAAAACGTTTAAAATTCTCGTAGTTCAAACGGTACAAAAACTTGAATTACCTAACTGTTCGTCTAGTAATTTGAAGAATTGTAATATATTTATCTGAGTAGTTTTAGATGGGATCACTATTGCGCTTACTTGTGTAAGTGAAATATTATGAATTAATATAAGTTATACATATTAGAAAATTTATGTCGGCTAACTATTATTTGATTGTAATAAACCAATAATTTACATAAGTTAGTATTTCTCGATCCTTTGTTGCGTGTTTTATCGATACACACTTACCTTTCTTAACACGTTCACTATACAGGGTGTACGCGTTAAATTTTTTAAAAACATGTTTCAGGTAAAAAAATGTCAATTTTTGGTCGGCTATAACATCTTGTATATTCTCCATATTGTATCTACGTTCCGTGTAAACCATATTTCTGCTCCTGAAGTATAATCTCTTTCTACCAGGAAAAAGTTAAAGAGCCTATTCAAATACGGAGCATAACTAATACAAGTTTACAGGCTACAAACTGTATTAGTACTATCAGATATGAAACTACAGTATAGGATATAATTACAAAGTATTGGACATAGTTGCCTGACAGAAAGTTTACGAAAAAGAAGTACTGCAGTGAACGTGTTAATCTTCCATTACCACATAATAAATACCTACATACGATAAATGTTATTACATGATAATATACAACACGTGGTCAGTTCATGGTTATAGATACATACTCGGAGGCATGCGTCTCAATTTCTAATTGCACCACGTGTCGCTCACGCATGCGTACAAAACTAAGCAAAACTCGTGCATAAATAGCACATTCATACGTACGTTATGTATGAACATAGTATATTTACCTGTGTATCCTCTGTGTAGATGTGGCTATATGCATAGTACAATTTCGATACATCGCAAATCGCAAATGTCTTTCATGCAGTGTGGCCAGATCTGGCATAATTGAGTGCATCGAAATCGACAACAGTGACGACGAACTTCCTTAGCGTCTAATGGAGTGGTGGGGATAGCAGGCATACACTACCGCACGAGCCACGTGTACGTGAGCTCGGCGCTTGCGCACAACTTCGGGAAATCGATAAAGAACGTCAGTGTGAGCCTTTCCTTCTTGCTCTTGTAAAAGACAAAACAACTGAAATACGACCTCGCGATAAGTGGCATACGATTCCAAGCCTCGACTGTTCCAGCATTTTTACTTTCCGACCTATGTAAGGTATAAGGAAATTTATAAAGTATCATAATGGAAAAAAATATTTCGAAATTTTTTTTTAGCGGAAATACACGTTTTAGGACCCCCTCATCATATTGTGACTACTACAAAAAAACATATTTTTTTTTTGTTCCTATGCTATTGACATGATTGCGTCTAAACGGCTGAATGAATTTCAATGAAACTTAACATTTAAGTTTTATGTTCTCGTTTTAAGGTCTCATTATATTTTAAGCGTGATCAGTTCCCATATAATGATGATTATACGTCTGTAGTTTTATAATTATTTCGATACATATACATCATTTGTAACAAATTTTTAAAGCGATTTATATAAATCTTAAGAAGGATTAAGATCAAATATACTTTTTTCCTATCTTTCCTAGACAGGAAAAATTAAACGAAGTCTTATGCCTTGCATACCTACCTAAACCACATAAAAAACGTATTCCACAAATATTTTAGAATAATGTTGTTCAAAGCAGTCTTACTCGTAAAGGGTTAATTAAGGGTTAATTAAAATGAAAAAACAACTCTTAGCCAGTACCGTGCACGCTACAGAAATAGATTACTACTGACTTTTCCCACTATGTTTTTTAATAACCGTATCAAATTGTTACACACAATCAAATGTTATATATTTGACTTAACTTTACATAACAAAATAATTGTAACGATAGGTAAAACAATAACGTGCACGCTACCGTTCAATGGAAACCACGGGAAGGTGGTGGTCACTTCCATCAGGAGGGAAATGTAAAAAATTGTTATTTCTTTGTAACATTATCACATGCCGTATATTAAAATGTTTTTATTAATGTAATGAAATTACAATATAATGAAAAACTAACTCGTGAATGCATTAATTTTTATTAATATACACACGAGCCATAAAAATGGAAAAATGATATAATTGTTTACATTTCCAAAGGATGGGATGTTGGGATAGTACGTTTGCGATTAAGCTGGCACGTTATATCGTGCATTGTTGCTCTTACGGTACCGTGACGTAAGTGTAACAAGGCGCGACATTCTACGTCATAGCCACACTATCTACAGCAAGCAATTTCACTAACTAAAAATATACGGCAAAATATAAGCAAATAAATGAAGAAAAAAAATGATAGTTAGAGCAAGCAGAATAGTATTTACAGCAAGCGAAATACGTAAAAAAAGTAACAATGCGAGACAAATTGAACGACTATTTACATATTAGCGAAGTCCAAAAAAAAATATTTTGGACATCACTAACAAGACTGCGGTTGCAGTGTAAGCGCTTTCGCGTGACGTTATGGCACATACATACATGCATCACACCTTGTTGCGCCTACGTCGCGGTACCGTTGACGTAACAAGATCAGTCTACCGCGACGTCGCATGAAAACGTTTATACTGTCATTGCAGCCTAATAGTACGAATTTACTAAAGAGCTTTTCTCTGGAGAGAAAAATCTCTCTAGAGAAAAGCTCTGTAGTAAATCGGTACCTTAATTTTCGTCATATGACGTAGCGGGAAAATTCTCAAAGTTATTGTCATATGTTGCGTTTAATCTTAAATTACACTTTTGCTTCTTAGCAAATCTATGATATAAGTTTTTGGAATACAATAGAGCTAGATGATCGTCATCTACCTCCATGGGTTGAGAGTTTTCCCTCTGCGCCTTTAACGAAGATTTCACAACGCAAATAGAGTTGACGCTGGCCGAAGAAAGTTTATTCCGTTTCTTTGTTTTTATGTCAGGTAACATGGAAAACAATCTTTCTGCATCGGCATTGGAATTTGGAAGTGATCTAATTGTATTTACTAATTTCATCAATTCAGGAAATTTAATTTTATAGTCCAAATTTCGCGTTAATAAAATTGTTTTCCAGAAACCATCGAATTTCATCTCGATAAGCGTCTGTCTACCTTTCGTTGTAAATTCCAAAGGCAATACTGACCATTCTGTTTGCAGTCCTTCGTCGAAACCGCCGAATTTCTTAGCGATTAAGAGAACATTTCTGAAGGAAATGTCTCTATTTGTATCATTTAATATAAAAGTGGGTTCAAAAACATACAAGTTGCTAAGAAATTCGTCATCGATTGGCAATCGATGACGAATTTCATTTGCAGCTGTAATATAAAACATTAAACAATTTTTCCTTACGGTTTCTACGATGTCGGACTTGCCTTCTGCATTCAGTTGATGCAGAAAATTAAGACACTCTGCTCCTAAATTTATACTATTAAATGGGAGTTGATTTTCGACTACAGAAAAATTCATCATTCTTACTAAATCCATGTGTTTCAAAAGCTGCGGTTTCAGAAAATTGCGTAATATATCGCATAAAAGTTCTGCCGCAGTCTTTTGAAGCAAATGAATTCTTGTCTCTTGAGTTTGAAAGAAAATGCTAAATTTATAAAAAAACTCAAGAGCGTAATTTAGAAAATAAAGATATGCTTTGGCCTCTGGATTTTGTCCTATCCCAACATCCCATCCTTTGGAAATGTAAACAATTATATCATTTTTCCATTTTTATGGCTCGTGTGTATATTAATAAAAATTAATGCATTCACGAGTTAGTTTTTCATTATATTGTAATTTCATTACATTAATAAAAACATTTTAATATACGGCATGTGATAATGTTACAAAGAAATAACAATTTTTTACATTTCCCTCCTGATGGAAGTGACCACCACCTTCCCGTGGTTTCCATTGAACGGTAGCGTGCACGTTATTGTTTTACCTATCGTTACAATTATTTTGTTATGTAAAGTTAAGTCAAATATATAACATTTGATTGTGTGTAACAATTTGATACGGTTATTAAAAAACATAGTGGGAAAAGTCAGTAGTAATCTATTTCTGTAGCGTGCACGGTACTGGCTAAGAGTTGTTTTTTCATTTTAATTAACCCTTAATTAACCCTTTACGAGTAAGACTGCTTTGAACAACATTATTCTAAAATATTTGTGGAATACGTTTTTTATGTGGTTCAGGTAGGTATGCAAGGCATAAGACTTCGTTTAATTTTTCCTGTCTAGGAAAGATAGGAAAAAAGTATATTTGATCTTAATCCTTCTTAAGATTTATATAAATCGCTTTAAAAATTTGTTACAAATGATGTATATGTATCGAAATAATTATAAAACTACAGACGTATAATCATCATTATATGGGAACTGATCACGCTTAAAATATAATGAGACCTTAAAACGAGAACATAAACATAAATGTTAAGTTTCATTGAAATTCATTCAGCCGTTTAGACGCAATCATGTCAATAGCATAGGAACAAAAAAAAAATATGTTTTTTTGTAGTAGTCACAATATGATGAGGGGGTCCTAAAACGTGTATTTCCGCTAAAAAAAAATTTCGAAATATTTTTTTCCATTATGATACTTTATAAATTTCCTTATACCTTACATAGGTCGGAAAGTAAAAATGCTGGAACAGTCGAGGCTTGGAATCGTATGCCACTTATCGCGAGGTCGTATTTCAGCTGTTTCTCTTTTACAAGAGCAAGAAGGAAAGGCTCACACTAGCGTTCTTTATCGATTTGCCGAAGTTGTGCGAAGTGCCGAGCTCACGTACACGTGGCTCGTGCGGTAGTGTATGCCTGCTATCCCCACCATTCCGTTAGACGCTAAGGAAGTTCGTCGTCACTGTTGTCGATTTCGATGCACTCAATTATGCCAGATCTGGCCACACTGCTTTCATGTTACTTCGGGATATGTATCTTCCTCGTTATAATATATAAATTTTATTTCGATAACGTTCAACTACTTTTCTTTACCATTCTTGCGATGTAGCTAAACGAGGAATATTTTCTTTCAAAAAATAAGAATGGTGTTTAACTTTTAATATACGCATTTCACGCGCGTGCGTGCGCATATGACCTAACCTATAGAAGATGCTTTTCATCAAGATATATTTGGAGTTTACACACGATATGCACACACGTGACAGTCGATAAAGCAATCAATTTTATAGTTTCGATATTTCTCATATTATGGAAAATAAAAGACTTTCAGTTTGGTCAAGAGGAAAAAGTGTTTATTTTTTTTTATTTAAAGGTTGCTAGTTGAAAGTATTTTTTTATCCGTAAAACGATCCCGTGGATATTCTTCGAACAAACATCGAAAAATAAAAGTCACAAGAGGTAGGTAACGGCGGTAACGCATGATTTGTCGAGATATAAATTCAAAGTACCAACAGAAGTAAGAAAATAAGAAAAATAATATCGAACACTTGCAATTGAATGCAACAACAAGGCGTTGATGCGCAATCGACTAATTTAATCGGACGCCATCTCGTGCTATGCAAAGGTATCACCTAAAATAAGTAGTTTTCCAGCTCAGATCCGACATTCGCTTAAACGCAATCAACTACACGAAGAGTTGTGACGGGTTACAATCCACCGCGAACCACGATAGTCAGAAATAGGCAAGAGGAACAAGGAGGACACGTAAAACATGGCGGAAGCCGTTATGAACGGGTCTTCACTGTCCCGATTTTTTTGTCACAGATGCAATATCGAAATTGAAGGTTTACTACCTGTAAGTATACTTATACATTTTTTACAATGATAATCGTCAATTTGATGTATTTCTTTTTCTGAAATTCCAAATCTTTTGTTTCGATCTGTCATTCGATATCACGCGTGAAACGTTTTTTCTTGCTTTCCGTTCCGGGATGGGAAAGCGGTTTTATACATGCTATTATTCTTGAATATCTTGGCAAATTCTTACTTTACACAACCGTATTATTATGATCGATTAACGTTTGTGCATTGTAAAAATGGCACGGCTTTCACGTGAAATTTATGTACGTCAAAAACCGTTTAATTTGAACAGTCTTCATTTCCTGATTACTTTAAACGTTTCTCCTCGAGCCTATGATTAATTTCGATAGTATTTTTTATGACTAATAACTTTAAAGAAGTACTGACAGTTTGCTGTGCATTTCCTATCTTTAAGGAACATAAAAAAAGGCAAATAATTAGTATATATGAATCTATTAAATTCGTGGGTATATTCTTTTTGACAGATACGTAAAAAGCATCAAATATCTTGTACATACCTTTTGTTTGCCAATATGTTTATGTTTGTTTTATTATATGTACGATACAAACTTAAAGTTATATAGAATTATTTAATTTATAATGTTTATCTGTTTGTTATATTGTTTAATTCTTTTTCAGGATTACACATGTCCAAGATGTGCAAGTGGTTTCATAGAAGAATTGGAAAGTGGTAGTAACGACAGTAGCTCAGGAATAGATTTTAGTCACTTAATTGAAGATTTAGGTGACATCGATGATTTATCAACATATAATGTAAGGAAAGTTCTTAGTTCTTTTTAATATATTTGTTAGCTAATTTAGATCATGATCCTAAAATCAATTGAATATTTATTGTGCAGTACCCAAACTTTAATGACTTAGAACGTTATGACCTAGAACATGATGAATTAGAATTTGATGAGTTACCAGAACTGACATTGCGTCTACCTAGTCCTAGACCAACAGCAAATGCTCCCAACAGAAATAATGTTCTTCCTGGTAGAAGAGGAGTGAATTGGACCAGAAGTAATTCCGACACGAGCCTTTCTGGCAGGTATGGTGTTTTTCAAGATATCTATACAATTTCTGATAACCCAAGTACAGGTATCCCACGAGTTACATGGTACTCGAGTTACTCGAATTTCGACTTGCGCTGAACCAATTAACCATGTAACTCAAGAGACACTTGTAGTTGATTTAAATTTAATCGCATGCACAAAATCCAAATTATGACTAACAAGAAAATTCTCTTATGTTTCTCAATTAATTTTTTAAACATTACAAGCATTACATAAGTAAAAAAAACATGCAAACATATCATCAACTTAAATTCATTTGAGAATTATATTAACATATTCATGACATTTCTTGCGATAGTAGAATTGAATTATTTTCTCTGATATATTTTGATATTTTTTATTCATTTTCTATTTACTATAAACACAATATAACGTAATTTATAAATAATAAAATTGAAACTAAGTTGTAAGTGCAATTGGTTAATTTTTTTGCATCAAACAGTCGTCGTCGAGGACCGCAAGCTAGAATTATACCGAACTTATTACGAGATTTTCTACTTCATCTCGCAAGAGCAGGTCCAGGTCATCCACAGAATAGGCAACCACCTGTGTATGTACAACATTAAATTTTTATTATTTGCCTGTATTATTACCTGTACAATTGTACTTGGACTTTTTATGTGCGCACGTATTTATATCATATTCCATGAAATACGTTACACACATTTGAATAGTAGTAATAAGTTAATTATGTAGTTGTTATCCTGAGTGAATTCAAGAGCAATTTTTAATTCATATTGTATGTGCATCTAAAACATTGTTGTTCGGCATACAAAACGGGATTTTGTGTTAGCCTTAAATAAATACTACCATATTATGTAGGAATATAGATTTAAATGATAGCCATTGCAATGAAATTATAAATTGAGTGCACTTACAGTTTTAATAGTGTCTAATTTCTTGCCTATTTCAAGCTTGCTTATTTCCGTGTGTGTAAAAGACCAATGCTTAATATGTATTTCTCAAATATTTATTTATTATTATGATAAAGGTGCATTGTACATAATCTGTAGTATTTTGCTTTTTCTTCTTTTTGTGTTCCACATTTTTGAAACCGCATGTATGTGGGTAAGAATGTTTAGTGTGTCCATGCGCGAGCAAGCACAATATAAATCGTACATATTTATTCTCTTCTATAGAGGAAAAATTCCCCGAATTTTCTGACTGTATTGCATACAGTAAAGCATGCTAATAGCCTTGATGCAGCATAAATTGTTACATAATAATCCTGGTTTGTTTTCTGTCGAACATCAAGTAAACTATTTTTTGTTAGATTAATTTAAAACAATAGGTCAGAAACAAACATCTGAATAACCTTGTAAGTAATCGTTGTCGCCACGTAAGTAATCGACGTGGCGACAAACGCGTTAATATATATGCATGTATAGTGGAACAAATATAGCGAGCTCGCAAAAACTATATGGTATCAAAATGGCGATATCGTTGATTATAAGATACTAACGATTCAGGAGTAGGCCTCGAGCGATCTATGTTAGATGCTAGAATTTTAAATATCTGAGTGCCTCAAACAGCTATTGCAGATACCATATAGTATTGTTACATAATTTCTAAAGGACAATTTTCCGTTGCAATTATGGAAAGACAGTCCAGTGACAAAAAATAGAAATAGACTCAGTCTAGATAGATAACTAAGGCTTTATAATCAATAAATAGCTTTTCAGTAACGAGAAACATATTTGTTCTTAAGGAAAAACTGTATTTGTTTCACGTACTATACAACCGGTGATAGTGATCCTTGTTACTTAAACAGAATACAGTAGTCCCCACTTTAACCCTTTGCGGTCGAGTGTCGACATATAACCGGCCAATTTAGTTTATATACGTATTATGGAGCGGCTCGCGTACTTACGTCTGTCGTTCTGAACGTTAGGATACGCATGGGTATAGTAAACCAAAGGATCTAATTTCCTTTCAAAGAAATTAAGGACCTTTAGCGATTAAGTCTTAACTTCCATATAATGTAAACTCACGACGTGCGAACCAACAGGTTTTCGTATATTTTATAACATCCTATGAAACCAGATGTCGTTGTAAATTATAATAAATATATGGGCGGGGTAGCTAAAGCAGACCAATATACAGGTACATATTGTTTCATACGAAAGTCCCAAAAATAGTGGCGGGAATTATTTTTTTGGGGTTCTAAGTCTCAGCCATAAATTCTTATATATTATATTGGAGAAATCAGAAGAAACACAATAGAAAAAATTTTTTGGAATAGAAACTGCTCCATAATTGTTTTTGTATATATTTTAGGTGAAAATATTTTATAACGCGCATAGCACCTTTAATTTGGTGACTTATTTTTGTTTTTCTATTCTATACACCGTTTTACTCAATATAGAATTGTTTAAAACCATAGAATATAGTTATCCATTAAATGGAATACAAAAATTCAAAGTATAAGTTGCTTTTTCACGCGAAAAACGCCGAAAAAATCGGTTTTTTATTTTTGCTACTACGGCGCACCCTGCCAAAAAATCTGAAAAAATTCAGGGACATAACCAATGACAATATGCATTTACAGTAATTATATAAATCTAGTGTCTCGAAAGCTTCAATATGAAATCGGTATTTTTCTGCGTTTTTAATTTTTCGCACCCAGGATTTGGAATCGAAAAATCGGAAAAAATTCTCAAACGCATATCTCAATAACCACAATGCACCAGATTTTTTTCATAATTTTCGTACTCGATTAAATAGGGGAAACAAGCACAAATTCGCTAATCCGGATTTTCCCTATAGCTACCCTTCCGAACAAGATACAGGGTTGAAATTTGGCACAGAATGATTTTTTTTTTGATACTCTATCGATGGATCCATCGTATGTCGAATTTGGTTCAAGGGCGCATTTGACCCCCTTATTTAGCTATACCCTTTGTTTTTGTTGTTTGTTCTAATTTTGTTGGATTTCATCAAAAAGTTTTGTATTTAAATAAAGCTTTAGTTTTCAGAACGCAAACGTTTGACGTGTATATTTTCTTTACTGCGCGCGCCAATATCTCTCGTTCACAGCGACGCTCGCTTCGTTCGCAGTCTGTGCCGAATCTCCGTTAAGGTGGGAACTACTGTACATCACGCTGAACGTATCTCCGAACTAATCAGCCTTTTTGTTATGTGGCTGGTGATACATTGTTTCATTGAGAAAATCATTGTCACCGGGTGTACAGTCACCTTAAACAATTCTATTCGTATTATACAGATGCATAGAAATCAATAGATGTATAAGCTCAATGATACACAGACTACTACTTAGGAGTTAAAACATGCCTAGCACCGTTTCTGCTTCTGTACAATATGGACAGAATCATTTGTGGTGAGTATACAAACTGCAAAGTATTACTACAAGGAGAATTGCTAAAAAGCTTGTTCACCCAGGATAAAAGTCGTTGTTTTATTCAATATTTAGTATTACTAAAATAAAACAAAATAATGTAGATTCAATATTAGACTGTTCTTGGGAAATCCCGGAGATTATGTTTGGGGTCAGAATGGTTTGGATACAATTGTAACACAAATGTTAAATCAACTGGATGGAGCCGGACCACCTCCTTTGCCAAGGAAACAAATCGATGAAATACCAACTACATCTGTAACTCAGTGTCAAGTTGGTAAGTATAAATTGCGTCAAAATTTAGACAGTAGAAAATTTCATTCATTTTTTAAATTGTTTCCGATGTATTGTCTTTTACTATCTGTAGATAGTAAACTCCAGTGTTCTGTTTGTTGGGAAGACTTCAGAGTTTTGGAAGCAGTCAAACAACTTCCCTGTCAACATTTATTTCACTCGCCATGCATTGTACCATGGTTAGAATTGGTAAGAAAAAAAAAGCTTGTAGCAAAGAAATGAATTCTTTTTTCTTATTAGTACGCATATAACATTCTATTGTTCATGATTTCTTTCTCTTTCCTTTTTTAGCATAGGACTTGCCCTATTTGTAGACAGAGATTAGGAGGTCAAACCTCTCCAGAAGCAAATCAAGATATTGTTGGATCTAGCTTAGCGGCTCTGTTTAGGTACAACGAAAAATCTTGCTTCGCATACTACTTTACCTAACTTAAAATTAGCAACAATTTTCACTAATTTCAAATGCATACAAAATGTTAACCCTTTGAGTACGAAGTATGACGCTGAAAGCTTTACACGAGCGATCACCACCAGTAGTAACAAGTACTATGGCTAACAGCATTTCAAAGCGGCGATCTTTACTGAGCGTACATATGCACTCATAATCTGCATGAACGTATACAGGACGTCTCATTTTAATCCATGCGATTATCAAGAAACTAATGATGTTTCGAAAGAATGTTTCAGATGAATGTTACTTTATTTCAAGGTAGAGATCTTATGGTGGGTATAACTTTGTTCCAGGTGGAGGCCCTTCCGATATTTCAAGGTCACCCTTGTTTTTTTAAGCGGAGCTATCTACCTTTTTTATCTATTTGCAAAATCATTCCAGGTTAAGTTCTATTCATTTCAAAGATAATCGCATGGATCGTATAGAAT
This sequence comes from Colletes gigas, assembly GCF_013123115.1. NCBI lineage: Eukaryota > Metazoa > Arthropoda > Insecta > Hymenoptera > Colletidae > Colletes > Colletes gigas. Next base: position 1,622,788 of record NW_025106665.1, read on the forward strand.
AGAACATCCTGTATAAACAGAGGATAATAACTTAGATTACTTTAACCCTCGGATGGCGGATTATCTTAACAATCGAACTCAAAGTGTTAAATATCCTTTTAGTTTGAGATTAAAAAGATTATTTGAACGCGTTTATTTATTTTTTAGGGCGGCGAATGAATCAAACAGTACTAGCTCATCGTCTACATCATCAACGAGTGAGAGTTTAGATTGATTATCCAATCTTGACACTTTCTCTACCTAGCAGGACACACAAGTATACACACCACACATATCTGTTTTTCACTTCAGGTTTATTTCCTGGCACTGTTGACTCCAGCAATGCTTATATACTTCGTAAACATTGTATACCGATGCTAACATAAATTTCAAGCTTTATACCTTAATCAACAATGTAATTGTAAATCATAAAGAATAATGGAGTATCGAGTTACAACATGCATATGTTACTTCGAATGAATTATATCAAGGTGCGGATCACCACAAGTCAAAGAAAAACTGTATGCGTGCATACGTATTTAAAGTTGAAATAACCATTGTTATTATATAGATGCTATTATAGTTTACAACAAAGCACAGTTTATTAAGTTTCCCAAACGAACGTGTCTAAAAATTTTAAAAGATATGTGCGTTTATTTATAAAACATTTCGGATTTGAATGTTTAATAAATTTAATGTAGCAGAATAATATTTAAAAAGGTAAACATTGTAATATAACTCAAGCATAGAAAGTGTATTACATATAAGAATTATGCGATGAACGTTAGTGGTTTTCATTTTGTACAGTTCAGTCGAAAATTCATGTGCAAATTCAGCGCATCAAATGTTATAGCAAATTTCCTTTTCGACCATGAATGATATCACATACAGTTTACATTAATACAATTAACTGTATTATACATTCTTCTGAGTTTTCGACATATTCGAAATCGAATCATTATAGTTTTTTGTCTGTATTAAAGTCCATCTCCTTGCACCAGTAATTCTTTTTTTTTGTACAAATTATTATTCATACATCTTAGTTTGAACGACACCAATAAAAAAATAATCGTGGTTAATACTGGTGTATGACGTACGTATATATATATATATATATATATGTATATATATAAGTAAATATTTTAATAACTAAATCATGCAAAATAGAAAATCATTGTGAATAATTTACAGCATAGAACAATTTCGATATTTGTATTTTTATTGAAAGTAGTTTTTTCCATCAGTCATCATCAAATCGATTCGCAAAGTCGATCGTAGATACGCTACATAAAGTTTAAATCGTGATGTACGACTTTGTCAGTGTATCTTAAAATTCCCTCATGGAGGACGGTAAATACAAGTCTTTGTTCGCTTGTAGTTCACAGTCGGTAAAGAATTTAAGTACAATAAATATACGAATATAGTAGGCATTGTGAATAGTGAGATGGCTACGTATTATGTTTACATTTATAGTTATTAATATATTACACGACTGAGATTGTTTACTACTGGCGATACCAAGATCGAACTCTCCTTCAATTTGCCATATTATCTAGAACATAATAAAGTATAATATTATATCTCTGTAGGTGGATGAAGTTTAATTTGTTTCGAGTCGTTTAATACAATGTAAAATGCACTTTAATTTTTTATATTGCTCATTTCTAAGCATAAAAAAAACCAAAAAGAAAACAAACAAAATTGAGGAAACTATAATTTGTATTCGGTTCTCATGAGTAAATCTCAATTTAACCGCGGAAAAATTGTAAATGATTTTAAAAATAAATAAATGGCTTATGTTCAAAACATCCTAAGTATGATGGTTATTCACTAGATAATACAAAAACATTTCCAGAATATTTTGATAATTAGTATTATTACACAATCTGTGTTATTTAAAAATGTTAATGTGTAACTATCTTGTAAAGATACCGCAAATGTTTAATGTAATAACGAACGAAAGATGTGTGAAATACAAAAAGTTGTAAATACATATTTGCATCCGCCTTATCTTTGAACGTACCAATTTATTTCATTCATTACGTCTTAAATGATATTTTTATTTTGTCAGGAAATAATATTTTAAAGACGATTAATCGGTACGCGATTTAAACTAACACACACGCTGTGACATTCTGCTCGTATGAGTTGGCATAACATAAATCGTATGATCATGATGTAATATTTATGAGCATAACAATTAAAAATGAAAGGAAATTGTCATCTCTTTGTTTAAAATTATATCGCAATTGTAAAACTAGTGAGTTTAAATTGTCAGAATACATAACTTGTATTCGTGTAGGAGAATAGAAAGTGATCAAAGTTGATCGTTAAATGTACTGTAATTATCAATACTAAGTTTTTAACTAAAAAACTAACGGAACTATGTATATAAAAGAACTGTGCGCAAGAAACAATGTAACGTAAAATTGGTTACAAATTTTGTAATTTAAGCATATTAATCGCGTAAAATGTCGAACATAACCAACCAAAATGTTTCGATCGAATTGAATAGAAAATAGAATACTTGTGCGTTGAGTGATATGAATTGAGTGGAATGCATATTGTGATGTATATTTGGAACATTCGTAAGGAATGGCTGAAAAGGAGGCAAAGATTGAATACGTGACAGAACCTTGTCCTATTGAGCCTCGTAAAATAGGCCCACAAAATATTGTTGTACGCTTAAAAGGTCGTGAAACGTTCGGATGCCCTTATCCAGGAACGCATGTGCATAATGCTAGACAATTTTACCAAAATGTATTTCCAAATTTTACTATAATGAATGTAGAAAAACCGCCGTGTTTTTTAAGAAAATTTAGTCCGGATGGACGTTATTTAATAGCCTTCAGCGCAGATCAAACTTCTATAGAAGTTTATGAGTATCGTGGTGCATCTGCTGCTGCTGATTTATTAGCAAACTGTGAAGGTGAATACATTGGTCACAAGAATGATGAATGTAGTTTTCAAATTAGGAGTAATATCTTTAGTCGATTTTTCAAGGTACATTGCAATAGCTTCACTTTTCTACTATAACTTTAGTTTACCTTAGGGATGATAAACAGTCATTTAAATACTAAAAATCAATGTTTAATAATATTTGTAGGCAAAATGGATTGTAAATGTAGTTCAAAGTAATGAACAATTAAACAGAGAATGCAGTCTATTTACAGATGATGGCCGTTATGTAATTGTAGGTTCAGCTGCTCATATTCCAGATGAATTGAGACCACATTTTTATCAGGTATATACCTTTTTTATTAATTAATAAACATCTGTTAACCCTTTGTGGATGACATCATTTGATATTGTATATAATTTTCTTTTTTAAGATTTATTCCAACAATGAAGCATTAACTCCAAATCCTAGATCACCTCTTGAAGATTATAGTTTACATCTAGTTGATCTGCGTGGTGGGAAACTATGTGATACCAGACATTTTAAAGTAGATAAAATATACTTATCTCACAACCAAGGTACAGGTTTTTGGTTAAACATTATTTGAAGACAGTTTGCACAGAGAATCCAATATGTAAAATAACAGGAATATACTTTCCCTATACAGGTCTTTATTTGTATAAAGATATATTAGCAGTGCTGTCTGTGCAACATCAAACTATTCATATATTTCAAATTCTTGATGGAATGTTTATCAATGTCAGAACAATAGGAAGGTATTGTTTAATTACAAAAATGTCTTTTGGCTTGTATCAGTTGTTATTACTACACTGTGTTGTTGGTGATAGTCTTTAATTTACAACAGGTTCTGTTTAGAGGACGACGCTTATTTGGTTACAAGCGCCTGTCCAGGAGTAAATTCCCGTCCATTTAGAGACATTACAATAAATAGCCTTAAACACAAGTTACTAGTTTATCTGTACAAAAGAGCGGCGTACATTACCGATACGACAAAGGATCCGTATGAATTAAGACGTTTCTATCAATACTTCGATCAGGTATCGTAGAAGACGTGCTGGCTACGCGTATTGTAACAAGTACTTACAATACTTATTAGCCGACAAAATGCTTACAAGTTAATATTTCAGTTAAACGCGTTACGAATGTGGAAGATGCAGTTATTAGACACAAATCACATACTTGTAAGATTTGCCAGTGAAGAAGTGGCGACGCTTCAAGCAAACGAACCTAATGCGCAGCCTGCACTTTTAGTTGTTTATGACATAGTTTCAGCTAAAATATTAGCTGCTTACGATAACGCGTCCACACAATTGTTAACGCTGTTCGAAAATTTCAGTGATTTTTTCAGAAATGCTAGAATGAGTACAGATTGTCAATACATGTGCTCTCCGTCTAATAATATATATGCAAGGTATTATATTTATAATATAATACTTGTACACCAAGTACAAGCCGTGACAGTTTGTAATTTTGTTGCAGACTGTTACAGCAAAGATTCAAACAAACGATTGTAAGTGCTAGATATGGCGGTGTTACGGAAGCTACAAAAAGATTACTTGCTCAGTTGCCCATATGCGCTCAATCTTACTCTAGTTCCCCGTATCTGGACTTGTCCTTATTTTGTTATGATGACAAATGGGTGTCTATGATGGAACGCCCCAAAGCATGTGGAGAACACCCTATACGGTATTATTTAATCTTCATGAGTTTAATTTTGAAAACCGCGCCGTGTAGTAAAAGCAAAATGTCGTTCAACATTTTTTTATATTTGTTTCGCAGATTTTATGCTCGAGACTCCGGTCTTTTAAAGTTTCGAATGTACGCGGGGATGTTAGGCCGTACCACACCCACGGCTGCAAGACGATTGGTTGCATTTACTTTCCACCCTACGGATCCATTTGCTATTTCTGTTCAGCGAACAAACGCTGAATATATTGTCAGTTTTCACGTCAGGCATGTTTAAAGTCTCATCGAAATATGTAGAAATTTTATTACCATTCATCTGACCTTTAACCCTCTTTACCTCCTCTTTTTCAATAAAAGCAATCTCGTTGTACAGTTTTAATAATGATTACCGAGTGTAGTTCAAAAACCTATTAAGGCAACCGATGTAGGTATCAATGAAACATTTTTAATATGTTCGTAATTTTATTAAGAAATTAAAGTTGATCAAATTTGTAATTTACTCATACTCGTCGAGTATAACAGTTATGTGCACTATGTATGAAATATAATAATTTTCTAATGAAAACGTTCCTTTATGTACATATGAGGTCATTGAATTCGTCGCAAGGCGTAAAGCTTTTCGATTGATGGAATGACGACATTGGTGATTCCCAAGTGGTGGAACATGGCGGTTCTCGGTGTGCATGCACAAACTGGTATACAGAGGCGACACTTATGTAATATAGGTTTCTATTGTATAAATGGTACTAGAGAGAGTACGTGGTCATTTATGACTTCCATTGGTCAATTTATGTGCATGCGTTTTCAAATTTGGTTTTGCAACAACTGGGAAATGTCGCCTCTGTATGTTACTCTGTGGTACATGGCGTGAAAACGAGCTCTTACATCTTATTTAAAAATGCGTCACTAGACGATAAAGCTTGCTTCTCTCTGACTTAACCCTCTATTTCGCATGGAGGAATACCAACATTGCGGTGCAGTTTTGAGTAATTATTTGTAAAGGAGATAACGACGCCATCTATTGTATACACTATCAAGTAATAAAAAAAGACGAAGCAACATGTAGAGAACGCTTATAGAAGCCATGCTACGTAGCGTGTAAAGTTGTAACGCGTGATATTTGGGTCTAAAATTTTATATCGTGTGAATCTTTAATTTGTTTCATATACATAGTAAAAACTGTGGTTGAATTTCATGATTTAATATATACATATATGTATATATATATATATACAAGAGGGAAGGAAGTGTAATGAAAAAGAAAGTATCTTTCCATGCTTCACGTTTGTGCTATATATGACTAAGGCGGCAAGCTGATATTACTTCGTAAGAATTGATAACTTAAAATTGTAAGCAAACAGTGTTACATTTCCTTTATTTCGTACTTTACAATATTTAGGTAATTTTATTTGCGAACATATTCAGTGTTTCTTTTATTTAAGAATATGTATTAAAACGTGTTTTAACCATACACGCATTGCATTTATATATACTGTGTATGTATAAATGCAAATGTGTATATTTACAAGTACCGCACGGTACTACAAAATGATTTATAATTAATAATAGTAAATCAGTAATGATGAAAATTCGAAAGCACGTCTTAGCACGTAATATTTTACCGAATTTCACAAAGTTTAGTTTTATTAACCCCTTGTCGGACGGTCCAAAAATTGTCAACGTGTCCTTTTCATACATTACTTAAATATGCTATTTTAATGTAATAAAAATGAAAACATTATGAAAAGATATTGTAAACTATAATTATATTTTTTCTGTTTTGTTGCAGCATTATAGTATAGGAGCCACATGTACTTTGGAAGATTATCAAAATTAAGTATATATTTTGTTACTCTGGAAGCAGGTCATGGAATACTTTGAATATTAATTTATTGTTGCTATTGCTTAGTAATTACCAAGATTCTTTCACTTCTTCCGAGCGAAAGGATCATTTTTACATCCGCAGTTATTTATAAATCAATGGTGGTTTTATTTGCATGTTTACATATTAATCTCTACGCTTGAAATATAATGAATAAAATTATGTTCGATGATCCTGTAGCAGTTAGAAAAATGAACGACGATAAAAGCAAAAAAGACTATAATACGCGCAGTACAGAAATCGATAAAAAATATTTTCTTCCCTGGTGTCCTTTAGATGAGAAAAAATTGCTGTTGAAGCATAGATACATATCATGCAGTAGATCGGTTCCGCGTAGAAGCAAACGTTTTGATCGATATAATAAGATAAACAGATCATTGAATTTCGATTCAAATGTTCACAACTCTAGTTCAGAAAACAGTTCTTTCGAAGAAGACAAACACCTGTCTAGGTCTGCTAAAATAATGAAAGCCTTAAATAATACCACCAGTCCGTCGTATTATGGAAGGACAAAAATAAAGAAATCGCTAAATTTTAACGTAACTCCTAGCGTGAAAAGATTTATGCCTCCGAAAAAAAGCATAAGAAAGTCTTTGAGTTTAAACTTTGGTTCGCCATTGTCTGTCTCAAAAAAATTATCAAGCTTTGATAATGATTCAAGCGATTCTATGAACAATAAATTAATATTTACGTCTTCCGAATCTATCGATGAAAATCAAAACGAGACACCGTCGCAGCATAGCACAAAAGAACACGAGATATTGCACTTTTCTACGCCCAATACGAAATTAAGCAAACAATCTTTGAATTCGCCCAGTTTTACACCATTATTACGTAGCCGGCTAAAAGAAACTATCGATAATATTGTATACATTACCGCAACGTCCAGTTCACAGTCGTTAAAATGTATCAAAGGCAGGTCCAAGTGTTTGGATAATGTCATAACGAATACATCGAGAAATTTGTATCTTGAATTTGATGATAACGACGACGATAGACCCTGCACTCCTGAAAATCTAATTCGTATAGTTCCTGAAAGTATGAGTGCCATTAAAAGGAGTCATAAAAAGGTAATAGAATACAATTTTTTTATAATCTTTTCTATTTAGCGAACAATTTTTTACCCTTTGCATGATTATAATAATACAATCTCTCACAGGAAAGATCATCAAGACGCAGCGGGCATTGTATACCCGAGCCTGCAACCAATTTTATAAATGATACGAATACATTTGAATTAACTCGGTATAAAAAACCAATTGATCATTTACAAAATTCTGACACTATAGATCGATCTTCTAGCAGAAACTCTAATTCGGAATATGTACCGTTGTACAATTCGGAAGACAATATTTCGGAGACTGGCTCACTCTTTGACTACACAGAGGAACTGAAAAATATTTTACAGGAACCTAGAACCGAGTCTGATTGTATGTCAAACAGTAACATTGTACTGCCCGAGTTCTATGAGCCTAAGTGTTGTATTAAAATAGAAAAAGAAGAAGTAGAAAATTTGTTGGACGCAGAAACTTTGAACCAAAGTGAAGTCGTTCAAAAAACGATTGACATTAAAACAGAAAATTATGATGTTGACGTTAAGACTGAAGTTAGATCAGTGACCCCAGTATTAACGGCGGAAGTATTGCCGGGATCGCAGAAATCCATTACCCCGGAGAATCGTGTAAACGTTTTGCAACAAATTTCTTACGATTCCATAAAAAAATCTCATAGAAAGAATAAGGGCGTAAATAGGAAGCAATTTTTTAGTTCAAAAGTTTTACCGTGTAAACTTGAGGCCGCGGAACAAGACGACGGGGACTGCTTGGAAAATTCCGAGCATGATCAAAGCATCGATGAAAGTAAATTAATCGTGGATGAGAATAATCTTGATACATTGGAGATGGAACGAGCATGTACGCCTGAGAAGGTAAATTCCAGCAGATTATTACTGTCGCAATTCAGTTCTGTTAAAAGATCGCACAAAAAAGATAAACATACAAAAATATTATCTGGATTTTTGAAACGACAAGAATATTTTAACAAAGAAATAGATTTCGATAGGGACACTAAGGATAAAGCGTTCGATATCGACGATGGGCTCGGATTTAAAAAGAGCACGGAAGATCTTTCGGATTTCGATAACACTGCAAACTCTAACGATTCCAGTTATCTACTTAACATGTCGTCGGATACATCATCTCCAAGTAAAAGAAAAATATCGTTGAACACGTCATCGGATCGTGATGCAAATGCATCGTACGATTCTGAATTGCAAGAGTGCGATGTGCCTCAGGAGGAATTTCAAATTTTTACACCACTTAAAAGAAAAAGATCTTTAATTGCACCGGCCGCGAAAGAGTATTTACATTTTTATGATTTACCGTCCGGGAATGATGAAATTTCAGAAGAAGCCATCGCGAATGTCAGTTTCTCGAGGTGTTTGACGCCCGTACCGAGTCTACAGGAAAATTACATGAAATCGGGAGAAAATCATCTCGCGACGGTAAAATCTGATAACGTTGGTTCAAACGATAAGACTGGCAGATCGACGCCAAGGAACATGTCGACCGAAGAATTGTACAACAATTTAGATTCCATTAAAAAATCGCACAAGAAGAATAAACGTGGTAATATTTTACGAAAAGGCTTCGACTCGATTAGAAATAATCTTTGCGAGGGAAAGGGCCAGATTTCGTCGGACAATATCAAAGAAGAGATATGCGAGAAATTGGAAATATCGAACGATAGTATCGCGGTGTACGATGCAAATAAATCGGCCACCGATGAATCGATCGACCACGATAACTTCGAAAGTTTGAGCAGCAGTTCTGCCAGCGACCAGAACTTGTCGACTACTGATCCAACCACGGCGTTACAAAATGTGACGCCACCGAACAGTTTCAAGGCGAAAAATTATCTCAGAGTATTGCAAGAAACATCTATTAAGCGATCGCATAAAAAGGTCCGGGATCAAAAGAAGCACAACTTCAAAATCGATACGAACGAATTGTCGGACGATGGATCAATATTTGGAGACAGTGATGAATTAGTTTGTATGGACGAACAGCCTGCTCGGGAGTAATGATGGTCGTGTTGATATAAAGATTTTCGATGATATAAAATAGATAACTTACTAGTGACGTGGTAAGTGTAGTTTTAATAATTCCTACACGATTAACACGTAATACGTACATCGGATACATGTTTAGAAACTTGGAAAAGTTATTGAGCGTCTGCAGTTTTTTGTCTGGCTATATTGATTTAATTAGATTTCTGCTTAAATCAGTCTATTCAGCTCCAAACACTTCTAATACATGCTCTCCGCCGTATCGGAGTTAGTTTCTTTTTATTCTTGATTTCATGTATATACATACGAAATCGCGAATGGCGCGATTCAACAATCGTTGCGCAAACACGTATACCCAAACTGACAATATCTATTTTCGATTGTGATTTACTGTATCATTTAGTAATATTGTGGCACACGCATAGTTCGAGCGCGTTTGCACACGCGGTGTGCTAATAAACAATTGAATCTATGATGAAATCATAGAATCGTGTTATTTGTTAAGAATTCTCAGTGAATTTTGATCACTTCATTTTTAAGACTGGCTTTGTGTACAATTGTCTCGTCCCGCATAAACATTAAATTGTATATATTTTGATGAAACATTATGCGAAATAGTATTCGTAAAATAATGGGACAGGAAAACAAATAGGATACTCTTTGTGTTTTTTGTTAATTGTTTCAGCATTGTTCTAGTGTAAAGTTTTTCTTTTTTCAAGTTTCATAGCATTTATGTAATGTATTGATACGAATAAAAGCAGTACGTGACTAGCAGTAATTGATTCTTAGTTTCATTGTTCAAACATTAACTTCGGAAATTCTATACGAGCCACCGATTAAGATAAATGTTAGTTCTGATAAAAGTATATGTATTATCAGTAATAGCATTACTTTTCTTTTATATGTTTCAACGATTTTTAAGTGCCTTAACCTAAGTATGTTTGCGTAATCCGCATAATGGGAAGTCTAATTGACTAAGTAATACTTAAGCAATTAAATCGTTAAAAAAAAAATATAATGGGAAGCAAAGTTTGCAGATGGTAATCTTTGTTGCAATACGCGTGTGCATTACGATTCTGTATAGCAAGTAACAATCGGGCGTTATAGAGTATAGCAGTGGAACTGTACCCTTTGCGTTCTCCATAAATATGATTTTTCGATATTATACTTTACTCACAAAGAGAAGTTGCACCCAAAGTTGGGCAAATTTTATTCACGAATAACGAATACAGAAGTTTGGATAAAATCGCCGACTCCACAGATGCGACTTCTCCTTGTCAGTGTCTTCCTTTTCTAACATTGCCGATGTTAACCGATATACAGGGTGTTCGGACACTCCTGGGAAAAATTTTAATGGGAGATTCTTGACTGAGGCTTCATTAAAAAGTTATTAAAATGTTAAATTAAAAAGTTTTAAATCATTCTGAAAAAATTATTTTTGATTGCGGGGCTCAATTACAATTATTTTTGGTGAATACACATACCCCTGAAATCCTACCCATTTTCTAGAAAAAAATTCAGTACGGGCGGGGAACTTTAAACGTTAATAACTTTTTAACGAACCCTCCATCAACAAATTAGTATTCTTTATTTTCGTCTTATTTTGGCCTCTGGAATCTCCCATTAAAATTTCTCCCAAGGATGGCCGAACACCCTGTATAATAGAATGAGAGTGGCCACACTTGATGCATCAACACTACATTTACGGACATTGCACATATTTTTATTCAAACTCGTCATGTTGACGGCTATATTAAAATAGTTATCATTACATCAGTAAAATTCAACATAAATTGCTAACAAATAATATATAAACGTTGTGTAACTTTAAGTATGAAATCTGAAGTCCGTAAAATTGGTGGTTTCCGTAAATCTAGTGTGTTAACTATTGCGTCAATTGTACAATAGACTCCCGTGTAACACAAATATTGGTCGCAATATCTTTGACGTGTTATAGGAATTCGCTCTATACGAGAGTCTACTGTATGTACGATGTACGCTCGGTAGAATATCAGAGGTGTAAATGAAATAATATTTCCCTCGTTGACTGTTAACGAATTTGAGAAAAATGTCGGCTATCTCTATGGTATATCACAAGACAGTCCGATTTGCAACTAATATACGTATACCGAAAATATCTTAGACGGCATAAATAATACGTAAATACATTTTGTCTAAGCTGTTTGATAACTAACGGTGAAAAATATTTTTGGCATAGAAGAAAAAGATCCCATAAACTAAATGACTTATGATCTCGTATATGTATAAAATAATTGTACGTCACGTTCGAGTTTGATGCGATACTAAACAAATTATTCAAGATAGATACAGTTAATGAGAAACTTGTTCAAAATAAAAATGTTTGGACCTTTAAAATACATTGATCTATTAGAAATGGCCTGATCAAATCATTTTAATTCGTTATTCAGTTTGCATGTTAACATTCGCATTTGGAAGTTTAATTTGCATATCGCCAGAGCAATACACCAGTCTTTGTATTATACATGTTAGAAAATAAGGTAATTTTAAATTGAAGCTTCTTATTCTCTTTTATGTTGTCACTACTTACACGAGAATTGTATACATAATCTAGCACTTGAAACGATTAACCTAATGTTTCTAAGCCTAATGAATTTTATTTGAAATATAGCATGTATATTGATAAGCTATAAGTTACTTGTAATTAATAAATTAGATATACGATATTTTTTCTATTTTGTATTAGTCTATATTTGAATTTAATTGTACCATTAACATTTTCTATAATTTTTCTCAACGCCGTTAGTAATGCTTTTCGTAGTATTCTACTATTATGGTTTTTAACGGCAAGTACGAATAAAATGTCTAAAAAATTTCGACTTCTCTATTACAGTAATAGTAGGGATAATAATTTTTAGAACGATTCATTCGTATACTATTATCTCAATCTATCGTTACTTCGACATAGCATAATATTGCAAAATACTAATAGTATGAATGTGTTAACACCATTGTGATATGTATACATGAAATGAAATGAATAAATTTTACATAAAATGTTTGATTTGTTGTTTTTAAGTTGTATTTAAGATTTAGCAACGTTTAATCAACGTGTTAATAAACAAGCCGTGTTTACATGAATCAAAAAAGCCATTAAAGTTCGAAATTGCCAATTTATTAATTATTTAATACTTGGAATGTTGCTTTCTGGAGTATAATTTCTGTTATACATCTTCGGATACATATCAGAAAAGTGAATCAAATTTCATTTTTTATACTTATCGTATACAAGGTTTTAATGTTATAAACACGCTCCCGCGAATAACCTGAAAACAAATATGGGCAAATTAAACGTCACGATTTTACGATATTTGACACGGGATGATTTCCGTGTTTTAACAGCAGTAAGTATCTGTATAATGTTAATTATCTAAAGTTAAACTATGTAACGTACTGCATTCATTATATGTTTAACTTTTCTTTTAATTACGCTCAATATGTATTGAGGTTATGTTAGAGTATACGTTTATATTTAATCTTTATATTTTAACAAACGAGTTTATTAAATAATTCTCTATATTGATATTTGATATTACAGATCGAGATGGGAATGAAGAATCATGAACTTGTCCCTGCATCTTTAGCTGCCCAGATAGCAAATCTTCGTTACGGCGGTGTTCATAAATTAATGAAAGAATTATGCAAACATAGACTTCTTAGTTACGAACGTGGAAAACATTGTTAGTACAACGAAGTAGTATGAATACTGAAATTTCTTCTTAAAACAACAATATTATAATATTTATATATGTTGTATTTTTTTAGACGATGGTTATCGATTAACAAATGCTGGTTACGATTACCTAGCTTTGAAAGTTTTGGCGCAACGAGGTACCGTTGCCTCGTTCGGCAATCAAATAGGCGTAGGAAAGGAATCCAATATTTATATAGTTGCAGACGAAGAAGGAAATCCAGTTTGTTTGAAGCTACACAGGTTGGGGAGAACATGTTTTAGAAACATTAAAGATAAAAGAGATTACCATGGGCATAGAAAATCGGCGTCGTGGTTATATTTATCAAGAATATCCGCAACAAGAGAATATGCATATATGAAAGCACTTTTTGATAGAGGATTTCCAGTACCAAAGCCAATCGATCTCAACAGACATTGCGTTGTTATGGAGCTGGTTGAAGGTGGACCTCTGTGAGCGAAATTTTATACTTTGCTACCGTTTGTGTAATATTGTTCGACGTCTCTATATAGTTTAAATAAATAATTTTTTTTTTATAGATGTGGCGTATACGAAGTGGAAGACATCGAATCACTTTACGACGAATTAATGAATATGATCGTAAAACTTGGAAATCATGGAGTTATCCACGGCGATTTCAATGAATTTAATATAATGATGACAAACAGCGGGAAAGTGATTCTGATTGACTTTCCACAGATGATCTCCACCGAGCACAGTGACGCTAAGATGTATTTCGATAGAGATGTGAATTGCATTCGCGACTTTTTCAAACGACGTTTTGCTTACGAAAGCGAATTGTATCCAACGTTTCAGGACATTTCGTAAGTAATGAAAGCTGAAATATTAAAACAGAACAACTTATTCCATCCAGACCTATATATTTATAGACGATAATTTATGTTAGGAGAGAAGATTGCATCGACGCTGAAATTAAGGCCAGTGGTCTGACTAAACAGATGGAAAAGGATCTCCTAAGGGAAATGGGGTTGATCGAAACGGAAGACGAGGAAGACGAGGAAGTCGATCAGTTAGCAGAGGGAATCGACGAAGAGAAAGAAACTGTAAACGAAAATGAAATTAGTCGCTTGCAACGTGAACTCGAAAACTCTGTGAAGAGTGAATTTGCATGCGCATCGAAGACGATTGCGTCGGAATCGATGACAAACGAGACTGAAAATTTGGTTACTTCTTATTTGGAAAATCAACTTATAGAGGAAGGTGTTAGAGATATCGATATAAATAGGTCATTGGAAAACACAGAGAAACCAAAATCGTGCGATCGTAATGTAAACGATAACCAAGAATCCGTCGATTCGTTTCATTTTGCTGCAAAGACGTTCGATTCGGGAGACGAATACGAGGAATGTAGTAAATTTAGTGATTCTAGAAGTATGCACAGTAACACTACGGCCGCCACGATCGCGCCAGAACTTATTAAACGGAAAGTAAAGTTGACGTTACAACGGCGCGATAAGAAAGATCATTCGAGAAGAACTCTTGTGAAAGGTGAAGCGAACGCGGTTACCAGAGTCAGAAGAGAGAATAGGGACACGATTATGCAATCGACGGGAATATGGGGATGGGAATAAAATACATAATAACAAAAGTTTTAGCATGTTAAATTAAATTCTCTCCTTACCTACCTATGTTTCGTGTCTCATGCGAATCGTGCATTATTCATATGCTGATAATACGATCAAAGGTAAAGGATGGTGTGTCTGTTTTTATTTCTTCACCATACTGTAAGAGTAACATGATAATACCGACCGCGTATATAACCACAGACGAGGTATAGGAATAGACCTATCACCTAATGTAATTTTTCGGCCGGAGTTTCTGGGGTCCCGGGATTAGTGTGCGTAAGTGATGGGGCAGCTCCCTTTGGGCACGGGTCTGCCATCTGATAATATTGCACTGTCTTTTTCAATCCCTCCCATAGTCAACTCACATGTATTTACGCACACACTACAGCTGGCTGCCCATCAATACTAATTCAGTGCCTAGTTTCTCAACTAACCGCCATCCATGAGAAGAGGCCGCTAAAATCACCTCCGAATTTTCAAGTCGGTATGGCAGTCAGATTCGGCCGCGAAAGTCCATAAGGTGAAAGGTCTATTCATATATCTCGTCTGTGATATAACATTGTAACCCCCGTACATAAAAATAATCAAGATATAAACAGTTCCATACACGAGACCACTAATTACAGAACGTGCGTATTGCATCGACGAGGCGTTTAAGTAAGAGGTCGTTTGAATATTAAAGTGTTACTTCTAACGAACGATTATACGTTATTTATTCGTTTTGACGTTGATACCGTTGTAAATAACTGATAGTATCATTCCATTACCAAACGACGTATACGAACGTATTTTCGCTTCTTCATAGAAAACAAGAAAAAATATATAAACAACCGATTATCGGTACATAATGTTATTCGAAAACGATTTAAACATTTCTTCTAACAATTACGTCTCGTTCACAGAGATAAAAGAATCACAGGAGTTTTATGGAGAATGTTAAACGTTACTTTCCATATTTGTGTAATGCTTTTATATTTTGTGGGTATGATACGTCGAGGAGATAAGATATCATTTTTGTTTGCAATTAGATACGAAATTAAAAGTTTTCCGCAAAAATAAACGGCGAACTTTATTTATTGTAAGAGATATTGTTAAATGCAAAAGCTCAAGTAAAAACATTTTGTTAAATAATACACGAAATGTTGTTCTTACGGTGATAATTTATTTTCGATTGCTCGACGGTTGTCCAAATTTGTTAGTTTCCATAAACGTTTTATTTCACAACGCATCAACGATCCTGAACTTTGAACCGAATCGATAAGCGATTGAAGCTTTCGCTGGTCCAATTTGATAGTGTTTCGGTGGTGGAACGAAACCGGGAGAAAAAGTATAATTTTGATGTACGCGCGAAAGATGCAAAAGTAATTTACATCAGTGATTCTCAAACCAGTGGCTGTTGGACTTCGGGGTGTTTGCGGGTTCGCGGGGGGAAACAAATAAAGCATATTATACGGTAAAAGAAAAAAAAATGCTTTCCACGATATTTTATGATTATTAAAAACACCTGTTAAACATTTGTCTGTCGCCAGAAATTGGTCGAGAAATAATAACCGAATTCTATTCTGGGGAGGAGGATCGCGAAAGAGTTTCTTTTTTCGAATAGCGGGAAAATTGACGGGATGACGAAATTGAGAAACACCGATTCTACAGGGTTACGAATGATAAGGCAGCTCGACGTGGTGATAGCGAGAACTAAACCATTCTCGATGGGTGCTCATATATAGACAGCGCGCGCTCTTCTTCTCTAGTTTCGAGTTTGATTCCAGTGCTCTTTCAAGGAATTTCTCGTTTCGTTTGAATCGTTCGATCGCAACCGTCGCCTTCTATCATGGCCAGGGACAATCTCACCGCTATTCTCTATGGTATCAATGACATTCGATTGGTCAGTACAAATACTTTCGCTCGAATACACGTAAAGACCGAACGGGATCGTAAAAATATAAATAGTAACGTTTAACCATAAAATATGTTATTTTCTTAGTTTTCGATAACGATAGACTTTAAGTATTCTTGCATTTCACTTTGTTGAACGTTTATCGAAATTAATGCGCCGAGTAGCGTAAACGGATAATATTTGATGCTTCAAAGGCGCAGTTACTATTGTACAGTATTTCTAACGATGTTATGTGGAAGTATGCATTAAGATTTATTTAATGCGAGCGTCACAATTTCAAAGCGTTGATCGTTGATAAATGGTGGGTCGCGAGCAGAAAGTCTGACGGCATTCAATTTGTTAACAAATAGCACGAGTGAATTTACCTTGCTCGAAGTGCTACACTCGATTTCTTCATCTCCTCGCTTTATTATTAATTCAAATTGCGGTTGCCATTAGCGCGATTGACTCTTTTTCAACGACCAATGAGACGAAACGAAACGTACCAGATGAGTCGCGACGAATCATTTGCGTTTATAGGAGAGCCAAGGTCCTCTATTTCTGTTACTATACACTCGTTAGCTGCAGTTACCTGCACGCTCAATCTCTTCCGTGTTATTAACGTATTAAAACCGATCGTGTTTCACGCAGACAAAACGCATTCGCGACCGATATCGTTCCACTATATTTTGTTTCTCTTGAACCGACGTGTCCTCTCGTTCACCTTGCGTTAATGCCAACGAACCTGTCATTTGTGTACAATTGTACTTTTCAAACTTTTTTGGTGGCTTCCATACAATATGGAAGAACATCGTACTTTGTTGGTTAAAAATCGAATCGTCGACAAGTAATTTAGTCGTTTGTTTTTTGAAAATTTACTTCGCGTAATATCGAGTCGGAGATTCAACGTTATCGCAGACTTACGTTTTATTGACTTAAGGATCGGGTATCTGTAGAAGTAGTATGTACTACGAAATAGCGACATTACTAATGTAATGGAATATAAAGTACAACTAACACGTATGACGTTATGTGTGGTTTCGAGATCTGGGTATACTCATATGAAATCGGATACGTTCGAGAACTCGAGACGGTCGTGTGCAGTCGGATCCACAATTATAATACCTGTAAACCTTTGTAAACGTTCGGGGTGTCTCGAGTTTTACTAACCTGGCCCGAAGTCCGGGAGTCCCGAGTCCCTACTGTGCGATTCAGGCACTTTTTAGCTGTCGAGGGGCCATTTTCCCTAAACGGGTGGGTGTCAACGGGTCCTCGTTAATCAAAAAAACGTTCTGCAGACTTTCCCGGCACGTTTTCCGAGGAGGAAATGCGAAACGTGAAGCCAGAGTGTCGTTGGTCGTTGCTTGGCAGGCAAGCGTAGGACTGCCACTACTCGGTTGCCTAGTTTTCACCGCGAGGTGGAGTTGGCACATGGTGGCAGCCTCGCACACATTTCACAAGTTATTCGAGATGTGCAAGATGCGTGGATCTTTATGTTATACACGTCTCGAATAACCAAATAATATATCTGTATAATTTCCTTAATCCCTTGCTGTCCCTTTCTCTTACACGAAACTTGGGTCAAACGACAGAGACCTAGCCCATCTTTGAAACACGTTCGGATTAAAACAGTTTAATTTACAAAGCCCATGAATCCCATCTGTGCCAGGTGGTACGTCGAAACCATTGTTCGCCATTCAATTATTTTCGAAATTGTCGATGCAATGCAAACGTTGCGTATCATCCTCGCTGTTATTATCGTCATCTGTATCTTCCGAGCTTCTTTGTAGTTTTATTTTTTTAATTCTTCGTTTCTTTCGAGACAATTGTCTTTCCTTGAATTTTTTCAAGATTTCCATTCAAGATCCGAGGCAAATTCTAAAATTCATGCATGAAAAGTAACTGGTGGTGTTCTTACCGACGATTGTGATTTATATTAATTAAAACGCAAAGATAATGCAATCACTGGTATTGTTATTCTGTACGATGTAACGTTTCTAACTTTATCTAAATCGATAAAGTAAATCCTGTTATTTTAACCGTTTCTAAATATTTTATTTCAGGAACAAACTCCTATCGACGAGCCTGGTCAGGATGGTAAGTGCAGTTCAATTAATTCTGCTCAACGATTTCATAATGTACACGTGCAATTGCGTCCACTCTGGATGCATTCGTTCCGATTCAATCTGTTCGGCAGTTTTAATCAAATTAAGACGGTAGTCCATTCGTTATTCCATCATTTAATTGCCAAGTACAAAGAGTGCAACGTTATCGAACCATAGTCCACTATCGAGATCGCCAAAATCGATCCCGATGTTATGCTCGGAAATTAATTGAGATTAGTAATTACCGAGTCGTGTACGTTTCGATTCGATACGATCGAATAGTACGTATATCTTCCATTAAAGTGCTTTCCAATGCAAGATGGATCACGATAATTTATTTAAATCAACGATAAGATTGCTTTCTTTCTATTTAGCGTTCTTCACTGTAGATCGAGCCGATCAATTAAAAAATTATTAGTATCTAAGATGCCGCGATAAGCGACGAACTCGAAATCGATTTAATTGTTTTGAATCCGTGACGTGATATTCTCGAAAGTCTCGATGGAATTTAGAAAAACTTCCATTAGGTTTTACAATTACAATACAATGAAGTTTTACGATTTCAGAGGTACTGCTCAAAATGGCGTGCGTTGGAATTTGCGGTTCCGACGTGCATTACCTCGTGCATGGCCGAATAGGCGACTTTGTAGTACACAAGCCCATGATCATAGGTCACGAAGCCTCCGGAGTAGTTACCAAGCTTGGAAAAAACGTGAAGCATTTGAAGGTACGACCAACGAATATTTGCTTGTCCCTTTATTTATTTGTTTCGCGCGTAGCAAACACGAATGTTTGTTTCAGGTCGGCGATCGAGTGGCGATCGAACCCGGCGTACCATGCAGAATGTGTGCATACTGTAAAGAAGGACGTTACAATTTGTGCAAGGATATTATATTTTGCGCTACGCCTCCGGTCCACGGCAACTTGAGACGTTTCTACAAACACGCAGCCGACTTCTGTTACAAGTAAATTACGATTAAGTAATTAATAAAAAAAATACAAGTCCCTTCTTGCAAATTTCAACTACGGAAACTATCATAGATACGAAATCGTTTGTTCCGTCGGCGAATAACTTTTAGCGCCACCGACTGGAGTCTTAACGAGTTCGAAACGAATTATTTAATTAAGAGAGAGCTTATTCGATTCGTCGACGGTCAAAAATGGTAGTCGAGGTCCACGGTCAAAGGACGCGATAAAGGAGGCTTCAGCTAGATGTAATGAAACCAAGTTATTGAACTCAAACGGAGGCATCGTCGTGTTATGCGATGATAAAAGGACTCCTTAGGTGGTAATAAGAATAATTCGTCGCGGAGACTGTTACTGTGCAACGACTGATTGTCTTCGACGCATGAGACGGTCGATCAAAAACTAATGTAACGATCATTGATCGATAAAACTTTGAACGTATGCTTTAATGTTAATTTTCTCGTATTGCAGGCTACCGGACAACGTCACGTTGGAGGAGGGAGCATTATTGGAGCCTCTATCGGTCGGAGTGCACGCTTGCAAACGCGCGAACATCGGCATCGGTTCGAAGGTGTTGATTTTGGGCGCTGGACCGATCGGTCTGGTCTCGTTGTTGGTAGCCAAAGCTATGGGTGCCAACAAAATTGTCATTACCGGTACGTTTCACAGTAACGTTCCTTACGAGTTTCTACCAAAACGATATTTAAAGAAACACCGTTTGAAAGGCGCACGTTTTGTTTAGATCTGGTGCAAAACAGACTGGACGTCGCTAAAAAGCTTGGCGCCGACGAAACGCTTTTGGTGAAGAGGGAATACAAGGAAGAAGACGTCGTGAAGAAAGTTCACGATCTCTTCGGGGAAGAACCCGATAAGTCGATCGACGCCTCCGGAGCCCAGTCGTCTATTCGCTTAGCGATCCTCGTACGTTTCCTTTATACCTGTTCTATCGTACGTTTTTTCGACCGTTTTGTACACGCTCTGATCATTTTCAGGCGACCAAGTCCGGCGGTGTGGCAGTTTTGGTAGGAATGGGCGCCCCGGAAATCCAAGTACCATTGATCAACGCTCTCGTAAGAGAAGTGGATATCAGAGGCGTCTTTCGATACGCGAACGAGTACGTATTACTAATTTTTATTATCTTCAGCGCGTTTAGAACAAGTAAAAAGCAACGCACGTTTCTCCGTCCCCTTTTGCAGTTACGACGACGCGCTGAATCTCGTGGCTACTGGTAAAGTGAATGTGAAACCATTGATAACTCACAATTACAAAATGGAAGATACCGTGGCAGCTTTTGACACTGCCAAGTCGGGACAAAGTGACGTCATTAAGATCATGATCCATTGCGATTAGAGGAACAAGGAACGAAGGAAAAGAGAGCAACCCTTAGTCGCGCCTTTTATGTAATGACAAAATTCGGCGATAGTGAAATCTTTACGAATATTGGCAAACTGCTTGTTCGAACGAATCGATACTAGGATATTGTATTTAATTAAACTATTATGCCGAATGAGACGCGTCAGGCACGCGTTGACTATGAGAATTATTTTATTGCAAACGTGGAACGACTGAAAATCGATTAACGCGTGTAATGAAAATTTTTTTAAAGATTTTATCGTGCCGTGTCATTACTTTCAAAGAATATCGTATGAGATCAAAAATATAATCTGGTCGATTTCTTCATTCATAAAGAATAAAATGTTCCTGTTACCGTTAATTAAAGTTAAAATTTGAATGTTGGAATGTTAACTGAGTTGCAAATATACCCGTTAAGTGTTTTAGTAAATAAAAAAACTCTGTTGGTTGTTGGTATCTTGATTCGTGCGTACTGATTTTGAAGCCATATCTAGCAGGATTTAGCGATCACTAAATATTAAAACTAACTCGAGCATATGTAAAGAATGCTATACCAATAGGTGCCATATATACTTTAACATAGATAAGGTATACGATATACCAAACATTTGATAAGAATTCGTGTTTTACGAGGGGGCTTGCAAGTCTTATCGTTTCCATGTCGTATCCAACGTTATCGAATCAGTATGGACAAGAATAACTATTAATGGCACGAATCAAAACTAAACGTGTTTCGTTTTAATGGTTCGAGTATCGGATTTTTTTTTTATTGTAAAAATAAGCTTAACGCGATGTAAGAACTGCGTGCGCGTAAATGCATGTGAGTTGACTATGGGGAAGGGTTTGAAATTCATTTGGTATTGTCACTGGTATCGACAATAAGAAATGGAAGCCATTTTACTACAAGCTTGGGCGTTTCATCGCCAAGAGCTCTGCTACACGGTTTCAGACTATCGGTTTTATATTATTTAATATAACAATAGTTACAGCTAATACCTCCGTAATTTAGTAATCCGATCGAGTAAAGTTTTATCCGGATCGAACAAAACTGGTAGAAGTTAACACAGTTATTTCATGTTTCATGTTGACGATTACCTTAAAATACGATTTTTCTTTTAATTAGAATATGTATTCGTGCCATTGCATCAAATAAATTCAACATAAATTGTTCAAAAATAATATTTACGCGTTCTGCAATTTTAAATATGAAATCTGACATCCGCCAAATTGAGGGCTTCCGTAAATCTAGCGTTAAATATAATACCATTTGTTCTAATTTCTCAAGAAGCGTACCAATTTTGGAATTACGAGGAAAACTCTACGATCGGGACCGACGATACATTTAAAATCTTTACTCGCGTTTCAAAGAGCCTACCATAAACGCGGAAGGCAACGCTCCGTAATGGGTCTCGCTAGCAACCTAATTTAATCTAATCGTTAGCGAGACTTCGCCGTGTATGGTCGTCGGCTCGTACAAGTAACTTTGAATGATGAGACGCGGGGTGGTGAGATCCGAGATCGTTAGACGTACCATGCGGAGTTACTAATTCGACGAATCCCTTGCATCGGTTTCGCCAGGCATCCCTAATGTCTCGATGGCTGAATATTGCCGTACAGAGAATCGCAAAAGTTACTTCCGCGATCGAACGGGGAACTCGTAGAGCACGGCAGGACGTCGTGAAATTGTTGTCGACGAATTAACGAGTAGGTGCAAAATAACTTTAAGGCATCCTCGTCCTTCCAAGCTTAATAGAAACTGCGTCCATCTATTTTCTCTTACCTTCGAGCTAATTGAACAAGTATATTTTCGGACGCAAATCGTGCATTCCCACGCGCGATCTCTTGCCAATAATTAAATAGTCGCCTAATTGTCGGGTGTCGTGGGATCCATTGTTTATAGTCGCCAATGTGTCGAGTGAAGCAAGCGACCACGCGTTACGTTGTTTAATTACCAACGTTTGGCGTTCGTTTCTAGATGATCAACGGATCGCGGATCCAGACTCTTTCCTCCGTTAGCCCGGATCGTTGTCGCAAAAAAAGTCGGTATCGTTTCGCCTGGCATGATCGAACAGCGAGGCGACGTAACTGTGCGCACGGCGTGGGTAAAAAGGCGACAAACGATGATGCGACGATCACTATTATTCGGTTCTAAGCGGACAAGCGGCTGTCCAACCGGCGGGATCGTTGAAATATTTTCTCCGCGCGAGGTGTGGCCAATAATAAGCGTTCCCGTGCACGCACGTACGTAGGTACCAAACGATAATAGAGAAATTGGATAATTTTAAGCACGAGTGGAACGCGAGATCGCCGCTCGCGACACGTACGGTTCCAGTTCAACAAACAGAACACGCATAATAGCGGGGAATATTACATGCCACGAAAACTTTCCAACTTGTGTCGATTCCAGCCAGCCCCCGGAGACCAAACGAAACACCATTTTGTTTGGACAAAGTCGGGAAAACGAACAGTTAGTACATTCGATGGATTCTGTTAAGATTTATCGAATGATTTTTGGGGCAATTAAACAACACCGAATTGTGTTTTAACTTTATAAATAATTGCTTTTATTACATTCTAAATAATTAAATATATGGTAATATAAAAATAAATTAATCGTTCTTCATCAATCGTGAATCATTCGTTACAACACGAAGATTTGAACTCGTACAATTTGTTAAATGCATTGCGTGATAATAATAGTAAAATACGATCGACTGATTCAACGTGTCAGCAAGAGCAAATGAAAAATATGTTCCTATCATCGATGTTTTAACTCGCTATTTACAAAAATGCACCGTGTACCGTTTGTTTCACTTCTTAATAATACACTATTAGCTATATATTATTAAAAGTCGTGTCGTGATGGATCCGTGAGATTTATGAGCAGCTTTGCTTGCACTTGCGCAGAGTGTCAAAATTATTTCCATTTCCCATGCAACCTCCGTACAAGAACTGTTCGCATCGGTTTGTATCTGGATTCCATCCGAACTTAGGCATGTTTGCTCTGCACGGTCCGTGATCCAGTGGTAATAAACATTCTGCAAAATAAAAAATTTTTATTAGGAAGAGAAAACACAAAACATTGAAAAGGAATAAAATATCATGGTACGTTCTATATACGATTAAGAATATTTTTACGTACGTGGTCCAATGCCAGCTGATGCTTCGTATATCATAGTGGCGCAAATGGCGACGGAGAGTATTCCCACGAGTTTGCTGTCCATTGCTGTGTAGCTTTGTGTAGCTAAATTATGACTGTTAACGTTATCGGAAGTTTGGTGCACTATATATAAGGCGATAACTGATTAAGTCGAACATCGGAAAGGACGTATGTGATCAATCACATTTCTTGTGTAAACAACTGATACCACCAGAAAAATAGGCGCCTTTAATTCCATTTCTATCAGAGATATTTTTAAGAGCTTCGCGTTATTATGTTTCATCTTTTCGAAAGAAACGTATCAAAGATCACTTTAGCGATTGACATTTTTCAAATGCCGTGTAATCACATCGTCATCGCATCTTCTACGCGTTAATACGAAAACAATACTTTGTTTTTAAATAACTGGAAACTATTCGGTTCTATTTACTTTAACCTCTAACCTCGAGAGCTAATGTCTGCAACGACGATGGTACAAAAATTAATTAACTATCAGCGTTCCTCCGTTCGCCCGTCTAGACCCCCGGTCCAGAACGTTGAAAAATTTATTTTCCACCGGTCGTAAAGCAAATCCCCGAGAATGTTACACCTACGTAACGACGATAGAAATATTCCCCTGGTCGGGCGTCGTTGCAACGCGGTTTACGTACGCGACTAACTTTCCGCGACCGTAGATTAAGTTACGAACCAGCTCGTACTATCGCTGGGCCCTATTAGAATTACTCTCAAGTACCCATTGTGATCTCTGCTCGTTTCCATAGATCGCTGACACAAAAGAAATATAGCGTAGGACACGACGATAGAGCCTTCGGCTATTACCACACACGTGGCTGATAACCCGTACGATCTTCTCCGGGCAAACACGCTGTAATTGCATGAGTTCCGCATTTTTCCCCCCACATACAGAGACCCGACCTCTATCTCTGTTCCCTTTTACTCGCGAGCTTCGTGCATCCATGGTCGTCGTTCCCGAACGACGTTCGTCACACAACGACACCTCGTGCTACTTATTAATTCGACCTTACTTAGGATTTCTATACCATTCGTACGCTCTTCGATCCATCGTTATCGTCGAACAGTTCGTCTCGATCAAGAACAAGCATAAATATTGCGCGGAAAGTCGACGAAGGTTTTGAAATTTACATTTAAATATTTGCTGTAAGGTACGATGCGGAACGTTTCGAGAAATCTCAATGGATCGTTCATTTGGAATCAAGTCGATCGCGCGTCTAGCTTTATTATTTCTTTTTTCAAGAAATCTAAATTCCGCGGAGCTCTTTTCTTCGTTTCCGTGGAAAAATACAGCCCAAGAGAATACGTTTCTCGACCGCGAGCACGTCTCGCCTCCGTTCTTTTTCGGGGGAGCATTCGCGAAACCGGCGCTAAAGCTAAATAAACAATTGCGAAATATCATCGGGAAAATTGCGTAAACGCGCGTGAATTCCCTGCCGGAAGATAAAAATCTGTACACATGCCGTGCAGGATATTCAAGAACGTTGTTATCGTTATCCGTTGAACGATCGCGATACGAGGTAACAAGCACGCGATAATAGCTTTTCGATGTCGTTGAACAATATTAAACGTCTCTTTGTCGTTCGCGTTTCGTTAATTTATCGCAATTAGCGTTCAAACGAAACTTAAATCGCTCACGATTCAACGAATTTGCTTTCGCCTTAATTATGCGACGTACAGTGTTCCAGTTTTTCAAGGGGTGCTACGAAAACGAATTCTTCTAATTAAACCGTGAAAAGAGCGTACCCGTCGTTCCGGAAATAGAACGCCTGTAACGTTCGCCTACTTTTCGTTGCACGGCCAGTATATTTCGCGGGTAACTCGTGTCGAACGTTCGAATCTTGGAGGTACGTTTCGAACAGTTGCCATTCCCGTTTGATAAATCGCCGCGACCGTCGAGGGGTACAGGAAGGTTCGCGTCCTCCTCCAAGATTCACGAAGCGATATTAACCGATAAAGCTGCCCGTGAAATTTACGAGTCACGAAAAGTATAAAACACCGTGCCGCTATAAAAGTGGAAGCGTTATTACCGATAAAACGCGCGTCACGTGGTACCGCGTGGTCCCACTGGCCCTAAGTCCCAGTGAATCGTGAGCGAATCGTGTAATGGAAGCAATTTTGTCGTCTAAACGGATACAAATAGTACAGCGATAATGCAGTGACATGGCTGTGTATCGGCTGCTCGATACCTCCATGATTTAATGGACGTCGGGGCCGGTGGTGCACGGCTAACGGGTATTTTACGGTAATATTATACGGAGTTTGCTCCACCGTACGGTCCCGTGTCACGGCATTGTGTTCGAATCCGTGGAAATAGGCCTCCTGACGTGGTTGCTTCGGGGACCGTTTCTTTACGAAACAACTGGCATCGTGAAAGCGAATACGGGTTAACCCCCGTGCAACACGGTTGTCGGTTTGGAAAAACCGTCGTCGCTGAACATGCTCTGTACAGTATTACCTCGCTTCGTGCGACAAAATCGGGATCGATTTGGAATTGCTTCGAGTTAAATGGAATTTTAAGCGTAAACAAGTGGCTGATCAGGGGATGATCGCAGGTATAGCAGTTCTGATAGAAATTTCGTTCACTGTGCATTGCGTAAGATTTTCAGAACTATCGATGGGACGTGAAAACAACGAAAGTAAACAATTGCTCGGTTGAATTTGTTCTCAAGTTATGGCGTAAACTTATACCGACAGATTGCGCGCTTTCACGGGTGCTCTGCAGCCCACACCGAAGGACAGAGATGGTCGGAACGTCTAAGGATGGTACTCTTTCTCTGACATATTACAGGGAACGGGGTGGAGACGCCTGGAGGACGATAAGGTCTCACAACTCACGACCGCGTACTATACTTTCTCCTATCTCCCACCACCAACACGCGTGTTGGAAAGAGACAACGATCCCCGGGGCTACCGATCTCTCTTTTTCTTTCTTATGTCACCTTTAACCCCTATCACGCGACGCGCTGTCTATCTGCGGAAGACTATCTTGCAAACTGTTCCTTTTCGGCATCAAAAAGTGCCAAAATCTATTAAACGTTACGATGTATATTTCAGTTACGAATTATCGGTTCGAGGAAAAAGAAATTGCTCGTAAAAATAGGTTACTGCAATGAAATACCAAAATGGACGCCAACAGCAAAGGGTTAAACCGCGTTACCACGACAGACCATAGAAAAATTCCTGTCTCACGGAAAGATAGGCAGAAAATGAAATTACAGTAACATTATATTATCGATAAAGAATTTTTTTCTCGAAAATGGGTAGGATTTCGAGGGTACGTCCATTCACCAAAAATGATTGTAATTTACTCCTACAACTAAAAATAATTTTTTTAGAGCGATTTGAAATTTTTTTTTCGCCGAAAAATTTAGGCACCTCTGTCGATTTTTCGCGAAAATTCGTTTATCATCGGCCAATCTTCCGCGAGGTATCGCGTGATCGCGGCTAACGAGTTTCGTCGAGTAGGAAAGGCACCCGTAACTATTGGCCAGCCTACCTTATTAAATGTTTCGTTCGCGTACGAGCGAAAGGCGCGCGTAGAAAAGTTGGCGAGGGGTGGAAAAATAAGGCGGTTAAAGTTTCCGGAACGCGTTAAAGCTGGCAGCCTGTAATCGGAGTTTCGGGGTATCGTCGAAAGAGCCGAAACGGCACACGCGCGTGTCCCGTTGGAATTTCCATAATTAGTGGGTGGCAAAGGTACAACTATTAGGGAGTTGGTTGAGTTGCTAACTGATTTGCATCGAAACGCTGGCCCGCGTCGTATCAACAGGGTCCGTCCTACTTTCCTTATTACTTCGTCATCGTGTTTTCTTTCGAGGGTAAAATGGTTGCGACGGGAGAGCGCGTTCTTCGCGAAAAAGATGCGTGTAACTAATGGCGTCGGCTAATGGAACCGAAGAGAAATTGGATTGGATTGGATATTCGTGGTTGCATTAATGCACTCCGTTCGTATTTACCCCGGCAGACGAAGCATCTGCGACAACAACGATCCAATACGGAAATGGTTTTTAATCGGAATAATGAAAACGACGGGGCATTTCGGGGAACGGAGATCGAAGTGGCGTGATTCGAAAGAATGAAAGTCGAAGTTCAGGAATAAATTTAGAGGCGAATCTGAGCGATGGGATGTCGAAGCCGCGGAACGGGAGAGGCTGTCAGACGATGGTCGAAGTTTTAGCAGTTACGGTACCCGAAATTTTAACTCATGGTCCGGTAATGGTCAGATATTAATTTTGATATTAATTTTCAGATTTAATTTTATAAAAGCAGCAAATGAAGCGAAAGATGCACAGAGCGAGAAATTGAAAATTGTTCATAACTTCGATAGGAATGCATAAATTTCAATTTTTTGTGGTCGATGAAAAGACACAAATTGTAGCACACAATTTTAATCGAGCTCTCGAATGAAACGTCATATCCTAACTGCTACAAATCCCACAAGGCGTTTCCTAACAATGCGTTTAAATTGGCACTGCAAGGTAAATAAATAAAGTGTCTTTGTTTCGTCTTGAAGAGGCAAGTATCTATATACTGGCAGCCAACAGTGTTCTACGAGAAATTGATGACGTTTGAAGAACGTTAACGACGATTGCCCGTAAAGTTCGTGGGAATGTTCTAATTCGACGCGCGAGCGAAGCAATTTCTTGAATGACAAATAAAAAAATTGAGAATTTAGCGATTCCTCGTTTTCGTAGCTGGCGTCTTTGAATTAAATATCAATTAAACGTGGGAAGTTTAAGTGTCGCGCGAGCCTCGTTCGACGCCCGACTAGTTACCGCGTTTACGGAATGTGATTTACGCGAGGAACGCCCAAGGAAATTATGGCATCTTGGGTTTCCATAATGCCGAGATTTGCCGCTCCCGGAGCCACCTAATCCAGTTGCATGCAAGAAGATCCTCTTATCTTGAGGACACGTTCCCTCGCTGAGTAAGACGATTATCTTCGGAACCTGGCGCGAGAGGATGCCTAGCTGGCGCAGCGAAACGCGAAGAAACGCCACAGTTATTTTTACTCTGCCTCCGCGCGGACAATTTTTCGTTTAATTATACGATCGATCCCCAAACGATCCACCCCGATAAGTTTCATAACGGGTAAAATTTTAAAAAGAAACACTTAATAGAGGAATACAGAAAGAGGATTTCGTGAAGCAGGGGGGAACAGGGATCTTTTTTATCGTCTCGATCGCACTTCGAACACCGTCAACGATACGTCCATGGTATTAGAGTCGTCGTGTTATTTCACGCTTCGTGTCGGCTGCCCGTACTCGCGGAACGACCTGGAAGATTGCAGGTGCATGGAAACCATAACATTGAAAATCATACCGCCGGGTAATTTCGAAGATTGCCCGCAGAGTTGGATTCGTGAAACGAAAGTTCATCGCGACTCCGGGGAGATATCGGCGTTCAAGGTGAACTGGCGGCCACCTGTTCCATTATGATTTTGACTCGGTAATCCGAGGATCCGTGGCTGCTACGTGGGCCAGTATACGCGATCGAAGAACGTATCCCTCGTCGAACAATCATTTCGAAACATTCTGCTCGAAGAAGAAATATTTACTTGTTACTTCCGACCGTACGCCAGCATGGCGGCGATGCTTTTGTCCAAACTAATATCTTCGTATCAATTTATATAGATTAAATAAAAACTTTTTACAAGTAGAAACTCAAGTTGTGAGTTTTAACGTCGAAATGTTTACTGTTTTGAAATTCCGAATCATACATTTGTCTTAACTCTGTTAGACACTTGAATCGTTTTGCGAATGAAAAAATTATTTTCTTGCTCGGACCGGTATCGATCTACGGATTTAATTGCACAGGAGTTGGGGTAACTTACAGTTTATACCAGAAGGTTAGATCTTGATCCTCCTTAATCCCTCCTCAAACTGGTAACCTGAGATGCTTCACTGTCTTACGAGGGAGGTTGGTCATCGGAGAACCCTTTCGAATTTACGTTTGTTTACCTATATACCTTGCAGAACTCGTTATCCGTTACCGCCAACGATCAACGAACCGAAAATGGAACCGTGGCCGAAGAAAAAATTGCGAAAAGCACGAATATATTTTTTAGCAACATCGAAAAATTGCAGTCAGCGGTATTCTGCGTCGGATCAAACCGCCACGCGTACCGTTTCTCGTTCGTTTTTGAAAAGTTCCGTATAAACAACATCAATCCGTAAAAAGTTGGGACGGATTTAATATTTCATCCGAGATCGACTATCTTCCTCTCTTCCGAAACGATTTGCTAGCGCAACAAAATTCGGAAATAGATAACCCTTGTGACAAAAAAAGAGGAGAATTCCATTTCACGATAAAAACTCGTTCGGCTAAACCTATTCGTACGGTAGTTTATACTTTCGATAACTTTTTCTCTTGTGTCGTTGCAACGAGAGGTTTTCCATAAAGAACTGCTATACTTTCCATGGGAGTACTCCGTCCACTCGGTGCAAGAGTTGGCAAATTCCTACAAGATCGTTACGAGAAGAATAATCGAATCAGTGTTTTGCAGCGTCAAACTATACTCCGCGCCACGCTTGATGCATTCGAAACGCAGACGAAACGGAGTTACCACGAGTTTACGATCGTTTAGTACCCAGGTTGGACGCGTGGCAAGAAATTTGGCGTCGAAGATGGTCGAAGGATCGATCGCGGGACCGCAACGCGCACAACCGTCTAGTCTTTAGAGACGCGTCAGGTGATTTACAGCTTCCTGTGGCATTGATCCTGCTGGTGCAGCACCGGGAGCAGTAGCAGTAGCGGCACAGAGCAACCAGCGATGGCAGGTGTAGTAACGGCAGCACCAGGCGTCCGCTCTGCGCACGGAATTGTGCTGAGTTCGTGCTGGCAAGGCGACGTACGAGTGATTTGCATCGAGCCCATAGCCCAACGGGAGGAGCATAACGGGCCAGTTAAGCCACTCGACGCCGTTTCGTGTCTGCCGGTTGGTCACCGGTAATTAACAGGCTCCGTAAAGCGCCGTACGAATCGAGTGCCACCGCGAGACGGTGCTCCTCGAGCTCGCGTCAAGATGCTACCCGGACGTTTGCTATTCTTGCGCCCCTACGCTCAACGGGCACGCCCCTAGATTAATTGTCACGGAAACGTTGTTGCTTCAACGTTCCGTGTACACCGTCCTCGGTCTAATTTGTAGCCTTTGGCGGCAAGTTTCGGGATCGAAACCGCGACGCGACGAATACCCCCCGGAGTTCTCGATTTTCAGCCGCGGGGAACTCGAGAACCGTGCGGTCGACTGCGATATTGGACGTCCACGTCCATGATTCGCGTCGAGCGTACGACACGTGAAAAAAGAAGAATCGGTTCTTGATATCGAGTGAATTCGAAGCCTCGACGAACATCTAATTTTGTACGATTCGAGGAAGACGAGAAAGGCTTTGCAAGCTGCATTGGAAACGATTCGAGCATCATTTGCTGCCTTTTTCACCTCCCAGGTGGATGGCAGAAAGGCTTGCTTTGCTACGCGTTTCTAGAGCACAGGAGCGACCATCTCCGATTTTAATGAAATTTCGTAAGCTGATCCGCAACGAAAATAATTCCCAACAACGAGTTACGGTGTTAGCAACGAGTCCAAACGATAGTGGAAGAGTCGACAATGGCTTGCTCCAGCTGTTTATGAATCGTTACGGCACTCGAGGACCATGTATTTCCAATTTCAAAGAGTGTCTGAGGCAGTATACGCGAACCACCTGAAACGCGATTCTACTTGCAACGTTGCCGAGAAGAAGTCCCCGCCCGATAGTCGGCTATCTTCGCGCGCCACTCAGTATTGTGTCCCTTTAGCAAAACCCATTTGCTCTCTGTTAGAGTGGCCCGTAGCGGCGGAAAGGAGAGGACACTGTCGACGAGGAGGGGCCGAGAAGAGGCTGGAGAGCGGCGACGGCGTTCTATTTAATTAAGTTTGCATTGTATCGAAGTGCATGCTGCAGGAAAAGATCGTTATCGAACTTTCGCGAGATATGACGTTGGCTGGCCCGCCACACTTATCAGGGACGATCTGCCGGAGCAAATGAACGGTGGTACGAAGGCTCACTCCTAACGAGATCGAGGACTCCGTCGGCGCGCACGTTCTTCCTGCTGTTGCTTCGAGAACCGATCGCCTCTATGCCTCCACTACGTATTTTACGTATTTCTACGTTTACGAACGAATGGGGAACAATAATAAGTATGCGTTCGCGGGTAATTAAAATCGAAATAAAAAAGTAGAGGTTGTGCGGTGATACCTTCGGTACTCGCCACTGGTATGTCTAAAATAGGATCTGCTAGGGTTGCCTTGAACGTTCCCCTGTCATTTCATTTTCTTTTCTACTGTTACCAGGCCCTTTAGTTAATGCAAAAACACCGATTGGATCATCGTGGTTAGCGTTGCGCTACAATCGAAAAACAGGCGATTCGTTATCAAAAAATAAACGAACAGTTTGGTATAAAGCGATACTTACTGTATATTTCAAACGGAAATAATTACGATCATGGGCAGTGATGTGATTTATGAAACGATCGAGATTATTTACGATCTTTTCGAGCGAAATTTACGGGAGATATTCGGTATACGTTTCAGGGCCGAAAATTATGTGAGCTTTTCAATTACGGTTATAGTTGCGAAGTTTATGTCTGTTCTGGGTAACATGAGAAATTCGTACCGGTTATTGGTTACGATTGCGAGCGAAGATCGTATCAGATATTCAGTTACAGTACCAACCGAAGATCAGATAAGTTTTTTGGTTACGATCGCGTTCATAACCGAGATTCCAGAAAGAGTTTCGACAATTACACGTTGCGTTTAAAATTTATATTGCCCTTTACAGACGCGGTAAAAATTTCTCTACTTCTTCGTACAATTTGTTACGAGTTTGCGTCGCAAAATTTCTATTAGTTCTCGTTCGCCGTTATAGTTCAGTCTGAAATTCGCATCGATTTTCGGTTCAGTTGCAACCGAAATTCTCATCTATTCTTGATTACGGGTCCAGCCGACATTCATTGCAGATATTTGATTAGTGTTGCGGTGGCAATTTAAATTCGTGTAAGCTTTTCAGTTACGGTCAAGGTGGTAACTTAATTTACATTGGCTTTTGGTAATGGTTGCAACCAAAATTCATGTAAGATTTTCGGTTACCGTTACGATTGCGACTAAAATTTGTATCAGATTCCTCTGTTATCCTTGCAAACTAAATTCACGTAAGGTCTGTCGTTACGATGGTACCCGGAATCGAGATTTTTTGAATATTTGTATTAACAATTACAGCCGCGCATAAATTTTCCATTGATTTTCGATTACCGTTACTGTTACGACCGAAATTCATATTGTGTCCAGTCATAATTGCAATTCAAATTCGTATCTGTTTTCGATTACGGCTGCAGTAACGTTCATTAAAAACTTTCGACCGTTGTGCCGGCGATCAAAATTTATATAAAATTTTTCGATCGCTGTTACAGTCGTGATTAAAATTTACAAATTGGTTACAAATCAAGTGTCCTTTGACGCGGGTTATTCGTTTAATTTGTCGGTCATTTTCCGAAAAGTACGCGGTCAGAATTCGCGGAATGAATCGCGGATAGAGAATCGATATGGAACCGGGCCGTGCATTTCGATTTCCATTACAGTTTTGACTTCACGGATTGGCGGTGATAATAATAAATGTTCCACGCGGGGCGACGTCTGACGTCACGCTAGGGAATTTCGTTTTCTAGAACAAATGTACCTCGCTGTATGGTCCGACGTAGATATACTGCGGTGAAAACGATAGATAGGAAAGGGGGACGATAAAGTGGGCCGGCGAAGTTGCGGGAAATGTGACAATCGTCTCGACGCCGTCGGAACAAGCAAGAACGGAAGAGAGACTGGCAAGGAGTGGAATCGTCCTGGGGTTTGTCGTCTTTAAGAATAATTCACGGTGACAGGGTGATTCGATAGATCGTGGAAGAACGATTTTGACCGAGAATTCCAGTATAAATTTGTTATTTATCCGTGGTTGAATTTTTCCTTTCCAATATCTTCAAATATTCGCATCTTGATTTTTGTATACAACTGTTCACCGTAAACTAATAGAACGACTCTAAAACTATGATATTAACTGTGTAAATGCACACTTTGCAACGTCTTAACAAAAATCTGGGATTTCGATCGACGCAGTTCGACGGCCGTTAATTCCACGAGGATTTCTCCAGCGATTCCGAAGCATTCGAGAAACGTGACGGCCATGGAACGCGACGCGATCACGTACATTATATTAAAATGGCCTTCGCGTACGTGTCACCTTTTTGGTGTTGTGTATTATTACGAGTTATTAGTCGGAAACATCACGTTCGTCGCGTTTTACGAGCGCTACAGATTATTTGCATTCAACGGCGCGTCGCGCGCCGGCAAAAAGTAGCCCGTTTCGCGAATGGAATCGTCACAAAATATTCCGGGATTGCGACACTTTATCCCGCGGTTCTGTGCGTCGCGTGATGCACATTTGAAAAATCTCTATACGAGTAATTAAAGTTGGACGGGGTCGAGCTACGTAATGAAATGCGCACGATTCGGCGCGCGAACGTGAATCGGGACCCGGAACGTGTTTATTTTCCCGAATTATTTTATAAGATACGCGAACAGTTTGCCATTAATATCGTTTTTTCAAAAATTATTTTATTCAAATATGAACTGCGAGGACCAACGAATCGAGACGCGAGACGCGAGGCCCGGCCAAACGATAATGGTGGCACATCGATCTACAAAATTTGTACGATCGTTCTACAGTGTCTGTTTTGGTGTCTTTTGGTTTCCATGCACGAATAAAAATATTTCTATACGATGCACGTAATATTCCTTTCATACCTGCCCTTTTAGTACGTTCTACAAAATTGTCCAGAAACGTGATCCGCTTGTCCAATGATTTATTATACAATTGGATTTATCACGCATGGAGTATCTTATGACACTATTGACAAACGATCGAGCTCGAACGTTCATGCGTAACGCGGTATCAATTAACTGCTCGGTGACCATTTACAACGCGATATTTGGTCTCAAAATTTGCGGATCGATAAGGCCGCCGCCCCATTATTTTCGGACGACGAATGTACATATCGTTAATCTATTATAATATCTGCATCAATTTGCTGTCAAACGCATTCTGCCGTGTGCATGCTCGGCCAGGAACGAGGTACGGAGGCGTGGCGACGGGTTCCCGTTGAATTCCAATTTTCGTCGTGCAATATTTATGAACTACATTTATCCGGCGAAAATAGAACCGCGGCCGGGAGCCGCGAATTTCTCTGTTCTGTCGTTACGTAACGGTGTACCAGAAGGTGAACAAACGAGATAAATTTTAAGCCGAAGGTAGCTCTTAATGAACCCTCCCGACCGCGTCAGGTAAATACGTAAATGGGGAATATACTTTCGACGAGCAACGTCGGTAAAGCAACCGCTTTAATGAAACTTCGGCTGCACGTAAGACGAGGCGAAGTCAAAGGCTTCTTGCTTGCCGGAGCTCAAGTTTTGCGCGATAAAAACGCACTAAGTATGTACGAACAAGAGACGGGCACGTTTCTTATCCGGAATAACATTCCGATCGATCAGCAAAAGATAAATCTTCCATTATTTATTCGATAATTAAATCGGGAAATTAACCCAATTCGATATTAACGATAGTACCAACAACTTTCGTTCTAACTCAGACGCAACTCGTGCTCGGTGCAGGTTGGAAGCGTAGTTTTGCAGAGACGTTTGAATGTAGGTCAACGCTTGGTTAGATTTATATAAGCTGCTACGGATGAAGTTTCAGCTTTGAATCGAGATTCAACTCCTGGTAATTCGGGAAATTCGAAGCGTTTCGGACTATTCTTCGAGGAAGTAGAAAAGTTGGACGTCGATGTAAGTAGAAACAGTACGTAATGAGCAGACGATTGTCTCGAAAACGGTGCAATATTGAAGAAAATAACCAGCGATCGCCGAGGAGCGACACACGGCATTACGCTTTCAAATGTATTCGAGAGGAGATCGAATCGGCTCGTGAATACGCAAGGAACACGAGGACAGCGGTCCAGGGCCGACATCATTCGGTTAGGGTAATGCGGTAGCTTGTAAAGATCATCTCCTGTCGTCATAACTGCGCGTTTAAGATGCCCACCGTTAACAGTAATGAATTTCTCCAAAGATTAATTCGAAAGTCTTCATGCGTCACGCGATTTAACGAGGGCCGGTGACATGTGTTTCAGTTTCGGCTGACCATCGCGTTATACGCGCGGCGACGTGCATTATCTGCCATTCGAATCGTAAAAAAATGCGCTCTAATGAGCCATCCGGCGTCGTTAAAGTAGCCCTTTAAAGATTCAGCAATGATAAATCATCGTGATTACCTGTCAAGATACCAGTTCCTCTTTTTCTTCCGGCAATCTTCGATAGGTACAAATTAAGAGTACGTAATCTCCGCGGCGGCGCCATTAATTAAGATATTTACGCCATTATCGAAATTCTACGTTTCTCATCTCGCCTGTTAATTGTCCCCTTATCTCTCATCCAGGCAATATTTACCTTCAAACGAATAACAGATGCTCCTTTTAACCGTGATTCGCAGTCCAAGTTTCCTGCGAGCGAATTATCGATTCTTATTTCGTTTTTCTTTCTTGCAACAAGGACGAACCTTATTACGGAATTACAGCGGAGAATCGATGTATTCATAGAAACGAAAATAACAAACATTTTGTTTCTTATCAGATTTTATTATAGAGCGTTGTATATTTTACGAACGGGAGACCTTGTTTTATAAACGTTTCTGCACCAAATGCGTCATTGTTCCGAATTCGAAGCGTAGACCTCGGTTAAGTTAACTCGAACGCGGCAGAATTAGCGCGACTACGTTGCAAGAGTTAATTCGAGCACGGCAAGTAGTTAAGGCTTGTTTCTAAAGTAACGAATGCTTCAAACTCAAGGATAGAGAACCTGCTGCTTTTTCTGGCGTTCGCCGCGGCCTTTTCGTATATTTTGTTAATTACATTCGGGGGACGAAATTAAGTAGGCGAGTCGCGGAAACGGTCGTTGCTGAAACTTAATTGGAACGCCGCGATTCGAAATGCATCGTTTAAAAATAAAATCGATGTCCAGTCGCGTTGGGAGTAGGACCGCGAAGAGTTCGTAGAGACTGCGAGACTTCCTTTTTCCGTTTAGATTCTGGAGTTGCCAGAGATGGAGTCGGAGGATCGTAAAATCTGACGAAAGGATCGCCACTCGTCCCGAAACGCCCGAAGGATGTTTAACGATTGCCGTAAAACCGACGCGTCTCGAGTGTTATATCGTTAACGAATTATCCGGTTGCAGCAAGTTGCGAGTCTCCGAGGAAATCGATGCGACTGGCTTTCCGCCGCGATAGTCTCACCATCTCTCGCGCGTAAATACAACAATTTTCTAAATTGAAAAGACCCGAAAGAGGTACGTTCCGAACGTTGCATCCCATCGTGAAACGACGAGCAACTTTCTGCGTCTGGCTTTCGGTATTTCAAGGGGGAACAAATTATTTCCCCGCGAAACTTCCCGATCCCGCGACAGTTTTCACGGTAGACTAGCAAAGTTGCGTCGAGTGTCTCCGAGCGAGGATCGATCCTGGTTACTGGTCCGCGACAGCGGAACAACCATGTTCCGGATGAGCAGAGCACTGGGCCCAACCTCACAGGGGTTAAGTAATTTGTCGTTGCCGATGGGTTAATGTTATCCATCACTAAGCGGGAATTTACGATGTAATAAGGCCGCGGACCGACTTGTACGATCCATCTCAAGAGTCTCTTCTCGACCCTCTTTCGCGGCGTCTCCGCCACCCCCTAGTTTCATCCTCGACTGGCCTTATCGCAGTTTCAGTCGACCTCGGTGACTTCCCTTGCCCGGAGGTGCGTCGGAACTCCGCCCAGAGCCGGATTTCTTGCCGAGCTTTATGCCCAGACCGCGATTAATTAATATGATCGAGTTCACGAGCCCCGGAGAACGGAAAGATGTTGCACGGTTATCGAACCGTGGCTCTTCCTTCTCCCGACTGAGACGATTTTGCTAAAATTTCACCGTATCGCTCCAGAGGGCACAGAATTATTTGCAACTAATATTTTTTTCCCAAATGTTACACAGACACGTTTTAGCTTTTAACGTATTGACTGTCTCGCGCGATGCTTCGTCGTTACTTTCGAATCATGTCGCGCGTGTTTTCATATATATTTACATTTTGAAAACACAATCAATCAGTGTCAAACAAGTTTGAATGACTTCACGGATGAAAAACATTAAAAAATTGTATGAGGAACTACGGGTTTACATACGTGAATGGAAATTCAATTTTAATTTCAATTTCTGGTATGTTTCACGGTGTAGAAATTTCAATGTAAAATAGTATTTCATTGTAAAAGTGAAGCAATAAACGGAAATACCTGGAGTGATAACGAGGGGACATTTTTATTTAATTGTCTTGGCAATGTATCAACAAATCTGCAAGCTTCTGAGTCTATTTTGAATCGAATCTACAACCTTTTAGTCTTATTACCAGCAGAAGTTTCTAAACGAGAAATTACAAAATGTCGATGGAATTCAGAGTCTGAGAGATGGCAGTAACGGTCAGTTTTGTTGCTTCGGCTAAAGTTCGACGAAGGAAACACAAAGCTTCTTCACGGTGTTCGCGGAATACGATCGAGATGTTCCGTTTTTCCGTAAAAGTTTATCGAATTGCGGGGAAATGGACTCTCGACTTGGACTCCCTTAAGCACCATCAAGCGTCGAACCGGAAACATGACGAATGCTGCTGTGTCTCAACTTGTCGCAACGAAACGCGCGAAAGTTAATTTTTGTCGCGAGAAGAGGAAATACCCCCGACTCAATAAAGAATCTTTATTAAAGTAGTATTCGGCGGATGCAATGAAATTTACATTCTTACGAGTAAATCGAGTTGCGAGCGGCGTTGCATATTTTCTCGTTGTACCGTTTTCGACTTCCGTGTTGATCAAACATGCGAGTTTCACCGTAAATTCCACGTGCCCGTTAAATTACTTCCACGGGCGAGGTAAAAATAAAGACGACAGCGAAAATAAGTTGACGACGAAGCAGGAACTATTTAAATACTCAGTTTTATTCGTACTGTACACTGGCATTTAAAAATATTAAAACTTTATACGCGTACAGTTCCGAAGCTATTAATGTTTTATCAAAAATTTATCCACTGTTGGAAGCAACAAACACTCCTCTTTAAAATGGTTATTGGTATTTGGCGATCCGACTTCGTTTTCGAGATATCGTAATTTATGTAAAGGGGTAATTTCTCTAATTCGACTATCTCTGTCTCCGTCTGACGCGTCGTGCCGGACCTCTCTTTCTCGTACGTGACTCGTGACCGAGTGGCCGAGTGACCTAGTTACTACAAGCACGTGCGGTCAACGACCTTTACAAGGCCGTAGCGAAAAAGTAAACAAATGCTTCGAACCCTTGTATCTCCGGAACTAATAATGTTATCGACTTGTTCGAACGCTCATTTTAAAGGGCATTTCATCCCCTATCCGATGAACATAACGACTATTATAATTTTTGCTGTCTTCTATGTTTATTTTCACATTTACTTTGACGTTATATACCTAAAGAATTTTCAGCAATTCTTATTGATTATACGACTAGTTTGCGATGAAACTGGATTATATATTGTCTATTTAATTGAAAAAGAAAGACTGATGAATGGTTATATGTGAATTCCAAAAATTAGCGATCGTTGCGAAAGTTTCCTCGCGTTAAGCTTCCTTCATCGGGTGTCCTTTGATTAATACGTTCTTTTCTTTGTGGTGTTACGGTAGTATATTTTATAAGGATGCGAATACTTTTGTGGTACGTTGTAAGTACCTCGCCGAGCGTGAGCGGATCCGCTCGCAGATCAACGGACAAACACAACCGCGCATCGGCGGACGATTTTCTTTTATTCCGTCCACGTTGGCCGCGCGTTTTCCGTATCACGTGGCACGCGGAATAGAACGACTAACGAGGCATCGTACTCGTAACGCGCTCGTGCGCGCCGCACCCCCGGCAACAGATGCCAACTCGCCTTCCTGGAGGCACCAATTAATTGTGGTATCATCACGCGACCGCGTTATGTGTGCACGCTTGCACGCGTGTACACGCTCAACGGCGAACCTCCGACCGTGCAACGGACTCAAACTACGACGCCGTACTTAACGAGGGTTGACCTGATCGCCGTCGGATTAGAATAAGCCGGAACGCACTCGATGTTCACGGCCGCAACGCGCGCGCCGCTTTTAAAAGATTTTTACGCGGAGCAGGATTTTCGCGGACCTTGCAATCCTCTGTCGAGTGAAATATTCGTTGCAAGCAAATCTATTAAGGGCAATAATTATTACAAAGTCCAGAATATACTAGCCGAGGGGCAGCGGGCCGAGAACACATAAATGTCTGGTTAATTCCTTTTTATCAAAATTAAAGTTTGTTATATTGCTTGTACAAGCTACAGGCGAATCGAAAACGAATCGAAGAAATCGGGCGAGTGAACGATGCGGAGTAGACTCGTTGTCGTCATTATTAAGATTTCACGGCGCCTCATCCGGTAATAGCATTGGTCAGGTAGGCCGGTCTGGAATTTACACTGGCTGTAATTCATTTCTGCGCCGATAAATAACTCTAATGACAGTTGAATGGCCAGGAAGGCGGGAATCACGGCCAACAAGGGCTCAGGTTGCAGGAACTCCGCGAGTTCCTGCCTTCTGTCCGCTAACGGGTCGATCGTCGTGAAAGCGATGCGAATCACGTTTACACGTACCGCGAACGCGGTGTCCTCACTCCGGATCATTAAACACGGATTTATAGAATTGATTATTCTAGAAATGGAAACGATACGCGCGCGTCAACCGGAAGATATGCATATATCCGCGCGCGGTGGGGATTTACGAAGTTGTTCGAACGGTCGGACGTAATGGTATCTTATCGGGTTATTTACTTATCGTAACGGGTATTTCATGAACGCGTACCGCGATCCTTTCCTAGGATGTCGTGGAACTCTTGTCCCGTGTCGTCGGACAACTGCGGCGCTGGATCTTTTCCAAGACGTTTCTATCGATATCTACGCGGCTGTTTACAACGACAGGTTTTTCAATTTTAAGAGCACCTGTCGATTATTAAATACGAGAATGCTACGATCGTCCATGTTTGGAATTGTCTTATCGTACGCGAGGCTCGGTAGTTTTCGTTCGTGCGACGATAAAACGATCAGTCTCGTATATCTAGCGCGACAACGACGAGAGTAATTTCACGGCGAGTTCTTATTAGCTGGGGACAGTTACGAGGCTGTCACGTGGGCGTGCAAGATCGAGCAGAGATGGTCTCGGGAACGACGTTACACGGGCGACCGTTATTTCTATTATCAATTATCGCTTTTACGCGTGCCAGAGTGTCCCGCGGCACACGCTGCGGCCATAAAGTCACCCTCCCCACCTCCGCGTTCCGAGGGGCCAGACGACATGTGCAACAATAGCAGTAACAGTAGTTGCGTCGATCCGGGCAATGATTTCAAATTGTTTTACAACGATAATAAATGTCAATCGATACCGTTTCGCCGCACCACGTCACGACGGTGCCCTTCCTCCTTTCCTTTTATTTCTTTGCCGCGGCCCCTCGTAAAAAGCTACGCTTTCACGGAGTGGAAAACTTCCAGCGATAGTTTCGCGCCCTCGTCGATCGATTCGCGGCGTTTTGTAATTGAGAATCTTTTCTCCGTTCGAGCACTTTGTTATCATTTCCTTGCTCGCGAACTTTTGCCCGGTACACTCGCCGAAAGAACCGGGAAACCATTTTGGGATAAAGTACGAAGGAGATTCTAAATAGGAAATAAATTACTTGGCGAATTTTTTTTTTCATCGCGAAGAAAGAAGCTATACGTTGCAGAAACGAACGTAGAGAGATCGATGATAAGAATTATCATCAATTTGTTAAATAACTTGTTATCGAGTAGTGGTAAAACAGCATCTGCTAATCGAACACGATTTTTCAAAGTTTCAAGAGATTTCCGAGAAGAACGTAATTATCGTTTATCGGCTTTCAACGTTTGTTGTCTTTAGTTTTATCAGATACTATAAAAAATAGATTTCAGCTTTCCCAGCGAATAATTTTAATTCGTAGAATTTTTTGAAATGTAGAACAAATATTCTCTGTATACTTTATGAATGTTTTCTCCGATAATTAAAATATTTATACCTTTCCAAAACTTGAATAATACGAGGTGTCAACAATATAAGCTATTATGTTCGTATCAATCAATACTTCTATAATTAGAACAGAATAATAACCGAGCCCTTTTATTGGTAAATGAAAATTGAGAACACTGCGTTTTCAATAAAATAAACTCACATTTATTTGGAATACATAAAATGATTGGATTTTATACGGTATTACGTTTATTAAAGTATTCTATACGAATAGGATAGCTTCTTACTCAGCATTGAAGTCTTCAGAACGCCTCTTACAGATTTTCCACGATTACGAATCGTTTGAAAACGAAACGAATTTACCTACGTATTTTTCTCGAGTTCTTAAACATATTTACTCGTTTTATCGCGGAGTCGAAATTACTTTTGAAAGCAAGATATTACTCGTAACTAAAGGCCAACGGTGGGCGAAACTTTGTTGTTATCTGCTCGCAATAGAATACAGCATCCCATTTCACACGACGATCCGAGTTAAAAAGGATTATGCAAAAGAAGAGTCGCGGCTCGTCCTAATATTTCTACGCAATAAAAATTATACTTATTCAAATTTATTCATAAGCTTTTTCTATCTCGCGGACATAATTGATACGGCGTGGAGGGAGCCGTGACTCTGTCGCGGAATTAAATTTATCGACGAACGGGAGGAGTCCCGACGAGACTTTCTCGGGAAGGATTGCGTGTCGAAATGAAATAAAACGAAAGAAAGGCAACGAGTCGTAATTTTTACAGAAGTCCGTGGACGATGCTGCCGCGTTTCCTCCTTTTTTACTTCCGTTCTTTATAATGCCTCAAGTTTCGTTAAGGGGAAACGAAAGTAATACCCTTTTAAATGAAAAAGGGAACGGGACGAACATTTCCGCGGCATAATGAAAACTTCAATGGGCGGCTCATTAAGCGCGACTTTTTTCAACCGTAGAGAGTCACTAACAAAATTTTCGTGTTTCTGTTTTTTTTTTTCTTCTTTCCTCCGCGTCGTTCCACGCGGTTGGAATCGATACGAGCGTGAACGTCGAACGCATCCAGCGTTCGTGAATTACAGAGGAACAAAAATACACG
This sequence comes from Colletes gigas, assembly GCF_013123115.1. Taxonomy (NCBI): domain Eukaryota; kingdom Metazoa; phylum Arthropoda; class Insecta; order Hymenoptera; family Colletidae; genus Colletes; species Colletes gigas. Next base: position 1,666,386 of record NW_025106665.1, read on the forward strand.
CGCTGACACTTCTGAAACCGAAACAGCGGAAAACGCACGAATTTAATTCGCAATGTTGGCTCGCGTTAGCATCGGCCTGCTGCCACGGCGGAAATATCGAAAACGACAGAACGGACGAATTTTTTCGAGCTTTTACAAGCTTTATATATTTTATTCAATGCATTTTTCACCTTCCCGAGCTAGGATTGATGCGAAATTATCGTTGTAACCGTTGAAATGCTAGCGTCCGCATATTTCACGGTCGTTACGAGCGATAACGCCATTTTGGTAGCGCGTGCCGCGCGTCAATTCGAGTTAGATTAGGAAACAGTATTATTCGTTGAATTTTCCTCTTTCACCGTCGTTCAGACAAGAATTTTATTTTGTTGAAAAATATAAAGATTGTTCTGCTTCGTTTGTCTCGCGTATAATTTAAGTCAGATATGTAATTTGAAACTATCCGAAGCACGAGGTCCTGTTGGTTTTTTAATCGAATTTTCGTAAGCATTACGTTCCATGAAAACATTTACTACTCCTGTCTCATATATCTGTAATTTTTCATTCGTAACACTGTTATTACCGCTGCACTTCATCTTCTTCTGTATCCTGAGCACCAATCAAACCAGTTGCTTTCATTATTGGTCCCGTCAATTTCTGATCGCTATCGATCCGGATAAGAATTGTATTGAAAATATTTGAAAGATTTTCATTATGGGCGACGCGTTTCGCGGCGAGATAATTTTATAGCGCGACTGAACTCGGCGCTAGTACAAATAAGCGTAACGAGAAAAGACGAAACCTCGTTATTATGCGGAATTACGTTACTCTGATTGAAGTCGGTACGATATTACGGTTGAATCGATTCCGGCGACGCGTTCCTACGTGTTCGCCAATTGTCAGCTAGGGCACAATCGTGATATCTACATATGCCAATCCGTCAAATTCTGGCTGATTTGCCCACTTGCTTTGATTACTCTGTCAATCTGCAACGCGACGATCTGTTCATTTGCCGATCGTGTCACAGGAATATCGAAGCTGCATTACGAAAATGGAGTGCACGCCCGTGGTAATAGAGACGGGCAAAATTCTCGTCGCTGTAGAAATCTCGAACAACGAATAAAAGATGAACGAGTGCTTATCCGTTACAAATTTCAATTATAAAACGCAATATTATACATCGTACGGATACAAGTTTACCCGTTCGATCGAAGCGCTGCACGTTGATTTTGTCGATCGTCTGTTATTTGAATTAAATTTTCCCATCCCTGGGTAGTAGCATGCAATAACGATTGTTTCTTATCCGCTTTATTTTCTGTTTTGAAAATTGCCACACGTGAATCCATTTACAAGAGGATAGTTTCAGGAAAATTTCTAGACGCTTACAATGTCAGATGTAATTACAGCCATTAAGGGGAGTTCCCTTTTTTGCGTAAATAACTTTTCAATACGTTCTAACTGGCAACTAAGTAATAACTAATTATTTTAAAAATATTTCGCGGGGCATATTTTACATCAGAATTTTTGCAATTAAAAGCGAATACAGAAATAACGAGAATTTATTAGCAAGAAGATTCTTGGCCTTCAAGTTAATGTTCAGTTTCGCTTCATGCGGTTTAATGGCACAAAAACTAAACAACTTCGGTTATGAAATTGCATCACATCCGCTATACTCCCCATGTATTTATCCTTCGTCAATTTTCTCCTTTTCGCCGTTTAAATAATTTTCTAGAAGGAAACGTTTCTCCCTATCGGGAAACCACAGGAATCATCTGAAAATTCGTAGAAACTATGATCACGACGACACCCAATTCCGAATTTAAAACTCTACGTTCCCCGGCTGGCAAGAATAGGATACTTCAGATCTCGCGAACCAATAATCGATAGATCGGCACAACAGAAAAACTTTCTCCGTTTATAAAGACATAAAGCAGACACACGAACAAAGATATATGATTATTATAATAACACCCGTATCAGGCAAATTAGAAGGAACCCTGTATGCCGTACGAGAGTGCGAGTAATTGCATAATTGCACCAAGTTGAGGTACATTCGAAAGGCTGCTTTTAAACCTAACCTAAAATTTATTACGTATGGATGCTGGATGCAATCACGAGGAAACGAAAATGAACTAAAAATGTACACGAGCGGCTTAGCTACAATGAATTTAGGAAAAAAAAAAGTTATTGGCATCGAGCGTACAATTTGCAAAATTCTATATTATTAAATATCATTTTAAAATGATAGACCCGGGTAGCGTAGTGACTCTAATATTGCAGTACTGTCCCTGGCCAACGGATTAGAACCACACGAGACTTTCAGGGATCGCCTCTTAGACCTTTGCTCTTTTTAATTTTTCGGAAGGAAAGACGCGTGGAAAAAAATCTTGCTCGCCGTAGGTGTTTGCGTGTCACCGTACACCGATAGTCGAACACGCCGCCGACCCTTTGTTGGCCGAACGAATCGTCGGTCGGACCGTTTTTGTCCCTTTCGCGCGGTTCAGCCGCGACGTTCGCCGTGCAAAATTATTGCCCTCCACCTACGAGTAACTGGATCTCGCTGCCTTCCGAGTGGAACAAAGCATGGCGAGCGGTCGGGAGGGTTGGCGGAGGGACCGTTGCAGAATGCGCCGCTACGCCGCGAAACACATTACACCGGGAGCCAGCACCTTTGTGACGGAGGTAACCCCGTGCACGGTGAACCGCGTTATCGGTACTCCCGGCCAAACGTGTATCTCGCTCTCCGCGAAAATGCTTGATATTTCCTGAAACGTCCCGCAGATTACGACTACTCGGCTTTTACGACTGATCCCGGCCCCGTTTACTATTTCCACGGATTCACTTTTTCGATGAGCACATGCCCACGTCCACGCGCGGCGGACCAAAGAGACCGCGGTCACGATTAAAAATCCATAATCGTTCGAAATATTTCGGTGGAACTCGGAGAAATCGAGCCACAATTTTTTGACTCGGTGAAACGACTGTAATTTTAATTTATTTGTTCGTCACTGGTTGGGTGTATTTTAAACAAAGGCATATAAGTACGTTCAATACGAGAGCAATGACAATTACGACGTTCTAAATCCGCCAGAGGACTCGTTAGTAAGGCTTTTCTAGCAGATCCTGTCGTAGACGGGTCTCCCGGTCGGAAACAAGCTCTTATAAGAGAAGCCATGTTTCAAATTCAGTTGCGAGAGGAAACGAACGTAGAATAGAACGAGACGGTATAATTGCCGGCGTTCTTACGTCCAATAAGCGCGATTATTTGCCTCGAGTTACGGGGAAATATATGAAAATTACAATTGGTAGCGCTGTATCTTCCGTTGGAGATGAATGCAGATTATTGGAAGAGTCGACGGTAATTGATTACATTGTGGTTGTTACAAACTGATAAATGAAAGTGATCGTAAGAGTCTTACTCATTAATCAATTACTCGTCGCTAAGATTAATCCGTAATCGTAAAGTTGGCGCGTAATTTGCAATCATTCCGTGAAAGATTGCTTTCGCTTTCCTATTATTAACTTATCGATTCAATCATAATCAAAACTGTAATCGTTTTGTGATTAATGATTAAAGAGTTAATAGTATTTGATGATAACGCGCGGTTTGTTTACACGAGTTATTCATGTCTTTTCTGTATAAACCAATAACATTAATCACGGCTGCTAATTACTGAATATATAATCATTAGTCATTATTGCACGGTAATCATAATCGTCGTACATTAATCAAAGTACGTTTGGTTTCGACGCCGATGGTTGGCAAAAGAGTCACCGTCCAAGTATCTCCGACCGAGTGTGGGAATTTCTAAAAATTTTATACGAAATCGTTAAAGTTCTGTTATAAAATGACGTTCGCGTCGGTCTGAGTGGGAGCCCGATCGCTGCAACAGAGGGGTGCGCGGCAACCAACCTTCGAACGAGAGCAACACGAAGAAGAGGAGAACTCGAGACACGCGTGTATGCAATAGAAAGAAAACGCGAGCCCTGGACGTTTCTCTTTTCGTACGTTTTTTCGACGGGTCGACACTCGATGGGTCGACGCGGTCGTTAATTAGACCGGCTGGCGACTTGCCCTCCGGCTGCACTTGGCAATTGCAACAGCGGCTTAAGAATTCAAGGTGGCGTAATCTCTTTCCCATGTGCGTATGGCTGGGGAAGTGCCGGGAGGGCGAGCGGGGGCTAGAATAATTCAGCATATTACACGCATAGTTTAGCACGCGAGCCAACGTCTGGCATCCTAACCGCCGACCTTCTTCGTCGGTTCTTCCTTCTGTTTCCCCTCCGTACCCTCGACATCTACCTCTTTCTCCAATTTTTGTTCGCTTTCCTCCTAATGGTCCCCTTCGAGAAGATACAAATAGATACAAAGTCGAGATAATTTATATTTTCGAAGATTTTTCGGGATTGAAATATTTCAGAATTCTTTTCCCGGGGAAACGGGAGTGGAAATCCGTTGAAAAGTCTCGAGAATGCTCAGAAGCAGAATCGCTATTCGTATCCCGTTGGCTGATGCAGGCGCACGCTCGCGATCGCCCAGAAGTTTTCGAGCCGATCGAGCATCGGATTTCGTGTTACCAGCCGATTCCGGTTCGCGAGCATCCGCGCAGCTCTCTCGCCTATTAGGTATCTGTAATGGGCGTTGCTATTCGATCGTATAAACGTTTATTGCCGTCCCGATCTTTCAATTCGAAAGAAAACACGACGCTCTTAGCCGTGTACGGCCGCGTTTACAACGTCGTTCGCTCGCGTTCCGCGAGATAGCCGCCGCGCGCTCCAATCCCCCTTGAAAAATTAACGTCCAGGAAGTAGTAAGAAATTTCAGCGGCATTAATACGGAATACCGTCGAATCGATCGATCGGGCGCATAAATTCTCCGCTCGAATTCGCGGCTGCACCGGCGACCTAGACGGTTCGTTGCGCAACGCGTTCTTTCCGGCTCTCGGGTAGCTGTTTAGATATTTTCAGACGTTGTTTAACAATTTTACGAAACATTCTTGAAAAACAGCCTCCTTCATATCACGAATTATTAAGGAGATTAATTGAATGAAACTTCGATAGTAAGAAGTTCAATTTAGTTTGGACGGAAAAATATTTTGCAAACATGACGGTCGTATCGTAAATCTGACCTATCCGATATCTTAACCCCGGCATAGACGGTTACGCGATCGCGAACAGCGGGACTGCGTGCTCGTACCGACGCTGACACGCAAGTATTTAATAATGTGCATTAAAAAATAATTGCACATTCCGCGAAATGGAGGCTTTTAAGCCGCAGCATACATTACCGCGGCGGAGGACTGCCCAGTCCGATTCACAAAGGCACAGACCGCGCGGAATTTTTCATGAAAGTTAAACCCCCTCTGAAATTACTTATTCGCTCCGGCTGTTTCGCTCGAATAAATATGCTTTGAAGTGTTACTGCGGCCGCGTCGCTCCATTGTGAACGACGCTGCCCGTCCCCGCGAAGCGCCACCCCCGCGTCACGAAACCGTCTTCCGCGAATACATTCAAAACCCATTACCGGGAAATTGTGCCCAAAATCAGCTGGAACCGCGTCGACGATCCTCGCGTTTGATATTCGAATAAGCTGGACTGGTTGATAGTTTATATTCAACGTTAAAGTTTCGGTGCAACGGTAATATGGTGTTCGAATCCTATCAGCTCTAAAATCTGTACTTCGGTTATTCCTTCCCCACCATATTTCAATTGCGATCGATCGACGCGTATGTTCTGTAAATTCGCGAGAGGCATACCAGTTTAACGGAAGACTTACTTTCATTCGCGTGGAATTCCGCTCTCTGGCGCGCGCGTGCAACAAAGCGAGACGAATATCAAAGCGCGCGGGTGAAACGATCGTCAAAGGGGCTGTTTCCGTTGTCTGTCGTTGCAATTACCGCGAAAACCATAAACGCGGCCGCCAAGTCGTAACTAAGATTTAGATTGCGGGCCAAAGGATGCGTCGAGGGCGTCGCGGGCCGGGTAATAACGCCCGGTAAAACCGTCTGACGATATCATTCTACCGAATGGTACCATTCGTGTTCTCACGGGGATCTCGTCTTGCGAAATCCTCCGGTCGTTGCATTGCGGTCGCGGGCCCAATGAATTCGATTCGAACTCTTTTTCTTTGCAAACGGAGAAACACGGACCGTATCGTGTGACCGTCCGCGTCGATGGTTTTCTTTTTAGAAACCGCGGTGTAAAAATGATATCTCGAAAAATTACCAGTGACTTTGCGGGGATGGAAAAAAGTGGACGTTTTAATTCGACGGACCCGCGAAATAAAACTTGTGAAATCTTGCCCGCTCGACCGCGGGCCCCGTAGCATTTATCGAGGCGTTTCAAAGGCGGAGGAGTCGTGGGGTGCTTTCGCGAGGCAAGGAGAAGGTTATTTAATTAACCAAATGCCCCTACTGCGCGGCTCACGATGCGTTAAATATTACCAGCGAGAGAAAGTGAGGCGATTCGAGAAACAAACGCGTCTATGGGCGTTCGTTACATAGGTTCGAAGTTACTTCGCAAACGATCGTCTCATTTGTTTCATTATCTTGCACCGGGGAACGTTTCGCGGTGCTCTTTCGGTCGCCTCGAGAAATTAATAATCCCGTCGCGCCGCGACTTTCGAGCTACGGACCACGGAACCGCTGCACGAACTCGGTATCGAGGAAGTACCGATACCGTGCTGGTTAATTCGAGTCCTCCTCGAAAAAAAGGGGGCCTCTTCAGCGCCGCTAACGATACCTCTCCCGCTTGAAAAATGGCCGCGCCGTAATGGCGACCGGCTAAGTACCTCCGGGCCGCGCTGTCGACTATTCGTCATAATCTGTTCGCGTTCCCGGATCTGTTCGCTCCGAACCAGGAACGCGAATCGTTAAGGTGGGTCGTTGTGGGTCAGTCACGAATCTGGGCCAGAGTTTTCGAACGTTTAAACGAAGCCCTTTCGGTTCTTTTTCGCTGATTAGAAACGCCAAGAAATCTCGAAATACAAACTGACGACAGATCGGCGATCAACACCGATTTATAGGTTTATTAAATCGTTGTATGGCGATTGGAGGCTTCCTCGGTTCAGCGCGTTTAGATCGTGCCGGATTCCGCGCGATGGGAGCGCACGTTCGCGGGAAACGTGTAGAAGGAGATTCCGCAAATTGTTCGCGCGACACGTTTCTTCTCGCGATCCGCGTCGACCCAATTATACGATCGCAATACCAGGACACCATCGCGATTTATTCCTGCCACGATGATCGGGCAATGTTCGTCCCCGTGCAAGAAGATTTAATTAGAGTGCTCTCTAATTTCTAACACCGGCCGCGTTTGTTGGACGTGCTGGCAATTTGCCCCAAAAATTATTACGACGATGGCGGGGTAGGTCTTCATAAAGACTGTATACGCAAACAAAACTGTGGTTCTCAATACATTTTTGAATAATTAATTCTAAATATCTGCAGTGTGTTTCAACTCCGGATGTTTGCTCTTTTAAAACCTCTTCTCGCGCATCTACTTCAACGGTTTCATGAATGCAGTCTCCGCAAATCCTGGATGAGTTTAATCTTCTCGTTTCTGTTGGCCTCTATTAATTTCTACCTGGTTTCGTATTTTCATTACATTTTTTGCGACGAACGTCGAATGAAAATTTGAGGGATAGCACCTAGGGAACCGAGACTCCGTGGATCAACGAAAGACAAAGTTAGTTCGTCGAATCTGTTCATAGTTAATTATTATGCTCTGACTTTTTCGTCATTCTTCGGTTAATAATTGAAGCTACTATAGCGCGAGTCTATGCTTTGACTTTAAGTCGACGATGCTTTTGCTCAGGAGCGTTGGAAAACCCTTTGCGAGATCGATCGTCTTCCAAGATAAAATAGAACGATCGTCGATGTTTACTCAACGGATAACGGATCTAAAAATATCAAGTTTAATAACGTGACCGGAAAAAAAACTTAGAAAATTGCACGCGAACGATCTATAATCTGCATCTGATCATGGCAGAGCGCGCAAAACGATTTCTAAGAAATTGACGTTGACCGACAAGTACACGGTGCAGTGTTTACTCTCGTTAAAAACGATTATCATTGAATCGAATGTCAGCGATCGTTTTGCATAATAAATAGTTGCCCGGGAACATGCGAAAACCGGGGGAAGCTGTGTACGCACACGCACGGGTTTCATACGTTTCTTGCGATAGAAACTTCCGCGCAAGAGCGAACATTATGGACGAGGGAAAGGTACAAAGGATCTTATTTTTCAATTTCTTCGGCTTTGAATCGACTTCGAAATTGCTTTCCTTCGGGTCTCTCTGTCTGCATCGATTCTTTATCCCCCTAGAGGAATACCAGACACGCTGTAGGGCATTCAACATTACCGAATGTTAATACAGACGATGTAACATTATATTACTAGATGAACACCATTAGACGCGCCACGATACACAACAAACATCGAACGAATGGGCATTTATTGTTAGTAAAAATGAATTCACGACAATTTTTAACGAGATATCATACGTCATATTCTGGCGTACCTTTTAAATTTACAAAAGAAAAGCATTGTACGTTTCCTACACGGAATAACTTTATTCTGCATTATTCCTGTTCCTTTTGAACGTTTTCTTAATCGATATCTCGTAACAAGAACTGCAGGACGTCGATGTTTTCGCAGTCTATGTACTATGTAGTATGTACTGAATTTAATTTTAATTCTGTGGCGCACCGAGGGTAGCATCAATTAAACATTCTTTGTCGAAATTTTGCAGACAGCTTGCAATTTCCGGGGTAACGAACCGAAAGGGAAACCGCTTGTAACGAGGAAACCGACGGCATTGCGAGCAGACTGCATGAAACTCGTAGTTGCTTTCGCGGGCGTGTACAAATTTCGAGCGACAGCGCGCGTCGCAGATTATTTCCTCGTAAATAAAAAGAAAGGGAGGAACATCGTAAAGCGTAAGACGACGGTTTGGCTCTGGAAATATCGAAAGACGCGAGTTACAAAAATTCGATACACGTTGCGACTCGTATATCAAAATTAATTCTGTCGAAGTAAAATGCACTTTTTGTTGTTGAACGCGCGTTGAAACGGTAGCGCGTACAACAGCTTCGCATAAAGCGAGAAATAAAAATTTAATTAGAAATTATCACCGGGTCTATAAAGATAACATATTTTCTACAACGCGCAACGAACGAAGGCAACTAAATCACTTTCAGTGGTACTGGAAAATGTTTATAGGATAGTCTTCGCTTATTTAAGCGAGCACGAGCACTTGTGCGCTCCTAAATTTTTCAACGTTCCTTTTTTACGAGCAGTAAAACTGTACGAACCGGCTCAGCCGATTCGTCGGACTAATGTTAATATTTTGTGAAATAATAGTACTCAACAACGTTCCCGTACAAGCCTCAAGGAATATGCATACGATTGGAAACCCAGAAAATAGCCGCCGCGTTTCTGTTTGTTCTGTCGAGTATATCGAAGAACGTTTTCGGTTCAATCGGCACGAAATCACAGTCCCGTATACAAATATACACGCGTATGTGCTTTGTGTGTTTGAAGCACGATTTTGCATCGTGAACGTAGTCGGTCCAAAAACAATTCACGTTTAGAAGGAAATATTTTCAATTTGAAGAGGGCACACGGTAGAAATAAAATCAAATCGAAGACATTTTTATACTGAAATATGAAATATTATTTCGACGAAAGGTCTCGCGGTACCGTTAAAATAACATTCGTATATTTTTATATTGTAAAGCAATTATAAATATTATTTTAATTTAATTGTCATGATAAATGTTATGCATAGAATGGGAACGAATGTAGAAATTGAACATTCATCGCACGAGTTTTTTTTTCTGAGAAAATTCAGTTTAAAGATAGACGACATTCCTGGCGCGTCTGTCTATTACTCACTGTTTCTACTTGTATCGGTCCTGGTAAACACTCACGGTATAGCATTATCTGGTTTCCATTAATTTCGACTGTCATTTAATTACTCGGAATAGATTGGAACATGCAACGTCATATAAACGTCATTATTTACAAATATCAATTTGTGTAGAAATAGAGAGTAATGAACAGACGTGTTTGCGTCATTTTAAATGGAATGAGAATTGTTTCAAAGTAGATACTATAGGATTAAAATAATTTTATCTCGCGTCTTCGATTCATTATTGCGTCTACAATAATTGTTGAACATGGTGCAATCTTCTTGATTGACTCATTGAACCACTTATCTTCAATTTCTCATTAAGTTGGATTCAGATTGAATTAACAACAGCACATACTTATGTCGTATCTTATCTCGATCTCTACACATTGTTTATTAAATCGTTGGTTATTGTTATTATCAACTTCTTTGTCCGACCTACATTCACAAGCGTATACCTAATTTAGAACATTTCTAATATTCTACCTTGAGAAGCTTAAATAATTATTATGGAAATTATAGTAGAATATAAATGTACGCGATCGCGTGATCGTCTCGATTAATTTGTGCGGTTATTGTTTTAAGAAATGAACCGATACTAATATCCTTCAGCCCTCTATCGTCCACCGTTCCTCTTATCTATTAGCAAAGCAACAGTTCACCGACATAAAACAAAGATTTAATTATTTCATCATCACGGAGAACTCAGCTGTTACTCGAGAATCAAGTTCGATGAGAAAAAAAAGGCGGATACAATTAGACGAGACGTTTGTTGAACCGCGCAGCTCGTCTATCCAAGACTATGTCGGACAGTTATTCCTCCACAGACGTATCCATCAATCACGGTTGCTGCAGAGTCTGCCAGTTCTTCTTCCCGTAACGTAAGAACTTTATTGTTTTAATTAACCTGCCTTTCTTTGTACTACCGGTGCGCGTTTCTTCGCTGGAACAGCGAACAGTTGCGCACGACTGGCTCCCTTATTATCGCGAACCTCTGATCGTTTCGACGAAGATTACCACGATCTGAAAATACACGGCATACCTCGGACGAAGATTGAGCAAATAATCGCTGTCCTCGATTGGAGGTTTAAGGGCAGAGTCGTTTTTCAAGTCGATTCGCGGTAAATCGTGTCGGATGTAAGAAATCTACAAAAAAGCCGTGCCATTTTGACAAATACAATGGATTCCGTTCCTCCATTCTTTCGATCCTGATTTGAAATTATTTTAAATAAGCTTTTACTACTAGTTAATAATGTTTCGTATTCGTGTTTCGAGGTTCCGCGTATTTCTCCAGCGACACTAGAAGTTATTAGAGAATTTATTTCGAAAATGTTTTTCCCAGTAACTGCAGAGTACTCTGTTTCTGTCCCGACGGATGCGCAAATATTGACGTTTCGAAACATGGAAAAAAAAGTTGTGAAATATTTTTCGAAATGGCTGATACAACAACCCCGTGCCGCGGGATATTGCAGGAATAGTTCTGTGCAAGGTCTGAAATATTTGATCGAACTTTTCTGAGACGTCTGTGCCCACCAATTCACAAATTGCAGCGAAGTAATTGTAATTGGAAGATTGTTACAATATTTGCGCAATTTTCTGCGTTAGAATGAAGCAGAGATCGGAGCGCGAATGTAATAGCAGTCGTAAAACCGCGATTGATGCGATCCGTTCGTAAAAATGATGAAATTTCACGGTTAATTAATTCACTCCGCAGTTTATCCGCGTCAAATACATTAATTTAATTCGTGGACGCGATAGCATGGCATCAGAACACGTATTCTATAATGTATATCTGTTTATGGCAATAATCACGAAACGTTTTCCCACGGCTAATAAACTGATTTCGATTGTTTACCGTCTGCGAAACGTCATTAAGAATATTATCCACGAACTGTACACGGTTTTCGTTGTTACGACGGTAAACATTTAACAAGCAAATTCTGCACGTTGGGAAACAATGAAGGCGAAAATAAACAACACGACCGCGTTACCAATTTGATTCTTTGTTATGCGCGCGACCGACCGACGCAAAAGCGCGCGTGCTCGCTGAATTGTAGAACACCGCTAACGATCAGAGTAACAATAAGCATTTTCGGATATGCTAACGAAGAGAACCCGATGTTTTTTCTTTGTTCATATTTTTTTTTTGTATCATTTGAATAAGATAAAGTTACCACCGATTGATCATTCAAGAACGCAACATGTGAATTTGATAATTGTACAAACACCCTTTAGTGCCCTTGTTTTCTTCGTTCCTTCTTCCGGAAGCGTCAACTATTGGTTCTATTTGCACTTTTATCTCGAGACGTCTCGCGATTTTATTCGTGTCAACGAACAGGGAGAAAGTGACGTTTTGCTGAAATTTAACGACCGTTAACTGTGTATACTGCGAGACCCGTGAAGATACCAGTTACAGATGGATGTAGAGTCGAAAGCGTGAAATAATGCTACAAAGGGAAGTTAACGGGCGACATTTACGGTACGCTAAACTTTCGTGACGATCGGCCAGTAGATAGAAGCGTAATGGCGGAATCGTTTTCGCTACTTAGCCTCGTAACTATTCCCGAGAACCGTCGTACCTCGGAAAATGTCACCCGTTGCTCGCGATTTGTCACGTACTAGACGAACCGGCTTTCAGAGCCAATTCCTTGGGAACAATGCGAATGTTTCTCGATATTTATTGACTTCTCTACGGAACGCCTCGCTTTGCACCCCGAGAAAATTGATTTTCTCGGAAACTTTTAGAATCACGCCAGGTCGCATCGTTTAATACCAGTTAGCGCTTCGAAGTTGCGACGGTTTTTTAAATATTTAGAAACGAGTGTAACTTTCGTAATAAATCCGTAATGAGCAGTCTGAAATTCTTCAGGAAATATCGTTCGCATTTAAGAGGAAATCCCTGCGATGAGGGATTAATACCCACACGCTGGTGTTCGTAAATTAACACCTGGTAAGGCGATTGTAGTAAATGAACCGTATCAAAGCTTTGGTCGCTGATCACTGGCACAGGGAAATTTACTTTCACGGAACGACGATCGCGAGGAATTTAAAATATCAGAAAATTATTTCTCGCATTACGCGATCCCTCGAGCGCGAGCTAATCGTGTCTCCTTTAAGCAGCGAGCGTCGTTCGACCAATGAACAGTATACACTTCTCGCAATTCCTTTTAACGGATAGCAAATGTAACGGGCGGACCTGTATTTCCTTAAGTAGACTCGCTTTACCAGAGACGGGCTATGAAATAAAATTACCATTCCCACCGTCTATATTTTTCATAATCTTGTTAGCGACTAGAGCTAATTAAAATTCTTTCTGTCTGTCGGCCAGCGATCCTCGAACAGATATATTTCGTACCGAAGCGATTTTCGCATCGATCGTGGATAGCCACTTCCTCGCTGATTATGGGAATTGAGAAATACGCGAGTTCCTCGCCGGAAACGTTTACGAAGCAGTAATTGATTTTACGCGGCGGCGACGCGAGATTTTATTAACGGAATAACGCCTTTTGCTTGTAAAAGAGACGTGGGAAAGGGAAGCACGGATGACCGATCGTTAACTCTGGAAACACCAAGCTTGTAAATGGTAGTTTCCTACGCTAGGAAACATACAGTACGATCTTGTAATCTTTTAAAGGAACCCTTTATCAAAGTTCTTTGAGCTTTAATCTTGATGTTCTAAAATCGGAACTCTCTATATCTCTGACCTCTCGAGCCTCAAAGTTTCAGTCTTCGACTTCCGAGATCGAACTTTCTTTTATCCGAAACTTCCAAGTTCCGAACTTCGAATGAAATTCTTAGAACAAGAACGTCGTTGTCTTAGAGCTTCCAAGATCGAAAGTTGGTTTTAAGTCTCAACTCCTAAGACGAGTGCTTACGGGTAAAATAAATTTCGCGATCCGTTCGCGATACAAGGCTTGCAGCGTCGCGGCGAATTAGTTTCGGAAAGAATAAACCGTCGACCGCGGGTGTCGAATCTCCGGAAGTGTCCCGCGTTCACCGAAATTCCTCTAACTGTTTCCAATCGTGACAAGCGTGGAAATAAGGAGATCCGCCGCCGCGGCGGCGGCGCAGGGTAATTTATCGCAACCGAGCGTACGTGTAGCCGATGTTTCGAGTTTTCGAACGTGTCCGATGCCAACTATTACCTCCGACGGGCGCAAAGAATGCGAGAAGTGGTACACACCGTTTGCCTGCCGCTTGCATTCGCCAGTCGCTTGGTACTCGTCGTCGTCCTCTGTTCCCCCACCTCTCCCAACCCCACCCCCCCCCCTCGGTTGTACACACGCGCGTCATCGTAAATCTCGTTACGGGCTTATAATTTCGTTTCGAGAGAAATTAGGCGCAACGCTTAGGAGCGCGTCGAGCGCAAATTGAATTTGCATAACATATCCACCGATCAACGGCCCCGGGACTGGCGGCTACGTTCGACGCCGTCTGCGCATCCCGTTCAACCGCAGCGCAAAATAGGTCGTCAGACGGATCCTGGTGCATCGGCGTCTCTATGCACCGATGCCTTTGCTGCAATCAACCGATACTGCGCGCGTTGCTCTACGTGTTGGTGTTCCGTTACGCGGCGAAACGTTACGATAAAAAATTTCGCGAGCCATGCAATAGGGCTCCGAGAGCTTTATTTGCATCCGCGACAGGGAATCCGGTTCTTGTGGCGTGCACAAGGAAGCAACGGAGTCCGTAGTAACCATTTTGGACGTAGGTGCTCCGAATGAAACCATTTTGTCCGGGGAGTATGGCGCATTACCGAAACGTCGACGCACGAACGCAAGTAGAAGCAGACTATAATGGACGGACACGCTGTTCGAGCAATGATTCTTCTCGGTCAGAGGAATATTTTGTTGCACGCGACAATCGATAAGTAAACTCGAAGCGATAGCGGTTGCAGCGACCGCAGAGTATTTGTAGCTTGCAGCGCGAGTAAACATTTACACGGTTTGCGAGCACAGAGTCGCTGGTTTTTAACCGCTTTACGGTAAATATGCATGCAGTTTCGATAGGATCGGAGGAGGCTGCTCCTCGAAAGAGTAATCGTCGGAGCATTTTACGCAATCCTGGCCGCAAACGAACATCGATGCATTAAAAGCACACTCGACGTCTATTTCTAAACGATGGGAACGTTCCACGGAACCTCTTGCAAAAGAGGACACGAGTATTAGGTTGAGTCTTAGAGAATCGTATTCTTCTCTTGGTCGTCGGGAATCAAAGAGTCGCGACGCGTATCGAAACTATGTGAAAACGAGAAAATAGAGTGCATTCACCGGCGAAGGACCGCTGGTTTAATTGCTGTTGCTATTGTCGCCCACTTGTTTGGAGCTTCGTCTACGTTTCGCAATACGATAAGGCGAGACGGCGCCTGGAAATCAAATTGCCGCGAAGGAGAAGCAAAAGAACAATGAGCGTTGGCAAGCGAGCGAGTGAAAGGCGGAGAAAAGTAATTCGAGAAATGCTGAACGGGCTGGGTCGTAAAAAGCGAACGCGGAGCACCGATTATTCACCGCGATAAGATTATAATTTTCGCTTTCTTCAAAAATGAAAATACGCTCGCGTCTCTGATTTACCGTTACGACGGGGTTCCGATTTCTCGGCCGATCCGGTCGTTTTCAGGAACAGTGACTAATTACGAGCCGTATTTCTGCGTTATTCGTAACAACGAAAACAAGAGAAACGATTTTCCGATCGGAACGAACCGGTTATTTGTTTCGTTCGCGCAAGATCCTCGAAAGAGAGAACAACAACGATCGTAAAACGTTGTCTTGTACACGCGAAGAACGTTTTCTTTATTTCGACTTGCCGTGTTACCGGTGGGGCGCTACGCGTGTCGCTGAAGTTTCGCAAAGTATCGATTGAGGACTCGCCTTATCAAGTGGAAGGCTCCGTCGCTCGTAAAAGGATACGAGGCAGCCTGTACGGAATGTCAAGTACCTATACCTCTCCCCCAAGAAAGTTTTAAGACTTTCGTTCGTCGCCCTTCGGAAAATGCAGTTGCAGGTGCACGGTTATGTGGAACAGAAGTTCATAGAGTAGACGGCAAGATTTAGTATCCGTCCCGTCAGCGTTTCGTACCGAACGCGCGGATGGAGATTATGGGAACGTCATCCGCAACGGCGCGCGGCGTCCCCCTGGCGCGCTGATTAATTATTCAATTAATGCGCCGGTATTTTGTTCCGACATTGTCTCGAAGAATCGCTTAACCCCTCGGGGGGCCGAGGAATCAGGAAAGAGAAGGGTTGGCTCCCCAATTAAAAACCCTTAAATATATTTATTAGCCTTTCCTCCAAACAGAGTTCTTTGCTTCGATCGGTAGTTTAGTTCCCTGTTACATTTTCTTTTGGAATTTCCGTTATTAAAATAGCATTAATAATTCCAACATTTCTCCACTCTTCCATTTCTTCCGAGAGCTCACGGACTTCTCGTTCTTAAAGTCTTTGCAACTGTTGAGTATACTCCGTTAATTATTCAACCGTGTTTTAATAACTCAGGATAGACCGATGCGCTCGCAGTTTCGTCACACAGAGCATAATCTCGATGATGAATATAATATAACACAAAGCTTTTTCGCGTAATCTTCTTCGGGAGCAAATCTGGGCATTTATATTGATATTAAAATCCTCCACCTCGTACAAAATTATATGTTACGTATTATAGTTTAATAGGAGATTTACTTTTGAGACCCTCGTACTTTCGACCCGTATCAGAATTTTATTCTGTAAATAATTTCGGCCGCTACCGGACGTTCGAAGCAACTTGTCGCTCCGCCTTGGGCGAGCGACACGAACACAGGGACAAACGTACGAGGCAAACACGCCGGCTCAAAATTTGTTCTTTTACAAATAAGGGTATTAGTCGGACACGACTACGACTTATTACGACCGTAACGTGGTTATCTCCTTTTAATGCATCTTTGCCGTGGACGACGACGTTAGAGACGATTAAGAATCGCGGTTCTGCGACGGGAATGGATGAAACTGGTAACGGCTAATGCGAACATAACGTAATGTGACACTACAGATATACGTCGGAGACCTGTTCGAACACGATGGCCGTATGCCGTTGGAAACTCTCAGGCCCCTGGGACACGAGGAAGAAGGAGGGAAAGAAAGGACGAACCTCTGGTCTGGTAACGGCAGTCAGCCTCCAGACGCCTATTAGAACCAATTATCCATTGCCCCGCAACACTGAGAAAATACGTACGTGCGTCCCACCTCTCGTCAGACTTGTCTTCGTTAATGTCTGTCATATAGGTCAACGCCGGCAGAAACTAGTTCTTAGCGTCTCCGCGCATATACGGAAGCAAATGCTCCCCTTCGTATCTTCGAGAATCAATTTTTTCACGTAGCATTTCTAATTCGCGAACCGGCAACGATTAATAGAATCGTGTCGCGTCACATTGACCGAGTTGTCCCGAACAATATGAAAATATGGCTGTCGCGAAAGTTTCGCGGGTACCAAGGGAGACGTTACACGGTGGGAATGGCTGTTCCGCGAGCAAGGACGCGAAGAACAAGAACATTTTAAGACGAACTGAATTTTTTAGAAGCTATTCCTCGCGTTGTGCCAAACTAAGCGAAATATTTCAAACGGACAGAGTTATTACCCCACTTTCCGCCGTTGAAACTTCGCTCGAAACGAACCCGATAGTCGTCGGTTCTCCAAACGGCCGAGTCGTTCGTTTATCGGCAACGCGAACGTTCCCGCGAATAACGATCACGGCAAAGCGTAACAATTTCTTCGTCCAAGTTGCCGCGGCGCGCGCACTTTGTTGCAAACGTACACGCGCGTAACACGTAACACGGTTTGCTTTCCCCTTTGCTTATGCATAGCCGCTGCTTTCGTATGTATTCATTCGCAAACAACGCGCAGTCTTACTTTTAGCGGGGTAAACAAGTTTATCCAGTCGGCGGAGGCGAGTTCACTGCGAACTTCGCCCCTACTTTTACATTATAACTTCCACGAACTCGTGTTCGTATTAAAATGCGAGAAGCACAGAGATCGAAACAAGCTGCTAGCGAATCCTCGAGCCTGTTTCGGCATCGACGAGGTGGATCGACGAGAAGAGATCTGTTCGTACAGTTCGTATCGGAGAAAAAAGGTCTCGAGGGTCACCGTAGGTGAGAGAATCTGGTTCTACAAGTGTAATGGGTGGTTTAATGAAAATGTACCAAGCTAAAAATATACGTTGCGAAAAGTATCGCGAGTGGACAAATGAGTAATAATTTTCAAGCGATAAAGTTTAGTTGCTTTTGCATACGGTACTGAAATCGTTCAAGAGAATCTTTCGAACGAAAACGCAAGAAAATCAATTTTTCAAAAGTGTTCGGGCCAGAATAACCCCTTAATTAATATTGCAGTCGCGCTCGTACGTCTCGGGTCCGGCAATCCGATAGGCAGGCTCTTTTTCTCTCTGCCGGGGGACGAAACTAATCTCGAAGAAAGCCCGGGTTTTCTATCGTTTCCGTTTTCAGGAACGAGACTCGCGTCTTAATAATATGGATAAATGCTCCCGTGGCCGAGCGCCGCTCTCTTTGTAAATCCCGTTAATCAATCTCGTTCGCCACTGGTTCCACTGCGTGCGGCACATGGAAGCCGATGAGAGGCATTTCTAATTGGAAGTCCCTGATCGTTGATTACTTTCACGACCTCGTGTACACGGAGCGTGGATACAATATTGCCAGTCTTAATGAAGTTTACGAGACCGATGTCGTTAAGAGAGACGGCGTTATGTCCCCTTCGAGTCTTTCTTTGCATTCTTCGGGCACTCGGCTACCGTCGATGAAATCTTCGCAGACTACGCGTCCCGTTTCCCTCGAGAACTTATCTACGACCGTTGGAAAAAGTTCGCGGGATTGAATTAGTCAACGGACAAACTTGTAATTTGCAGGGAAGTGATTGAGTATGTGCCGTCGCGAGAAACGCCGGGTAATTTTATGCTGTTCGCAAATCGAACCAGCTTCGGAAACGTTCATACGCCGTAATGCGGCGAACTCGATTTTCCCGCTTAGCAACAACGTAATGACTTTTGAGTGTGACCGTAGTTGCGTACACGCTCGATTAAAACCTCGTTTAATAATTCTATCTAGGGATTTTTTTCGCGTTTACGTAAAGTAAACACTTTATCCCGCCTCATACGCGTACGTTCGTTATGTCACGTCGATGGAATTACGATTTTTCTGTCGCTACGATCACACTGTTTAAACGAAAGTTTCAGTGATAACCAATACACGTTTCAACGAGCCGCTTTGCGTTATATTTTTCCACAATTCCCAATTTATAGTATACAAAGAATACCTTTTGTGTATTCAAATTAAAAGCCCGATCTCTTCGACCCTCGTAACACGCTGCGCCAGTATTTTACGAGCGTTCATCGTATGTATATCGACGCTTCTTTTACGATCGATAGATTCTTCGTTTTCATGATTTCATAAAAAAAGAGGATGGAAGATTCCCTTAAAATAGGAAAATTTGCAAGTCCATCGTGGCAAAGTTACGCCGTTCGGAGTTACCCGGGAATAAGTTTTGAAAAATTCGTACCACCGAAATGAATTTGGATAAAAATCTAAAAATAATGTACGCGTTTACGTTTTATCGCGCGGGTTTCATTATCGGGAGTGAACGTCGATTAGAGTGGGTCGCGACGCGTTCACAGACCGGTGCCACGAAATTAGTTTCGGCTAGAGACGACGGGATACACCGTCCTGGAACCGTAATTCGCGATACTGCTAATTAATTCGAGTCGTACTCGGCCGGACTCGACGACCTTACCGGGCACGACCAATAAATCGAATTCGTCGATCGAATCCACGGACGCTCGCAGTTTCACTTAGCTCGACGAGGACGTTTCCAGTTTGGGCTGCCAGCAGGAGAACGTTCTACACGGGAGGCAATCACCGAATTGAAAATTTATCGAAGCCCCGAGATAAACCGCTCTCCCAAGTGCCATACTCGTGCGGTTCGTCAGCCATCGAATACGTTGTTACGCGGAGAAACGGGAACACATCTTCCAGTTATTACTTTTCATTTATCTTTCAACGTGTTTACAACGCGGGAGTAATAAGCTTCGAGGTTGTCTCGATTATTAAAAACGAGGATAATTCCGTAGACTCGATTTTTGGGAGCAAGTAGAAGAGGTGGGGCAATGGTCAGACATGTGTAAGGTTCGCCGAATAATTTAGATGATTTAACATTTAGGTCACGGCATTCTCGATGCCGAAGTAACTTTAATTAATTATATCATTCAAATTATTCAGTACCTACATCCTGCAAAGGTACTTTAAAATTGGAAGGATACAGGTTGGGCACTTCCTTTGTAAGTACTTCCGTTGCTCTATACAGGTACCCTCATAGAATACGTGCACGTCCATGTATTGTTGAAAAGAATCATATTTAATCGAGGCAGACTTAGAAGCAGCGGGATCTGTACGCTATCGGTCTATATGTTTTATATTTCGTGATATAATAATAAATTTATAATTAATGTTTCATTTGCTCGCGATTCTCATTCGTGTGACCTAATATTATATTCCAAACCCTAACTAAATTAAAGTGGTGACTGCTTTATCAATGGGAAATATGTTCATTAATTTTACGGCTTCGTGAGATATCTCATTTGAATGGCTGCTCCGTAAATTACTGTTAGCCCCGTTCGTAGGAAATTAAAGTCGATGAATTAATTTAATAAACGGCGTCGGTCTATAGACGCGGCATCATTCTACTCCACGACAAGGGCAGACCTCGCATTGTAAAGGAAATTCCGCAAAACCCGGGAATAATTTTACATTATGTGATTACTTTCCTAAACACATAGGTATTATTATTCACGTATTACCATTCAGATAATTAATTTTATTTCTTGGTCGTGTAACCTCATTTTTTAATTTACAGTTTCTAGAATTATTCCAATCTTTCTTTGACAGAAATAATTTTCGACCTCGCTGCTAACGCAGCGCTCAAATGCCATTTTTATTAAGTCCTATGCAACGTTAATGAACTAGCATTGTAGCGGCAAAAATATATTATAGAAAATGCCACTTTCGTTGCACGATAAAATAAGTACCTCATTATGATTAAAATTACTTGTATTTTTTATAAATAAAAATCGAGGTTTATATTTGCTTGATTATTCTTAGCAATTACATTCGGAGACGAACGTTAGAATATACTGTTTCAGACAGTCTCTCTTTTTTATTCGTGCCTGGTGAATCAGTATTTCGATATTTTGATATTAGCATATGCATGAATTGCAATCGATATTATACATGAGGTTCTGATTCTCCGTTTGTTTTTATATTGGACAAATAAATTCCAAAGTTTGAAGCGGTTTCATCTGCGAGGCGAATACTTTTTTCATACCATTCTGTATATACAAATTTTACTTATCTATTAAGCAAACCAGCTACGAAATAGTTCTAATCGGTTACAAAAATATAATCCTATGATTGCTAATTTCCGTCAATTAATGGATGTTCAATTGCATGAAAAATGATCGATCAACAAGAAACCGGGGAATCTTGGAGCGACAACATGACGCGTCTGTAGAATTCTCGTTCCCTTTTACCATGCTAATTATGAATGGTCGCTGCGGAAGAATAAAACTAAGGCATCGGGCGCGCAAACGGGCTGGGGAAATAATTTATTCTTTCATTTCATTTCTTTACCTCGGTCGCGTAACGCGAGTTCGCCGGTTCTGTTTATAACTCTCGTCGCCACCGGCGAAGATTAAAACGGTCCTGGATAATGAGAACTGTGCGCGGTTCCTCTTGGTATTCCACCTTCCATTTACGCTCTTCTTTCTTCCGTGTACGCGTCGCGATTCCCGCAAATATTCTCTCTGTCTCATCGGTATTACTTTCCCTTCGCGAGACGCTCTTCGCACGATTTCGTATCGACCAACGCCGCGTCGTGCTATGTATAGCAAGGTTCACGGAAGAAAAGCCCTGGAAGGAACGCGACATTTCGAACACCTCGAGTACCACAAAAAAATAGAACTATCGCTTTCTAACAATATTTCTATCGAATATTCAACGTCGATGACTCGAAAAATATTAAATTTCCGGTTATGTAGTGGCGCATTATCGTCAAAGTTTCGTTCGAATCGGTGACCAGAGGGTCTCGTACTCTCCTCGTTAGTCGCAAACAGTCTCGAACCAACCACGTAGTCTCGACTGGTTTGAAAACTTGCAAACAAGATCCTCGAAGGCCCATCACTGTGAATGTCCTGCTGGTTTTAATCGCTCTTCGTCGCGTCACGACGCGTTCGTATCGCGATCCTTCTGCCTCGAATCTGCACGCGACTCCGGGATACCCGCGGATCGTTACGAAACGCTGTCGGAGAGCACGTCTGGAACCAACGAACGTATAAAGTTGTTCGCCCGAGCGACAAGGGGATCGCGATGCTCCCTGCGACCGTTGTTTCCACGAGTCGTACGCCTGTTGAGATATTAATTGAGGGTCGGTATCCGAAGGTTGATAGCGCCCCGACCGGATTGAGACGTTCCGTTTTGCGTTCGTTTCAACGGCGTCTGGTCGCCCGGCAGGTTGGAAAACGGCACCGCGACGACGGTAAAATTTATCGAGGTTGAACTCCACGCGCGGGGATCATGCACCGAGGCGAGCTAGGAAGATCGATAGCTACCGCGATTACGCGATGCTACTTAAGATAGGAACGAAGGTTTCACCGCAATTATGATGCAACAAGGCTAGGCGCGCGTCGAGCGCACCGTGGTTCTTTTCGATTTTATTTATTTCTTGGAAAAAATACGCGCTCGAAACGACTACGAAAACGTTCCGTTGATTGTTTTTTATTTCGCTCAACGTTTCCATCGCACGACAACGAAACGGGGTATAAAAAAGAAGATGCAAAATGAAATAGTAATTTTTACGTTTTGCCTTTCTGGCTCCCGAATGTACGAAATTTTGCCGCGCGTTACGAATTTTGCTGGTTTCTTTGCGGCGCTCGTTTGCAAGCAGATGTTCATTAATTAAATTTCTCTTTGCGTTTTGACCACGTGCTGGCCCCTTTTGGAGCAGATTCGGAAATAATGTGTCTGCTCCAAAATTCGGTTCACGACAAGGATTAATGACACTGTGGTGTTCAAAATATAGAAACGTTAATCTGTCAATATAATCGGTCAATTTGTCGTTTACCTATGGACACTGAAAAGCAAACAAAGTAGCTCCACGACAACAGCTCAAAAAAGATTCCATTTAAATCTCCAAGCTGGATAGGATCTTCGCTGCTCGCCGCGTTCCGTGCTCCAGTAATTACAATAAACCGATTAATGGACCGATAGCGAGCGAAACGTATGATTATGTATGTCTATCAAACGTTTACCTTCTATTCTCGACCCGGCGCGTGATGTTTCATTATTCGAGCGATTCACGGACGTCGCCAAGGTCTCTGGACCCAACGTCCGTCGTCGTTTTTCGATTTACGTATTTTTGCTGGCGGTAGTAATTTAACGATCGCCCGTAAAAGGTAACAAGAAATCCGAGCACTCGATCGTAATCGACAGCCGACGATCGGAAAAATCTTCTCGCGGGTAGAAAAATGGGAGGAAATATGGAGTGGTCTCGAGGTGGACGTGGCGATAGCTGGGATCCAGCTACTATGCGCTGTCAAAGTACTTTCTGGCTTATCGTTTCGGTTTTTGGCGAAAGAAGTCGTCGGTAGACTTTCGAAGCATCGACGGACGCGTCAATCTCTATCAGATTGTACCGAGTGCACGAGGAAAATGGTCGCGATTACTGTTAACTCGACAATTTATATCCTCGATCCTCGCGCATCAAAGAGATTGGGTTTTGCGATGGAATTTTTGCCTCTTTTCTTACGCGCGCGCAGTAACGAATGCATTCGATCGCCGTGCAAAAATTGTACAGTAGATTCGACCAAAACAAATCTTTAAACTGAAAGTTTTAATTGCTTTAACGGAGAGAATTGTAACTCGTTGGATAATTTATAACGTTTCAATCTCTACTCGCTATAGCGGGGTGACATTCAAACTACTTTATTACCCATACTCGATCATTATCGCGAGTTCCTTAAGACTCTGGCTTTCATGTTTGCCGCCTATCGCGCCCATTATCGGCAAACTGGAGCAAAAAGGAAAATTGATACTCGAGTGACCACCTTCGATCGACGACGGTCGTTGCTGACACACGCGATATTGACAAACGTCGAAACGTTGCCACGCCAATTTAATATTTCGCCTGGAAGTTTTTGGTTTGTCGAGGCGGAAATAATGGCGCATTATCGATAACCCGCAGAGAACTGTCGTCGTAGCGAGTTTCGATTCGGCGTTCCGCAGGATTTCGACGCTTTGATGTATTCCGCCTCTCTTGTTAGCGCGAGCGACAGCTCGAAATAGTTGGCCACCAGAACGAAAGGCGAGTGTGGGTGGGGATCGCATTATTTCCACTTACAGAACATTCTCCCTTCCCGTGGTCCGAGGGATTCCCAAAGTTCACGCCACAACGACGAAAATCTGTGCCGAGTCACAGCGTATAATGAGCTATAATTTTCTCCTTCGCAATCCTTGTCGTCGCGCGATTACGGATTTCTTTTTCTCGCGATCGCGAACGAGAGCTTTCGAACGCTTGCATTTGCAACATTCAACCCTTAAACCCGAATACGCTTGGCATATTCTTTCCATACATCAAACATAGAATGACATTTTTTCTTTTAACATCAGAGCCCGTTTGGAAACGTCTGTTTGTAAGAGACAGATATTTCTCCGAGGGTTGTTCCGTATGTTGATACCATCAACACCTAAGGGACACGAAACAATAGGGGATGGGGGAACAGCCCCTAAACAAATAACGACGTTCTTGATATGCGAAAACCGAGTTCTCGAAAACGTAACATTAATTTTCGTCTTATTTCGATACGTGGAATCACCCCTTAAAGTTTTCAGCACCTGTTGCCGAACACCCTGCACAATTACACTACGTACCTGAAATTTATGGACGCGAGGAAATAATAAATCGTATGCACGAGCACATGAGAATAAATCGTACTAGAAGAGATCGATGCTTGGATCTATTTGTTAAATGCCAACGTTAAATCATAGCAACAAGGCTGAAAGCATAAAGCTCGTGTAAAAACAAAATATCGCAGAGTCTTGGATGAGATATTGCCCGATTCGTACATAACCGCCACTGTTCACGGTTAAACAGCAATGCTCGTAAATACATCGTTCCGTGGAATGCACGTGTCCTTAAATAATATATAAATATCTGTTACAACGAAGAGTTCCGCGAATATTATTTATCCTCGTCTAAAAATATTTAAGATAACACGACGAGATTTTAGAGATACAAGTCTATAAAAATGGCGTTCGAGGCTTGTATCCTAGCCAAAGGTTCGAGACAAGTTCATTTTCAGTGAAAATTAGTGCGTGCTTATTTCGAAATGGCTATAAAGAAGACGGTACCGCTTCGATAGGAATCCTCCAAGTATAATAAAAATTTATGCCCCCGCTGTAACTGTATTTCATCTTAGGAAGATTTCGTATTCTCCCGCTGTGCCGGGAGGAAAACAATTTGTCCGTGGAACGAGGAACTCGGAGGCAAAGTTGCTTGCGGTCCGTAGTAAAAAAAAAAAAGAGTAAGGAGGAAAGAACGGGAACAGGATAGACAGGACGAGGACATTTGTATTTTTTCATGCTCCGAATTGATAGTCCAGGCACACCGCGTATACTTACTTTTTATAGAAAGACGATGCTGTAAAAGCGTAACCTTCTGGCGCGTTACGGCTCGCGGTTAGGGCGATTTTTATAACGGAACGTTCGATAACGCAAAGTACAAATTTTGCTAATAACAATACATTTAAAATTAAATACACGATTTTTTATATCGACGCTGAATGACGTCGAGAAAAGATGTCGCTCTATCGACGCGCGTATGTATCACTCGCCTCGTTTTGTGGACCAAGGACGAGAAAAGGTTCACACCCGTTCCAGGAAACACAGACAGCGTGAAACGATCCTTGGCGAAACGAGCGTATCAGAATGCACAAGCACAACGCTGTTAATTACTTGGTAAATATAGAAAACGTGAGTGCAAAGTTTCACGGTAGTCGCGCACGGTGAGAAAGCAGTCCACGAGCAAGGTGAAACGAGTGATTGTTACTCCGATTGACAAGGGTATCAAATGATACGTATGAACAACCACTACTGGAATAATTACACGTATTCCGCGGACACGATTAAAAATGTCTGTACAGCGTGGTTGTCACGGGCGGTTATTAAGTCGACGCAGAAAATTGTCGTTCGTTATAAATCGAAGCGTATCGAGCCATGGAAACAAATCTCGTAGACTATTGTTGCTTCAAGCCACTATCGTGTCGATCTCGCGATGTTATAAATTATTTACCAAACCGTATATTAAACAAATATATTACGCGCAATAGTCGAAGGATCTATCGAAACGATTTTATCGCGGTTTAAATTATTTATAGCAGGAACGTAAAATATGTCGGTTGACTATTGTCGGTCCTGTGTACCATATAATTTATAATTTAACTAGGACACGTAATTTATGTACTAGAATTATTCCATGCGCCGAGTCCTCCAATTACGAAACCTTCTGTAAAAATATTATTGCTCGATTTACATTGTATCATATTTCGTGTGTATTGTAAAGAGTAATAATTAATACGTTTAATCAAACGATTATATTGCCGGCGTTTAATCGTTAATTCGATTGTTCGTTCTCTTTTCCCCTTTAACTCGCGTTAATTACATATTACGCGGAGAAGGTGTATATTACAGCTAAACGGCGGTGCAAGCGTTAATTAAAAGCAGACGTCTCGGAATTTTGAACGCGTCCCAGATGTTGAGCATCGATAGGCAGAAAATTAATAATAACTTCGTCGAAGTCTCGGAATTCTTCGCGAGCGGAACACGATATCGTAGAGCGTAGAATGTGGCTCGTAACGAGTTGGACCGATAATTATTGGATTGGACATAACTTTTTTTATCGTGCTCTCGAGCAAATATGACTCGGAAAATAGAAAAACCCAATTCACGTTCGCGATGCGATAAACAATTAATAAATTATAAATTTCCGATGTTTAAACAACGAACGCGGGGACAATGATTAACGGCTATCGATGCCCGTGCACTTTTGCTCGTCGCAGTAACGCGTACACGGGTTGTCTTCGAGAACGATAAATATGGCCGACTTTTACGGCCCCCGCGGGATTCATTTGTTAATTTACCTCTAATGCGTTGCGGCACGCCGAGCTGCGCGGGTACCTATTATTAATTAAATTATTGAACGCACCGCGATTCAATACACGGCTGTCGCATGCTCCGCTGATTTCTTAATGACAACCTTACACATTATGCCTCTCGTTATTTATTGCTGATAATTATTATCCGCAACGTAGGCATTCTCCTTTCGTCGCGACGATTAATATTACGCTCAAGCGCGAACGACGGACTTGTCGCCTTACCAGAAGTCGTTGGATCGAGAATTTACATTATTGGAACGCGTTTGTAAACCTTTCGTTTTTGTCGAGACAGCGATTCTTCCGAAAATGGTGTATCCGCGAGAAGGTATGTATTTCTGACGGTATGCATTGTTGGCGAAACTTTTCTGCGGCAACGAACACCGTTCGAGCGTTAATCTTCATCTCTGGCCGCGCGGAGAACTCGGTTAACTAATTTTCCTTGATACAACTCGGCTAACAGAGAAAGACGTTTCGGCTGAATCATTCAGGAACGTTAAAACAATGGAAGAGAAACGCGTCGCGATATCCCGCGAAGTTAATTAAACGGGGGAGATGCTCGTGAAATATGGAACGCTGGCAGGAAGCTTGCAGAGAAGAACGGTGTTGCTCTTTCGACTGCTTGGATTTCACTTCGACCAGAGTCAGGGGAGAGACGTTTAGGATAACTGTTGTTTCTGGCGTCTAATAATTTGAAATATTCTCCTCTCGAACGGTACGTCTCTGATATTATCTAACCCCCCCAAGCAGATGATCCATCGACCGACTAATGTAATAATAAAATCTCTCTGCTGTTCTAATGGGCCCGTCTCGGGGCTCGTTACGAATTAAATAAACTTTAGAGAATGGAATTGTAACGTTAACCATAATTAGATATTTCTATAACGTTCGAAAAAAAACGGCTACCGTATGCTTTACTTTGACACCGAGTATTTTAGATTTTCTGCAACGAGAACGTTTCAGCAGCGGGAGAAGAACACGAAGAGGATGTGAATGCGTCTCTGTGCACGGAGGTAATTAATTGTTGTCACCGACACACGCTATAGCCTTCATAAATTAACACCCTTCCTCTCCTGCTTTCTTTTCATTGACCCTCCGGCGCTGGCCGTCGTTCAACGATGTTAGCATGTGAATCTATTGCTCTTTCACCGCGTTAATAGTGGAACTGTGTTTTCAGCATTAATGGAGACCCTGAGAATGAGAGTAATGCAAACGAATAATGTTGAAAAATTTAGTTGCCTCCACGTCGCCATTCGTTATATTAAACATCATAGCGCTGGTATAAATTTTTTAAGGAACGTAGTAAAATTGATTACGTTACTCTCTCTTGGGAGGTTAACTGGCTTATAAATATTTTACAGTCCAATACAGACGTGGAACACTTCGAGGTAAAATGTCACGAGGCAAAATTAAAATTATAAGTAAAATTAAAATCGCTAGAGATGCTTCTAATTAATTTATTTTTAATAGTTAATTTTTTAATAACAAATTGATATTCTTGATTTTCGTCTTATTTTGGCCACTAGGATCTCTCATATAAAATGTTTCCCAGGGGTGGTCGAACACCCTGTGTGTACGATCGCGTTGGAAACGATCGGGGAAGTGTTATATTTGTGATCTCGATTACATTAATGACATTAGTTCCGACGATTTGCACCCGAATCGAATGCAATAAAATCTCGACCGATTGCTCTTCCATCCGTTGAAAATATCGAACATCTGTCACTGGCCGTGTATAGTAAAAACTCGTACCAGGCATCCCGAAAGCCAGGATTACCGACAAATCTCCGCGGGGAGCAACAATATTCCACGCCGATATCGTAACATTTAAAGAGAGAGCCGACCGGGGTTGAATTTTTCAATAACGCCGGGTCGACCCGTTACCAGTCCCTCCACGGTTTAACAGATTCGAACAACCGTGGCGAACACTTTCTAACTTCGTTCAAAGTCGAACGACGCGCAATTAAAA
The DNA here is from genome assembly GCF_013123115.1 of Colletes gigas. NCBI lineage: Eukaryota > Metazoa > Arthropoda > Insecta > Hymenoptera > Colletidae > Colletes > Colletes gigas. Next base: position 1,695,477 of record NW_025106665.1, read on the forward strand.
ACTCATTAACAGATTAACCAGAGTGACACTTAAAAAGTGCTTCGTTTGAAATACTCGCGGAGCGAAAGTTTCGCGCGTGTTCGCTTTTATACGCCGACAGAGACTTCTTATTAATTTATGCCCGGCAAATAATCGTTATTAAAAGTATCTCGTGAAAGTGTACGGGCGATCGAGTCCCGGCGCAACGGAGTATCGAGAAAATAAAACGTACTCGTTTCGCTGGCCACGACCTAGCGCGGAGCGTTTTCAAACTTCGAAATTAATTTAATTTTTGCTCGTTAAACGTTGCGCGACAATTTTGTAAAAATTTCTTCTTGTTTGGCTTTGCACTCGTAATGGAAACGTTATTCACGTATCATATTTATGTTAGGATCGTAACCAGTCGTGGTGTCGGGTATATTCATTAAACTCTTTCACTATGAAACTTTACCGATGCATGTTTAAAGACTAATGTAAATACTGTATTTACCGTTATGCTCTTTAACAACCTATTAAATTTGATTATCAGCTAAAGTATACGTTTTTCAAAAGATTTGTTCGAACTGCTAAATTTTAAATCTGATCCACTGTACGTCGAAGCGATTTCGAGCTAGAGATAGCAGCGTCCGAGAGTTTCGGGAGGAAACGGGGATCGCGCGAGCTGCGCCAGCTCGGTTCGAGCGTATTGTCTGGGCGAATTCCTTCGATTCAATTTTATCGACCCATTCGGACTTTATTTCGGCGAGAACGAGAAGCTACCGGGAGAAGGGATTCGCAGCGGGCGCGAATACGAAATTACGAGCGGGAAACGAGTCCCACGGCTGTCCTCCGACTTCCGTTGATGGCATTTTTCGAACGGTTCGCGACGCGCGCCAATATCCTTGGGGTGTCGAAAATCGCATCTATGCGATGGTAAACGTTTCGCTGATCTTCCATTCGCTTTCCATGAACAATCTCTGATCTCATCGATTTTCCACCTCTCCACGAACCTCCATAAATAAATTATCGAATCGACGCGTTGCTCTAACGCTATTTCGATTAAAAATTACCTCGTTCACTTTGGAACACGTGCTACTAGCTGTCACAATAATTTCTCCATTCTCCTAAATATGAATTTTAGAAGATGTCATGGCAGATAGCCGAACGCTGTTTCGGTTTCTATAGGCTTATGGTTGATTCGTAAGCTGAATGGGTTTGTGACATAAACTATGCACCACCAGGGGCAGACGTTTCGCGATATCTAGCGACCATAAGTCACGTAGCTATCGGGTGTCATGGGATTGATTGTGTAGGGTAGATTTAGACGTGTTAATAGTGGCAACGATTTCGACGTTACATCGATCAAAGAGTCAAGATATTGTTTCTGGTCACGAAACGGGCAAGACTGCTTTCTGATAAAAGAAAAAGTCGGTTATTCAGTGACTCGATAATCACTGTAAACAACGAGTATTATGCAATATTGCACGGAGGAAGCGAAACGACGATAGCAAGACTTGGACCCCGTGGAATCGCGACGCGTTTGGCGCTTTCAGTTTTTCAGGATTAATAACTTGCCGCGTATTTTAGAATCTTAACGACCCCGTACCGTTCGGAAGGTATCGTGTTCCACGAAATATTAATATAATCGCGATGTCTCTCGTTAACATTCTCGAGCGAGTAAACCGATACGCGGAAGTGTTCGCCGCGTGCGCGGAATTAACAGCCCCGATCGTTGCTTTTAATCATCGACACACGTACGATCGTAAATTCTATTCTTTCTAAACATAGTAACAACGTCCTTGTTCTTGCACTTCGAGGCTCGAAAACACACGAATAGTAGCGTCAACGGGATTCGGATGAATTTAATTCCGTCCGGGAGTTAACAAAAAGTTCGCGCCGTTATTTTTCCTATTTTTTTTTTTTTCTATCGGTCTGTTTGTTTGTAGTCTGGTTCCTAATATGATTGAAAATTCGCGAAATCGTATTCTGCGGCGGTCGTGCTCGGTCGAACGACGAAACAACACGCGTTTCCATTTCCCTGGTTTATCGCGATTCGTCGTGGAGAGCAGCGTGGTGTATACGCGATTCAGCGCGTACCTTTTATCATGGGAAATTTAATATCGCAATTCCCAGTGTGTACGCTGGGCGGTAATAATCGAATCACATCGAAAATCGAGAAAAATACTCGACGGATTTGAAATGATTACGAAACGGAACGGATGCCATTAGAGATCCAATATTCCAGCGAAATCTTCTTTATTCGCGACGAGTTACGTGTTATCGATTCTCCCTTTTGTTTTGTACAATACTACGATAACCGAGGATCTATGCAGACTTCGTGAATAGTGTATCGCTAACAATCTTCGATTTAATCTAAGAATTAAGAAGAATAGCTTGGACGAAAGCATCATTTATCGGTTGCGATTATGATTCAGGAGTTTTAAAGCGTATCTCTAATTTCTTTTTATTTTATATTATTTCATATCGTATCAAAAGGCCTCCGATTATATTAATAACAAACGAACGAACACGTAATTTCGATCATATCACGATTTATTTAGTTGCAATTATCTATAACATTTCGAACAAATGAATTATTCACATATGCGAAATAACAATCGTTTAACAAATACGTACGAAACAGTATTCCGCTCAATGCGCGTAAAATTATTTTGTACGCGTTCGGTTACCTACGATCGAATCAGCGAGTGAAAATGCAAGACAATGGTAATAATAATTGTATATTCACGTTATTAAATTTCGTCAACTTTTCGCGAATTATTTACGTGTTACTGGTCAAAGTTAAATAGCTCTCGAGGCTTTCTAAAATGTTAAACGTTCCGCGTAATGCATTATAGGATTAATAACATAAATATGGCGAACGAAAGCGACGCTTCTTCGGTGCGTTCGAATTTCCTCAGTTTTTCGTTTTATAGATAGCCGTACGCGCGCAAATTTATTTTTGGACGTCGAAACGTCACGTAGAGAGGTTCGATAAGCACAAATTACCAATTTTATTGATCGTTTTACGCAAATAATGGGTAATTAACGGGCGACAATGTGTTTTATATATCAAGCAGCAAGCGTAAATTGCGAAAAAAATTTCAAGGAGTATTTTGACGCGTGAATCATTGATACGGCCACAGACTTTCTGTTTAATTTCGTTGATATTTTCGCTATTGGCAATAAAACAGGATAGAAGTAAATTAAATTAGATTAAACCACGCTAAACTTGATCGAGCGTCCCTGTTGGACGATCAGTTCCATCCAGCGTGGATTGTAATCGCTGACCCAGACGTTCGCCACGAAAGGGAAAGCTTTAATTATCCTGGAATCCTTGGAGATCAGCATGTGGTGCGTAAGGTATTAAGGACCTTTGCCCAGGTCCACGCTAATGCAGCGTACAACTCTCCAAGAATTCAAGTTTATGAGACTGCCGTACAATAAAGCCTTTCTGATTGCTGATTCCTTCGTGATCTCGTACGCTTAACTTGCGCCATAACAGTAATATTGGTATTCATGGCCATATAAATCTGATATAGAATGCATCTTTATCGGTGAGATCCACTTTAAGTACAAGGATACGATGTTTAATAATTTATTCGTCCTCGTTCCCCTGATATAATCGTCGCTGTGTTCGACTAATTTCCATCTATTTATTTCTACACTGCCCTCACCCCTGGACTATTTAAAAACAAAACAAAACCGATATCTTTGCAGGCATCTAGGAAAACTTGTTACACTTTATTTGGACCACACGGTACAAAAATGCAGTCGCCGTTAGGCGACCGTCCACGCTTAGAAGTGTACTCGCAATCCAAGTTTAATTACGGTTTTTTGCGAGCATCTCGGAAACTAAGACCGAGCAGCGTTTACACGCATAGGAAGAAGTAGTTCAAAACGATGATCTTGACAACATTTTTCAAGGTCGTCGGAATCGACCAGGCGTGTCTCTCGATAAATCACCGATACACAAAAAATTCCTAGGTCGATCTAGGTAACTAGCTCGCTGGAGAGAGCGTTTGTTACTGGCTTTACTTGCTACGATAAATGGCGGCTGTCGATTAGTACTTAAAGTACAAAGTGGAAACAATAATACCCAAGAGCGGGGAGCCGATGCTTACGACTCGTATCGCGCGAACGAGCGAGACGCAAAGAAATTACCCGTGTCGGTGCAAAATTCCCCGCAACGTACTGGCAAAGGTTCCCCGTTAACAGTTCGAAGATTAACGCCCCGGCTGTATTGCGCTCCCGGCCGTGGCCCGCAAAAACCATAACGCCGCCCTCCGTCGTTTCCATCGGCGCAGAAATAAAAGTCTCGAGACGGGGGCTTCCCCCGGAGCCGAAGACAAGAAGTTACAAGCCGTGCATCGTTATCCCTGACCCTGGCCGGCGTTCGCCATGCGACCAGTTCCAAAAGGTTCACCGTCGGGGTTAAACGCGCGTATTTGTAGCTAGGGTAATTTACGGAACGACAACCTTGGGAGGTCGTAACGATCCAACCCGCTACCAACCGAAAGACTCGCGCGTCCCCTGTTTGTTTTAGAGCCCCGTTACGCAGAACGCGTAAGAATCCTCGACTCTCCGCGGTTAATGGCTCATCCGTCGATTTATCGTCCGACTTCGGCCACGTACTTTTATGGACCGTAAACAGCCCAACTTTCGACGACGGTCCAATTACTCCGACGGTAACGACGAATCGCGGTTGCATTGTTGCGCGCGCTCCTTCCTTTTGCCTTTCCAGGGTGCAATTCCCTCCAAGTTCCTCCACTTAATAAGCGTTCGCTTTCGAACAAAGTAGCTCTCGAAGCATTTTTTGGAACGACGAACAGTTTGGGCGATAATCAAGTACGAACGTTTAATATCTATTTTGTTCGTTAACGCGTTTATTGAGTCTTCGGTGATTTTGCGGGACAAGGAGATGGCTCTTTGGTTTTCCATGGTCTCGCGCGCAAGAAACGAGGGTAAAAAAGGAAGCGAGAAACGTCCCGAGCGGACGATGGAAACGCGCGGGCCATACAAATATTTCCGAGCAGCGGCGCGGCCAGATTGAATGCAATTTATTATGCACCATTACATAAAGGCTGCGGCTCGCCCGGCACGAGCCCTCATATTTTATGATAAATAACAGGTTGACCCCTCGGCACACTGGATATATGGTGAATTAATGGTCCCCGTTTGGGTAAAAGTACATACGTCCGGCGGATTAAAATTATTAGCGGTGGTCGCGAGTCGAATAACTCAATGCACGGAATGCCTTCCTTTTTTTCTTTCTCATTCCCTTTTCCAACCACGCCAGGGGTTCTCAAAATCTCGTATTCACCCAGAGTCTCTCGCGAAACTTTCTTCCCATTCTTTTTCGCTTCGTCCGTAAATCAACCGGTGGCACGTCGATAAGAAAGCTTATAACGAGATCCACCTCGTCATGCTCGAAATTAACCCCTCGCGTAACGATTTAATTTGCATAGATGGGCAAAACTCGTGTCTAAATATAAATCCCCGAATAACAGATAGAAATGTAATATTTTATAATACATATTTATCTGTACCAATAAACTCTTGAACCCTCTGCTCCACCGTTCGGTGTGCTCCAACTGGCATTCACGATGGGGCCACTGGAGCGGGTTCTACGAGGCGATACCAGTATGTGGGTATCTACCTTCCGGTGGCTCAAACCGTATAAATTAGAAGGGGCTCAAAGTGATTAATACTGAATCCCTAACGTCGCGGTCATGGCAAAGACTGCATCGTTCAATCACAAATCTGCGTCCACGATCACGTCACGCGTGGCGTGCACTGCGATCGCTACGTCAGGCAGAATGCCCTTTTGTGGGAAAATCTCACGTCGCAATAACGAGATTTTCCAATAAATAAATTTATTACGAAGAGCGAGCTTGGCTCATACTCCTCGGAGCACGTATTGGCTGATGGAGCGAGATCGGCAAATGGTCCAGTCTCAATCGTTGTCGGCTCACGAATGACCCGTGAAAATCTGGAAGCATCGACGACCGCGGACCGGGCTGCGTCGCGCACCCGCTGATCCGGGTAGCGACGCGCCGCGTTTCGGCTGTCGATTTTTTTTTAATTGAAAACGTTTCTTCCTCTCTCTCTCTCTCTCTCTCTTTCGGCGCTAATGACACAATACCTGGAATCTGTTTGATGAGTCGAGAATTCCTGCGAAGTTAGCTAGCAAAAACGCGCTGAAAAAATTCGGCGCCAGCCCAATCTTCAAGAATAACGCGAATGCAACACATAAATGGGAATCGCGACCGAGTTTTTCCGTCTTGGACAAACGCGATATTTAAACAGTTAGTTTTATTGGCTATTCGAATGAAATTGCTTCCAATAAACGTTATAATATGGACTCGATATCGTAAGGCAGAGGGCAGTTCTCCCGATGGCTGTGCAAACTTTTACGACGTATAATTAAATAGATATGCTTTTTGTTGGATCGAAGAATCTCGTATTTCTTATTTTTTTTTTGTTAACGTTACGATGCACAACGGACTCGAAGAAGGAGAAACGGTCGGTTGACGTGCAGCCATGCACGCGCATACAACGCGTCCGGGAGATAAATCAACCGGACCTTCCGGAATCTCTGATTAACAGTTACGGCCACGGGGGACGGCGATTCCGTCGGTGGATTTCCAGATTTTCCACCGGCAATCGCCACACCACGGGAACCAACGCTGGACGAAATTTCCGTAATAGAAGTGGACGCGTGAGAAACTTGAGATCCACGGAGAGCGGACGGTATGCGTGAAATTTAATGGGAAAAGCATGGACAGGTTGAATAGAGACGACGTAGGTGTGTTTGCAAAAGACGTAAATGGAGAGGAAGTGTTTCAGGACGAGGCGGAGATAAGAGGTATCCTCGAAGCGTAGAATCACGCGAGCCTGTGACTAAATCGTACGGAGAGATCGAATCGATAAATCAATTTCTTTTTACCGCGATTCGAACTTGAATTATTTCACGAGCGAATAATAGTGCTTTGGATTATTCGAGCGTGTGTTAAAATTTCTTAAAAGGAAACGATCTATCCGTAGGTTAAACGACGATGAAAGGGTAAATCGTTCTTTTACGACTTAAGTATAGGTTTAAACAGATAGTTGGAAAGGAAGAACGGAAACGCGTAACAAATTAACAGAATTAGATAGATAATTAGCGGAGTTGCACATTTTAGTAGCTGGATCGGCATTAGAAAGGTTGGTTATGAACTGTCGTGTCCGGAAAGTAGGATGATTACGCTTATTACTTGCAAAACATGATGAACTGGGATTCTCGAACAGCTGCATACTTCGTGTGTCGAGGCTAGATCATAAATCACTGCAACAGTTAGTTCGCCGGTTGATTTCCAGGAACCCTAGAGCAATATTCAGGATGGAGGAATTAGAAACTTTCTCTGTCCTCGGAAAAGCAATGCTAGTTTTGTCGGACACGTGGAACCATAGATGCATCGGTAATTTAGAAATTTATTCATCAAATAGTCGAACGGATACAACATTCCGATCGGTTGATCGGCCAACATTTTACACGTTATAGTTACATTTAATTGCAGTTTACGTTAAATAAAGCAAGTTCCTTTTACGGTTTCTTCGTACCATAACACCATTCGTTACCATTAACTACGCGACGTGGAACTTTGAACCAGCATTCGTGATTAATTTGAAATAAAAACAGTGATAAGTTATAAGGCAGACAAACCAACCCCATTTCTGTGTCACTACTGTCCTTAAGACTAATATTCAAAAGTTGCTACTACCCACAGAATCAATCAGTGTTTCGAGCTTTGCTATAGTCTTATTAGCAAGTGTTACATTGTACAAGTAGTAACTGCAAATGACTTGCCTCTTCGCTAGGCGCGCTTTTAAATTCCTTTCGTAATGCAAATTTCTTCGGCCGGTGATCAATCAAACGCGCCACGGACTTCAATGAAACGGCGACGAGCATTTCGAAGAAGGGGAATTTCAAATTACAGAGAACGACAAATAGAAAAATTAGTGTAGTATAGCTATTCTTTTTTACAATTTTTAACAACCGGAATGTCAATTAAATTATAACAATTCTTTGATATTTGATTCGAACGAAGTTTCACTGATGCTTTTTGAAGCGTATATCCTTTGTGCGAAAATCAGTATTCATAAAAACTGAATATTGCCAAAAGGTTATTAAAATCTAAAGTTCCGATTTGAGGCTAATTGGCTCGCAAACAATGGAAGGGTTAAATGGATGCTTACGACAAAAGGAGCGTATGATCATTACGTGCCAATGGTCTGGAATTAATAGCTTTTTTAGAAAATTTAATATGAGAAGTACCGAAGAATGAACTTTATTTTCGACGGTCACGTGACGGGGAAAATTTTATTCGAATAATAGATGACGTAAAACATTAACGCATAGCGATCTATTTACTATATTTACTCGATTCGATAATTATATTGTGAAATATTCTTTGAACTTTCCAGAGCTATCGGTTCATATATCATCTCAGAATACCATTCTTATACTATCCATCGCGCAGCTGTTCGATCCTTACAAAGGTTTCGCGTTCTGAAACTGAAGTTCATTAAATTATTCGTTTGTTTGTTTTTTGTAAAAATGTAAAAGGGGACATTTTTCATCGTATAAATGAATCTTTCGACGTAAAATTCGACTTGGAAAATTTGTGACGCGCGCGAGCGATTGGATACGACGCGACGTGGTAACCACGTCTGCCTATTACTCACTACTTCTACTTGCGTCAGTAATTATGCTTCCTCGGGCGAAAAGAAATTTTCCAACGAATTTTCGATTTTATTTTTACACGACGAATGGCACCGTTTGCATCTGTACTATAAATTACGTCCTATGCAACCGCTTTAATCTACCAGATGCCAACGAAGGAGTGAAGCGTGCTAGCAAACATTACTAAACGTGGTTTCGTTTAATTAATCATTGTAATCCAGTTGTGTAATCTATTTATCTTTCTAGCAACGAAAATGTTGAAACTACTGCGTAAATACTACGGAGATAAATGCGTTTGTATTAACCGTTGGTTTTATGCTAATTACTCGTCACGGAACGTGCGAGAGGGGCGTTGTTGGATCTCTTGTCTCTTCCTGGGAGATACCGGGACTACAGAAAACGGAAGAAAAATCAGAGAACCGGAAAGATGGACGAGAACGTAGGGCGCGAACGATTAAAAGGGGAGCAAGAAAAGGGAGGAAAAAGGGGGGAAAAATCGAGGGAAAGCGTGAACGAGGCGAGATCGAGAGAGACGCGAAAACGCAGGAGAAGGGAAAGAGTCATAGAAGTATATAGCAATGAATAATTACGGATAGTCGTGGCGGTGTAAGTAACAAATGATGGATCGTCCGTTGCTGCGGGCGGGGAAATGCGAATTCGAAATTCCCCGGGGTCCCGGTAAAAATAATGTTCCACCTCTGAGGAATTTCCACCTGCACATATACATATATACGTTTCCATCCACGTAGGCATTTACACACACACATGTATGTATACAGATATAGGTATTTATCATGGCGCGCGAGAATAACTGTACATAATATGTACCGAGGCGCAGGAACGCGAGAGATAACGCGAATGAATGATTGTCTGAATTCGTGTCAGAGTGCTGAATGGGGATACGATAACTGATCGTAGGAAGCGTAGTGTGGATACGGAGTCTAATCGCCAGAGAGGTCGAACGTTAACGTTCGTTTGAGCGTATTACAAGGGGTGGTGGGTGCTGGTAGAACGACCAGGCGACGGAAGTCGAGGATTAAAAAATTATACGAAACTAAGAAGAGTATTAACCGAAATTATTCCTCTCGATCGTCCTAAGGATGCCCTTCTTCATATTTCATCAAGTTACTTTTCATTTCCTTTTTGCAATATTTTGTATATTCTCTATGCTTGAGAAGTATTAAGAAAATATTAAGAATAAGATCGAGCGTTTTAATTAATGTTTAAGGGGCACGATCAATTTTTCCTCGATAGTTATACACGCTAAATCTGGCAAAAAATGTACGGGACGCGTTGCACAAGGGGTTTAAGACGAAACGGGCCACAGGACGTCGATCGAAAGCGCACCCCGACGAGGTTCATTCCGATCTCAGTCACGTTTCACGACCGAAGTTTCTACCGCTTATATATATGGTATTATGGTGGTCATTAAGGAGGCAGCTTTCGCCCGAAGTGGATCACTTTGAATTTTAATCAATCCCGCGCCGTCTTTAATAGGTCGCGAGAAAGAAGGCTGCGTTTCATCCAGCTACATACGTGAACTACGGAAAGGGCAACGTTCCGACACGTGTCAGACATTTTCCCATGAAATGCGTCTCGTTCGAACTATCCCGAATGTACCTCCATAGTTATCAGAAGCTTATTCGGAACGCGCCGTGCGATCGAATGGAACGTACGATCTACCGCTACGCGTTACGCAAAACTTTTTCTTTTGGCCGTCTGGCACAAAACGTGGCAATTATCGAACATCGTCCTTCGTTGCTGGCCTCCGACGAGGGTGTGGGCGACGAGTTGTCTACTAGGAGGGACGAGATCGCGCGTGATATTTCGCCCGGGTTATAAACTACCGGCTTAATTGCAGGCGTAGAAAATGTCAGCTCGTAATTAAGGGGGTCTTCTCGTGACTCGGGTCGAAAAATAGGCAATATTTGGAATATTTTATGGGAAAGTACGCGCCATATCAGACTGAAATTTTGCGTGCTAACTAGCGTACTGCATTACAAACATTTTTTCGTGTAGTTTAATAACAGATCTCTCGTCCGACGTAAACGAAACGTAGATACGAGGATGGAAGGGCTCCGTTCCGACATATTGGCTATCCGTCGTGTGCTCCGCCGTACCGATTTATGGCCGAATATCCGCCGCGATCGTGAGTTTCATTAGCCGACAAGAAAGACAACCGAATTCGAGATACGTGCCGCGCTTACCATGGTTGGAACGTCACGTTTCGTTTGCTCGGTAAATCCAAGTAACCGCGGTTATGGCCACGATAAAGCCGTTCCAGGGCCAACGTACGAGGCCCTTCGTGACCTATGCAAACGGGGACGGTCGTCACATTCGCAAACACGTGGCCGCCCAGCCCGAATGTTGCGAATTTTCGATGCCCGGGTTTCCACGGACGATATTCCTTAAATATTCGCCGAGAAACCCTTGGGATTCGCTCGAGAAATTCGAAAACAAGGTACTTCGCATCGTAAAGAAAGACAAACGTCAAATAACGAGTAAACTTCTTGGCCAAGCATGTTGAAAAATCATTAGCAACGTTCAGCTTGCAAAGTTAAATCTAACTCTGCATAGGAAAATCTCGTATTCGCACGAGACAGCAAAAGAGGAACGAAGTTACACCGTTAACTTCGGTGCGTTTCTGTATGGTATAAACGATTACATCGAGCTTTCAACTATATCTGCGATAGTACTTCGTCGATCGAAACCGATAATTTCCTCTCCGCTTTCTTGCACAAATACGAGTCCTCGTAATTGAAGGTCATCGGAAGGTCAACAGATTATACACGATTATGAGAAGATGGCAGTGTAACTGCAAAGTACCGTTTAAACGACATCCGTATCCACGAAGTCTCGAGAGTACCGACTTCGAAAAATTCTTACATTTCGTACAAATTGTTGCCGGTCGCTTTGGAAAAATCTCGAAACATCAACGGAACTTTCTTTGGAGAAACAAGTCCATGAACGAATCTAGTTAAAAAAACTTCCCTGCATCTACGATTCTTTCGAGGCCGGAGGAACGAAACTTTGGAGATTTGTTTCACCCTTGAACGCGAGTACCGCGGTTAAAAATACACGCGTCCCTTATTTTAGGCCGCTCCACGATTCCGCAAAGTTTCAGAAAAATCGGTGTCATCCGTCTCACGGACGTGTCGTGTCGGACGGATATTCGAAACTTTAAAAAGTTTCGAAACGAAACGAACAATTTAATACTGACCTCGAGACCACGAAAGTACCATATTCGTATCGTCGACGATCGGACGGAACAAAATAATCGGGAACAACGCGAGGCCGCGCCATCTTGGCGATTCCCTTTCAGCGCGGCAATTTACGACGCGAAGACGCGCGTGTACGCGACAAAAGCAATTTCTCGCGACAAAGATACTGACTTGCCTAGAATTCAAGTCCCTCGCGCGCGGTTAATAAATGAGCGTTATTTCGAACTTTGCCACCGGTGGCGTTAATTTCAACCTCTCCCTCTCCTTACCTTTCTGTCTGGCGCTGGCTTCCGCGGCGACGTCTGTGAAAATTAGATTTATCTCGATCCGTCGCGAGCTTGCAAAATTATATCCGCGTAAATTCTGCCCGAGCCGGAGGAAGGCACACGCGTATGCATACGGGTGCGTATTTTTCGCGGTGTCCCGTGTCGACGGCTACGGCCATCTTTTTTTTTTTTTCCACCTTCTTCAAGCCGCGCACCGGAGCTCCTCAAGTCCGAGAGCTCGAGTTCGATAGCCAGCTTCGTTAAAAACGGACAAGTTAATTACCGTTATCGACTTACGTAAGCGAGCGCGCGCCTAGGCGCAGGCAAATCGCGTCGCGATTTACTAGCAGGGTCAACGTCGTTAAGCGCGTGGAACACGCCATTTTTACCGAACGAACCCGGAACGAGACTCCGAGAAATATTCCCGATAGCTGGATCTTCCTAATTCTCCGAACCGTTTTCTAAACTCAGTTTTATTAAGCAAAAAGTTTGATCGACGATTCGACGGATCATATTCCTGTTTATCGTTGTCATCACAAAGTTGCACATAATAGCCCGACACGACTATGATTTTCCAATTTGCGAATTAAAGGGGCGCGATAAGGAGAGCGTAAATATTAACTTGCATCCAGCAAGTGGTAATAAAGATATATTGTTATTATTATTAATTGTAGTTATTTATCACTGATCGTCTAAGGGTCCCTATTACTTCCTGATTATCCCGAGTACGTATTACGCGCAGAAGTAAATGTACTTCGTCACTGTCGGTGAGTCATGAATACCGTATGGTAGTGGTTATTATTTATCGCTTGTTTTTAAACGTTCGCTGGCAACGATATTGTAATAAGGCAACTCGAACGAAACGCGATTTAGACGTTTCCCGGCTCGCGAGTTCGGATGGACGCGCGTTGTGCTTGCAACGATCGCAATGAACGACATCCGATCTACATTTTTTCCCCGAGAAATTACGTTTCCCGTGGGTGAATGTAAATTTCATTCCCTCGAAACACGAACCCGCGGAATTCGAGAAGACACGGCGGCCGGTTGGATCGGGGCGGAACGGTATAATTTATATGCCACCGTGTATCATTACCGTTTCAACTTCGAGTACCGCTCCACGGTCTATTTAAACGGTGCACAGAATCGATCATACAGGTATTTATGCGTAAGCGCGGCGTGTTCGGTTTAATCCGTCGAATCGACGTTCGCTGGCATTATTGCAAACTATGTACGAACGCGGCCCCGCGCAGAAGTATTCTAAGATAAAACAACGCTTTTAAAAAGGTTCATAAATTCCGGTAAACAGCGGACGTCGGAGCTGTATTTTACGCGAGCCCGCGGGGCATCCACTTTAAAATTAATGGACGCTAAAGGCGAAGCTAAGCGAGCAATGTTTCGCGCGGAAGTTCGCGAAGAATCACAGAATCGGGAAAAACTAGCCTGATTCGATAAGGATTCGATACCGCGATCGTTTCACCGCCAGGATATCCTTCCGACTGTGCTCGATGATGGCGTTGCCCGAGGGCCACGTATATATTAATTAACATATTCTAAAGACCAAGGGGCGTTCCATGTATTATCATAATTCCCCGATTACGTCTTAATTGTAATTGCCTCTTGGCTGCCCGATATCTTAATCACGAATCTATTTACTGGCCATTTCCTCGACTATATCAATAAGCCTCGACCATCGTGCGTGATTTGGTCGCCCTCGGCGTCAATTAACACGGACAACGACGCGATATCCGACGCTCCTGTGAAAACGGTTCGGCCATTGGACCGGTTAAGACCGTCCAAATAAATTCAATTACGAGCACTTACCGTTTCCACGTAAGAAGTTCCAACGGCACGATCCCCGGTGCCGGGTGGACTTTGAAGAATAAGAGAAAGTCACGGAACAGAGGCCGCGGAAGAAATGTAAATTTACAGAAACGCTGTGCTCATAATACAACGTTCGTTCGCGGTATTTGTCGACGCGCGAAGGTGGATCCGTTTCGCGAATTCATGGTTGGAACGTGGGAACCGGGTATTTCTGATCGCCGTTCGATTCGACGCGCAAAATCCTAGACTGCGGATACTGGGTCGAGAAACACGCTCGCCTTTTCGATCAGGGATTCTCATCGGACTCTCCAGTGGGCTAAGCTGTATTTCTCAGAAGCTACGAGCCTTGATTTGCCAAATTCAAGACAAAACACTACACTAACATTTTTTCGAATGCTCCGCAATTATCGTTCTTTCCCTCTGTTTCTCGTGGTTGCTTTCCACGGCCAAAACTGTAGCGAGGAAAGTCATAAATATTCCTTTTTACAAGTTTGTCTCGGCTAGAATCTTGAAGCCGACCACTGTGCAGAACGCGGCGTTTACTTTCGCTGCGTGCGACGCGTGCAAAGCGGTATCGTGAGTTAAGAATCGAGGGGCTCAACACTCGAAGATACAAAGCGGGTTAATGGAGAACTTGACAACCTAGTCCGGGCCGCAGTTCGCGGTTCACAAAAGGGCGAACGACTGCATAATCCATAACGGTCGTAAAGTCCTTTTACGAGCTGGAAGAAAAAAGTAACTCGTGCTCGTAACAGAGGCAATTCGCGGAGTGACCCACAAAACATTTGCAAAGGTCCGTACCACCGGGTCTCGAAAACTTCTGACAAATTCCGTACTCGTGCTGTACCCTGGACGCGTTTACGCAACTATTTCAATTACGATCTATCGTCTATATAAGGAATTTGTTCTCATTTTAAAAAATTATAATTTCCTTGGCGAAAAGTCCCGGTCAACTTGGATCGAAAATGTTCAAATGGAACGTGCTCGATAGGACTGTGTCATATTAATTAGCTAAAATGACGTTTTAAAACAAGATTATACCGCTTGCGAGGTATAAAGTTATACATACCAAGTACCTACGTTCGTCGCACAAAAACAGGCTCGTAAATTTCACGTTGGACGAAGCTACCGTTCTGTATCGAATGCATCCTGTAAACAGGTCATCGTCGACGTCAGAAGTAAGCCGCAACGCAATGAAAAAGATGAAGAAGAAGAGGAAGAACCGCACGAGCCACTCGATAGATAACAAATTGAAAAGCTGTGCTGTTATTCAGCATACATCGAAGCTAAACGCATATTCCGGATGTACTTTGTGTACACGTTTTCGAATACCTTCCGTCGATGTTTCTATTACCATTCCTCGGATATTGATGTTACGAAGTAAACGTTACTGGAGAACAGCGACGAATCAAGAATATCCCGCGAATTAATATGAAATTTTATGAATTTCTGGTTCCAAATGGCGGAGGATCGTTTCCGAGTCGTTGGGCGCGTGAATTGAATTTTTCAAAGGACCCACGCGTCAAGAGCTGTTATCTGATTGCTCGAGTCGACGATCGTACGTCTCGGGATCTATAATTTCCTCGTTGCGGGATCGAACGAAAGTTATCGTGGTTTAATGAAACGCGTGTGCCAGGTATCCGCGCGAACGTCCGTGAAAGCGGCACCGCCGGGACGCAATTATTAGAAAGTCCGTGCGACCGATTGTTCTTTGAAGTAACCTTAGAGATATGCAACTGGAAGTTCACGGTTATTATCTGCTGGGCACGGCTAGGCGAATTCGCGGCGAACGTGTACGGAAACCTCGACGTTTCCGTTGAAACGGAGAAGGTCAATTTCTCTTGGCTAAACATAGATTACACCTTCCTACGACGCCAGCCTCGCACGTGAAAAGGTTGAGGGTTCAATACAACGAACCGAGTGAAATTTATTTTTTTCCAGAGAAAAGAGTTATCTTCCGTTCGCTGTATCTTCCCGATCTTCTTCAACATGGGAGAGTTTGATCGTTCGATACGCTGACATCTTCTTGATCGAAACCGACCTACCAGTGACTGGCTTTTTGTTCAACCATTTAAAAATCTAATCCCAAACGTAATATATGTTTCTGCGAATCTTGAGGTTGTCCAGAGCGACTGTCTACGAGTCCGTGTGGCCGTAGGACCCTTTTTAAATTCTATATCGTCCCATTTTTCTTTATCAGATTTTCTTCTATCTCTGAGAGTTTCAATACTGCAACCGGGCCAAATTAGAAGCCGCACCCTGTATATTTGAGACGCGATATAAAACCGGGGCACGTAAGAAAGTATAAAGAGTAAGGTGAATGCGTCCGACGTGGAGCATTTATTTTGCAGCTGAGTTTGACACATCGTCGAGACGGGAGCACAGCCGCGTTCATCTCCGCTAATTGTTGGTTATTCGTGTACGTAGCAACGTTCCCGTTCGTCATGAATGAAACGCGCCGTTTATTCTCGTTTTCCCGTTAAACAATTTAATTAGCAGCGAGCCTCGAAAGAACTTCCGTCCAAGCGTTCCTCGGAGGTAGAATCGCGACTTCGTTGAAACTTCTAATTGCCTACGCGAGGCCGCGTTAACAAGCCGAGGCGTCTCCGTGAAAAACGCTGATGGATGACGGGGTCAAGAGTTTGCAGCTTTTCAAACGAGGCGAGACCCGGTAATCGGTATTCCTCGTGACCGAAAATTCGAAAAAGGACTCTTGATCGCGTGTAACGCCGATCGAATGGCCGCGAACTTGAAACCGTTTCTCGAGACACGCGAGAAAATTGCACTCTGACAATTTTTTAAACAAAATCGAAGATTCCGTAAATATGTTTGAACGTTCGATAACTTCAACTTGGTCCCGCCTATATCCATCTAAATTCCAAAGCGTAATTTAACCCGTTCCCCATCTATGTGTTAAACATTGAGCTGCTGTCCAACACACGATTACAGGAAGTTTGCTCCCGCGTGTGTTTACAGTCTCGAAAGTGAAATTAAAGCGGGGGAAACTTGGCGCCAGTAAAATTTCTCTCCGTGTTCTCGGACTCTCTTGCTTAATTGAATTGTTCGCAAAGTGATTAGCAGACTCTGGATTGTGTAGTTCGGTCTAGTTATTTCAGTCTGGTTACTAATTTTAGTGCAGTTCGGGACTAGTTACAAATTATTTCTAGTTTAATCCCAGCCCGCGTCTGGTTCGATGTAAATTACACTAACAATTGTACGATGGATACGTTCTAAGGGAACGTCTAAAAAGAAAACGTATTGCTTACGAAGAATACTGCAACTTAATCCAACGGTATCGCGCTGTTCTTATAAGTGATCGAGGGTAGGTTTTAATAACAGCACTTTAGCTGCTCGTCGCCTGTATGCACTTGTTATTCCGTTCGTTTTTATATCACGTAACCTCGTATTTTGCATAGTAAAGGCGTTTTTGTTTACAAGAACATCGATTTAACGATATAGTAATGTAAATAAGGTGTTTCAGCATGCTGTACGAGCAGAAATAAGAAATTCTAGAATCTTGTCACAGGTCCAGAACCGTATGATTAAAATGTTACGACGAAAACATTAAACGCAGAAGCGTTAGTAAATCCGTTGTAATGAGACCAAATTGTTTAATAAAATATGAAACAGTACGATAACGTTCGAAACCGGATGGAAATAAAAAGTCTATCGTGTTATTATGAAAAATATTACAAGCCAGCTCTATCTGACTTTATTCTTCGACCACGCCCTATTAATAGAGAAGCGCACGTTAAACCGTAAAGCTTGCTATGAAATCTAAGTACAAGCGTAGAAAAAAGTAATTACGTGTTTTATTCTTTAACCGGATGTACCTACGCTTAACCAGTTTTACGAGAATCTTCTTTAATAATTGGAAATTGGCATGCATCTGTTTATGACCGATCGACGGGATTATGGTTGCGAAAGAAATTCAGATACGAGCTTAACAAAGTTTACACATATATTAGTTCTGGTAAATCGTCGACTGGTTTTGTTTCCTCGTAATACATTACTCGCTCGACATTTTCACTCGCGGCTGGAAATGTCGTTTTTCGTCTAAATGATACGTCAACAGGACTCAGGATAGGGTCCGTGCACGATTGTCCTACTTTAAGGACCAATACTTCGTTCCCGAATGCGGAGCAGCAATTGAACCTAATTTCCAGGAAACACAGTTCGATTCGGCATTGATTTCGTGGATCTTCGATTTACCTTCCGTCGTGGATCCCAGAGCAACGTTACGCGCAGAGTTTGTTACCTGTGTTATTTCCTCGAAGCACGTAGCCGGAAGCATAGTACGCGATAACAGACATTGTCGTTTCCGTTCTGCATAGTTTGATGCTGTTGTAAGAGAACTTGAGAACTACTCTCCGTGTTAGGTATAAAGTATCCTCCTAGCATAGTAGATTAAATTTTCGACAATGTTACGAGAATATCGAGTAATATATCGTTTCAATGGGACGGTCTCTGTTTAACGAGACATTCGACGGTCGAAAATGTTTACTACGTCGTGTCTCAGACAAATCGAAGCCGGCCGGAAATAGATTATGTTGAAATAATTTTTAATTTTATTTTTAAAGTTCACGAAACTGGTCTTTGGAAAAAATTCTCAGAAGGATCTTCGTTGCAAGAGACGAAAAGCAATTTCCTGGGTTTATGATATCGGAAGATCGAATTACAGCGATGTTGCTGGAAATTGCAAATTAAAACCTCTTTTAATTTATCATACTGAAAATCCCGTAGCATTTAAATCTATTAATAAATCTAATCTTTCTGTAATATGTTCTAAGATTGGATAGATAATCGCTTCATTCCACGAGCTGAACGTTGATTGTGACTGTACGAAAAGGATGAGTAAAAAGTACGTAGACGGCAATATTGAAAATACGTAATCCGCGTTCATGTTTTCCATTGTAGCCGATCGTCGTTGATAGATCAATCCGTGGAACGCGCGACGGTGTTTCATCGAACGAAGACAACAATGGTTGATCCCTGCGAACGGTATTTTTATAGTTTCGTGTCCGTGCGTCGCGGTTCAGATAGACGGGCAACGCGTGTATACGTTCCGACAACAAAAGCGCGGCAGATTGATGCGCGATCGCTCTCAGGCGGGAGCTTGAAACTTTTTAGACAGCCAAATAGCTTTCTCGTGAAAACGACCAGCGATTCGGCGTGTCGGCAGCGCCGTGTATACGCGCGCTGGCAAAAATTCGGGGCCGCTCGAGGTGAAAAGAAACGAACGGAACGGAACGAAAAGACAAACAAACAATGCACGTGTTGCGCGAGTGTCGGGGGGAGGAAAAAATTGAAGCGAAAAAGAACAAAGACGCGTTCGTTTGATCGATATCGAACGTTAGGAATTCACGGTGGAACGTTGATGATAGCAGGAAAGGGGGCTGAAAGTTCCAGAAACTGTTCGCGCAGTGATCGAAGCATTTGTGCAGGACAAAAATTAAATCTCTTTAGAAGGAAACTTAGAGATTTATGTACGTAATAATGGAGTTTGGAATATCGAAGGAACGCTGGTTAAAATTCATCGGAATTACTGGTTGGCCTAAGAAAGCCCAGTCGTAATTTCTGATAGGTTAATAGATAAAGGTAATGAGCGTTCCTTTCGTCCCCAACGATATTCTTCGTCGACTGACCGTTCTATTTGCCACTAGAACGCGATTAATGAAATTCTCACGGTATCGTCAAAGTTCTCGTTTATCGAAGTTCCATCGTATCGGTTTTAAACGACTCCCCGTTGCAGCATCGCCGGCCAACAGTCGCTACATCAGCCGTGGGAGACTCGCTGTAAGTGCCGAGAGTTACCACTGAGCCGGAGAAACCCTTTTTAGGTTAATGCAGAACGCTATAGTGCACTCGAGCGCAGGAGTGTCCCAGCGGCACTTAAATTACACCGATGCGCCTGTAAAAGCCAGGGGCCACGCAGGATGGATGTAACTAAATAGAAGTACGTTGCCGTGGCACAATAACAAGGTCAGCGTTTTTATTTCGCCCTATAAATTTCTTTGGGAAACGTATAGGGGGCTGTAATTACGCATAGGCGGTCGTCGTAAAAATTGCGCTACGTTGCGCCGGGCGTCGCGACGCCGCCGCGGCGTTAAGGAATGACGCGCTGGGAAACGGCGCAGTAAATATTCCCGCGAATTGCCCGATGTTTTCGCGCGGATTAACATATTACGGGCCTCTGTGCTTTTAAATACGAAGCCACGGCAAGCGCGGATAGCATTCGTTCGGCTAACAATTTCAGCGAAAAGTTTGCATAATTCAATAGCTCCTACTGCGTGTACGAAGCTCTAAAAAGGCTTTTACGTTCTTGCTATTTACCTGCACGCGCAATTTAGTACAAAGACCACGAACGCTTTGACGGTACGCTGATATTTCGAGAGCTTTACTCGTTGGATACGTGACGATTAATTCGAGGAACGCTTTTCATCGTTTATCGACATCAACGACGTCGACGACGTTGGTGGTAACCGGCGACGGTGAAAAACGGGTTTAGTCGGGACACTCGTTAGCTCGTTTACAGCCGATTAAAGGCTTCGAGAGAAACGCGCGCGGAATCGGCGTATGTATTTGGGAGTTGATTGCGACGCGAAACGGTAATTGTAAATTACCCGTTTCTTATGTTTTATTGTGACAGGTTACGGGTTCTTGTCTTTACGCACGATGGAAATCGTTGATCCATGATAATGCGTCTTCTGTGTATGCTGGTCAAGGTCCAGGAACAGTTATTTGAAAGCAACATTTATTTGTTTAATTACTCGCGTACGGTCCGTTCGGTGTACAGAGGGAAAAAGATACCGTTCTTAGTAGTATTTAATATACTATTTGTTCTGGAATTTATTTGACGTGTTTATTTATAGTATCTCACACCTGCCAAGGTACGTGTTTACTTCAGTCCGAGGGCTTTGTCTTACATTGTATCGTAATTAGTTATTTGGTACCATCAGCCGTGTTTCTGAGAATGTTTTCGAAGGCAGATAGCCCACAGCTATTTCGCTGACGGACAATGCATCGCTGCATTTAACAACGAATGAGAAGTAGTTTGCTTCGAAATAAAAAGTTCGTTACTTAGATATACTCTACGGCACAAAGTAGAACGAATAAAAATATTATTTGTTATTAGAATCTTTCTCGTTGCGTAAACAAGTGATCGTGCAAATCTGAGGAACTCGGCGAAAGATTCGCGTTACGTAACGTTCCGTGGAAATAGGAAACTTAATAAGATGAAAAATGTTTCTTTTTTAATAACATCCCTTACGCCACGAAGATACTTTTACCATCCCGTCCCGTATCTTAAAACAAATCTCAGCAGCATTTGTTACAACTCGAATCGTAAATTGCCTCTACAAACTGAAGCTTGCTCGTTACATAAAAAGAAAAATTAATTTTATACTTTTCTTTTATCTTTTTCGCGAGGAATCACCTTTCTCGATCCAGGACCGCTCGACGCAAAGCTTATTAAACATTCCTTCCACACCGTCGCGTGAAACTACTCGACGTTCTTCGGACTTTAGTCAAAATTTGGCGAAACGCGGGCTCTATCACACTCACGCGCGTATCGTTCAATAAAACTTCTTGCAAACGAGCCGGGGCTCGTACGCCGCGCGCAATTTCGCCGTCACAGAATCCTTTACGACGGATCTTGGAACTCGAAAGCCATCATCGATCCC
This sequence comes from Colletes gigas, assembly GCF_013123115.1. Lineage (NCBI taxonomy): Eukaryota > Metazoa > Arthropoda > Insecta > Hymenoptera > Colletidae > Colletes > Colletes gigas. The sequence continues at coordinate 1,717,150 of NW_025106665.1, forward strand.
GCGTATATCTCGCGATGGGCGTTTCGCGGAATACGTGTTTGCCAAGAAGACGATTTCGACGTTCGTATTTCAATATCGGGAAACGTACTGATTCACTGTTCGCCGCCGGATTATACGGCGCGGCACGGTAAGTATAGCTATACGCGGCGTCGCTAACGGCAGATTTATCCAGCTTAATTCTAGCGAAACTCCCGCGGAAGTCTTTCTTGCGTCGTATCGAAGTCGGTCGAGTCCTCGCGACGGTGCTAAACTCGCTATTATTTAACGGACGCAGTAATCCCGAGTTTTTTTATTTTACCCCCGCCTGGAACTTGGACCAACTTCCCTGTCGGTCCTCCTTATCGCGAAAAATGCGCTGGACGTTAATTAATTCTTCGTCTCGCTCGCATAAACGCGTAATGGCCGGTTGCGCAATAGGACAAAGAGGCCACGAGCGAAACTTATAGATATTATGCAACGACGTTAATTAATATCGCGAAAATGATACCGCCACGCTGATCAAATCACCTCTACTGCCGCGTGTAATCGTAATTTCTAGATACCTGACGAGGATTGCTGCGATTCTGAACTCCTGGTCAACCCTTGGCGAAGTCGAGGGGTCGATTGAAACAGTAAAATCCTCCAATCCATTTGGAAGTTATGATGTTTCAAAAATACGCATGAAATTTTGGGGAACCATTTCTGGCCTCGCATTAAATTTTCAGTAATGAATTTTTTCTCGAAAGTGGTTAGGATTTCGGGGGTATGTCTAATGACAAAAAATGATTGCAATCAACCCCTCTAGATAAAAATAATTTTTTTAGAACGATTTCAAAATTTTTTTTTTGCCGAAAAATTTTCCAGTCGACAAATTGGTATGCTTGATTTTCGTCTTATTTTGGCCTCTAAAATCTTCTCTGTAGACCATCGAACGACTATAATCAGTGAAAAATGATAACCTTTCGCGATAGCCAAATGTCAGTGATATAGCAGAACCGATAGCGATACAGCGAGATTTATTCGGTCCGACATGGTTTTCGGATTTATTCGGAAGCGAAGTTTCGGTGGGTTTACTCTTAAAGCAGACTTTAGAAAGAATATATACGACCCGGGAAGCGGCGTCGTCTTAATACATAATTTAAAAGTAAACTCTTTATCTGTCCCTCCGGTGCTTCCTTAGCGTCGCATCTTCTTATCGTTCCCTTATCGTCGTCACGCTCCGAACAAGAATATTTCGCTAATGAACCATCGACTCGAGATCGTCTCGTGTAATCTAAATCACAATTCCGTGCGTGTGCAATTTCGTGATCTCGCGTCGCTGTACCCGACCGCGAACACAACGGTGTAACGACAAACTAATACTCGGAACAATGGCATATTTCGTTGAACCTAACCTCGTCTGCTTCCGTTAAAGACTATTAGATTCTTATTTGCAGAATTAAAGGAATTCAAGGAGTCCAAGAAATGAATTTCGAAACGAATCGATGCGATCAAACGTATCGCGAACGGTAGCGTGACGCGTGCGTGGCAACCGTTGGAAATCCACGAGCGCGAAATTATATACGTCGCGCATAATTTTATACACCGTGGGAAGAAAAATAGACGAAATAAATACACAGTACGCGAGCGATAGTCGGCGTCGAAGCGCGTCGTAAATCTCGCGGCCCGTTCGGCGCTCGGCGCGACATAATTACCGCCCCCATTCGCCACCCCGCGAGATATATCGCGGCTCTTTCGTCGGTAGGCAATCACGTTTGTTTGTACATCGTTCTCGGTTTCTTATTTACGACAACCGCGATCATTCATAATAAATATCCTTGCTGCAACGAGATAACGAATGACTTCCCTTCGGCGGGAGGAAGAAAGGAAGCGCGCTACGACGAAACCGGAAAGAAAGAGACTATAGGCGATCTTCCAGGGACTTTCTTGCGAGTTTCTCTGCGAATCGAGAACCATGGAACTTCTCCTTTTATTCCTGAGATAAGATCGAAAAGGAAACTGTAATTTTGGACAGACTTCGGCATCGAATATTAATAAATGGAGTTTTGCCGTGCGACACGAAACATTTCGAGCCCGAATTCCACAGAGCAAGGCACCGAGCAGAGAACCAGGCGGAAAACGGGCGATCGGGCGCGAAAGGGGAAGGGGAAAAACGCGAGGCGGAGATCGCCGGAGGCTTGGTGCTTGGCAGATACGCTGTTTTTACTCGATTAGCAGAGAGGCGCCGGAGCGTGTAAAGTTGCTAGAACATAGATATTCCAGTTAAGAACCGACGCGCGCCGATACGCAAGAAAATTGCTCGGAAGTTTCGAAGTCGCCGCGCTGGGCGCGCGACACGAGCGCACATGCCCTACACGCGCGAATGATAAATTGCGTTCGATGGGACGCAACCCGTGTCGGCAAATTTATGCGAACGCGCGAAACAGGGGCGTTCCTAAACTACTTATCGCCACTTACCATTAAAAATTATTTCGTTCGATTATTCTTGTACCCCCAAAACGCTAAAGACTGCACCGAGCAAATATTCTTATTTAAACATCATGCAAACCTATATTCATAACTTAATAATAACACAGAGAACATTAACCGAATATAAAACATTTACACAGGTGTTTGGAACTGTAACGATTTTTGATTTTTGTGTTTGAATTCACTTTCAGTCTCAAGTAATACCAAATATGTATCGTTTTCTGCCGTCAAATGTATTTTCATACTCTCAAAGAGCGACAGAGGATTGAAATTTTTTAAAAACTATAAACAACATGCTTTTTTATTTCTGTTACCTCCCCCTCGCCCGGAAACCGTCGTGCATCTCTGGCACCCGCAACGCGGCTAGCGCCTGGCGCTATCGTTTTCCGCAGCCAGAAGCGAATATCGCTTCGGTTTATGCGCTGCGGCTGAAAGCTTAATAATTCTTCGTTATTAATTTCGGCGTTCGCTGACCATTCGCGTCGAAATTCGTTGAAATGGGTGTGTTCGTTAGGGGGATGATAAATAACCATAATTGTCGACGGTGGGAAGAAGAATTAGAATTTTGTTGGACTCGAGCGTAGAATTTTCACGATAGACGCGTCGCGATTTAGACATTCCTTCGAATTATTAATTGTTTCGTCGGTGTATATTGTGCAGCGGGATTAATAGGTTTTAACATTTGCCCAAGATATTTGCGCAGCGCGCCGCTGTGCAGTTATCGAGTATACAGAAGCAATTTAATTAATTCCGGCTCCACGACCGGAATTTGTAAACTCGCTAATAATATTTGCCATGCTGTTTCTGTTTTCTCTGTGCCCGTGTGCGCATCGAAACGTTCTCCGCGTTCGGAGATCAATAATAATTGCGTTTTATTTCATTTTAATAGAACGACCTTATCGTTAATTAATGAACCGTCCTGTCGACGACGGTTATTCAAATTATTGGGTTTAGAGGTGAAAAATCGATCGATGACCCGTACGATTCGATTGATTAATGCGGTATTGCAAATCAGCGATTTGTATTCAAACTTCGTACATAAAGCGCAACGATCGATTCCTTTTTAATCTGGATACTGTAGTTTGCCCCAGTTTCTAGAATCACTCTGTACAAATGTGTTTACGGAAATATATGTGGAAAAAGTTTCTGCTCTAAATTCGACGTGCCTCGTTTTATTTTACTCTTCGAGGCTGATTAGGCGCGGTATAATCTCCTTACCGGGTGTACCAGCAAGGAGATAATACTATAACTAATCAGACGCGCCAGGAAATACTGTAAAACCGCTTTCTATTCGACTAGCCAAAAATCTATAAATTTTCTTATGGCCACTTTTCTGTTCGAGACGAAGTAAATAGCAACTTCGAAGTTAGTCTGGCATTTTTTTCTTCCGTCGCTCGTAACGTTTCAATGACTACTTATTATGTGACATTCCCCATCGCGTGTCTTTATTGTTCGGAGACACGATAAAAAGTATTTCTCGATTTCGAGATCACCGGTTGTCGTAACACGGGGGAACGTGTGTCCTCGCTCGCCTCGATGGCGAGTATAATTTCACTGATCGGTTTCGCGCATAATTAGATAGCGGCGATAGTGTCGCGGCCGCTCGAATGAAATTTGACACGCGGATTAGATCGAGTTATTATCATTGGCGGGAAATCGCAGGTGCGCGCGGTCCGATAATTATGGGAGACCGATATTGCGCGTTTGTTCATCGACGTATTTTTTCTTTACGCGATTATCAACGGCGATTAAATATTTCGAAACGATTGCACGACTTGTCCGCGACTTCGAGTAGCAATTTCCGCGCGCTCCTCGCCTGTATTATTTCTGCAAATGCGTACGCAACAAATCACCGCTGTGTCGCTACTTATAATACCGTACTGGCTGTTCCAAAAGCTTGTGCACGTGCATAAAATTAGCCAGAATTTCTATACGGGAGATTTAAAAAAAACAGCTCAAGGGTTAAGATCTCGGTATAGTCTCTTTTGTCAGCCCGAGACGAGGATAAACGTTCCGTCGGCCAATTTTCCGGCCTTTCCGATGTTTTTGGTGACCCTTCCGCGAAAAGAGGCAATCATCGTTAGGGAACTATCGAGTGGGAGGGCTCCGTGAACGTAAATTAGTTAGGAACTGGTTCGGCTCAATGTGTTAATTGCATCACTCTCGGTCTTGATTTGCGGACCAGCGATTATACGGTTGATTCGAGGCTATAGAGCCGGCAACAATTACCTAGCGAGTTAGTCGATTCTACCTACGTGCGCCTCTGAGCGCAGGCCAAAGGGCCTATCCTATCTGCTGTTGAGCTGGTTAGGTAGGCGGATGACCTCGGATGAGAGAGAATTGGACTCTATCGAACCAACAACGCATTCCGATATTACTTTCCGCTCCTCGCAAGGATGTTGCACTTTTCCCTCGCGTGTCTTAACCCCTCATTAAACTAAGTATCACAGGATAATGATCCCCTCGCGTGGAAAAAAATGAAAGAAAGTAGAAACGGAAAGGAAACGGTCTGGCACATCGCGCAGGAAATACCAAATCGAAACGATTCCACGCCTCGAATCCTTCGATACTTATCGACAGAGAATCGATGCAGAGGCCGCTTCATTATGTGAAGTAATGAAAGATCCATAGATCGATGCGTCCCTTCGGGGTACGAGACAGTCGAACGAGCGGCAGGTCGTTATGTTAACGTTGGCTGGAATAGTTGGATCTGATTAACTTAGTTTGCCGAATGGAATTTAATTGCTGGTGATTTTGTATTGCGAAACATTACCTCTTTTGCTGGAATTTTTCGTAAAAATACGAGCAACGCGGTCTCTACGTTACTGAATATAATATTCGACATGAAAAAAGTATGAAAAGAGATTGGATTACAAATTACACTGCCACTCAAATGTCAGAAACAGACATCCATGTTTCGTTAAAAATTGTTTCTTTTATATTAATAAAATGTTATTCAAGTACGACGCTGAGTTATACGATGATAAGTTTCTGATGTGGTCGTTCCCAATTTCCGAAATTTGACGAAGGTTCAAGCGATCGTCTACGAATACAACGAAGCCGCGTGCATAATGTAATATTAATACGTGCCATGATTAAGTAGCTGTTACATTCGCGATCGCTTTATACGAGGGTAACTTTGAAGCTTCATCGCTGACCGTATGTTAGACGTTTTGATCCCTACTCAGTGTCAAACTACAGCAACTCTGATCAATAGACGTCGCTTAATTTGTTTTGCAACTCGACTGTGTATTATTTCATACGAAGCACGGTGCTCCAGTCTCGATCAAATTTTAGAATATTATGAGCGTTATTTATTCTGTCTACTCAAAGAAGTTTCAGCAATTCCTATCGATTATCGTGAGCGTTAATTCCTCCGTGCTCCGGTTCTTTCCCGGATAATTCTTCTTCGAGTCCATTATCTTTCGCGATGTCAGGTATTTCTTTCGAGAAGCTCGTACAACCTAACTTTAATTCGATTCGTTTTAACGTCCAGTCTTCCGAATAACCAACGAACGCGAATTTTTCATTACTCGTTACGATCGAAGGTATGCAAGTTTTCGACGTTTGCTCGATGTTGATTGCGGACGATAATCAATACCGACTCCACACACTGCCTATAGATTCATTCTACCTATCCGACACAACGACAACCGGAATCACGTGTGCGTAAAACTTTCTTACACGACGTTCCAAGTACCGTAACCGGCAACGCTAACTGTTGTTTCGTTTCCGTGGTAATTAAAAAGGAAGTGGGCTTCTTTCACCGGTCATCATTCCGTTCACCCGTGTAAAACAATATACGTACTTTCGTTCGCGTCACGTGCAGCCTCATCAACTTCTTTTTTTTTCAACGTTGCGAATCAGCCGCGCGGGACCGGGTAATTTTGGAATTTCGTAATTTATATCGCCCTGTTAACGAGAACACGATGGCGGGTAGATAATTTCCTCCGTGGTCTCTCCCTGTAATACACGGCCCGAGACTCAAACCGAGGAGCGTCGAAAATAAATTTGCTAATTGATGCTTCCGTGCGGAATTTATTATCTGGATCAATTACGCCGGCGCGGAATAATTTCCAAATAATTCGATCGCGGAAGGAAGAGACGGCTTACCTCGGTGGCCGTAAAGCGCCGTATAAAGTGATAGAATATAAAAGTGAAAATAAATATTAAATTATACGGGCGAACAGTCCATGCCCCGAAGCGTAAACGGTTGTATCTGGCAATTTGCAATTTCTGGCCGACTCGGAAGCTCCTTTTGTCATCGAAGACGAAACAACGAGATAAGAAAGACACGCTGCACCGGTGCTAGCAATAAAAATAATGCCAAGTACGATCTTCGATGACCAATACGCGTCTGTGCTCGCAATAAAAATAATGCCAGACGCAATCTTCGATGGCGATCCGAAGGAAAATGTATAAATAACAATTGCTTCGGCGATACTGATAATTGTATTTACCCACGTGATCTCAATACGCATTATATCAATCGAGGAGGGAACAACGAGCTAAGAGAGATACGCTGCACCTGTACACGCAATCAAAGTAATGCCAGGTACCATCTTCGGGGCATATCGTTCGTCATCGTTAAAACAATAACGTCTCCGGGTACACCGCGATGCAGACGTGTTTTCGATCCACGGCCACGGGGCACGCCGTTTTAACGGCGCTTTTTATGGGGGCCACCGGCTGGAATCGAGACGGCGAAATATTAAATTACCAGCGGACCAAGAAGCGCGCTGTCCGCCAAACCCCGCCAAAATTTATGCGCCGCGGCGCAAACTGCGCACGCGAAAAGACGCGCGTCGCTCGAGATAAATCTTACGTTTCAAAGTCGCCACGGCGCGCAGCGACGCCGAAATTGTCGGGGGCAGGATTCACGTTACAGCGATTAAAAGTTGTCGGAATACTTCCGGTTATAAACATTTTTTTCTTTTTGTACAAGCTATTTTTTGGTGAGGTCGAATAAAAATATTCGAACGCTTTTCGAATACACGCGTTTTATCGGTTTCCATTGTGAAAATGTGGCGGAGCAACTTGTGCGTGCCATAAGAGGATTCTTGATTAAATGCATATATTCCGCGCGTAATAACAGAGACTGAGTAACGTTTAATCATCGTGCTTTATAACCGATTCATTAAAGAATTATTATAAATTTGCATCGCGTACGCATACATATTTAGAAAATCGTAAATCACCATAAAGCTAGCGCGAGGAAATCTACGTCTACGTATTCTAGTTATTAGTTCACGATAATATTTTTCAACCGCAATCGGCCCGCCATTTCCAATAAGCGGCGACAAAGCATCCGCGCCGCATTGTCGTCGAAACGTCCAACATTTCCTTATATTGTAAGCGAAACCAGAACGCCGCAATTTCTCGATTCAACCGGCAGAACTATCTAAACTTCCTTCAATATAATTGTGTCAGATAGGAAGTTCGGAAACTGTGCCGGACGTTTGCGAAACAAAAATTCACACGTAACCGTGCGTACCTCTGTTCCCGCTGCCACGGGGCCATTCAACTTCCATCGGTTGGTACGCCCGGTGCTAGCAGTTCTCGCGTTGGATCGACATCCCTGAGAAATTAATGGAGAACTTTGGTCGTTTGGTTCAAACGATCTTCAAGGTATTCAAAGATAAGCTTGCTTAAAATCTCGAGTGGAAGCAACGAAAGATTCTCGCATAAAAATTAAATTATAAGATTGTCACACTACGCCAATAGTATTTACACGCAGACCTATTTAGTCGTCCATTTTAGTATCTATTTTTCGAGTCAACAAGTTATGGAATTACAGAAACAATCTACCTTCCGGCGACAAATAATCGATATTCTAATTGTAAGATCCGTGTTTCCGAATCTTGAGATATAATAGCTTCGGTTTGAAAGGAGAAAAGTTCCTAATTATTTGAGATTGCGCGTTCAAGTTGAGCTCCTTAAGGACTTTTCGAGCTCTGTTAATTCTTTCAGACTCCTCTCGGAGGATTATCGAAGCGGAAGAATCTGCTACCGATTATACTAATACACCCCTGGTTATCCCATTAATGCTGTCTGAATTGCACTCGTCAAGGCAGAATTCCCCCTATATTAGTGAAAAGTATCATTGTAATACTGAGAGTTTTTATCCGTAGTTAGAAAGATAACTACGTAAAAATTACGGTATCGAAGGGATGGAATTTGTTGAAAATATACTCCAATAAATTCTCCATTTGACATCAAGGAACTTTATTTCAACGATTTATTATCTGTTCTCGTGAGACTTGCTGTTCTTCCGTGAACATTTCTATCGGTGAGTAAATAATTAAGTAATACAAAATCTGCGCTCTTACGATTTAGTAATTATGAACGCCATCGAAGGTTTATTTTCCGTCAACTTCGGCGCGAAACTTCGATATTTGGGGCACGAGTTTTTGTCGGCGGTAACACTCGGGCTCCTTTCGTTTCAATCGGGGTTCTTATTAATTTTTATTTCGCCGACCAATTAAGGTCTCCGCGGGATCGAGAGTTGCGCGGCTCACGTACGATATTACCTGTCTAGGCAGTCTCCGGCTGGAAAGATGGCTACAAAAGATTTATCAAACCAGTTTGCCGCGATTATCGTCCAAATGAATTACGATACCCGGCATCCAATCTCTTTAAATCTCCTCTGCTCATCACGCGTTATCGGTGTCCAATACGTTTTCCACTTTCAAACTGTTTACATCTATTTGCCCGCTATAATTTAATGATTCGGGTCGCTCGATCGCCGACGCGATAAAACGTCCCGCGGATAAGCGAATAAATTAGAACGCGTAATAACGTTCCTATAAATTAACCAGCGAATACATACCGCGACGCTCGGTTACATTATTATATTATTAATAACCGTAATTTGTATGGGAAAGTTAATATTTCGTCGCGGAACACGCGCCGCACGGTCAGCCAAATCAAAGATTTCACTCGCATTCTTCTATTTGTATTATAGAACGTTGGTTGCGATGCAATAAATATATGTTTGTAACACAATGAATCGAGTTGGAAACGTTTGAATTAAGAACCCAGCCCAGACGGAGGTTTACCAACGGATTAAAAAATTCCAGGAAGGCCGAGAATCTTTCGAAGACGATTCATGCTCAGGTTGATCTTCGACGACCCGTAATGAAGAAACAGTTGTTAAAGTTCGCGAATAAATCCTTACTGCTCGCAGTTTAATCATTCGAGAGATTGCTGACGAGGTAAACATCTCTTTCGGCTCGTGCCAGACAATTCTAACTGCAGATCTTGGCATAACGCCCTTTCAATTCGAGAAATTCTTATTACGAAGAAGATTCTCAAGATACTTCGTCTCCCTTATGCTCTAAATCATGCTACTCGAGACGTTCTCCTATCTCATGTAATCAAAATGAAAAGGACTGTTTTGAAACGAGACTATTAGATTTAACCGATAGTTGAAATATTCTGTTTGAAACCATAATCCCTGATGGTTGTCTACCACTTCTCGTACACCTGGTGACACGGATTAGTTCCAGCGTAGGAGCAAGTGGATCAGTTCATGATACGCTTCACGTACGCTCGCCAGAGTTTGAGAACCTTCTCCGAGAACCTGGTCCGAACCTTCCAAAACATCTAATTTAGACATGACTAATCTACGTGCAACGGATTACATAAATTGCTATGAAATTGCAACGATTTGTCAATAGTTCGTTTCGCATATTCTGCCGACGTTCGAGCGACACATACAGAAATATATTATACGTATTTTATACATCAGAATATGCAAAACAGATTGGAATTGACAAAAATTTTGCATATACTGTATAATCAGCACGTTTCGATACATTCATCTTATACCGCGTAACCTGATGTACTTTACATATTTTCATTTATTCTGCATATTATACATATAGAATATTAAAATATCGAAATATACATTTCGATGCACCGCGCATATTTTATTCCGTATACCCCGATGTATTTTGAACGATTCGTATTATTAAATATGCATAACGAGAAATTTTCAAAATGGTGGTTACACGCACTGCGATGATACGTATTTAATAAACAATGACATAATCCTTTGATCGACAACGTGTTTCAAACTTTAAACGTCATCGATCTATCGGTAGAGCATTGTCAATTCATAGCGATTCATGCAACTCGTCGAATATAGGGTACGCGTATCGGAATTCATTCTCGAAGCCCGGCGAATCATATTTAACGAAGAGTAGTTTAATTATTCGGACGATAACCCATTTTAAACTTTAAATGTCGCATAGCTTTTGACACATCTCTGAACGCCAAACATTAAAATAAACACGTCTCTTCAACCAGGTCGAATTTTTATCACTCTTTCAACGTTTGAGACCGCTATGGCGAAGGTGTCACGGTGCGCCGGTCGATTTGCACTCATTTCAATCCGAGGTGATCGCAATTCATCCGAAACTGCTAAGTGACGCTTTTCATCCGGCCAGACGGGAAGAAACTTTCCTCGAACAATTCCACGAACTTGGCAAGAAAGCCCTCCGGGTCTTTCTGCACTCCTGACTCGGCTCGCGAGCCAGTCCTCGGTCTTCCGGTCACCTCGAACTATCCTGGCTTCCAATCTTCGTACCTTCGCGACCAACGAATGTTCCTGTTCTCTCCCTTCGAGCGCCCGTTTCTTCTGCCCTTTTGTATCGACGCCAGGGAAACTCGTCTCGTCGACTTTCAAAGCCGTTTAAGAAAGTTTTCCAGCGCGCGATAACACCGTCGGCCGTGGCTTGTGGATTCACCTGGCCAGCAGGACAATGGACAGTCCGGGCGGTTGTATCCTTTTCTCTCCGTCTACGCACACGCGGGGAACGTTGGACGGTTTTTTATCCGCTGGAAGAGGCGCTCGTTAAATCCGTTTCTCGGCCTGGTTCTTTTTCCCTTCCGCGGAGGGTGCATTGTACGTCGACTCTCATTGAGGGAAATCGGACGTCGGTTCCGAATGAATCAGCGGTGTATTTACCGGCTTCGATGGTTCGTTAGGATTCGGGACGCCTGTACCCGTAGCCTCGCGGAATTCTTCCGAGTTTTTCATGGAAATTCTCGCCTGGACGCGTTCGCAGACGGCGGTGAGAAACGCTCAGAGTGGTCTTCGAGATGGATTACACGTATCGTTGATTCAAATAAACGTCTATCAAAATGCTTCGGTTTTAAAGGTCTCGAGGAGTTTCATAATTGAAGGAGAAGAGCGAAAGCCCGAAATAGCTCCGATACTCGCCGTTTTATTTGTTTACGCGAAATGATGCCTTTGCATCCGTTGCAATTGCTTTGTTCTGCCAGTAGACCTCGCTTCGGTTTCCCTCTTTCTCGATCTGATACGCGAAACCGGTTTATAGACGGAAAAGAACAACGGGATCGTAAAGCCGGACGCGAGAGCTTCAATTTTGGAGGAGTACCGCTTATCTACCTCGTCGAAGCCCGTCCGTGCGAGAGTATCCAACGTGATTACCAGGAACTTTTACGGCTAATATCGCTTCACAATGTGCAATTAAATGAATTTCAACTTGGACATAATCGTTCCGCGAATAAGGCAATAAAGGTGTAAATAGCGGATAGCGCTGGGTATAAAGCAAGATTCCCGCGGAACGTAAAAGATGTTCTTAACCAAACTAAAGGTAATCGTTAAACATTGACTTTATGGTTCTTCCCTCGCATAATGTCCTGGATACCTCACTCGAGGTCATCTTCGACGCTTTCCCAGTTTATTCTCGGCTAACTCTCAATTTGTTCTTATTTTAATTCACACGCCTTTCGATCAAATCGTAAGAATAATTCAGCACAGAGATTTTTACTCTGGAAAAAGATTTTGCTAAGTATAGACCGATTTCTGTTTCAATTTCCGACGATACTCGAGCAAACGATTTTCAAACGATACCGCGGAAGACAGTTCATCCGTAACTGTGAAGGATATCAGGCTCGAATGACGCGGGACTAAGCTGAAATTGCTGAAAATGGATGACACGGGGCGTGGATGATAAACCACTCGCGACGGTTTATTTTCTCATTTGTCAATAGTCTTTCGTGCACCGCTTCCACGCTCGCAGAGCATGCATTGTTCTAAACGGTATCGCAGGTACTCGATTGCCGTGCTCCCGTGCAGTCAGGTATTCCGTCATTCTGGTTACGCTTAATTGCATTCGAAATGGTCGCGCACAGAAGTTGACAATTACTCGTTCCTACCAATCGCTCTTCCGCACCAACGGGAACAAAGAAATATAGAACTGCAGACACGCATCTGAACACATTCGAGATCGATTATTGGCTGCAGGTTGGAAAAAACGATTCCTACGGGGATTCAACGTCGTTTCCTATTTACCGAAAATATTATAGAAATTTTTGTCTCGCGGAAAAACGGATATAAACTATTATGGTTGGTTGAAAAAGGCGATCGTTTAATTTTCCAGTTGGTTAGTTATTCCATCGAGACGCGGTGTCGCGTGTGGCGACGGCGTAGTCTGAACGTCGACCAAAACGGAAAACAGATTTCGAGTACGGTCAGATATCGGTGGTTGATTCCGCTCGGGGATTACGCGTCATTAAAGTAACAGCTACGTTACGACCGGTGTAATAAGACCGGACAATTACGCGGCATTACCCTCTTCGTGAAATCTGATTTTCTTGTCAGACGTAGGCTTAAGCTTCTAATATAAAATATCGAACATCGTTTGATTCCTTAAGCCTTCCCTGCGGCTTTCTCTGACCAGCTTACATTTCGTAAGAACCGATCGCGGATTCAACTTCAAAGATTCGTGGTTCGATCGAATATAGAAATAAAGGCGTTCGAAGTTCACGATTTGAATTTTCGCGTGACGATTCAAATGGTTCGTTCAGACCGAAGCGTTTCAAAACGAATAATAATTTTTACGAACGGGATCGTTCTTTTGGCAAAAACACGAACCGTCTAGGAACAGACGCGCGACAAGCCATAATTTAGAAATCCAGTTTCCCCCCCCAGAAGATTCATGATTCCATCCGGTTGCACTCCATTAATTTTATTTAAACGGGTTTTTGATGACAAAACGTTACCCGTCATTTTGCGTTCGACTAATGGCAAGACAGTTGAAAAAAGACGAGAGACGCGGTGATCAGAATCGAGCAGAACGGAAGAAAAATAGATGTTTCGAACTTGCGTTTCTTCATGTTCCCTTATACTTACACGAATATCCCACGATTCAACGTCGGTACGAGTTCGAGACTTTTGCAATCACTGTACTTAAGGGTTAATGGAATAACCGACCTACACCGCGGCTAATTTATTGCAACTTTCGAAGTCGAGCATCGAAAAAATCATCCATAATCGATCACCTCCAGCGATATTGAATTATCGCGAAGCGTAGTGTACATCGGCAGCGGCCACGAGCGATCCCGTGTCGCTTCTAGGTGTTTTCTATTTTCGCGTACGGTCGAATCGTAATTTCTTTGCGATGGGACCATAGATGGCAGGCAAGCGTGAAGTTTTCCACGGTTGAACGCGTGGCGGTCTTCGTGACGTAGTATTTTTCGCTCTTAACCCAATTTCAGAGCGGGACGATATTTCAACGAAGACGTGCTCCGACGTTCGAGAGTTAATGGGCATCTTAATAGGCACCTTCGACTGGAGAAGATACGGGCACCATTACCCGCGCCTCGGGTATTGAGCGCCACTGAAAACAATTCAACGTAACGGAATAAGACGAAGGCGCACCTGTACGGAACGATTGTTCTCTATTCACTACGTCTGCTCGATACTATCTCCCACGGCGTCTGCCTCATAATCATTTCTCCCGATAGAGCCTGGGCAACAGCTGCATCGCTCGGCATTTGCGAAAACATTTCTCAAGATGACAGCCGATTAGCTCGATGAGCTTTCCGCGAACGGTCCCCGCGTGTACGTCATTTTTTACGCGTACTTTCTCGTTGCGACAACGCTCGTTTAACGTAACCATCGCGACGCCAGTTTATTTACTCTTCGTTTATTATTATCATCCAATGGAAGTTTTTCATCTGGAGTTTCTCTCGCGCAAGAAGCCAATTGAGCTTCACCGCGACGCCATCTTGGTCGGAGGCAAAGAAATATGGACACTCACGTTCGATGGCGTTAATTATAGGTTTGTTCTCAATAACGCTGAGACTCTTTAGTTCTCGAGATACAAGAACTCGTAGACGAACTGTTAATACATAATTTTTGTTAACGTTAATTAGTTGTTGAAGCAAAGGGTGAGGCGTATTGCCAGGGCAAAGAACGATCTCAAATTAAAAGGGATGCTTATAACCTTATATTAAAATCAGGCTAAACAGGCAAACCATACAAGATCGTAGAAGAAAATACAAATAATAATACAGAAGCAGAGAAAAATGTAAACATAAAAAAGTAGGGACTAAGATTACAACGGGCAAAAACGAGAGAAATTTAATCTTCGTATAAATAAGTGTTACTTATAAAGGAAACTAATCCTGGAAAGATGACTGGGGATTCGAAAGTACCATAATGGTCGTTGCATAAATTATAAGCATACGTCGATGTGATCTAGGTTGGACGTGTAAGTAATGGGACTTTCATCAACGTTTATCCTGCTACGAGAAAACCAAGATTAGACGTTTTCTGTAAATAATATATTTTGAACGTAGAGATTTTATTTTAGGGAATGCATTTAAAAAATTAAGTTCTCTCGTTTAAAAAAAATTAACTATATAAGTAATTCCGTAAGCATGTTAAGTTTCTTACATCGATCGTGTATAATACATTTTTATAACAACTTTATTCGCCCTATGCTAGTTAATTATTGTCACGAACGCATCCACTCCAGCCACTCCGCGCGATGTTAGGTTATCAATTTAACAACAGTGGCGCGTCAATGTAAATAATGAACCAAGCATCCGTTCGCGACTCTGAGCTACATCGTTACGCATTTATTATTCGTGTTCGTGCTGCAACAGTATCTCGATAGTTGCAGGAAAACAGGGCTAGAAATTCTTGCAACGTTGACAGCCGAGGAGATCTATCTTGAAAGGAATGCTGGATCTATTGGTCGGAACATTTGCGCCTCCTTCGCCACGCGCCATAGTTGATCCACGTCCGAGGAAAGTACCATTAGGCCGATATAAACTTCTTCTTAACATACATACACGATGAATCACGCGACCGAGTTTCCTTCTAACCAATTTATTCCGTAGAAAAATATTTCCTCGATTTATCTTTTCGTCCCGGAGGGTAGATTTGTGGGTAGCTCAATCAATGATTTCCATTAGTCCACCCACGCGGGGAATACCAGGTATACGATACGTTTACGAGAGACGAGTCGAGGAATCGCGTTCCGTGATATCGATTGTCTCTACGATTCGTCAACGTTCCCGGTTCTCGATGGAAAAAAGCGAAAAAGAAAAGGGTCTCGTTGTAACTCGATTGCGCGGAGGAATCATCGAGTGTGCTCGAACGAGCCAGTGGGCTGTTTGTGCGAAGAACGTCCTCCGCTGGCTGAATACCGCAGAAGTATCACTCCGAAATCTACTGGCGCGCTTCAGAACATTTGAGAACGGCACTGTACTTCGTTAGTATAACCGCAGAAGTGGAACGTGATCCAATCGTCCCTCTCTTGTTGCCGTGACTGCGGACGAGACGCAGTGCATCGGGCGTTGCATTTCGAAACACAATATCTCGCGGCACGTATTATAACCGCGTACGTCGAATGGTACGAGAGAATTGCTGACGTTCTTCTCGACGCGAGTCATCGAGAAACGTCGACCGTGAAACGTTCACGCGCACAGTCGAAGGAATCCCTTTGCCGCTTTCGACTTTTCTTTAATCGCGACCAAGCGAGGCCTCTTTAGAGCCTGAAAAAAGTTTTCTGCTAGCTACGATACGATCAGTGCAGTGGGAATTGCTATACAAAGCAGTCGAATAAATGCTTTCTAACCGGTGTTGAATATAAGCTTATAAGGAACAGCGAAATTTTCAGATTTTTTTAGTTTGGATAGAATTTATGTCGGACAAGTAAATAATCGTTGAATAATGTTCAATTTTGTAATTTCCTGCGATATTTGACGGGCAACGACAATCAACTTATAACGAATAGATTTATAATATCGGCACGGGCAGACATCAAAGGCGATGTTAATGGCGTAAGGAAGTACAAAGTGGAAAAATAAAGCACATTACGAATAAAATTGTGGAATTAATCGTTTAAGATAGCCAAGGGAACGTAACGTATGAGCAAGTTTAATGAACAAGAGAGAAAGTACACGTTATCGCATAAAATATTACCTATAATTATGGTGATCGCATCGTTTATCGTCCAAACCGGGATACTTTTGAGTGTGAAAGTGGGCCCTAAAAATAATTTAATTATTTGATTACACGAAATATTTATCTATTACGACAATTTCAGTCTTGCATGCTTGTATTTGATGTTTTAAAACCAAGATGAAAAGATTGTAATTCCGATCCATTCTGTTTATCGTGAAACCCAATTTATGAGTAGTAAAATGCAGTCAACCTCGACTGCATAGAGGTGCAGTAGTTTGCGAAGAACGCGAATTTAAAAAAGACCGCGATAAAAGGTTTAACAAGGACTAAAAGTTTGAATGTCTTGTTACAGATTTTCGCAATATTCCGAACATTGAATGTTACTCCGAGATCGCGCAGTTTATATATGGGAGGGCACGATCTATTGTCGAGACAGTACCAAGATATTCTGACGTTTTCCATGGCGCTCTTTAATCTTCTTAGCGTCGAGGGATATCCTATCCGTGGAACCTTGGTTCGTTCGAAATCAGTATTTCAGAGGAAATTGAGAAACTTCAAATTATCCGGCCTTTATTATATTATATTGCGATTGTCGCTGAGATTCGGTCGCGCGAAATGAAGGAAAATACATAAAATATAACTCGTCTTTGCTGGTTATTGTTAGAGTATTTACCTTTACGTCAGTCAGAGAACCATGCAATATGCATTTGTACCTTTAGTTATGGTATCTCGTGGCTTTGCACGCGTTCATAGGTATTTCCTTTTGATCAACTTCGGCTGTTTCTTGTCGAATCAAGCTGTTGCAAACGACGTAGCGCAGAGACGCGGAATTCTTTAGGATGCCCGTTAGAAATTAGGTTGGTCTTGCACGCGACAGTGTAAAATTACGATCGCATACTCGATCGGCTCAATATGCAAAATCTGAAAGCTGATAGAAAGTTTGCCTATATTATCCCCCTACTTGCAATTATTAATGGCGACATAAATTGTCTCTCTATCCACGACCTAATAAAAGTCGACGCCTGTATTATCCTTGCATCCTTACTTCAGATACCGTTCGCGATGCAACTTAATTGCAACTCCGACTTATAACTTTCTTTAAACTGCAAATCTGTCATTACGATGGGTCCTCTGTCGTTCGAATATTGCTCGAACAGGGTAGGTTTATCTCTCGCGAATAAAATAACTTTACTCGGCGCATTCGTCCCGGTTTTTATGTCGGGTCTCGCGCTAATTGTTCCAATCAATGGGATGCTCGCGGTCCGAGGGTACGAATAAATAAACGGGATACCGTTGCGTCGTTCGCGTATTAAAAATCGGCTCGCGGGAATGAATTTCGCGCGGCGGAGAGAGCGCGTCCATCGCGTGCTTAAAATTTCTTCGCGAAGACGGAATCCAGGGTCGCCGGTGGAACGGCCACCGGCAAAAACGAGGAGGCGTTCCCTTCGCGGTGCCGCGGCCTCATGAGAAATCGTATACGGAGTTATCGTTGAAATTTCAGCCAGGTCCATTTGTCAGACGGCTCCGCGGCCTCCTTAGTCCTGGAGTCCGTGGAGTATCGCCCGTGGAGCTCGACCGGGGACCGACGGAGACGAGAGAAACGGGAGAGGCGTCCGTCCGGTCGGCGGAGAAACGTTACGGGCGCGGACGTTGCCCGTCCGATAACGATCTCTTGCGGGGAATTCTCAGTAACATTATAACTTCTCCGCTTTGAATAGCTCGGGCATTTTATAGATTCCGTGAACGGCGGGCTCGTGCTACTCCGGGAGCTGTCGACGGCGCATCCAGCGCCCTCTCGGGTTTCGCAGCCAACGGAAATAAAGGGGATGGCGAACCCCGACGTTGTCCTACGAATCCTCGCGGACTTCCGTCGCAGATTCCTCGAGTTCCCGGCGCTAAAGAGACACGGGGACGATTTATAAAGCCGCGCGGTAATTGCGTCGCGTCTTAATTACCGTCGCGAACAAACGTCCGCGGATCGCGCGAACGTCGTGTTTGCCATTTCAACGGAACTTCCATAATAGAATAACTCCGTTAAAATCAGGAAAAATAAAAGAAGTCCTTTTTGTAACAAACCCCGAAGTCCGCACGAAGTTATCTATTACTCTATCGTGTTTATGATTATCTTGATCTTATTATAGTCGTATCGTTCCGGCGGTATCGTATCTAAGTTTCTCTTGTCCGCTCGGATCAAATTTTATCACCTCAAGGTCTATCGTGATCGAAACATCGACAACCAGCGTCGATGACATCCTGCATGCTCCAGTTATTACCATGATTATGGCTCGTTGTGCCGTCGACAAATGTCTGCTGACAGTTACTTTAACAGCTTCCTCATGCTATATCGGAGCGCCATACGTTACTATCGGAAAGCAAACTGCTCTGTATAGTATGCTAAATATGGATCTTCTGATAACATAGCCAATCTTTTCTCCTTTGATCCTTTTTACGCGTGGAATGGACGTTATCTCTCTCGAGAAGCTCAACGCAAGTAGAAATATCAAGTAATGAACAGACGCGTATAGCAAATCCATTAATCGTGGACGCACAATAGCAAATTCGAAAAGAGGTTGAGTGTCTTCTGAAATCCGAAAATCAGCAGATGGACGGATTGGAAGTGCATGCGCTCCATTTGTCGATTACGCGATTCCGAAATGATCGATCCGTTTCCAGAAGTTACGAACCCGAGATTTCTATCGATCCGCCACACCTCCGGACCGCGTAAATCGCGGTCGCGTTGCGTGAATACGATTCGACGGTTCGACGCAACGTTGGCTTATCGAGAAGCAGACGCTTAATGAAGCGTGCCGCGATAATTTAACGAGTCCGCTACCAGATTGGCCGCGTTCCACGAGGCGGCGCCATTAATTAAACCAACAGCGTTTCGAGCGGCCGGTGGCCGAACGATCGACCCAAGGTGTAATAATTCAAACACGCGACCCGATGAAGATTGACTCGGGACTCTGGCGCTCGATCCTGCCTCAAAGGGTTACATTATCTGTTCACAAGCGGATCCAACAACGAAAGGGTAACGAGTTACTGGCGCATTCAACAAAGACGCAACGGTACTACATAGAATTACCAAATTTTCGATACCGTTTGATCAACGCTATTGTATATTTAAAGCAAACTTGTTACTTCCCATTCTGCTTCTGTTAAACATGATACAAATTTTAATTTCAATTATATCATTTTAACTTATTGTGATCTTCCTAAATTATCGAGACTGTTTGAAAAATTGTTCGTCAGGTGGAAACCAAGGGAACAGGAGCGGTTTTTGATGCTACTGTGTAACGTCGTCGCGATTCATAAGTCATCCTTGCCGTAATACCGCGTGTACAGACGACAAGACGCTTTCATTTTGCTCGCGAGAGCAACGTTCGACTGTGTCGGGTCGCGCTGGTTTCGCAATACGACGGGGACCTATTAAAAATAATTCCTCTTAACCGGAGTAACGGTTCGAATCGCTCGGGCGAGTGTGTTACGCGCCGGTCCCGATTAATAGGGAATTAAATTTTTTCGAGCCTGGGAAGAAAGGCGCGCGCGCCACTCGAAAATTCGACGGTTTGCTAATGGAAATTGGGGGAATAAATTATTGACGGTTTTATCGAGCGCGAGTAGCGACGTCAATTACCTTAATTATTTCTTCTTCTCGAGATATCCACGGTGAAGAGGAATATCCTTCACGGGACCACGTTATATTTATTCGTGTTTGCGAAATTACTTCGCTAAAATTAAATTGCTTCCGAAGTGTGCAACGTACGAACAGCACGCGTTAATAAAAGCATAACGAAGTAACGACCATGTTCGAAACGTGTAAGTAGTCGTATATCTTTGGAAACTGAAAATAACGAATTTGTCTTTCAAGATTCCAGCCTTCTCGGTATGGTTAATATTTTTCAGATCGTTTTGTACGAACGAAGGAGGAAAGTAAATAAAATCAGTTTGAAAATTTTCAGCTACTTACCACTAACAATCTCTACTCCGCGATAGTCAGATTGACTAAAAGTAAGTTATTAATGGTCCATAGGAAATGCTAATTAACAATGTTTCCGGGCGTTTATCACGTGGAAAAAGCTTTCTTCTATACCAAATTAATAAATCTTTCTCTCTGTTCTTGAATTGCGATAAACTGCACGTGCCGCGTATGTTACTTTTATCGCGATGGTTTTCCAACTAAATTCTTCCTCCTGAAAATTGCATAATACAATGATATATGGAACGAAATAAAGTTTTGCGTAGCAGTATGCGGATAACGTTAACATTTCTTTTGTAAAATATTCTTAAGTGCATCGAGATGATCTTCGTTTCATCAGATTGGTTAAAAGTAAGTTATTAATGGTCTTAAGCAAATAATTAACAACGTTTTTAGACGTTTACTTTCTGGAGAAAAAAAACTTCCTTCTACATTAAATTAATAAATCCTCCTCTCGGTTCTTGGATTCTGATGAACGCCGCGTGCTACGTCCGCTATTTTTATCGCGTTAGTTTTTCAGCGAAATTCTTTCCCGTTCGTAATTGAATTTTGCCGTCCCTCTCTTTTGTAGAAAGTCTCCAACATACTTCCTTAACTTTGTCCGTGGCACGAAAATAAAAATTCTGGAACATCGTTCGAATGTGCGAAGTTGTGCAATTACTCGATACTGTACACAGTGTTTCGCCTATCTCGAACATATTCGATATCTTTCCAAGATAATTTAATTTGAAAATATGTTGGATACGTCCGCCATCGAATATTTTATTCTACATTTTCCACTGTGCTATTTACTTTTAATTACAGTACGAGCACGTTTCGTTCGTGCACGTTTACAGCCGTAACTCGCGATTGTAACATTTCAGATTGACGATCACTGGTTTAAACTGTCGATCAACGGAAAGACGGTGGTACGAGCCTGCAGTTAATATATATTTGCATGCCACGCAGATAGATTCGACCTGCTACCGGGGTTTTTCGCCGATCGGCGGTTCGACGTCTCGACGAGGTGATTAATGGCGCCTGCGAGCCGATCACTGACCGATGCGTCCAATTAATTATCGTCGTATGACGAGGCGAAACGCTTCCGACGTCTTTGGTTTTGCAGCCTCGCGAGAAGCCGGGGCGAGTCGATCGCCTCGTAGCTTACGGAAGTCGAATTATTGTACTGTCCCGAAAAAGTGAATTATCCGCGATCGACGAGCCGATAACGACGTGTGCGTTCGATCGTAAGACAGGAGAAAAATCACAACGGGAACTTTCGACGGGCAAATATATCGATACGCGAAAGGCTGTCGAGTATTTAGCGTTTAGCTCGAATATCGCGGAAGATCGTTTTATTATCGTTATAAAGGCTAAAAAATAGAAACACGGAACACTCCCACTCTGTTTGTTCTGCGTTTGTCAAACAAACCTAAATAACGGACCTCGACACGGATCCTTCTCCCACCTGTACGGCGATCGAAAAAATTATAACTTTACAGTCTTCCGCACGTTTAACCTTTAAGACCTTCTACCGCCTGAATAACGTGACTACGACACGATCTAAGGAATTATCATTCGAAAGTCGTCTGCACGTTTAACCTTTGAACCCCTCCGCCACATAAACAACGCAATTGCGACTAGATTGCAAAATTATCGCCCGTATACGGGCGTCTCTGGCGCGAAGAAATCTGAATAATTTCGGTCCCATCGACGAGATCGCGAGATACGAGTAATATTATTTCTGATAAAGGGCAAATTTGGCCACCGTCGTCGTTGGCAATAAAATTTGCTCGATCGTCCTGGAAAACCGCGGTGCTCGGCGTACGATCGATTATACGAATTTCACAACGAGGATCCAACGGGGAACGCACCTAGCTAAACGGCCGTTCTAAAACGTTCCGCGATACGAAAATGAATATAATTTACGTCCGCGACGGCGCGAGAGAGGCATTAATTTCACTTCGGTTGCGCAACGTTCGTTTACCGGGCCCGAATGATTTCGCAAAGCAGGGCTGGAGGTAGAGGAGGAGCGATAAAATCTGTTCCTCGGCCGTTCGCGAAGATCTCTGTCATTGAGGCGAGCTCTTCCCGGCACAGCTGCGCCGCCGGATAAAATGTTTACGACCGGATCACCGTACGTACGGAGCACGTACCGCAGCAGCACGTGTTTGCGTAACTTGACGAAATTGCTCGTCGCGATCGCACGAATACGTAACGATATTATATATCGGCGCAATGATCTCGTACGGACGCACCGAGGGAGCGTAAAGAGCAACTTTACGCCTGGCAACCGAACATCCTGGAAACGAGACCACCTCGCCGTCGACAGCGTTGTAAACGTTTGATAGCGAGCGTCGGTTGTTCGCGAACTTTGCTTAATTTTCGCAAGATAGTGTCGCGGTTCGTTAACCTGCTATAGTCTCGGTTCGGACCGAGAAAGAGAGAAAACACACGACTTGGAGCAGAGGTGTCGAGAGAACGCGAGAGAAAGACCGTGGAAGAAGAAATTAGAATTTTTTGAACCGTGTTCCAGTCGAGCGGACGATTATTAATAATTCCTTTTGCCGCGAAAAGCAGCGTGTTTCGATTTCGGTGTCTAGAAGTAACATGTTTACGTTTACGGGGGCGGGAAACGTTGTGCTTTTTCGCAACGAAAAGTAGCACGTTTTGGTCATTCGTCGGGAAAAGTAGCACGGTTTGCTTCTAGTTGCAAAAAGTAACACGTTTCGTTTCCAGCTGCGAAAAACGTCACGTTAAAAAGGTTGCCCGGCGTTCCGTAAAATAAAAAGGTATATATCCTTTGTCCGAAATTAACGTCTGTTTCAGAAGGTAGAATTTAATAAAAAATAAACTCAACTAACTCGAAAAATGTTAATTTATCGGGGAGCGGCGGTAGATCGAGATTTATATCGCAACCGTCTGTTGGGGGCTCTGGGACCGAAACGTTTCTCAGCCCTCGATTGTGCCCGTTGAAACGGTTCGGCGCAAAATTCACAAGATGTAAAACAATCTCGACACGTAAGTACGAAGGCAATTTCGTAATCGCGTGTTCGCATTCTCGCAATCCGAGCGTCAAACAAGCAACGACACTCCAACGGGGAGCAGTACGATTTAGAGAGTTGCAATCGGCACGATTAACGCAGTGAAATATTAAAATCCTGAGCAATTTCAATTACGAAAGCCCGGGGACAAGCAGATCGTGAGATTGCCAGGCAGCAAAGAAGCGCTCGTTCTCGGTCGAGGATGGATCGTTTTACGAGTGGTTGTCGCGTCTCGTTTTGTGGAACGCATACCCGGTCTCGCAGCCCCCCAAGTAAAGCCAGGATATTAGAGACGCTTCCGAGATCCACAGCTGTAATGACTATTTAAGTAATCCAGAAACCAGCTACTTCGAGTTAACCTAATTGACATAACAACCAGTTAACAGATCTATTACGCTTGGAGAGCACTCAAGGAATTACGCCACTGTAGACGTCGAGGAAGAAGCCAAGATTTTGTGATTTTTTTTCTACACTTTTAAAATAATGTACTAAATATCGTTGCGTAGTCGAACCGCCGAGTAATTAAATAGTTGATTTAACATCGTCGTAATTATTAAAATTCCCGTAGGTACTGTGACTTTTAATTCTATTTATCGAATCTTTATTCCCTCCAAGGAGGGCCACATGCGAAACGTAAAATTAATACTTTCCTTGAAACGAACGGTCCATTACGCGTGTACCAAAATTGTTTCGCCTTGTATTCGCGTGTACACGTTCCACTGACGAAACGTTTCGTCCGGTATTGATTCCAAAACGATGCAAACAAAGGCGAGTCTCCGGTGCATGCACCCCTTTATCGAACCCGGCCTAATTTCGCATCGCGCGAATACGAACGAATTCGAAAGTTTGCTGAATTTAATTAATAAAATCGGCGTATATCATCGGGATTCTTTTCTCTTAAATTCAAATCGCGAGAACGAACCATACGGGTCTCGTGATTTCGTTCCACGAAAGTTTCACTCGCGATTGTAAAGTTCGCGAACGGATACGGTGGCCAACGGATCGCGACAAAAGCCATTATATTCGGCTCGAATGAGGCAAATAATTAAATTAAAAAGGAAAGTTTCAAAATTGCCGTTCGGTGCGATTGCAACACGTGTTGTTTATAATCGGCAATATCTGGTGAAAATTAAAAGAACCGCTGAAATAATTTCTGGGGTAAAATAGATTAAAGTGAATTGAGTTATATTATTTTAGTATTTACTGTTTTCGTTATTAAAACTGCCAATATTTTTATTCGGGGCATAAAGCGGTTATGAAATGTATTTTCGCCGGTTTTACGATACTATTTGGACAGTATAGTTTTGTTTGTATGTAGAGGCTGGCGAAATATTGCAAATAAAAATCCGTAGAAATAAAACTACAGAGGAACCATTTTATGAATGGTTACAAACGACTGTATATTGAATCACACGTTGTGTCAATACTTTCAATCGCCACTGTATATCTTTCATTGACTAAATTGTTCACATTCGCATTTATCCCAATTGTTGGAGGCTTGTTCCGGATCCTAGTACAGCGAGTGAAACGTTGAAAAAGGAAATAGAAAAGAATTAACGCGTAACATACATCAATGTCACAGTTATTTTATCTCCGTGTTTCATATTTTTTATTATATTTTACTACAGTCGATTCTCTGTTTACACGATAGTCGCGTGCTGAAGAATGGCGTGCCCTGGAGTACAAAAACAAACTGACAAAAGAAAGATGTATCGCTTAGAAATGTCACGATAAACAGTGCAAAAGCATTTACAAGCGTTTTAAAGATAAGAATATACGTCAAAGTATCGGTCACCGGTGACCGACGAGACCCGAGCAGACTAGTGGCGGGCACCGGTGCCCGTCACAGCGTTCGTGTTAAAGATTCTGACACCTGTTGCCCAACACCCTGTGCAAGTTTTTAATATATGTATTTAACCGTATTAAATAACATAAAATTTCCATTTCAAAGCGAAGCGGAATCGAATCACGTGGCTGATTATATTCAATTTTGCCTTCCAAGGAAAAGTATAACTAAAAGTTCGAGAACGAAGTGCAGTGGTCAAACGGAATCGAACAAATAATTGAGTTAAAAACGAAAGTTTCAAAATTATCGTTCAACGTAACGGTCCAGCTCTGCTTAAACGCGGCAACACGTGTTCTTTATGCTCGTACGCGTCGACATTAATTACGTGTCGCGCTCGCGATATCAACAACAGCCGCACCGCGTTTTATTTATCGTTTGACGGCCATAATATTCCTATGCGGTGCGTTTCGTGCGCGGTCTGGCTCGGTCGTTCGATAAAAATTTACAAACGACGACGTTAACGCAACAAAATTCCCGGCCGTGCAATTTTTATTCGCAATTCCACGTCCCGCCCGGCGCGAGTCTTCCTTTGCGCCCTTTTTTCATTGATCGACAAATTTATCGCCAAATATTGGGGTACACGTACGCGGGAAACTTTAATTCGTTACGATAGTCGACGTATGCGTTCTTGCAACGGTGGCCATAAGATACTCTAATAACGAAATTGTGAACCAATTTCTCTGAAAGCAATATTCTTTTGAATCAAAGGTCTGCTTTGGAAACAGGACGCGTGCCCCGCGGCGGTGCGGGGCTCGTGCCCGTAGAAAGCTGTTCGATCGCGCTGGAATTTGCACGATCGGGCAGGACTCGGGTATAATTTTATCCGAATAATAGATATAATAAGACTAACCCGAAGCAACTTATTTACGGCGTTTAAATTTTTATCCGTTCGTTGTGAAACAGTTCATTGTGCAAAAGATAAAAGTTGTGTTGGTTCGAATATTCGCTGTTACGACTCGAATTACCATCGTTTTTTAAAAATAGAAACCTAATAATGATGTCAGATATCCGATGATTCTTCCTTGTTACAAATATGACCGCTAGAGTTCTTATCTTAATCATTTTTTTCCTGGAAGCGGCGACCACCGGTACCATTCGTCGTCCCAAACATTCAAAGTCGTTATCCACCTGCTATCGGGGCTTCGGTGGACTAAAATGATACTTATCGCCGACGAATAGTCTTCTTCGTTAACATTCTGACCTCCGGGATGGTTTGAATTGGCTCTTCGGTTTCATAATAATCACCTTCGCGATTAATGGATGGTCCAGGACGGAACCCCGGCGCGGACGGAAGCCCGATGAGAAGCAGAAAACTTATAATGGCCGTGGCATCTTTTAAATTCCGCCCACGAGGTTGCAGTTGGCGCGATGGCCTCCAAGGGCCGAAACCGTCTCTTGGCAATCTGCCGGACGGTGGCGTCCTTCTGCGTTTTACGTTCGTTCTTCTCCTTTTTGCTCTTTCGCTCGTTACGCCGAAACATCTTTCCAGCGGACGGAAATCCACTCGTTATACATCTTAGAACGTGATGCGAGGACCGGGGAAAGAGATATGGGGTACACAGACCGCGGACTCTTTCGAGCTTTGCCCGCCACTGGCTCAGCCGACGGAATTAAGGTTGCTTTCGCTATGTTAGTAGCTGGATTAGCAGTCCGAAAATAGACGTAGGGTTATATTTCATATTGTGATACGCGAGACGACTCTGTGACTGTTACTGCGCTAAGTACCGCGCACCCTAAGCCACCGAAGACTCTAGGAACGTAAACAGAGCGAGTCCCGGAATCGAGACTGGTTCGTGTATTCAATTTTAATGGGAGCGATGGACTCTCGTGATTCGATGATGCACGATTCAGTCAGCGAAACAGAGAACTGATATTGCAAAATGGGAAAAGTCCTCTTTAATTTCGTTTTAATCCTGAGGAATTGAAAGACGCCGCCCGGACGAGATTCGTGAAACAGGAAAGATAGGGTACCATAGAAATTTAGTTCTCTAAAAGTTTTAATGGCGAACTATTTTGAAGGGGAATATTGAAATTTTCAACGACCAGTTTGAAAGGACTCGCAAGGAGTATTCGCGTCGATTTATATTGCAGTTCGTGGAACTCGTCGTACTAAGTCGCATAACACGAAATATCGTAGTTCCCTTGACGAGTTAGCAAGAAACTTTTAAAGCCTGCAGCTCGGGAGATGTAATACAGTCGACGGTATCGAGTAGTATCGAATACCAGCCAGTAAATCATTCCGCCGCTCTTGTCACTTAGGCTTGCCATAGGATATATCGTCGCTGTTATTGCGAACAATTAGTCATGCCGCCGCGATATGGGTCATGGTGTATTCGTACACATATTTCCACGTATACGCGAACCGAATAGAAAGGAGCGATGTGCACGGTTTGGTAATCGAGAAACGATGCAGCCGCCGGTGCATGCATCGAGTGTTTAATTCGATTGAATCGCATTGCATATTTACTTACACCGGAGACAAAGTTTAACGAAATTTAGCTACGAGATTTGGCCTCAGAATTCTGTGCCAACTGCGACCAAGCTTGTTCAACGTTTGCATAATACGTTTACGCGAGAAATTAAATTTCGATTTGGGGAATTGCGGTTAGTCCGGCATGAACGCTTAAACGAATCTTTACGAATCGATCAAAAGCAAAATTCTAAAATCGATGTTCATTCATTTCGGTAGAAATGTATTTTCATTTGTGGAACGTCTCATTCTATACTTCTAATTTTTATTCAACGTCTATCTATTTTTTTTATTACGAATTCTGTCCATCTCTGGTCGGAAAGAAGCTTTCGGATTTGTAGGGAGCTAGAAACTGTAGCGCAGACTCTGTCCGCTATTCTGGGTTGCACGCATGATTGATATGCCAACAGCGATCCAGTAATTTACCGCGATCCGGGTAATCTTATTCATAAATTCGTCGTTGACGTTGAAAAGCATCATTTAAAACTAATGCGTCGCGATATCATAATTCATGGGAACGCGCGCGACACGCTGCCATATATTTTGACACCCGTGTGTATATTGTGTAAATGCGCGCGCGCCAGTGGCACAAATTTTAACGTTGATTTAATCGTTGAATTCTGAATTGGCCAAGCGCACAAAATAAATGAAACGCGCGCGCTTACTAAATTTTGAATTTCGATACTCGGATACTCTAATGCAAACCACGATCGGTGCTTATATATGTATATATATATCGAGGAGGTTCTCTGTTCGATGACTTCAGTATTAAAATCATCCTCTTCCATATTGAGTTTACTTGTTTCAATCGCAGTCGTATTTTTCGTTTGTTAATTCCGCACATTTTTATGATTTCGTTGCAGAAGCAAATAATTAAGCGGCGGCTCTGTGTACCATTGCTCTTCCATACGGTTGATAGTAATGCGGTTAACCCTTTTGCAAATACAGTTTCCTGATCGTGGCCGACGCGATGTCCCGGCATGTCTATTTGCTTCGACCCAAATTATAAAATTTACTGTGGCGACCCTCTAATGGCTCGTCAGAACAATGGGATCGATCGTGCTAGCGGAGAGCACTTTAAAATAAATCAAGTTTACGTGGCCCGGGGAAAATAGTGTTCGATAATAAAAATAGAAGATACGTTTGATACCGTTAGGATTCGTTCCGGAAACGATTTAATGTTTGACCGTTTTAAAAAATACAAAATATCATTCAACGAATGACAACTGGCACGGTGTACCTATTCGTTGGATTTGATTTACGGGAAGCTGCCGCGTTCTTTAATGCGCGATGCAATTTATAGCTGTTGCGCATCTACCACGAGACTTCACTTTGATAGCTGCATACTGTTGTACAAATAATACAATTCGATTTTGCAGTTTATTTTATGGCGCAGTCTCGATTGTCTTGGATAAAAATTAGTTTCATTTTGTTCTCCCGTGTTTGTACAATATTAAACGTTCGAGTACCAAAGGATATAATACTAGTAGGCACGGCAATACTTCAGGCAATTATGCAGTATCGATTTCTAGTTATCTTCTTCTAACAAAGTAAATATCTTGACTCAGATTTTCTATCTGTTCTATATATGTCAACGATTATTACGTATTAGCAGTCCACGTCTAGATTTTGGACCAAGCATCGTCGAGATCTCTTTACGATTCCACGGGGCCGAGTGTTCATACTGAAAAGTGTTCTTAGACTAATTATACATGCTCGTAGCGATTACACGTTGCTCGTAGATGCAGATGTAATAGCCGCATGCATTAGCTGCACACGCCAGCATGAATATTTCATCTGTCGGAGGTACGAAACATCGGCAACAGAAAATTTGAATTAACCGAACTTTCAAAATCCCATCATAAATATTGATCACCGCGAGGGCTGAATGACTGATACGGAATCGTTTATCATGAATTTCGAAAGGACTGCTAACAATTAGTTACCGAACGACGGTAATTTCTGCTTGCTTTTATCAATTTCTAAAATCTTTCGAACATCGAGGAAAAATCGACGGAAATTCGATAAATGTTACGAGCCTCTTCGGATCGAACAGAGGTTTGCAAATTAATTATCAGGCGATAGTGTTTCCGTTATTAGTGTTTCAATAATTTTCGAGACGAAATGTGTCCAGACGAGTTTGCAATAATTGCCAGCCTGACTCCGCGATGCCGCAGGAGGAAATTTTTGGATCTTGATAGCGCATAAGTAAGGAGCCCGCGATAGAATCTTTACGTCGCGCCCTAAAAACGCGCCATATTGCTTGTTTTATATGAGAAAAGGAACGTTTTATCGCAAGATTTTGCTCTTGATACGCGACATCTTCTGCGAACGTGCCGGGCATGAAAAAAAAGCTGGAAAAAATAATTCTTGTCCGCGGTTGTTCCCGTCCATTTACAAGCGATTATAATTTCGCGTCGTTACAATAATAATAACATTCGTGGAATACGAAAGTCCAAATCATCGAAAGTAGAAAACTATTTACGCAATTTTAACGAATTGTTTACCTTCGCGTTTCATCAACGAGAAATGCTTTTCTGCTGTTCGACGAAACGTAACTGAAATTCTTGCAAAAAAGGAACGCGTTTGTAGATTTACGCTCTCGCGTTGTAATTAATATGTTACAACGATACGGAACATTTGTAAATTTTAACATAATTTGTTCCATTAATATACGACCGTCTGCGTATGTACAGAAGCCGACAAAACATTTGCTCTCGCCTGATGTTACAATGTTTCGTTCAACGTCCTATTAAAACGCGAACAAGATTCGAACCTGCACGCGCACATTTCATCGATCGTAAACCAATCATCCGTCATTCGACACTCCGTGTCGGGGAAATGTCGTTTTAGCGGAAAATTAATTTTCTTCGTCAACGACAACAGGATAGCGTTTGTAGATTCGAGTTTTTGCATACTCTTATCATTTACGAGGGAAACACTAGCAACTGCGAGAAAGTTTCAAGGCAATTCCTCGACAATTGACAGAGATAACCGGGTTCGGACGGAGCGGTCTCTTTGGACTTTTACTTTCCTCGGGAAGAACAAAATTAAATCAAATCGCATAGCTTGATGTTACGAGATAAAAGAAGAGCGATTTGTTTTGCACTTTTTCGGGGTTCGCGTGTTTCCTTAACGATGCTGCTAAAATATTTCATCGATACTTGTACGGCGGGCCGATTGTGCGCCGTGAAAGTAGACACGATGTAGTTATTCGCCGCGACCGTACGTTTCAATCTCTATCTAATCTCGCGGAACACCTTCGGTTCCGATCGATACCACACCTACTTCTTGCATTATTCTCCTAACGCCCGAACGGAGGCCCCCCCGGTCGTCTCGCTTGCTCCCGTTTTATTTCGCTTGAAATGAAAACGCATGCAAATGTGCATCGAAAACGTACGGTCTTTTTTCCTTGTTCCGCGTGGCTTATCGGCGCTCTCTCGGCCGTATTAATTTTCGCGAGAGGTCTCGTTCCACGGGAGACTCGAAGCCATTACTTTGCATACGAATCGTCCGTGGGTAGCGAGAGAAATCGTCCGCGAGGATTTCGTTACGTTCGAGCGATCCTTTTTCGCGCACCAACACCCGTGAACTTCTAATTACTTGCTTTGGCCGCCGCGCGTACCATTTTGGTCATTCACGGAAAGCCCCGGCAGTCAATATAATAATTTTCGACGATGGAGGTACTTTCGGATCGCTAACGAAGGGGTCCTGTCAATTTCCGAGGATAATTGCTTTGGTAAACGGTTGTAAATCCCGCGAATAATCTTACGAAAATGTGCAACGACGAGTATTTCTTCGAGGCTCGAGCAACTAAGGAACAAACATTGGGAGAACGGTTAAGGTGAATCCACTTTCGAGACTTTCTTTTTGTAGTATGAACCATAAAAAACTATTTTTTAAATTTGACACGGCAGGTCCCCGGGGACCAACTTAGATGACAAGTTTAGTATTGGCCCCCAGGAATTGACACGGCGTTTAACGTGTTAATGTACATGTTACGAGTAAAGTTAGCGGATAGGATAGACCTAGAATTACCCCGGTCCATGAATAAAGTTCAAGGCTTAATTTAAATAATACACGAACTTTGACCGGGTAGTTTTTGGGGGTGGAAATTAACGTAGAATTTGGTAACTTTAATGCACATCTACGAATAGTAAAATTAGGTTTTGAGTATCAAAATAATCCCAGATATTTGCCTGGTCCCCTCTAAAAAGATAAAGGGTCGATGTTCCCATCCTTTTTCGTAATTTATCACTCGTCTAAAATAAACCGGTGTTCCAAACGTACAACACTTCCTCTGTTATTTAAATCGAGCCTCGAACTTTATTCACGGATAATACCAAGTTCGCCCGGGTAATTCTAGGTCTACTCTCTCTACTAATTTTACCCGTAACGTATATACGCGCATGGCGTGACAGTTAATGCGTTAAAAGGAGAATCAAGGAATAATAGATAAAGCGAGAGGAAGAGGACGAAGAAGCCGCGTTGCTGGTAATTTCGAATAGAATTACATCGGTACTGAGAATCGTCTGCTTAAAAATAAATTGTTGCAACCGTTATGGCACTAGATTGATAGTTATCTCGTAAGTGTCTCGGGTAACTGTGAAACGCGATCTCGATTATGTGTGTGGTCCTTGAAACAATAATAGCATCGAGGATTCCGTAACATCTAATTGCGATGAAATTTCAATACGGATACGATATTCGATACGAGGTTACGTCGATTCATACTGTTGACTGAAACAACTTGGAAACGACGGGTCGTTCTATTTTTCAATATTTGAAAATCGTTCGAGACATTTAGAGGTCCTCTTAATAATTTTAAATATTCTTCAGTCCGGACAATCGAGGCTCCACTATGTTTGCAACCGACCACAGGGTACTTCCGACGGAAATACGAGCCGATCTCTCGAGTAGTGTAATTCGTGAGTTTGCAAACTCTCCGACCAAACGTCGACGAGCATATAAATATGCAAACATAATTATTCACAATAAGGAAATGCGTAGGCGTCTCTGAAAGGCTGAAACTGCCCTCGGGTAAACATTTGACCGGAATCCCCCCCCCCAGACGATACGTTCGCTCGAATCGAGAATTTAGGATACTCTCGCGAACCT
This sequence comes from Colletes gigas, assembly GCF_013123115.1. Taxonomy (NCBI): domain Eukaryota; kingdom Metazoa; phylum Arthropoda; class Insecta; order Hymenoptera; family Colletidae; genus Colletes; species Colletes gigas. The sequence goes on from NW_025106665.1 coordinate 1,750,261, forward strand.
CGACGATTGTTAACTCGACTCCGTGAATCGATATAATAAGATGATTAACGCTATCCCGACAAACACTCATCGTTGAACGACGGCTACTTCGCCGGAATAGAAAGCGTTTGGACTGTACAGGGATCGATATTTCGACAGTGACTTAACGACCCTTGAAATCGAGTTAGTAATACGACGGTCGATGCTGTTAATGCGATTAAACGGTTCGTTCGTCAACCTCCCGCTGTTTATTCCGTTAATTAGTAAAGAGAACTCGTTCGTTCGACTGTGGACGCTATTTGTAAGCCTTCCTGCCTCACCCTTGCCCTCTTTAATGCCACGAAATGACTCAATCGGCTTCCACGGTAGACTCTCTTCACTCGTTAGAACAGCAGTTGCTTTATCATCGGGCTGTATCGACTGATTTTATCGTCGCTCGTAATTTCACTTCGTCGTAACTATCGCCAACTATTATCTCCGTGCGGCCATTATCATCGTCGCGGTTCATTTTCTCGTCGCTAAGCCAAAGGGAAACGGAATCAACCCCATCCGGAAAATAATTTTTACCTCCGACAGCAGCCCGTTACCACAGGAGTGGCATACTTTTATTCTCTATTTTGTTGCCTTGCGACTTCATTCGACAAATAAAAACGAGACGGCAAAACGTAGGAAGGAAATATACCTAGCAGGGTGAAATTTAATTCGCATTACACTCAGGGGCAGGAACATCCTAACAAAGTGAAAAATATGGCTAGTCGGGTACAGTTTCAACGAAATAAATTTTCTTTTTCTAAACCTGCTGTAAGCCTCGAAGCTCGCAACTTCCGTAGAAATTATTTCACGTTTCTCGACGCGTAGACGCTCCGGCATAATCAAAGACACCGGGCGCCACGGAGGATCGTTTCACCGTCGAAACAGAGAAATTTTGACGGAATAAGCTGGAACGCGAATTCGTCCGGACGTGAGACGAATCCCGTGCGTCTTCCGCAGCGGGAGGATACCCTCACGTACGAAAATTTTCCATCGATACGGCAGTTCGACTGATGAACACGATTTTCGATTGCTCGAAACAAACTTCTTTCCTATCCGACGCGCGTTCCTCGGCGATTCCTCCTTCGTCAAGGGAAACGACGAGACACGAGAAACGTACACGATCGAGTGGAAAATAGCTTACGTTTCGGACAAAAGAAATATATATAACTTCATTCGTTGTTAAGTCGCGAGAAAAAGTACTTAAACGACACTGTATTTCATTACGACGACGTTTTATTTTGGATCTTCTTTTTATTCGTGGTTCTTTCTGCAATCGGTATCGAAAGACTCGGTACAGTTGCTGGTCGTTTGTGACCCGACGACACCGCTCGGGGGTCGAACGTGCTCCTTTCCCAACGACGACAAGCGAGAAGGGAAACACGAATGGGATGAATGAGAAAAGGAGGAGCGCCAGGGCGGCGCAGCGTGGCGGAAAATAGCTAATATTCTAAGACATCGGCGACATCGTGCTCCGAGATGAGTTTCAGCCGGCAGCCTGTGTATTTTGGAGGAGGACAACTACCCCTAACTACCCGTTCCAGGGAATGGGAGGCGAAATTTACCGGCGACAAAAGGCGGCCTCGCCGCGCACCATCGGTTTTAGTAACGTTTCGGTCAGTCTCAATTCTGCGCGAAATTCGGCACAAGTATTATCGACGGGTCCGTCGAGAATGGTTGTTTCGCGGGCGGCATGGAAAATTCACCGAATATCGAGGGAATTCCGTGCCACGAAGCTCCTGGCAAAAATGTGTTCGATCAAACGAATCGACACCGACAACGGCGAATGTTGTTTACACGCGTATCACAAGCAGAGAACGCTATTGCGCGAACCGTGGAAGAAATAGAGTGACAAACTTTGCTGTATTTCGGCGAAACTAATGGCCACTGCTGTCGAATTTGTCCGAAACCGTAGATTGCGGAGGGAATCGATCGCGGCTAATCGGATTACTTTCTGCGTTTAATGGTGAAAAAAGATGATGGTCGAATATTTCAATTATTTACACGCTAGTCGTTCGAAAGGAAATGGGAAATTCGTAAAAAGATAAACACGAATGCTCGAATAATTGTTGGTCACTAGAAGCTAATGTCACGGTAATTGGGAGAGTAACTGTTAGTGAAGATTAATGATCGAAAAGCCTCGAGGCATTGGAAAAACTTGATGATGCCGCAAAACATAGGAAAGAAGAAATAAACGTTGGGATACTTCTGCAGCATCGGTAAACGTAGACGAAGAAATCAGTGCCAAGTATAACGATGATGACCACTGAGAAACTTCTGAGGCATTAGGGGAACTTTGAGAAGAGTATCTTCGGACGACCGGTTCTCAGACACAATTTTCAGATCGCGGACCGATCGTTTCGAAGTAATACGAAACTTTTTCAGCCACCAGAACGCCTCTACTGTCTTAAACGGATTAAAACCATCGGTGGGGAGCTTTCGGAGTTTTAGAAACAATTCGAGCTGTTCGCAATACTTCGCCAAGTACTCGAAAAGTTCTAATGCATATTCTGTTCGAGGAGAACCACTGCAACTCCGTTAAAATGCAGTTTATGGATTTGCATTTCGCATTAATCCTCTTCCAACAGAGTTCGGGTAAGACTCGTACAAATTGTTTTCTACGGAATCGTGAGGTTTTGATTTTCTAACGGACAAGAAACTGCAGTCGAGGCAAAAGTAATGCTTGGCACAGATTTCAAGTATCGTCAATGATAAACGACAATGTCATCGGTGAAAAGGAAGACAGCCATCGACGCGTCTCTCGATCAAGATCTCAGATTCAAGAGGATGAATCGTTTCAATTATTATAGGTTTGCAGATACTTCGATGTTTGGAGGGAACAATAAAAACAGTAAAACAAACTCTTCCTTTCTTAACCGTTGGCAACTATAAAGCGAGACGTTCGGTTTCCTTTCTTCGGATGAAGCATCTTCGACGTCCAACGCAAACATGCGCTCCCGGTTCTTGTTTCAGGTTCTTGTGTGCTTATCGAAGCATTGCGAGTGCGAAAATGCGGAACTGCTACGAGTCGCGATTGCGGATGATCTATATTGAATGTGAGCGTCGCACAGCATGTAGGAAGTTGCTGCGGCTACGTCCAATTACGCGTCTCCGGATATAAATCATCGGAAATATGAGACCCGCTGACGCGGATCGTTCATTGATGCATTGTTATACCGTCGCGAGAAAACAGTCGCAAACTTTTAACACGTTGCAAAGCTATCGACAATCTCGACATCTTCCGTTGACGATACCGGTAGGACTCCACAGAATAAATTTGTCGTGACAATAATTCGCTTAAGGTTCGCGCGGTAGCGTAACAATGTCCAAGTTCTGATAGAACAAAAGGTCTCCCCCTCAGTCGTCGCTACGATCAATCTGATTTGGAATCGGAACGTCGATGATCTACGAAAGTACTCGCGGCGTTAATAGCCGATCGATAACCAGCAACGCAACGAGAGTGGCTTTTTCCCCGTGTTTATCGGGCGGCGATTGGTTTAAATCGTGATCCATCGCGCGCGGCCAGGGCTAACGCTTGGACCGCGTGCATCGTCGGCGCTGGCGGCCCGCAAATTACAGACTTCGTTAGAATCCCCGTTATCTCGATACCTCATCTCTTCGCGGGGGGAATTATAAAAACAATTCAGATTTATACCTTACGGCTTATCACGCAGGAGAAAGTTATCTACGTGCGCTCGCGCTCCGAGCGTGGTTAGCGCGGAGCGCGGACAGAGGCCGATAAATCTCCGTTGGGGAAAGGTTTTGTTTCCACTAAAGATTACAGGCGTTCGATAAAAAGTCATTGTACCGGAGAGAAGCGTGCTCGAACCCGCGGATTATCGTGAGAATGCAACTGAAGGGATCATCGGTGCCTCGCCGCGCATCGCTGGATGGAGATTTTCAATCAAACCGTGCATCAGACGCAGGGACACGGCTAGAGGAACTCGGTAGTAGAGGAGCAGAGGCGTTAAGGAACGCGCCAAGGAATGTACAGGCCGTTGAAAGGTGGCAGTTCAAAAATCTACGGGATTCTAGCACCGACTGAAACGCGTCGAACCTTGGGTCGAGTTCTGAAACAGCCTTATTCGCTGAACCTCGCCCTTTCAACCTCTTTCGCGTGGCTCTTACGTAATTATTTTGTGCATGAAAATAGAGAATTATCTTACATGAGAAATATTTGCGAGCAAAGAATGACTGTCAAGTGGTTTAAAATTGATCGGAGACCGTTGAAACAGCGAGGAATTTGACGAGACGAAGACGTCTCGAGCGCATGGAAATGAAAGGATGCATAGAATCTCGAGAGGTTCGCGATTTAAATATAAATGCCGCCACAAAGTCGATATTATTGTTATTATTCAAATAATTCCGTGGGATCCCTTCCTTCGTCTTCATAATGCAAACAATGGACAGACAATAGGGAATTGCATCGTTGAAATGGAAGATCGCTGTGCATTCTGAAAGGGTGCTTTAGAAACCTATAATGAGTAACCATTTCCTATTTGGTCGAATAAATTCTACAACGCCAATTATGAAATCATCCTGTTTAATACCTTGTATCGTAGGAAGGGAAAGATCAGTCTTGGTAGGAGTTTCGAGTCGCATCGTATCGGACGATCTTCGTAATACCTGTGACTGACAGAAATACTAAATTTTGAAAAATGGTGTGCCAAGTAGCGTAGTTCGTCCATCGTGCAAAACAATTTCTCATTGTCGTAGAATTACAGTTTGACAGAGTGAAATTATTTGCGAAACATCCCGAGAATTGCGAGAGATACCGAGAAAATTTAATACTTCTCGTAAATTTAGAAAATCCATTTCCCTCCGGAATAATAGATTTTGACATTTAGCCTTCGGATACAATCGGTTTCCGGATATAGAACAATTCTGTGCGAACGTCTTCCGCTAATGCAATCTTCCAACAGAGAAACGTCAGTTTACATTCAGACGACGAAGTAACTAAATTACGATCGCCAAACTTTTCCAACGCAGAAACGAGTCATGTCCCGTAATCCTATCTGTTACTCGAGGAATTAAACGCTCCTAAATATAGCATTTCGGTTCACTACGGTGATATTCCTGGCACCAACTGTCAGAATTATTGAAAGGAAGAGGGCTATTCTTACTAAATTCTCGACTCGAAATAAATCTCCCATCAACAAGGACGACAGAGGCAAAATGAAGGCTCGTGGTCCGCGGTCGGTCGGAATTAATAAACCTTTCATAACGAGGCGAAACGTTACCGGTGCAACTGGACCCGAGTACACGGGTCCCCGTCGTTGGACGCAAAAATACAAGCATCGTATGAAATTTACGCTCGGTTCGCGCGCATAAACCGGCGCGACGTGTCTTCCCGTTCGAATCGCCGGATACGCTCGGTTCTTCCTCGTTACCAAATGGAGATCGAACCGCGATGCACTTTTCGCCGTGGCCCCGCGCGAGAATCGAGAGACCCGCGGGGCCGACGCTCGAGATTTATACCGGCGCGTACGCATTATGGCGTTGTTAATATGCGAGCCGGGGATCGTACGTGTGCCGGGCGCAGGAACGAACAACGCGCGAGCGAAGATCGTCGAGCGCGGAGGCGATCGGCCGAGAAGAACGGAAAGAGAACGACACAGCCGCCGCGTACTTTAGTAATTTATTTAGCTGCCGTGCCGTAATCCGAGATATTCATCCGGGTAATGGGTAATCGTAGACGCACTCGCAACCGCGGCTCGGAATCGCGGCAATTATAACTGTATACACCGGCGAAGATTATTCGCGCGAGGGTCCAGCGCGCGCCGTGCACGCGAGCGCGCCACGCTCGATCTCGCACCACAAATCCTGCGTCGTTCGTCGTATTACATCGGGAATGTCTGCTAACGAGTGGTTAAGTCGGACTTTTGCCGCTCGTCGAGGATCTCGCCGTCGTTGGTCGCTTTTATCGATAACCGGCGCTCGTTAACACTTGCCGCGCGACCGTCGACGGAAAGCTTCGGCGAACGGGGCCCGATCACGATTCTAATATTCGTGCAGAAATATACGGTTCTTTGTAATCGGGAATACTTTATTCGCGCGGGGCGTGCCCCGGTGGCAACGATCGCACGAGTATTTGCGAAACTACGGCGAGAGAGCGACGGCAACGCGGCCGGTTGCGTTTTATTCCGCTAATGCGTGGCGTACGCTAATGACGCCAGTCGTAATTAGTGTTAAATATGTTTACGAATCGAAATACCGCGACGGAAACAGACAGTTTGTCAGGAGGGAAAGCAACTTGACCCGTTTGATCCGGACGGGAAATATGAGTTATTACCGAAGGATCGATTATGGAAATTACATGCAAAATAAGAGTTAAAGCTCCGTGGATGTTAGAATTTGCGTCGGTTTCGCGAACACGTATACCGATACCAGTAGAAACAATGAGGAACGATCGGACAGAATGGATAGCCGAAACGTATCGAATGGCACGCGAACCGCAGGAATTTTGTAAATCTAGTTTTTCGATAACGAACCCACGCACGAACAATTTTTATTTTTACGTTTTTGATTGATATTCGCGCATGGAATCACTAACTATCCGGTCGTATCGCAGATATTTTTTAAACGTACCCACCGAAAAAAAGAGTCTCCTTTGTATCTCATCCAAACTCGCCACAGTGAGATCTAAATAGTCTAAGTTCAATGCTCCGAATTTGATACCGCACGAGCAAAAGGGCAGCGAGAGATGGAGAGGGAACGAATACACCTGTTCAAACGACACGCGCGGACGTCACGCGTTGCCAAAAGTTCGCGTAAATCGCCGGTGATTTATTCCGCTAATCCGGGGAGCCGTTTCGGTGCAATAAACACAGCGACACAGTCTTGCAGCGATACCTAGCCGAGATTTAGACCGAGATTAAAATTTTAAGCGTCGCGGAAAAGCCAGCGGAACGTTTTCGCTGTCGCATGATTCACGGCCAGTGCGTGGTGTCCTGGTTGTACGCGATTAAAACAGAGTTTCTAGGAACCATCTGACGCGATCGTGATGCCGGTTTATTTACGCGTAAGACGATTGTTGTTAAGAGAGACCATGATGGACCGACCACGCGTGGTTCGGGCATTGGAAAGTAATACCTGCGGGACGATGGAGGACGCAGAGCCATGAAACTGTAACGGGAACATCCGTGGCTATCAATTTTTAATACCGAATGCGTTTCGCTTGTAACCACCTTTCTCGAATGCGTATCCTCTGCCTCGAACTGACATTTATTTATTTGCCAAGTAAACAGGTTATCTCTGTTACACAGAGTGGTCGTTGCAACGTCTCGATTAATGTTGTGGCGTCGCCTCTCATGCTCGCCACCAGAGGAGTCGCGTTCTCACAAACAATGTTAAAAATTGACTCGATAGTACAAAGTTTTGTTTCGTACATCTGCCCCAGAGATGACTACCATTAATGCGTTTAGCTCCTAAAGATTTAACTTTGCCCTCTAATGCCAAAGTCGGTCGAATACGCTCTAAGTCAAAGTTTGCCAGGTCAGCCTTACCGTGAAATCCATTGACGTAATCTGTACGAGACGCTAAATTATTATGCAACCGTTTGGAATTCCTGCACGGAACCCAAAGTAAACAATTTCGATGGAACAACGTATTACATTTCCACGAGGAATAATTTTGATAAACGGTCCGCGATAAAGTCCTTCCCCTTTGGGTTTCGAGTGCTCGAAAGGTCGCCTTATCGTAACACGTGGGAACCATTGATCTAAGTAATACGTGCATACGCGCCAAGTCGAAAACATTGTATCGTCCGGTTGTCAGGGGAGGTAGAGGATGAAAGAGGAAGAAGACGACCCACGCGCCTCAATAACGATCACGATGCGGTCGCGGCTCTAGCCCGGAGCGGGGAACGAAGACAATGGCCGTAAATACTGGACACGAGATGCTCGTCATCGTACAGGGAAGCAAGGCATAAATTCACAATGGGTATATCTCTTTAAATCGCGCGAAAGCGTAAAAGCTCGTCGCGCGCACGTTCGACGAAGACCGTGGCCGCGCATCGGCTATGATATATTATCGCGACTGAACTTTGCACGTTTCACCGGTTCCGATCGAACGTGACTTTTCCGCGGGCGATCGAACCGGGCCCGTTTCGAGGCGGACGGGCTACGACTGATCCCTGACACTGCAGACCCGCGACAGCAAAGCACCGAAAGGTTGATCGATTAATCCCACGCCTAGTTAACGTCAGCACCTTGATCCTCCGGGAGACGCCTCGAGTGCGGGGCTTTTATGGCGCCGAGCGTACTCTGACGTGCCTCGAAAAAGGGCTCTTCCGTTCCACGTGCCACCTAAGAATGTCGATCGGTTCGTACCTTCTTCCCAGTTTCCTGGCAAGCGCACGGTACACGTAAAGCGAGCAGCTTTCACGCCATTTTCCCGTCTATCGAATCGTTTCAACTTGGTCCAACCAGGACTTGCATAGAAATATCGTATTCTAAATTTCGAGATCCTGTGTCCCTGAAGTAATTTATACTGTTTAACGCGCTTTTAGGGTCTATTAGGTCTCGAGTCGTCTTTGTCGAATCTCAGGTGTTCGGAGAAACCTCTGAATTTGATAGTATATACAATTGAGCCTGTTTTTAAACATTAGACGATACCTACCATTTGTTTCGACGCGATTGATTAGAGCAGGGAAGCGCTACGCGTCATATTTTCGTTGGAAATCAGGCGCGGCATTGTTTCCGCGTTTCACGGTTCGTTTCAATGATGATGCCGCGTCGCGTCGCGCAAACGAAGTTCCAACGGGACAGAAAACAGATAGCCAGCGCGGTTCAATAGCTTCGGTAAATACGACTTTCGACAATGTCTGTATTCAACCGGACGGCGACGCTTGTTTTTCGAGGCGGTCGATTCGGTCGACGCGCCGCCGTTTTCAACATGATAATCGTTTCCCGCCGAAACGCGTATTCGCTTGTCACCGTCCATGGAACCGAGCGCGGACTTTCAAGCGGGCTGAATCGGTGCCTTGAAAACGCCGCCGCGACTGTCACAAAAACTCTGTCGTTGAATCAAAACCCGTGGCTCCTGAATGCGCGATCCCTCCGTAGCATTTCTCTCATAACGCCGGCTGACGAAATCCATTCAACGGCCACGAGAGATTTTCGTCGTTAAAAGTACAACGCCGGTTGTCCAACACCGTCCAACAATCATTCACCGTCGATTTAATTAAGGGGAACCGCCGCTCGAAAACACAATACCAGCTTAGATTCGCTCCAAAGATCAACGAGGACTTTGATCGTTCGAATCTTGTTTAAACTTATTTCGTTTACTCGAAGGAAGCACGCTAATTCTCGGAGATTTACGAGCTCGTAAAATTCGTTAAGAATCGCGGTTTCGAAGGGTGAAGCGACGACTGCTCGAATTCGAGGCGGGACGAACCGCCGGGACGGTTTCATTGCAAAATACTTTCGCTGAAAGTGTGTTTTCGCGTAGTCTAGAAAGTTTAAATGCTCCGGAGTTACTGCAGTCGGTGATAAGTGTAATGGCGTCGTGGGAGACATCCGGAAAAATAGCAGTCGCGGCGAATGAGCTGTTCTAAGTAGCAACAGCGATAAAAATTCAATGTTACGAAGCTCGTAAAGTCACGAATTTCATCGTGGCGGATCTCCAAGAGAGAAAGAATAGTTGTAAAATGTACTAAAGAAAAAATTATAGTTTGATGTTATCGGTAACGTACGGTAACTACCGTTGGATCGGTCAATTAAATTTAAAACAGTGGGAAATATTTGCCCGGTGTGCGAATATTGAAATACAAATTTTATTTGAATTTGCAAGCTTTTTTTTATGTCTTTCCAAAAAGTTAAATTTCTACCGAATATACGGCAAATTATATTTAATTTACGCCCACAACAAACTCTGAACGATTACTCGAAAACCACGAAAATTTATTAGGCACGCGTGTTTCTATATTTTTCCGAGAAGCCACATTCCTGCCAAATGATGTATGAAAACCATCCAACCGTATCGCACAATTTTATTTGATTTATATGCACGGCAAACTTTTAACGATCGTTCAGAAATATATAAACATTATTGCCAGCGCGGAGTCCTCGCTTTCACATTTTTCCAACGAACCAAAGCGAACACGGCGCGTCTAATTTTACATTTTGTACCTCTGTTTGTTCGCAAATTACTGCCAGATGTCGAGTCGATCTGCAAATTGCCTACCGTTCGCTAATTGCCATCGACGGGGGTAGAATACATTTAATATTTTTCTGTTGCGGGATAATTTAAAGACGCGCCGTATTATTTCCACGCTATCGGTGCTCGAAATTAATTGCCGCGGAACAAATGCGACCGACAAGTGAAAGTGCGCGTGCAAATTACGCGAAACTAAATTTAACTTTATTAAACTTCGATACGCGTTAAGGGGACGCTCGAAAAGCAGTCTGACCGAAAGTTTCGTTACGCTCGCGATCGCGTCGGTTCACGATTAAAAGTCGCATCGAAGGGATCGTGGGAAAAGCATCGAGAGGCTGTATAATATTTTAATAATCTCGTAAACGGACGTCTCGCGTGGGACAAGAAGCCTAAAACGATCAAAGATGTTTTTCTCGTTTTGTGTGTCACGAAAATTATGTCGAAACGCGACCGTGAGGTATCGAGAAACGACACGGGAAACTTGTCTAATCGACGTGGACTCGTTGCGATAAAATATTCAACGGTTCCGTGAGTCTAGGAGGGAGTTGTCGGGAATCCTAGACGATGTATACGTGAGACTAACGACTATGAGACAGCTCGCAAATCACTGAAGGTTAATCTCCAATTTCACGCGACTAAAAATGAGTCTTCCGATCGGTAAAAAATAAATTCGGGGACTGTGCAGGGTCCGTATAAAGACGCAACGATAAATCTGTCTTCCGGAAATAAGACGGAGGACGAATTTTGAAAAGATTTCGTTCGTCTCGGGTCGTTACCGATCAAGGCGAAATTTCGGCGACGCGACGGGCGCGTGCGTTTATTGTCTTCGTTCCTGCGAACAGTCATTATCCAGCAGCGGGACCCAAATTGCATCGTGCGTTTTTTCGTTCGTTTTATAGTTGATCGGCGAACTGGAAGTTTCTCCACAGACGAGGTATATGAATAGACCTTTCACCTTATGGACTTTCGCGGCCGAATCTGACTGACATACCGACCTGAAAATTCGGAGGTGATTTTAGAGGCCTCTTCTCATGGATGGCGGTTAGTTGAGAAACTAGGCACTGAATTAGTATTAATGGGCAGCCAGCTGAATGTGTGCGTAAATACATATGAGTTGACTATGGGAGGGATTGAAAAAGTATAGCTTCGAGGATTCGAGAAAGGCGGCGAATGTGAGTCTATCCTTCTTGCTCTCAACACAGCTGAAATTTGAACTCGCATAATCTCGAGTGCCCAGACATTTTTTACTTTCCGACCTATGTAGGCATATATGTATATGTTCCTACGCTTGGGTACAAAAAATACCCACGATCACTATATTCGCCAAAAATACCAAGTATACAACTGGTCACCCGTGTTGATTCGGATATTTCATCCTACAACATGGGTGGGGACCAGAGAAAACAAAATAGCATGCGACTCACCAACTGTAGAATTCAAGCACCCGGGCAACGATGTTGCCTAGTAGGAGTCATCAGCGAAGTCATCAGCGACGTTAGAAACGAAGTCAGCATCAAGGTCAGCAGCGAGATCATCGTCGAGTTTCTCTGGATCCACAAGTACGATGATGAGATGTCAGGATCCTTTAGAAAGAAAGAGTAAATGTTTTTACGAAAAGGTTTCTACCGTATTTGAAAACTTGATGGCAAATTTAGATCAAACAATTTTTTTTAAGCGCACTCGGAACAAAATACGAAGAATACTTACATTTTTCGCACGTGGGCATCGCCAAATACTCTTTTTCGTATAGATACAGGTTTCTTGTCGAAACGTGTTCACAAACTCTCAAAGCATTATGGCGTCGCGTGTGTAACGTGACCGTCGTTTGACTGCAGTTGAGAGTCTCATGTGGTTAAATTGTAATTACGAGCTGCCACAGATATAAAACACAAATTTGTTAACAGACACTTATTAATATTGGATAAATGCATCGATGGATAATGAGGAAAAGAAGAGAACCGATTAAAAATGAAAAATACGTTTGACCGTAGTTGAGCGTCCCGTGTTTGAATTGTAATTACGGGCTCTTACAGAAATAAAACACAAATTTGTTAATATGCACTTATTAATATTGTATAATTGCATCGATGGAGAATGACGAGGAGAATAGAAATGGTTAAAAATAAAAAATACGTACCTAATTAGACGCGAAGCTGTCAACGCACTTCTCACACCACTTTCCAGACGAAGAATGACGAACAGGATCGGACACGATCTCGCGCGAGGAGTGGGGAGTGGGGTGAGGGAGTCACGTAGTCCGTCTCGACTCTTGATGTGTATCTTCGAAATAAAGGTTAAACCTTATGTATCTCGAAGAACTGAAAATAAATAAAATTAAGACATGAAGAAAATAAAATTAATATAAAAAGATATGAAACAAACAATTAATTAATGATTTATAATCTTTATACTCCTGTGACGTGACAATGAGCAGCATCCGACTTTCGATTATTCGATAGATTCAATAGTGTCTCTTAAAGATGAAATGTCGATATACATAGGGAACTTATTTTATCGAAATATGTATGTACTAATTAATATGTAAATATATTCATTTTTAATTGAAATTGTAATAAATGCTTTTCATATAAATTGAGTGAACGCAACAACAATAAACAAATAATATGTATAAAATATACAAATATATTAATTTTTCACGATGTTTTTCTTTTGCGTCATAGGACTCCCACTGAATACTGTTCCTGTCTGTTTCTCGTCTGTACCTATTTCTAGTGTATTCTATAATATTCTTTAAAAATAATTTTATTCTTACAATTGTTAGCATTCCTAAGCCAAGGATAATGATGCGATACGTTTCTTATCTTTTAAAAGCTCGGTCAGGTTATGTTTACATTCTCGGACGCGGGTCTCTCGACTTCACCTTGGAGATGGACTCATGAATTCCTGATCTGCGTGACACTAACACTGTTGTTACATGCGTCTATACTATGCATTGTCTGTGCCCTTAATCCCTGTGTTACGAAAAAATATCGCGTTCTGCGTCTACATCGCACTTCGTTTATGCCTGTAGAAGACTCTTACCAAACTGCGTCAAGTTCAATGTTATCGACACCGCGTCAAAGAAGGTTGGTTATCTAGTGAGAATTAAAATAAATATCTTTAGAAAATTTAGTAGAAACAAAAGAAACTTTTATATGAAAAACTGATTGAAATTTAGATTGAAAGTTAATACTTACGCATTATATGGTTATAATTAATATATTTTAATTGATCTAGTTATATATGCAACCAATAACAGATCGATATTAGATGAGCCAATGACAGCTTCTCATTGTGACGTCACAGGAGTATAATGATTATAAATCATTAATTAATTGTTTGTTTGATATCTTTTTATATTAATTTTATTTTCTTCATGTCTTAATTTTATTTATTTTCAGTTCTTCGAGATACATAAGGTTTAACCTTTATTTCGAAGATACACATCAAGAGTCGAGACGGACTACGTGACTCCCTCACCCCACTCCCCACTCCTCGCGCAAGATCGTGTCCGATCCTGTTCGTCATTCTTCGTCTGGAAAGTGGTGTGAGAAGTGCGTTGACAGCTTCGCGTCTAATTAGGTACGTATTTTTTATTTTTAACCATTTCTATTCTCCTCGTCATTCTCCATCGATGCAATTATACAATATTAATAAGTGCATATTAACAAATTTGTGTTTTATTTCTGTAAGAGCCCGTAATTACAATTCAAACACGGGACGCTCAACTACGGTCAAACGTATTTTTCATTTTTAATCGGTTCTCTTCTTTTCCTCATTATCCATCGATGCATTTATCCAATATTAATAAGTGTCTGTTAACAAATTTGTGTTTTATATCTGTGGCAGCTCGTAATTACAATTCAACCACATGAGACTCTCAACTGCAGTCAAACGACGGTCACGCTACACACGCGACGCCATAATGCTTTGAGAGTTTGTGAACACGTTTCGACAAGAAACCTGTATCTATACGAAAAAGAGTATTTGGCGATGCCCACGTGCGAAAAATGTAAGTATTCTTCGTATTTTGTTCCGAGTGCGCTTAAAAAAAATTGTTTGATCTAAATTTGCCATCAAGTTTTCAAATACGGTAGAAACCTTTTCGTAAAAACATTTACTCTTTCTTTCTAAAGGATCCTGACATCTCATCATCGTACTTGTGGATCCAGAGAAACTCGACGATGATCTCGCTGCTGACCTTGATGCCGACTTCGTTTCTAACGTCGCTGATGACTTCGCTGATGACTCCTACTAGGCAACATCGTTGCCCGGGTGCTTGAATTCTACAGTTGGTGAGTCGCATGTTATTTTGTTTCCTCTGGTCCCTAACCATGTTGTAGGATGAAATATCCGAATCAACACGGGTGACCAGTTGTATACTTGGTATTTTTGACGAGTTAAGTGACCGCGGGTATGAAAAATACCCATGAGTTATATTTTTTTAGTGCAGGCTAGGGTCTTCTTGCACTCGTGTTTTTTAATGTTATCAATAAATATTACACAATATGATTATTACACAATTTTATATGAATTAAATAATTGAGTAGAATATGAATTAATATAATGTGAAAACATTATATTAATCATATGATTCAGTAAAATATCTTACATCATTAATATAATTATTGAATATTCGTTTTATTAATTAATACATCATATGATGTATTTTATGTGCAAGAAGGCGTTTCGCGACTGGTCGATTTTCAACTCAAAGGAACATGCATGTTAATTTTATTTTTTTTTAAATTTACTTTGACGACAGAATCGACCAAGGTTAATTGAATATTTTGAATAATAATTTAACAAATTTATTTCAATTTGCAAAGTAAATTATTTTATCATGAAATCTTTATTAAAGTCTTACATTTTGAACAATTAAATTTCAATCACAAATTTTTCTTAAATAGTAATATCTTTCAATATTAACGTACTCTGTTGTTGATATATTACATATAACAAGTCGAGTCATTTTAATTGAGAATAGATACCGTTTAGTTAATTATTAATAACCAGTTGTTTTAGTCAGGATTTTCAGGATACTTTCCCGTGTTCGTTGCCTAAGTTCATGCACATGCCCAAGTGTTATTTGCACGAGCGAAGGCAACGGGGCACGATGACTTAGTTTGTAACATTTATAATAATAATTTATCCGTGCGACTGACAATGCTAGTGTCTCGTGCACGATGTACTGTCCACATATGTGTGTTTGTGGTTAGGATGTGGAAGTGCATCGTTTCAAAAGTTTATTACAATTCAGATACAGAATTTTTTCACATTAGATTCAAACCAGTCACAATAATAATATTAAACTTATAGTTATTATTTACTTGGCAATTGTTCGTATTGCATACACGTCGATAATATTGTAAAATGCATAATGAATTAGCTTTTCAATCTTATATAATCATATATGTATAGAGTATATTTTAATAAAGACTATATCAGATATATTAAAATGTTTTACATAAATAATAAAAGTACGCAATGGGCACTAGCTTTGTCAGTCCACTGCAAAAACTGGTACGTACACAATTAGAGTATGAATGAGGTTGTGTCCGGGTGTCGGAGGAACCCCGGGGAGTCCTCTCTAGTTTAGGTCGCGCCCGGACATTCAGAATGAGAACCGTGGAGTGTTTGTTTGAGAGACTGAGTTTTGCATTTTTTTAAATATAGGGTTAGGTAGGTAGGTAACTTATTCTCTGGTGTGTGTGTTTAAACCTAAGTAGGTAGGGTCAGGGCAGGACTGTCCACATTAGTAATTCGGGTAGGCGCGTTTTCGCGTGGCAGTTCT
The DNA here is from genome assembly GCF_013123115.1 of Colletes gigas. Lineage (NCBI taxonomy): Eukaryota > Metazoa > Arthropoda > Insecta > Hymenoptera > Colletidae > Colletes > Colletes gigas. The sequence goes on from NW_025106665.1 coordinate 1,766,222, forward strand.
GTTCCTGTAGTTACGATTTCGAGAGTAGAAATCATGCTGATTCAAACGGTGCACTTGTGCTGTTTGTTTCGGCTTTATTTTCGACTCCTCGAATGGCGCGACTCTTAAAGTCGCTCTCTCGCGCTCGCGGTCGGGATTAGGTCCCTTTCGAAACGTTCGTCCCGCTCGAGATTCACCACGTATGCTCTTGCAACAATTCGTATATTGTTGGAAGACTACGTATTGCACAAAATCTCGAGCCCGGTCTTTCGTAAGTTTCAGGCATCGGCAGGACCGCCGAAGAAAGAAAAGGCTCTCAATGAGCCGAAGAGGCCCTGACAAACTGTCTCAAGAGTGGGCTGCAACAAATGGCTTTTCATCTTCATCCTCGGATGAGAATGGAAAGTCATTCCTGTTACTACTTTGTCACTTAACTCGTCTGTAGTTGTAGTTAGTTTATTTTTCTGACTCGCTCACGTATGCATGTACCTGATGGTACATGATTGCACCATACATGCCAGCCATCCGTCCCCATAACTCGCGGTTATGATGTACATAGAATTGCGAATATCCAATAATCGCGTTTGCTTGTAGAGTTGCGAATCACTATTTTTCGCGTTTCCTTTTCAGGGTAGTGATGCGCCTTGACACGATACGCGATTGGTTTTTTGCAAACTTAGGTACCGAATGTTTGCTTAAAAATAGCGTTGCGAATTATTGATAAACGTGATTGCTCGTAGAGTTGCGAAATACTATTTTTCGCGTTTGCTTTTCAGGGTAGTGTTGCGAACAATCACGATTCGCGTTGCTTTTTTACTCTTTTATATATATAATAATGGATGTCAACCGAGTTTGTAATTTTCACGTTATAAATTAGCGTTGCGATCTTGATCAATCGTGCGATTTTTTATTTAGCGTTGCGATATTTTCAATGCCCAAATTCTACCCCAATTGTAGTACTAGTAGTAGTTAGTTTATTTTGTGGCCACTACATGTCTATGTACATGTACCAATAGCCCCTGATTAAAGTTAGAGTTGCGAATAATATACAATGCTCGCGTTTGCTCGTAGAGTTGCGAACAAATATTTATCGCGTTGATATATTAGTGCTGCGAATAAATACGATTCGTGATTGTCTTTATGCAAACCTAGGAACCGGGCGTTTGCTTTAAAAATAGCGTTGCGAATTTTTAGTAAACGCGATTGCGAATTAGAGTTGCGAATTACTATTTTTCGCGTTTGCTTTTCAGGGTAGTGTTGCGAATAATTACCATTCGCGGGTTGCTTTTATTCTTACAAGTCGCGTTTGGAATTTTTTCTATTATAAATTAGCGTTGCGATTGTTGATTTATCGCGTTGTTGCCCCGTAGTGTTGCGATATTTAAAACGTCTAACTTCATCCCCATATGTGCCACTCTATTGTAGTTTGAAGTAGCTTGATGTAGTTAGTTTCTTTGTACAATTTTATTTATTGTCTGATTTATGTTTCAGGGAAACATCGTGGGATTAATCAAGACACCAAGAAGAAATATTTTTTCATATTTATTTGTTTTATATGAGTTATATATTTTATTGGATATGAGTTTTTGTTTCAGGGAAACATCGTGGGAGTGACGAAGACACCAAGAAGAAAATATCTTGTCATATTTCTTTGTTTCATAATTTTATTTTCTGTCTCACTTCCTCTTGTGTTAATTTCTGAATATGTTGATAACGTTGCTAGTGACACGAAAATGGTAATGGGGTCCCGGGACCCCAGAAACTCGGGCCGAAAAATTACAATAGGTGAAAGATCTATTCATATACCTCGTCTGTGGTTTCTCCTTGGGGCGAACGCGACTAACGGTACGTTAACAACGAGTAAACGTCGCGATCGGTAAGACCCGCTCGTCGGAACTTTCGTTGCGGCTCGAGCACAAACAACGCGTCCCATCCTTCCCGTAGCGTTATTACGAATTCGTTTACCACCCAGGAGTAACCTCGCGGGTGCGTAAAAACAGTTTTACGATACTTTAATCGTTCACCGTCCGTTTTCTCCGGTCGTTTCGCCGGACGTTGCGTCATTCGCGAAACCAAAGCTCGTGCCGTTTCACGGTCACTGAGCAAATGTAGCTATAACATAATTGACGATGAAATATGTGCACCGTGAAAGTTGCGTTCCATTGCTTTTGCCGGGCGTTCGATGCACGTGGACGTCGGTTTTATTTAATTGTAATCCACGACGACCACGGGCCAGGAATTAATTGCTTTTGTGGACCGAGCTCCCTCGATGGCTTTATTCGGCTTCGTCGTCGGCCTCCTCTCGCGAACGTTTTTAATTGCCACCGTATAAATGTCCCTTTGGTGACTTTATCTACCACCGGGATATTTAAGGGCAGTGTGACAAGCCTTTGTCAGGGGAAGAAGCGAGCATCGAGAATAACTACTCCGTTAAACGGTGTATTATGTGCTAGCACGGAACGACTTTGAGCTTCACCCGCAGGAATGAGAGCACTCGATCATTTGCCGTGACTTTTATTGCGTACAGGTCGCGATAAAAGTACGGACAACCGTTATCGACCACATCAATTTCTTCACTTTGCTTTCTCTCTTCTTTAAATTACCTTGGCATCTTCGATAAGACTATACTCGATAAATAATTAATCCACTTTCCGGTGAAACGAGAACGTGCACGAATGTACTCGATTGCAAATGTAAACACTGTTTTACACTTTTAATGTTAACGTTAACATTACCGCGGCTAAAAATACGCGCGAAAATGTGCTTCGCGATCCCTAAAATTTTTGAATTTGCGAACGTTCGTTCTCAACTTTTTCCACGAATTCTAAACGCGAAGTTTCATCTTCAACGTGGAGGAAGTCGGACGCCACGCGACCGAGATTTTTTAAATAATCTGGGAAGACTGCCGTTGAGAATCGCCTCTTCGTTAAAAAGTATAATCTCATAGAACCAAGAATATCCAGAAGAAAGGGGTAGTAAATCTCGAGCAAAGAGAGTTTCTCGGAGGCAACTTCGGTTCAACGATTTCTACTTATATCTCGCGCTGAAACTTTGTTACTTTTTCCCCGACAATTTTACACTTGTATCTTGTTGGACCTATTTGTTTCGACGAGCTCGGACCTTCGACATTGCGCGAACTCTGGCGAATCATTGAAAAAAGAAGTTTTTTCAATCGCACTTTTAAATTTCAAGTATCGTTCTCTGACGCGTTTTACTATTTTGGCTCCATCCCCTACGATATACGCTCCGTAGATTCTTCTGAACGTTGTTTTATTCCCTCCCGTTTCTCATGACTCTTCCCTCGTCCCTTTTCTTTTACACTTAGAAGTATTGTTACGTTCACCTTTCTTTAAAATAAGGTTTATAAGTTTTGGGTTAGGTTGTAAAACAGCAGTTCCTGAACTTCGCCCATTCCGCCGTGACACAACCATTGTGTTATTACATTTCGCTTTCTTTTCTTTTTCTTCTCTTTTATGTATCCTGGTTTCTTACGGCGCAATAAAAACGTCAAACGAAATAAGCAAACGATAAATATACTGAAAATAAACTGTACAAAATATTTGTTAGTATTCTTGAAGACTGCAGAATTTACGAAGTAATTTCTCAACTACTGTAATAAAAAGGCTAATGTTCTCGTGAGGAATTTTCCACGTGTAAGGGCAAGGGAAGCTCGCGTCGATAGTATTTGTTATTTTCAAAGTGTCTCGACGACACTCTTTACACTCTTGTAAGATTTCTGGCTACTCTTCGATCATGCACAGAGGGCACCTCGACGAGGAATTTGCCCCGGGTCCCGCCTTTGTTACGATCGCCTCTGGTCACGGTCGAAGGATGGACTTGTTCCTCGTTTCGATAGCCCGACCCAAGAGCACCGGGTACGCAACGGTCCTCGAATCGTTTCGTTTATCTCCAGCATCGTCGTTTCGCGATGAATAAACAGCGACGGGGGGTTCTTCGAAACAATTTAATCTACATAAGGTAACAGCTACCTGTCTGCCTTCGTTGCCAACGGGGAGGCTCGAAGCACTCACCGGAATGTCTGCCTTCAACGTGTATTCTATCCTAATGCCTAATGCCCACTGAAAAGTTTTCGTGTCAAAAATCGCTGTCGAAACATCCCCTTGCGTAACAATATCTTGCACTTTTCGATATCCCTTAGACTTTGCCCGTGTATTTTTGTTTAGAATTTATTGAAAGAACTCGAGAATCGGGACACGGGGTACACGGGGAGACACAAAAACGAAAAGGACGCGACAAACGGAGGAAAAGCTCGGGAACGAGCAGAGGGTGGGCAAGGAAAGAGTGTTTCAAAAATCTACGGGGCCACAAATAAGAGATAAAGCCGAGCTGGCACCTCGTATCTAGGATCTGGTTCTCGTATCACCGAGACTCGAGGGATAAGACGTAGGACTCTCCTCCCCCGCGGAGCGTAGACCCTGGACGATTGAATTATCACCCCGATCGATTCCAAATTTAACCTCCCGTTTCCGGGCTACCGTTGTCGCTGCCATCCCCTATCGTTGCCGAGGGTAAGAAAACGAATCGTCGCGAACCCACTGGGGGAATGTTATCGGTTAGGTGGCGATACGCGTTGTCCATATCAAGAATACGAGTCCGAAATATCAACCTAATCCACCGCCGCTGCCCGTGGCGGCGACAAATGCAGTTTCCAGCGAGCTAATTGAAATAATACGCGCGAACAGAATGATTTCCACGGGCCCATTAATCTTCGACCGCGATCAATTAGAGAGAGAGAGAGAAGCTATTTGATAATGAAACGTCGAAGCTCGTTAGCAGTCTTCGATTGCGGCCGTTAGTCATTCCTCGAGCGTCGGTCGAAAAACGTTGAGCAACGGACGAAATTGAAACGAATAAAAATTACTGACCGGTCGATTCGTCGTGTTCGGCCATGTTTCGCGAATGATATTGATCTTCGTTCGTTAACGGGCTCGCGAAAATCTGGCGCGCGTATATATTTTCGATACGACCGATTTATTCCCTCATTTGCTCGTGATTAGGCCATTGGCCGGTGCAATACATACGCGTTAGTTTCAAGCGCGAAGGGAAACACGGGACGAAGGGGAGAGATACGATTGTTGATACGCCGTCGGTGCTCGCGTACCTGTTTAAAACGCTTGAAATTGATTACATTTACCGCGCAGAGTTCACAGGGTACATTCAACGCGATAAACGACACAATATTTTTTCTCGCAAACTGTTTCTACGTCGCTGTACGGGCTTTGCGAGTCGCTAACAATGATCCTTCCTTTGTGTGCAATGAACTTTCCATTATGTCCTCCCTGTCTCGAGAAAATCAGATTTTCCCGTCTCGATGCCATATGTCAAGGGTGCATAACTTATAGTTTTCCTTATAGAGACTTTAAAACATTCATTTCTTCTTTATTTCACACTTTTCGATAAGTTATAGCGCGTGGAATACGCGTGTCAGATACCTTAGACGAATGAACGCTCTTAATAAAATTTTTCACTCCATTCAAGTCAGATTACGGGCCACATTAAATCACTTTTATGCACGTCTAGTGTGTGGCATGAGAACAAGTTCGTTGGTCAAGTGCTAGGCATCGGTGAATAAGTAGTTTCACGATGTTTCCGGTCACCGAAGCTCAGAGGAGAAAAATCGCTGAAGCAAGAACTTGGGTCGTCTATGAAGATTTTTGAAGATGGAAGGTTCGAGTAGTAAGTCTTCGAGAGACCGGGAACGATAAAGAAAGCGGGAAGTTATGGCCTGCGGTAAAAAATAATTTAACGGTTCTGGCGATTTGGTAATTGAAGCCCGTTATCAAAAGTTTGGAAATTATTTATCTAACGATTGTATTCGCCAGTATATTTACTATGTCGAGGACCCCCCAAGGGAATAATATTATCAGGATGACGAAGGAGGCGTTGAAATTATCGCCTCGATCCGTGTCACCTTGTCTCATCTTGTCACGACCCACATCTACGTGTCCGAACCCATCATAATCCGCCTGAAATCGTTTCGGCATACACCGATACCTCGCAACCGGTTCCCACCCGACCATATCCACCCAAACCTGTCTTGGCCCTTTCAAATTTGCTGCTTAGAGGCTCGTTTAGACCCGTTCGGACACATCGCGTCAGCGTGTTTGACCTGGGTCACCTTTTTAGTCGTAGAAACGCATTTGAGCATCCATTGATCTGCTTGAATTAACTTGGGACCTGTCTAGACGGTTCTTTCAAGATTCGTGTCCATTCACTGTACTTTCCACTAAAAAGAATTATTTTCTTACCGGAAGAATATGTTCGCGTCGCCTGAATTTTAGTTTGTTCAACTACTATTCATAGAATAATCGTCGAACGCGAGAACATAGAGTACCATTAACGTTACATATCAAGTTCTACCAGCGAATATTAATCCAGCGTTACACATACAAGTTGACTGACCAGTGGCTATGATTTATGATCACCTTACGAACATGGAAACAAGCAGGAAATTTAATGATTCCGCTTTCCAACTAACCAAATATCCAATAAGTAGAGATTCCCATTTCGCGTACACCTGATATACAAAGCCAACAGATTGCATAGGATCGAACGTTTCGCGCTAACCTGTTACATTTATTCTACTCGCGCGTTACAACAAACGAAAGCGAAACAGAGGCGATGATAAGCCGGGCAAGAGATCGGACGGTAGTTTCGAACGTTAACAGCCATCTCGGTATGAAATTTATCTCCCATTGAACGTGCCGGTCATAAAACTTAATTAGAATTGGATTCCCATCGAAGCAACGCGATGCTCCTAATAGTTAAGGGAAATGCAAGGATTTCGTAGCGAGACGCGTAATAACAGGATACAGAGAAACGCCCGTTTTTCTCCGCGTCTCGGTGCGGGTTTCAGGGTGGCTCGAACAGCCAGCGGGGGTCTTTAATTAGCGGACTATTTAGCTTTTATCTTATCGTCGGCGAGGATCGGTTAAATTACGTGTGTCCGGCGTTGTGTAGCTTTCGATTTGTATACTGCCGTCGACGAAGAGAGAAGTACTCCTTCGGTGGACGACCTTTTAACTCCGCCGTTGAGGAATACAGCCGGCGAAAGAGGACGAAGCGAGAAGAGGAACCGAACAGTAGGATGCAACCGCGCGCGGCACTTACCTTAACAACTCGACAGATTTGTGAAGCCCACCGTGATAAAAACGCACAATTACCGGGGCTGTCCCGGGACATACGTTCACCACAGCCGAGCCTTTAGCATTTTTGCCGTGTCTGTTGCTTTATGCGCGATGGCCGACATTATTTCGAGTTACCCGCGGTGCCGTAAACGTCTTCCCTTTCCCCACTCCCCTCCCATTGGCCTGAAAAAGAAATCGCGGGTACTCATAGGTCGTCTTCCTTCCAACGCAACGGTCGCGTTTTTTGCGCGTCTTGGCACAGAAACTCCAACGGGATGGGCCTTTTAGGCGGGAATTACCATTTAAACGTCCCGCGTAATGCCTGGTGCCCACTCGAGAGTTTTACTCTTGAGTATCGAGAATAAAAGCTCTTTCACACGAGCGAACGGAAACGCTTTCATAGCTGGAAGTTGCTTCGTTACTTGTAAGGTCGGTTGCTCCGCGCGACAGTGTGAAAGAATCCTTAGTTCGAGGCTGTGTCTACCAGGGTGCCTCGATAGGGACTCCCCGGAGAATCGGTACCGGGAATAAAAGCTCTTTCACACGAGCGAACGGAAGCGCTTTCACGCTGAAAGTTGCCACCGTTACGAGTAACGTCGACTTCCACGCGTCCGTGTGAAAGAAATCTTATTCCCGATGATGTGTTCACTTAGGGTCGCGGACTGATAACACCGACACTTGGCTGCAAAATCAAAGGTTCGCTGACGTATTCGCTCGAACGTGTATCGAACAAGGTATATTATTAGAACTTTTCATCGATTTACGTAATATGTGACCGAGGGGCGAGACGGTATTCGTAATAATAAAACAAGAAATTCGATCTACCGGAAAACCGAGGGTACGAAACTTTGATTAAAAATAAAACGGCAGCCAGAGCGCGAGATAAACATCTAAGTTCTACATAATTTTTGTAGGCATATCGGTGCCGTTCGTTGAAAAAAACATTAACTATGGATTAATCTGTCTAATGCAGCCTTGTACTGTCATTAGTAACCCGCGAATACGAATCGAAATATTAAAAATAATCGGTCACGATTGACCGGGCACGTGTGTTTTCTAGCAATTACCATAGGTAGCGAAATATCGGTCAAGCGAGCGTCTAGGCCTCGGACTCTACACGGATTAATCGTACGTACGTCGATTTGAATAAATAATTTCTCGATAAATAAAATTCCTTCGTAAAGCGTATCGGTGAAACACATTTTGCAGTACTGCGTAGCATTCAATATTTCCTAATTTCACCTGACTCTACCAATTTTGATGATACAGGGTCTAGTTGCGTGAAACGTTTCTCAGATCGCGTCAGAGTAGTCGAACAGAGCTCGCCAGTTTTTGATAATAAATCGTTCCCGGTTCGTTAAAACGAAGCACCACCCATGTACCCTCGTTAAGCGTAAGTTTCTGCCATAACGCGAATTCCCCGTAGAGGAATCGTCGCGTAGCAGCGACGATCGAAGAACAATCGCTATTGCTTTCTCGATCGTCGATGCCTGGTAAACTCGACAACGCTGATAATTATGGTAATTTTAGTCGAATACACGCGAACGTTGACGATCGGACAGCATCAAGAGTTCGTATTATTGCACGCAGTCCTGACGGTAATTAGAGTCCGCTAATGGATTCTAAACTGTCAATTACGAGTTTCTGGCGTCACGAACGGACGCTGCGATACCGCATATATTTTCATAGCGCGTAACGATCACGGGACATGGGAACTTGTACATTTGCGGCGCGTAACTGTTATTTAGCATCCCACGTGATTCGTAACTCGACCGAGACAAGATCGCTCGAATATTTCCGTCGAAAACTGGGATAGTTCTGCACGCGCGACTATATTTCACATCGATCGACGTTCAATTAACTTCTGATCTCGTGTAGCGGAATCTGCGCGCTCGTTGAGCTTTGTAAACGCAATAATGAATCGTAGTTTGCGACGAACGTTTCCTTTTTCGCTGGTCCTCGCTTTCGACAATGTCGAAATCGTGCCAGTTGATCGATCGTAATCACTGCCGGTGGACAAATTAAATCGCGATGCATATCCTGGGCTCGAACTGTTCAAAGATACGATTAAATAGACGGCGGATAGCGTTAGATCCAATTCCAGGGCCTCCTCGTTGACCATCGAAATCGGACAACGTAGTTTTCCGCGCGCGCGGGGCTTTGCCCTGGCAATTTCGTTTGCAATCATAGAGACGAATGAGAATCGCCGAGTGACATTAGCACTGATTACGAACAGGATTGCTAATCTATTTATAATTGTCCCACCTCTCGATGTCCCTAAATGCAATGCTAATTAACGTAAAATCGTTTGTGCACGCATCAAGGGCAGTCCGTAGGCACGAGATTGCTCGTACGACGCGACCATACGCTGCCAAAAATTGCCTACCATTTGCTCGATCCAACCTGCAATTATTAATCCAGCATTTGGTTACGTGTCAACCCGGGGGTGATTCAACGACAATAGGGGAGAACCGTGTACCGCAAATTGGGCCAACTTTGATTCGAAATAGAATCGTTTTCCATCTCCGATTTAAAAGATACCGTTTGAACATTAAGAAAATGTCTTGAACTAGAAGGGATCACTCTAACATCTTTCACGGAGAATTTTAGTAATTTTAAAAAGGTAGATCCATTGATCCAACCATTGCCATCGCATGAATTTTTAGCATCTGCAGGCGCCCCGACCATAGCGCGGTACTCATTTTCTTGCAAATATTAGGAATAGTGGAACGAAGGCGCCGCCAGCTGCATTGCAATATCAAATTGCAATGGTAAATTTGCCTCGTTCCGCGTTTGATATTACACCAACGTGTTTTTTCCCAAGTTTTGATAACATTTTCGGCGGTTTATTAAACGTGATATCGTTACCCGTTCGGTTCACGTTGGAAATCCAAGTGGGATAAATGCAGTATTTTTTAATTTCAACTTTTAATGAATCGTAAAATCTGTTTTCTTCGTTGCAATTGAAGTTTCTTATGCTGGCTACTGAAATTGGATACGGTAAACAAAATGTCGCAGACCGGGACTTTTTTTTCCAAACCAGTAAACGTTAGTAACTATACAAAAATTTCGAACCATATAAAATAATTCAAGAATAGAAACGTACAATTTCATCCGGCACGGTTAATGACAGATCGTAGAGAATCTCAGTTTGTAAAATCGTGAAAGAGATTTTTCCATACGAAGCACGTACTCCATGAATTCTGCTTTCTGGTTGAGCGAAAAAACCTGCTGAAATCTGCATACCTAGTACTTTTGTGGAAGATACTTCTTTAATGCGCCCCTATAACGCGACCAAAGGAATTTTATATTTAGTTGCAGGGCCTTTGACCGAACAACCTCTTTCTACTTTTTGCATAGCTAACTCCGTCCTCCCGGGAACACTGCAAGTATTTCGTTTGTGTTTTTTAACTACCCGGCGAGTAACATGTCACCGTTCGCTGCGCGAAAAAAATTCTTAATTGTTTTCAAGCTCTCGAATAATTTTCATAAATCGATCACACGTTGTCCGATAGGTACGAAAATATAGTGAAATATTTGTCCCTGCGATTTTGAAATAATTTAGAAACGCTTTCTTCGTTTCTCGCGGAATAAATATGAACGAGATCCCCATGAGATTAGCGCAACGTCGTGGCTTGTGCTGGTGTTACCGCAAAGATGGATCTCAGGTAACAAGAAATTGTACGCAGAACTCGCGGTTGGATGAACGGTTACTGGCTAGATTGCAGGTCTGTTCGTTCATCTTCGTGATCCTGACACACAGAATGCTGAGAAAACAGTCTTTAGGATTCATCTTCGTCAGAGTTTAGCGCCACTTGAATAATATAGTGCAACGGGTCTTTTACTTGCATTTAAAACATTTGCTACCGAGTCTATTTCCTGTATCTTAAGTATTTATTTACCGATGATTATTTGCAACTGATTATTTAACAAAAAGAACACAAGTTCTAAATTTGTATATTTCCATTCAAACGTGTTTACGCCGTAATCTCTCTGAAATTACGTCGTATAATCCGGAAAAGAATCGTAAACGAGAAATAATTGCACGTCCCGTCTGTGAACTCTACCGAAACAATATAACCTGGCAACTAATTGCGTGGAAGTCATCGTGTTAAATGGGCATAGAGGTTACAAACTGGTTCGCATTTTCAATAAAACACCCCATATTGGACGCAATTCGTGCTTCCGGCAGTAAGAAATCAAGGCTAATAATTTTGATTTAATAGTCGTGGAATGAAATAACTTTGGCCATGATGACCCATAACAATTAAAACTTAGTGCGTTATCTGGTACGACTTACCTTCCACCTTAGACCGCGAACCACTCGGCGCCCTAGTAAACTTTGTATTATGATCCATGGTTATGGCGCTATTTTCGTGGTATTATGGTGGTACATACTAGCCTTTTTCCTATCTCCGCTGCGCGAAGAATGGCTTATCGAATCTCGATCGCGCTTATAGAGGGTGTTCGGTCACCTATGGGAAAAATTTGAGTGGAAGATTCTAAAGGCCAAAATAGGGCGAAATTAAAAAATTTCAAATCGTTCTGAAAAAATTATTTTTGGTTGCGGGGGTCAATTACAATCATTTTTGGTAGATAGACATACTCCCAAAATCCTACGCACTTGTGAGAAAAAAATTCTTTACCGAAAATATACTGTGCGACCGGAAATGTTTCTATAACTTTTTAACGAAGCCTCAATCAACAAATTGGTATTCTTGATTTTCGTCTCATTTTGGCCTCTAGAATCTCTCATTAAAATTTTTCCCATGGGTGGCCGAATACACAGTAAATAAACTATATAAACACGCAATCTATCAATTTACAGAAACTAACTTTAAAAGACGAACGTGTTGATCGGCAATTAATACTCCATTACTCCGACAAGATTCATTTTGGCACCTATCGCGACTGAACATTTTTCATCGATTTCTGTATATCGCGAAATCGTTCGATCGACTCATTAAATCACCTTAAACGCTATCTTGACAGAAAAAGAACGGTCTTTATCTACACGACACTTCTTTATTTAGATTAATTATCATCGATATTTCACCGACTTAAAGAAAATAGTAATTGCTCGTTCAGTCTTACGCGGAGTTGTAAAATATAAACTAAACGAGTTTTCAACCGTTCAGATAAGCGAATCGCATTAAATTACACGTTTTCCGCCGTTCGCCATTGTTCGTCAAAACGCTATACACGCGGCAATGAAGTAAGGCCGCGTTTACAGACGGGACAACTAATAAATTTGTATTAAGCTTTGTGAAAGTACAGGGGAACGATATCGTATTTCGCTATACCACGCACCGGTAGTTTTATTGCTTACGCTTTGAAGTAGTAAATATATTTCCGACCTCTCCTTTCCTTTCAAAACCGCGTGCCTCGTAAACCGGATTTTATTGAAACACTTATCTCATCAGAGGTATCGAATGTAAAAGTCTTACGATCGCACCAGTTTATCGTAAATCGCCACTTTGCGAGTTTGTTGCGCGGCGATTCGCGCGCGAACAGACTTCACGCTACTTAATTATTCCTAATGCGCGATTCCCCCCCTCCACCAAGCGTCGAAAGAACATTTTTTCTTTGTATTTCCATTCGTTCATATTAAAATCTATATCTATCAAACTTCCTTTTATACAAACCGAGTAAAAATTTCATTGTACGAACGTAAAGCCCCGGAGAGAGCTAAGTGCACTCGTACTGGACGCATCTTTAAATTAAATTTTCTCTGAAACTAAGCGTCTTATGAAAAAACTTTGTTCTTTTACCTTGGTTTACTTTTGCAAGTGGAATATTACTGTATAATAGAACGAATTCGAAGATAACACGCGTAAAGTATCAGCGTCTTTGGTAATATTCTTCTGAGTCACCGAGTAAGCGTTTTCGTGGACGAATCCCGGCAAACGGAATGCTTATGCATGGAATCGAGACTTTCCTCGGATTTTTACCATTCGCGAAATTTTCTTGCACTGTCCCGCTAAGCTTCTCCCGGGGTCTTAGCGTCTAGGAGATAAAGTTTTTCTTCACCATTATGGGAGAATTTAGCAAACAGGAGCGCGTCCTCGGTACTTAGACAATGCAGCTCTTCACGATTAAGGGGATTGCTCGGACTAACTGTAGCGAGCACGTGCGAGGCGTCGTGAAATTACGGCTTAAACTAGAAGGTGATGAATAAAACAGGCTCAGCTAGTTTCTAGGTGGCCGAGTCTTGTCTAGCCTCCCCAAAACGGTCTTCGACTAGCGTTCGGTTCAATCGTATAAATATCGAATAATTAATGTATGCGTTTACCATTTGCTTACCGATTAAATTTCCGATAACAGAAACGTGACTATAAATTGATATTGATCCGGTGCGTCTCCGATCAGAAATAGAAACACGGAAAGATTCGACGAGCAATTAAAAACTGATAGTCCGTTTCCATCTTGGCAAAGGATTTAGATACACGAATCTACGCGACTGTAAATTAATGTAATTGGTCCACTGCGTCTAAAAAAAACATTCCTCCGGGTCGCGATCACCTCTTATCGCTGCTCTGAAATCTCGAACAGGATCAACGACAAGAACCCGAGGCTTGTCAAACGTTTCACACCTTTGTTTCTATTTTCAAACGTGGATTTGAACTCATTTCCTGTCATTCCGTGTTGTCCGCGAGCCACGTAATCGTTTCCTGTGTTTTCCGCGAAAGAGCACGAAAAATAGAATTAGCATAAACACGTTACGCAACGGACGCGCAGGATTTTACAGTAAAATTTGCACCTCTGGTTCGCGTATACAGAGTTTCGCAGTGCTCGGCGTGGGCGTAACCTGATATCAGAATACCATGCGCGGAAGTAGAACGTAAAGACGCCTCGTTTAGTATGAACGTTGCCTCACAGGAACGATAGCGCTGCATAATGCTATGGATGAGAATACTTTGAGCAAAACGCAGAAACGCGAGGAACTTCTCGTGTTATTTCGCGGAATTTTATTAGCCACTGACCGTTTGAAATGTTAAATATGCGGCGTTCATCATCGTTTAACAGCAACAATTTTGCAATTTCTTCTCGTGCGGTGTTTCAACGCGCTGGTTCGCGTACGCTCTGTTTCGAAGCGTAATTCGTCCTTTTACGGGAGCCAACATAATACGTTGTTACTCGTTGGCAGAAATATTGTTCCAAATTCAGAATTCTTTTTATTATTAAAAATCCACGATGTTTAGATCGGTCGTACTTTACCTTAAACGTAAAAATAGCTTGTTCTTACGGAGCTGAAGTTATCCCAGCGTGGGATATAAACGTAAGCCAGAATTGGTTCGTTTGGCCGCTGGGCGTGTTCAGAGTGTTGCGAAAGTAGCTTTTTTATTTTTTTACTTTTCATTTTATAACAGCGCGAATTCGTTACAACGAAGTTTGAATGGGATCGCTGTAGAATAAGCTTGGAATAATCCAAGAATACTGGAGGACGCAACCGCGTCTCTACCGCAACGCATTGAAATATGCAGCGAGACTGATGGACACTTTGAGTAGTTTATACGACCCTATGTAAAGTTATACTTAAACAGAGAATTAAATAATTCCTCGCTAAAAGTTACGGGCTACTCTCATATGTAAATCGAATATTTTCCTCGACACGACTGCGAAAGCCTCTGGAGACTAAACGAAATATTTATCTCGAGATCGTTGTTTTAGTCGGAAACTAAACAAGTATCGATTATTCTTGTTTTCTTTAACGGAAGAACAACACGGAAGCAATTGTACGAATGATAGGAAGAAATTCCATTAGATGTTGCGCGTCCCATGTGGTTTATGCATGACGGTGCACCGGTGCATTTCGCCAGAGTAATCAGACAGTTCTCGATCGAACGATTTTCTAACAAAGGGACAAGGTCTGCTAATCAAAATCATTTTTGACTCACTGTTCTTTCAATTACGTAAATCTTGATTCCGAGGTGTATCGATTACATTAAACGCAGACCAGCTTGATGGTTCTAATCCAATATAATGTTGAAAATTGCGAAACTATTTAGACGCGGCGAGTTCGAAGCGACGAGTGACAATAGGGTGGCGCGTTATTGTCACAGGTATGGAATATGAAAGAAACACGAAGGACGGAAACGTTGATGGGCAACTATTTAATACGGACGCTTCGGCGTTCAACTGTCGGTGACTTTAACGGCAAAATCCGCGTAAACGTGTCCTCTTGCAGCCGCAGCGGCGCGTTCGGGTAATCGCACGCGTCTGAATGATCAACCCCTCTGGCCGTCGGCGTGGGTGTTTCACGGTTGGCGTTCAGAGTTGGCACAATGCGACGTTTGCTTACCCGTGGACGGAAGTGGGATGTCGTTTAGCACAAGCGCTGCGTCGTGGCAATGATAGCGCCACGTAATACTACGGATGAGACTATCTGCAGAGCGTAATGCAGCAGTACGGGGCAGGAGGAGCAAAGGGGGCTGGGGATTCAGGAGCATGGGAAGTCGAACGAGTGGGGTGCGAATATAGGATGATTATGTCACGGTATGATGTATGTGGGTTGGCAGCCAGCCACGCGGTCACCCAGCCGCGGCACAACGCGTATCTCTCCGTCCCTCCTTCGCCATCTCTTCCACCGGGGGTACCTTGAACCATTTATCCGAGCATCTTCCTTCGAGCACACTCGCGCGGAAGTTGAATCTGATTTCGAGTCATCAGTCTCCCCTGTATCGTAATGAGAAATTATTATCGAACACCGTTATCCGATGCGAATTTTAACGAGGTCGTCGTCCAACGGATCGATACGTTTTTGTTAACTTACCGGGCTGTTGCATTATTTATGCCCCATGCCGGACAAGAATAGAAGAAAGCCGGCCACCTTGTTAACAGAACTTTCTCCTCGTTCGATAGACGAAATTCCCGATCCGATCGAACCAGGTACAAATCAGACCGGGGAAACTTCTTCTGGCCGTGAGAACAATTATAACATCGCGCTCGTGTGTATCGTACGCATTATCTTGCCGCGAGGATGTAGGTGTACGACAATAAATAAATAAAACAAGGGGTACACGACCGCGTAAGAGACGGAATGCAGGTGAAATTGATGTTATTAGAATCTAACCTCAAATGGCTGTACAAATAACCGTCGGACTGTGGTAATATTTACGGAGTAGTTAGCAAAGTCGTACTTGAAGTGCTTGAAACACTGTTTGTCAATGCCGATATCAAACAGAAAAACAGTTACAACTGCTTCGGAAACAAGATGAAACAGGTCGTACACAAATTTATTTCTTTAAGTTTACCGCGAAGGAAATTAGATAATTTTCAAAGCGATTCCCCGTGAGAGGTTCCCAAAAATTTGTTCGTAAGTGTAGAGTTAGAATTCGCTCGTAAAAGACGAACGTCTCGCGTGTTCCGGGATGGAACCGGAAGCAGCGGGAGCATCGCGGAATTCGCAATTTAATATCATCTCAAGGAACCACTTTCAAAGTCTGTAATTTGCGTCTGTCAGTATTTCAAGAGCCGTTCCATCGCGGTTACGACATCGCGTTAGGTTTACGGTACGCGATCGCGCCTCGGTGAATCGCAATTAACCATTCTTCAAGGGACGATCCCCCGATATACTATTACACCGTTTTAATATACCCAAGCGAGATTCGGCTCGCGAAGCCTATACACGCGCGTACGGCCCGTTTCTATATAAATGTTGCACGTACGGCTAACCGAGACGCGGATAATGTCGCTCTAGCCGAAACACGACAGTGCACGTGAAACCAATTTCTCGTAGGAAGCGAGCTTTCTGAACATTGTCGCCATCTGTTCCGGAATTAATCGTTCGTTCGCATATTATGACAACGTTGCATATGGAATTTATGTAAATTTAAACGACGGTAGAAATTTAATTCGTGCGCCCGTGACACGACACTCCCATTAATGCCGCGGCGTTTTCGTACACGAGTGGCCAATTAATAAATGGGAAAACGAATAAATTTCGATCCTCCGTTCGACGAGTTCGAAATATCCCCCGGCGGTGTTCCATTTTAAACGCGAGAATATTACATTGTTAAAATCAGTTTCTCTTTTCGGCCGGTTGGACGCCAGACAAATCGCATCAACGGCCTCTCGCGAGAATTTTTACCCATTTGAAATTATTTCGTTCGTTCGGATTGTCGCGATTTAAAGCAGAAGGTGGTGCACGTACTTACAGACGCGCCCGGAAGCAACAATTCCGAGCAGTGAATCAAACATGAACAAAGTTTGTTCCTTTGCTCGTTCAATAAAATTGCTATTCTGATTATGAAATAAATTACATTTCGTCCCTAGTGCTCAAGAAATACAAACTTCTACGAAACGCGATTAAAATCATTTGTAACTCGTTGGCAGTGGCGCACAGAATGCGATGGTAATTATTTGGATAAACTTTCCAACGAAGTTGCAGTAATTTAAACATTCCTAGGGTCTTAGCAAAGTATCCAAATTCGAAGTTGGAAGAAATACATGCTTTTAGGGATATCCAGGGCGTGGTGTTTCATCGGTTTTCGGACCCTTGCGGCTCGCTTATCCAAACAGTGACCCACCACTCGAAACGAACTGTAATCAGCGACCGGTTCGACTCTGGAAATTTCGCTCGATGAATACTTGACCGTGTCCACGCTTTTCGTCTCTCTTTCTCTCTCTCTCTCTCTCTATCTGTCTCTCTTTATCAGAATTCGCTCGATTCTGCGGTGAACCGGTGGCCCGGTGAAGAGCGGGCCGTCCAAAGGGAAGGGTTCGTTAATTCTACGGCCGTGGATCGTCAAAGGAAATTCAGTAAATTCGCCTGATATCGGTCGAAAAGTTTCACGAGCAGCGGGGCTGGTGCGTGGCGTGAGTCATCCGTTCTCGCGGAGGAGGGTAAAAATCGCGCGCTGCCGGAGAACGCGTCCGGAGAACACCTTCCGAGGTTTACGGGTCCAGATAAGACCACGGGACGGTGGAACGTCGGTTTTTTTCTTCTCTGCTTTATCACGCGCGCGTTCTGGCTGCGTTCAATTTAATCGAGCCGATGTTACCGTTAGCCGCTAAAATACTGCGCGCTTCTTCGAATTCATTCGGGACACGACGTCAGCGTTCAGGCCTCCGTGTTCCGTGTTTATGCGCGTCGCGTACCCACAGCGGTCCTTAACCTTCCTTCGCCACGGACTTCCCCTGAACGACGATCTCAAATTATCGAGGTGAATCGATCTTTTCCGACCAGTGTCTAAAATTCGTACTCGCTCGAACACGATCGAAGGCCGCGAGAAACACCCGCGTCGTTGGTAATTATTCAACGGGATAAACGTTGAATATAAATGGCTACACGGTGTTTGCATTCATCATCTATTGTTCGACTGAAATTTTGCCCATCTCCGAACGCCGTTCGTCCACGGACAGTTAGGACTTCTTGCTAGGCGGTTGGCATGCGCATTTATTACTTAATGCTCGCCAGCGCGCATAAACGCGCTCCTTCGTGACTACGTGTTATTACACGGCCCGATACAAGCCACCGGATTAGACTATTCAAACGCTCCGATAAGCCTGAATCGCTTCGTTGACAAGCAATTCGGATAATTTAATCGAACGATGCCTTCCGATAAAAAAGCGAAACGTCGTTACGCGGATTACGTGGTCTTTGTGCGTCGAGAAGTTAATTTTAATCCGCTGCACGGGGACATCGAGTCGGTTACTTATCGCTGCTTCGTTGACTCTCGACGTTCAGGATAAATTGTTTTTGACTTTATTTATCGTCTTTGACGCAAACGGTCCAATTTTCACCGTGTATATATAGAATCTAAACGATCTCGTCGATATTCGACGGTTAATGGGGTTCGTGGTAATCAGAGGAGCAGAAGAAGCGAGTATGCGCAGCGTCCAGTCAATGACAAATTCCTGCGAGGCGGGAAGGGAATAAAAAAAAAAGGGGCCGCGTCGGTGTCCGGTTAAAGCTTAAACGCCACCGGTGAATTCCCGCAAACGATCACGGATCCTAGGAATTTCTGTCCCGTGGCCGTGGGACTGGGGTAAAAACGGACGCGCCGTGGGCTCGACGGGACTTCGCGGTTTCGAGTCGCGGCAGCTTCTACCCCGAGGGCCCGAAAGGAGTCCAGAATGAGTCAACCGGTCGTGCAGCGTGCCGTGACCGGTCCGCATAGAAGCCCAGGTATCCGATTACGCTCCGAATTTGGTAGCCCTTTGTGCGTAGGAGCCAATTAACGTCCGAAATCGGCCCGCTGTAACACGGAAACGCGAAGGAATGCCATTACGCCCGGAACTCCGGTGACCGGTGACGGTTGTCCGCGCGACGACGACGATTAAAAAATCGCGGATATAACGTATCGTCGACTATAAATACGGGTCGAAACCAACTGTTGCCGGCGGTAATCGCGCGCTCCTCGAAAGTTCGAACTTCGGGCGAGATAAGTGGCGAATTCTTCGCCGCGTGTCGTACACGAAATATGCATTTATGCTGACCCTAAGCGATCTGCGCCGCGAAGGAGATCGCGGTCGACTTTCGAGCTCGATCCGAAACGCCGCGTCGCAAATACAGGGTGTATCCAGGGCTGGTACTCGTTTACGTACTCCTTTCGGTATTTTTTTTTACGAGAAAATGCAATCCCGAAAGTCACGTTCGAATCGAAGAAGCGATAGTTCCACGTTTCAACGATATTACGATTCGACCTGGAACAGACGTTTCGTTTGATGAAATTTTTAGTTGGAACTTCGTCAATCCGGGCTTAACCGACGCCAGACTCGTCCGCCGTCGTTTTCACTATCGCGTTCTAATCGATAGGGATGAGTTTCCTGCACGAGTCGCTATTAACAGACTTGGGATGGCCCGGCCGTTTGTCGTCGCTCGAATCCTCTTGGCTCTCTCTGAGGCGGCCATACCACTCAAATATTTGTGTACACGGCATACAGTTATCGCCACAAACTTCCATCAATATTTCAAGCGTTCGGCTGGCCGTTTCCCAAGTTTAAAAGAGAATTTAATATTTGCTCCTACGTGCTTTCGCGACAAGGCTCGCTTGAAGTACTATCGCTAAAATATCGATAATAATCGACCGTGCGGTGCCTTTCAAACATTTTAAGAATCCGTATCTCGAACGTAAGACATACAACGTAGACGACAGAATTCATTCTACGCGTTTTTCTCCTGTCGAGTTCAACGTAGACTCTCGCGAGATCACCGATCGCACCTATGTCAATACGCGCAAGAAACAGCATCGACGTCTGGAAGTAGGTGTTCGTTTGTTGCGTGGTCAAGTGGGGTACGGCCTTAATTCGCCGTTCGTGCGTCGAAATGGTAAATCGCGTAGCCGCGTCGGAGCCTCGTTAACGGCGCGAATCGGTGTCCGGGTGCGTTCGGTCGTGGATCGCCGCGGTTTGGCTCTCTCTTTTTCAGAAGCTCCCTGGCGGCGTCGTTCGATAACGATCAGATACCTCGGGAGTACACGGGTATTTGACCAGGTTCGGCCATCGAACGTAACGTACGCCGGCGGATGTCGCTCGAATTCGCGCGGTATACGAATGAACGATTTAAACCGGCCGGAGCGCGGTTGCATTTACACGGTCGCGCGTATCGGTTACATTAATTAAATAAAGTCCGTCCCCCCGGTATCAGCGCAACGTCAGAGGCCGGCGAACGTGTACACCCGATGCCTACGGTGTACGTTACAACATTTATTGCACGGGATGCGATTCGCGAGGGCTCGCCATAAGTCTGGCCGCGCTATCGCCACTCCGATCACGTAGACCCATCCACTCAGGCTCTCGAATACTTTGGTTCTGAATACTATTGGTCGAGGCACGATATGTGTGCCGACTTACACCGCACGGAACCCTCGTCGTACGCGTCTGGCGAGCCTCGCGAAACGTGTATCCGTTTTCTGTCTTAAACCACCGTAATCCCCCCCTCTCGATGAGGATCGTCGCTGCGCCTGTCCCGATCCACGCAGAACTGGCCCGTTCCACGGTTTACGATTCCAACGAGACGATCGACCTCCTTCGATTAAGCACCAGCGCGCGTGTAATTAACACGTCGATCGCGTAACAGCTGATTTCGCGCTTAAACTGTGCGTATTGTCGAAAGATGCTCATACTCGGTCGCGACTCGTATCGCTAAACGAAACCAGGATACGCAACAAGTGGACACCGGGATTAAGAGAAAAATATAAATACGAGATGCTACGAGGAAATAGGGTGGGGGGGATTAAGAAAGAGAAGAAGACGTTAGGAGTGAAACGGTCTTCGTGCTGCCTCGCAGGTTGATATAAACACTCGCCGTTTCCGCAGGATACGATCCGCAACTCGCGAATAACCGTTACCGGGTATAGCCGGCTGGTATCGGGCAACGTTCAATTTGAGCGTCCCAACGGTGAAGTAATGGTACCCCACGGGTGCGTCTACGAGACCCAGGAACCTCACGGTGCATCGTCGTTCCCGCATACCGATGTCTAATTATTTGCCAGGGAACATTGATTCCGTACCCGACGCGTTTCGCCGCGAAACAAGCGCTAAAGCGTCCGGATAATTCCGCGTCGGCCCCGCTCGAGACGCGATTAAGCATATTATGCGTTGTCGAGCAACGCACCGAGACGGTGTAAATCACACCCTCCGCAGTCTTATTAAAATCTAAGTTGAAACGAGTTATTTGCAGCCGAGCAAACTCTACGAGCCTGGCCGCTTCTCGATTGTATCTGCGCCGAGCGGAAAAAGTATTCGAGTTATTCTAAAAAAACTTTACGCAACTCTGTTTATTAGACACTACGTTTCCTATTAACGCCCGGTAGAAATTATCATCAAAGTTCAACGACCCTTAAACCGTTTCCTTTCTGGTTTGCAAACCGTCGAAGGGGTTTGCGAGCCACCGACTCGATAAATAAAAAGGTGTTCAACGACGGGAATAAATCGCGGATTTTCGTGGAAAGCGTGGACGATCTCGTTCGCTCGCCATTCGCTTTTTATTCCGTCGCGAACGCGACGCGCAACATTTTTATTACGGCCCTCGAATCGTTAAAAATTCAAGCGTCGACGCGGCGATGCATTGTCACGGCGAAAAATAATTCAAACCGTCGACGGCGATATCAAAGAGCGTTTAAGACCGCTTAATTCGCCTTGGTTCGAGGCGGTGCCGGCAGCTGCCGCGGCAGGTTCAGCGGTAGACGTTGACAACTCCTTACTAATGTTCGTAATTCCTTATTCCCTGGGGGACCATTTATAAAATGCCACTGGCCGGCCGCTCGTCCGACGAGATCCCGGGATAATTTGTTTGAAATTTGGTCCGCGGATTACAGAAAGTGTAACACCTTGATTAATATCGCAAACCAACTTCGAGAGGTGAATCGAGGTTGGATTAATGGCGGTGCTCGTAAAATTCTGGTAGGACGCGGTTGATTTGAGCATTTCTCTGCTTTCACCACTCTCGGGCATTGTTCTTAATGCGACAACAATACCGCATTTCCCTGCACTTGTCGTTCCCCCTGACGCGATTGGAATTGGAATTTTAAACGAAACGGGAGAACATTCTCGAGTAAGTTTCGTAGTTGCGTTATTTAAATAACACGGCGAGAAACGGTCGTGACGAGCATATTGTATTCGAACGTCTTTGGGCAAACTTTGGTTCTACGTTGCAAAGAAATACAGCGATAGAAACAATTACACGAATAGATTTCTTAATTAATTGAAAATTGCATCGCGAGCTTCCCTTACTAGAGAAACTATAATTGATTGCAATTTAAATCGAAATATTGTGATTTCATCGCTGAAAGGATTCGTATACTCGGTTGAAACTGTTTATATACCATGTGCCTAACAGAATGCCTACACCGTATTATTATATACTTGAGAGAATCCTCGAGTCAGCCAAACGCAACTGTTATTCTCCATTTTAATTCATTCTCCTCGCAATGGGCAGGAAACGCATTAAATCGCGATCAATTTAATATTATTTTCCTTGCCGCGGTTATTACTTCGCGCCGCAACGTCGGGTATATTTATTTCTTCATCGAGTAAAAAGTTTTGAGCGTTATCGCGCATTAAAACCTCGTAATTAGAGGACGACCGGGTATTAGAACTAAATATCATCCGAGTTATGGTACACGAAATGAATATAAAATAACGTAGTTGATGATAGCTCTGGCCGATTACTATTCGCTACAAGCAGTAACTTTGAGACAGCCGTTTATTACTTTGACCATTTTACGGGATTTTCTACGTTACGATAAATGTTACGATTCAATTATTTATGGCTGCATCGTCGGATATAGCTATGCTAATAAGGAGACGATCGCGGATACCCGCGGGATATATTTAATTGCGTTTATGAAATTCTCAACGTTCACGAGACTAATAAATAACACCTCGAATCGACTCAATCTTTCTTACGTGTCGTGGGTACTTGGAAGCTTAACATTACTTTGGCTCATACGCGAACGTTTTCAGCGGTAAATTGTGGTTCTAAATATATTATACTTCGGAAAATCGCTCATTTTTCTCATGCTTTTCATTTTTTGCCGATCCGCGAATCAGCAGTTTCATAACAATCAAAGTTGGACACTTCGTGGATGTTCCCCGCGAGCTCGAATTCTCTTTCAATGCATTCGTTCGCATCCTGTTTACTGCGTACGGTACTCAAATTCGCCATTCAGTCTCATCTGTTCGCCATCGCTTGATAAGTGTATATGTATTATATAAACGATCTGAATTGCTGGAGAGGGGACACGGTCTTTCTGTAAAAATGAAATACAATTTATATGAAATAGCTTAAATTTCTGACCCCACATATTATCCTAAATTTTACCTCGTAGCCTGTAACGTCTGAAATATTTACAACTAGTCAAATTACCCAGCGTTGGCAGAGATAATTAAACTACAATCTGTATTCATATACGTATACGAGATTAGTTTATAAATCAGCGTACGCAGCTTTGAACAGAGCAGAATAGAAGTTTAAAACTTTTTTTTTTAAATCGGTCCAGTTGTTTTTGAGATCATCAAGCTTTTCGTGTTCGATGTTTATTTTAGATATTTCGTCCCTCGTTTTCCTCCCCAACTTGGCAAGCAAAGCTGGATCCCTTGAGCGCTATGTAGTAGTGATCACGCATAATTCTTGCCGCGAAACCAGCGACTGTGATTCATTGGACACGTGAAACGTTCCGTGGAACATTCGACGATAGTTTCTCGCAGACGAACGATCGATCGAACGTCGAGCGAGCGTCGTCTTGATTTGTACCCCGATCGGTCGCTCGCCTCGCGGATTCCTCTTCGTAAACGGTAGACGAAAGGGAAGAGGCGAAGCGAAACGACGGTGCGTTCGCGATAGGAATGCACGCCATGGCAAATGGCGTGATATACGATGGAAATGATACGAGGGGGAGCAAGGCTGGATGGGGCAAGGTCGTCCCATGAGCCACCAACCCGGCCGTGTATTGAAATATTTGCAATGGAATTCCTATAAAACGTAGCCAGGACGGAAGCGAATGAATGGACGGCCGGTTTACGCTCGCACCCCGCGCACGCCATTGGGATTCATAATTCTTTCGAGAAACTTTTTATCGCTATTTTCCACCTATACGCATCCTGAGACGCAAGGATCCCTTCTGCGTATCTCGCAGAACCTAAATCTTGGCCGAGACGCTACTTTGTCCTCTTGCTTTTGATCAACAGATCGACTGTTTAACCCCTCCGTTAGTCGCAAAAGGGTTATCTTGCCTGTTAAACCGATAAGAAAACCAGCACGAAGTCAGGGATATGTACTTATCGACTATCAATTGATTTTGTTCCAACTATGATCAAAACGTGGAAATACATTGACCCGTCGTAAGCGGTTTACGTCTTCGAAAGTAGTTAGCATAGATCGTGATACTCGTCATTAAGGTGGAACAGCGTTTATCTCGATAACGTAGAAAAATAGATCCACGGTGTATGTAATTTGTCGGGTATATTTTTCTTTTATTGAACATCTTTATCACGCAAGTGGAGAGGCATAGAAACGCGGGTACGAAGGAAATACGAGAAGTATGTAAGCACATAAGTGCAACTAAA
Source organism: Colletes gigas (assembly GCF_013123115.1). Classification (NCBI taxonomy): domain Eukaryota; kingdom Metazoa; phylum Arthropoda; class Insecta; order Hymenoptera; family Colletidae; genus Colletes; species Colletes gigas. Next base: position 1,791,361 of record NW_025106665.1, read on the forward strand.
ATGCTGTTATTAAAACCTAACCTTAAGTACCTTCTAAATCTATGTAAATAAACAAGAATAACGGAACCGCTAGGAAAACTCGAATTTTCGAATTTTCCCGGGTAAACGGTTCGATCAGGAATTTCTCTAGAAACGGTAATATTCAATCGGTATACGAACAACATCGCCGGACACTCTGTACTCTCGACGTACCGTGGAACGAGGAATTACACCCTGATTAGTCGTACCATGAATTAAGAAACATCCTGTCCTCGAAATAAAAGAATGTCCAAGTCCTACTTCGTGCAACGAACAGCGGTTACCAAACTAATAATCTTCCTATTACCATACGAACGCGGAACGGTTCGGATTTTTGTATCCGGTAAACATGCCCGGCCGTCGGAATAAATTTCAATAATCAGACCGGGAACAAATTATCGTCCACACGTAATCGTGATGAGATCATGACAAGACTATTCTCGAAGAACGATCAGCGAAGCATATAATCGCGCAGGTTCCGATTCCAGCTTGAAACGGGTTCGAAAATACGCGCGCGCGGGGCAACGCGAGGGAAAGTTGCGGCGTACGATTTCTTTCGGGCGTACGATCGGTAAATCTTCATAAAGCGCTTCCGTTCGGTGGCAACTACGGCCCACGACCGCTGCCCATTTATTTCTGCACGGCCATCGGAGACAGAGCGGTGCTTCGGCTTTTATCGAATCCTGTGGTCGCGCGCAATAATTGCAGTTTTAATCAACGTTCCGTCGGGCCCGTTTTGTTATCTGTCAGTGAAACGCTACGATTCTGCCGCGTGTGCGACAAACGAATCCGCTAGCGAGCCCAGAATCGCGATAATCGCGCTGATTGTTAACAGACCGACCGGCTGGCGGCTGACAGAAATTAATTCAATCCGAAATCGGAAGGTTGGCAAATTGCGCGCGGGAAAGGGGAGGAAAAAAACGATCGTTAATCCTAGACCAGTTTGGTGGCATCTGTCGAATCCTTGTCGACGAATATTCATTTTACATAAACATCCGACGGATATCGTTTCCTTCGACGCGATTCGGAATTCGATCTTCGAGATTAATAGTTCTGTAACTGTTTCACAATCGCCTGTAAATCGTTTTTTAACCTGTATCCGAGAGGCGTTCGTGTAACCTCTGAAATGCTCTTTTTTTTTATTTGTTAAACGTCTGTTGGGGAAACGATCTACATACAGACGTCTTGCTTCGGTTGAATTACAGCGAGTCCGTGCATTAAGTACACGTCTGTCATTTCCTGGTTTCAATACCTATTCATTATCGCTTCTAACGCACAACAAGTTACAGAACTATTACGAGCTCGTATTAAAAGAACTAACTAGACTCACTCATGGAACAGGGTAATCAACAATGTTGGGGTACATCGTGGACTCGTCGAGTTTAGTAGCGTTAATTATACAATACAGTTTGATAAATAAACCAAGTAAATTTTTGTGAGCTATCAACGTTAGGCTGTCAAGAAAAATTAATGTTTCTGACAGTTTAGTGTAAGTCAATGTATCTCTTCTGCCCGTAATATCGTAACAACACGACGCGACATGTTACAATTAGGAAAGGTACACTATAAATAATCACTACTTTAACTCGATCGAGGTCTCGAGAGCAACTGCCAAGGTTGGTAGAATTTAACCTGCCCATTTTCATTTATTCGTACAAAGATTTGTGCAATTCGAACATAATTATATGCCATTTGTTACATTATTTCCCTATTTGCGGGTAGTGTATATAAACGGGGAAATTTCAACGTATAAAACAGAGAATTCGCGTCGCTTGTGTTTGTCTAGATTGTGTTCGAGATCGGGCAGACCCCACCGAAACAACCGTGTTACAATTTTCAGCCGGAATACCGAAGGGTTAAGCGAACGAAGTGCTCGGTTGTGGAAAATGGGTGATAATGCGATCGACGTGTACGCGGTCAACGAGAAACACGAAGAGTGTGTGTTTCTGTTAGAGAAAATCGAAAACTGTTGATGCGTTGCTAAACGATACAAAACTGCCATGAATATATATTTGGATCGATCGATTTTTTGTCACAAAGGGACGAGGACTTCGCGAACATGTTTCAGTATGTTGGAAACGGGGATGATAGCGAGCAAACAAATTTCCAGTTTTAAAGGCCATTACTTGTTCGGATTATCAGTCGCGAATAATCGGGAAATTTTATTTATGACTATTTGTTTGTACATATGGTGCTCGAGGCGACGAAAGAGTAACAGTAATTACTTTGCAAGTATCCGTAACGCATTGATGCAAGAAACGAGGTATCTGTAGGCTCTGCACTCAGTTTGTTTAGTTACAAAGAATCCCGCACTACCCTTTTAAAGGAAGGCGTAACAACTTTCTCCGAGAGATACATGTTTACCTTGCGTAGAATCAAATCGATGATCTTAATGGGGTAATCTTTCGAAGTTGTGTACAATCTTGGCCCGTAACCACCGAGAAAACTGTTTCGTATACCTCCACGGCGAATATTCCCTTATACACCGACGAGTAATTCTCTCATCACGCAAGCTTGCGATGTAATTTCCCCGAATGATTTATGACGGCTATAATGACCAAACGAAGGTCACGATCCCGACGAGATCTCCTGGAATCGATCGGAGATCGAGCCGCGCCAGGCCGTAACGCAGTCCTGCGCGCAAACCAGAAAACTATACTTATTACCACTTTTCTGTAGTTAATTTGTTTCGGATAAAATCGTGTCCAGGAAAGTTGTACAAATTAACTTTCGACTTCCCGAGCAAGTCGTTTGGTAACGAATGGAAGGGAGAGTGCAATTTTCGGTCCGCTTTTTAAACAAATTACCGCGTTGCCGTTTCAACGACGCGACAGAGGGGGAAAAAAGTTTGTTATGTCCTGCTCGACGACGAATCTGGTATCACGACTCGATCTTCTAGTATTTTGTTCGGGTCGCCTTGTCGGACTAGTTTTTATAATCGAGCATGACTCATTGTGCGCCAGAGATGAACCTGTTAGCGCCACCCTCTGCGTCGAACCGGTGTATCCCGTCACCATCTTACTCTTGTTAGTCGACTGCTGAAGAAAGAAAGAAGCAACGAACTATCGAAAAGCAGAATTGGGAATTAAATAAGTTATTTACAGTGTTCGTGACCCTCGAGAATTTTTGGTAGGCTCCTATCGTGCCAAAGTTTGTGCCACCGCTGTACTATATCATTCACAAATACACGCCTGTCTACGTAACAGATAGCTTCGTTCGCCTACCTACGTTACTCGAATAAACTTTTGTTTGGATCAATTTTTATTTGCACGGAGATAAAAATTTGTTCCTGACTCGCGAATAAAACGTTGTTAGTCGTTTATTACCTAAATAAAAATATACACAATATCGAAATCACCGTTTAACGTTCTTCGTATCTGTCGATTAAAGCGAGACGCGAAATGATAAAAATCCCTAACTTTACGGATTTATTTACACGCATAGAAACAGCACTTTACTTATTTAAAGATACAATAAATTAATATCACGAATGCACGTGCGACAGAAGGTCAGGTAAAATTATTCTCAAGGTCCCCATTCGTGAGGACGTGGATGTCCACATTCATTCAAGTTTCTATGTCAATTCAAAACCTGTCTTCCGTATACGTTGAGCTTCAACCGAAGGTAGTTATATATCAAGAATAAATTATTTGCAAACTATCCGCAGACCTTTCTTACTTTTTCGGACGTAAAATACGCCTGCAGATTTTTAAAACGCCACGAATTCACGGTTACTCGAAGTCATTTTTGAGGCAGCGCTTTGATCGAAGATCGAGGATGAACGATACTAATGGCTTGTTTTAACGATGATGTGCTAAACGATCGTTTATTTGCTGTAACGTTTACGCGCATTGCAACGTGCATATATCGAAAATCGAATTTCGCTATAATTGTGCTTTCATATGGAAATATTATTTTGTACACGAAATACACGAATCGAAGAGCTTCGATGAAAAAAAAACACGTGTTCCTGGTATTTCTGATTTTTAAAATTCTATTAGTCCGAAACAAAAAGAGACATTGTTTCGTATTCGATATGAATGGCAGCTATGGTCGGAGCTACATAAAAAAAAATTGAATATTTTTGACACGACGATGCGATAAAGAGAAAAATATTGAAATGGTACAGAAAAAGTGAAACATTTTTTTTAAAGAGAAAAATAATAATTTCAGATATACTGATTGTACTCCCGATTACAAAGGTATAAACTTTATATAGAATGGTTCCAAACTATAAATATAAAATTACTAAATGTTTCATATTTTACATTTGTATTCAAGAGCACAATCTTCGTGTTAAAATTGTATTCGTCACACTAATTCACGTAGCACCGATGATTGTGATTAAAGGTCTTGGGTAAACAGCGTGATTTGTAAACACGTTTCATTCATTTCGTGATAGATTTGCGTCTTGCGTGCATTCGCTTTTCAGAATTTGCTTATTAACCGTGTTAGATCGAATCAGTTTGAAACATATCATTAATAATGAGAAAGTTGATATGTTCAGTGCGTTTGTAAAGCGCAATAAAAGTGGACAGAATGTTGTAGAGGCGCATTGTATCGAATATCTTGATCGGTCGTAACTACTTTTATAAATTGAAAGGAAACTTGAAGACAAAATGCGTTTCGCAGTCCTGTATTTCAATCGATGACATGAAAGTTAAGATTAAAAATAATTACTCGAGTGGAGCTGCCACAAAACTTGAAAAATGTAACGGGGAAATGTAAAGGAACGAGTAGAAAAGTGTTTAGAGTGGAATGGTGGAACATAGGAATACCTGGAATAAAGTAATTTACATAGAATATGAAATGCCTCGTAAAGTATTACGTTTTCAATGGCCATATTTTAACATTTTTATGTGCAGAATGATGAGAGGAATCAATTTATGTACAAAAAGGAGCATGGTACCATAAAAGTATATTCCACATTAAAAGGGGTGATTTTAGGACCTTCGTTGATTAAATATTTTTCCCCCTTTCGCTAAGCGCTACAAACCTCTAAACTTTTACACCCTGCCCGATCTCGAACGACACAAAATAGAGACTGTGTCGTCTAACAATATTTATAAAAATACTGATAAACAGATTTTGCATGTATCCGTCAGATTACAGCGACCTAAACCCTTTTAAACTCCGCGTGCATAATAATTAAACTGCATCCTTCCGTCCATTCTCCCTTGGATGCTCCACGATTGATCTGAAAGGAACGTGGAGGCGTTCTAATCGTCTCGATTGGAACGAACAAAAGTCGTATTAAATCGTCGCGCTTGTATTTGCATATATCAAGGGACGCGCGTCATCGCGATAAAAATTCCCCGCAATGCAATCAGTCGGGTGGCTTAGGACCGCAAAATTGCGGGCAGCTAGGGTAAAATACCGCGGAATGGGTATGACCTCTTTGTACGTGTAATCCACGGACATGGCACGCACACACAAACGAGACGGCAGTTAATGGAAGCTTAGAGGTTGATAGCCTTGAGTACGTACCGCGGCCAGCCGTACCATGGCCGACCGATTCTTGGACTCTCTCTCCGACTCGTCCGACTTGACCGCTCTTTACCTCTAGAAACCCTGCCTCTCTTACCCTCCTGCCGCCTTCCATCCCTTTCCATCGGCCGTCCTCCCCTCCCACTCCGGATGTTGTTGGTACAGGAACGATCGTTAGACATCGGACGTAAACAGCGAGAAGGTTTGCGCTTGCCAAATTGGTTAGGTAACGAGTCACTCGATGAGGGTACCGAACGTATAGAGACCCACGATAGAACCAATTCTAGCCTCCTATTAGGAACACCGTCCTCCGTACAACTGAAACGATTTTTCCCCGGATAACTGGAACGAAATCATCCCCACCACTGGGGTACGTTCATTCATCGCGCGCGGTCCAATAACTTACGCTCTGTTTCACTTACTCCGAGGGTATCTCGGTCATCTTCCGCGTTGTACGGTGCACTTAAGGCTCGAGCCTCGAGAGAAGTCGATTCCTGGAACAAGAACTCAATACGTTAACGTACGATTTAATGGTCGCTCGATAGATGGACTTAACCGTGACTATAATTACATCTTACAAATACAGACGCAAATAAATCTCTCCCAAATATCGAGTGCTTGATTCTTCGGGGTTTTGTTCCATTTAAGTTCCAAATCACAACCGACAAATTGCACGATAAAGTAAAGAAGAAGCGCGTTGCGAGCTTGCGAGAGACACGCAACGAATTGGTTGCAACGATTAAACCGATGACTGCGGCTCGACTGACAGGCCAAGCTATGGCCGGCCCCGCAAAACGGAAGATGAAGATTTGCAAGCATTGCTCGATAAAGAGCCGTCAGAAACGTGAAGCAGCTTGCAGGTTGGGAATGCAGTTTACAACTGTGTCAGAATGATTGCACGTGAAGGAAGGAAAGTGGGTTCTACGTGAATTATCGAGACACGATATTGCATAACGTTTGAATACGTGCACGCAATTGCTTGGCAGAGAGCAAAGAAAGGAATGGGTATGGAGATCGTTACGATGACGAGAAGCGAGCATGAAATCATCGACAATACGAAACTCAATTAACTGTGGATATAACTGGTTAATGGTAATACATTCTACTTTACCGTGAAATTTGCAAACGTACGTTCTCATCATTTATACAAAACTGAAAACGAATCAATTTTGATGAATCCAAGGACTAATAAGAATATCGTATCAATAACAAGTACATTTTTGTAAAAGAACTCGCGTAACTTTCTCTGGCACCTAATAACAGACACTTTCCGACCCTGTAATTACCCAGGCGAATTGCAATCTCGCGTTGCGGTGTACGTCAACGACGAAATCATTACCGTTGCTTCGCGCAGGGTTCAAGGTTCTATGTCCTTCGCCGCGACGAAATTAATGTGAATACGCTTTAAGGAACGCAAACAGCCCGGGAAAACTCGCTGGTGACCAACTCAAGTAATGGTGTTCTAACACAATTTCAACCGATGAGAGAAGATACTTTAGAGGCAGAGGAAGAGGGAACGAGAGAAATATAGGGGTCTTTGATCTGTACACCCTTCCTGCAAGTTCCTGGTACACGGTCGGCCCGTTACTCTAGTCGCTACCAACTACTGGAGTAAATAGTACCGTGGTCACGTGTTTGTTCAGATCCGGACGCAATTTACCATCGTTGGCCGTGTCTATAACTGGTACACGGTAGGTGTTGCGACGACCAGCGCAAAGGACATCGAGAAAGAGACTTGAGATTATTGCCGAGACCGTGGCTTCGCGAGGAAATGGAAATCGCTGTATTGTTTGAGAAGAAAGATTGAAACATTATTTAACGTGGGTTTGCTACTCGATGTATGTAATTGGGAATTCTATCTGATAGAATTTTTTGGAGCAGCATAAATTCTTTAAAATCAGATTAAAGGATTGCGACGTTACTCCTTTGAAAAAGAAGGATTTGAGAAGGAGCAAGAGTTCGAAAATACTGACGCGAATGCTAGTACGAACGTCGAAGACTATCTCTTAAGTAAGCATTTGGTAGTCTAGCTGCCACAGAAACCGTGTTCCTCCTTAAGAGCCGTTAATACCGAAATCCCGAATGCTCGTTCAAGTACACTCGAAGATCTCGATTCTGCTCGAGGTGGTCGAGAGCTTTCCGAAAATCGCTTTCGAGTCGCTCAAGGACGAAATCAAGTAATTACCCAGTTCCCCGATGCTTCGTTATGCACCGTGTAAATTGACGCGAAAACGTAAATCTTAAAAAGCGCAAAAGAATGTTTGATGTATGATTCGTGTCTTCGTCGTAAATTGAGTCCACTTTGTTTTACGCGTCAGTTTTAAAACGTTAACGTAACTGATGATAGTTGTTAGCTGCTCAAACTTTGTACCGCGAACAATGTATTGATCGATGTATCGCGTGACAATAGTTAATACGATAAGTTCGTTGTAAGGCTGTTTTAACGAGGCAGTAAATAAGAGAAAACCGAGGAAACACGGGCCACTAATAAAAAGAAAATCGAGATTATAAGTAATGATCACGAGAGAAACAGGCCTTGGCTAATTCTGGAGATCCTTCGCATATAAATTGGCTGCGCCCGTAAAAAAAAGAAACAAAGAGTTTAAAGCCGATCCTAGAGGCTCGTTGGTTTCGAAACGCTCGGAGGTAAAAGACACTTGAAAAATTTTCTTAGTCATGCGAGAGGAACGTTGCAAAAACTACCGCGCAATTTTAGAAACGAGATATCGCCTTAATATATCTTTTAGCGAACGAACTGTTTAACGTATCGGTCACTCGCGATACGCATTAGCATACACAGTATTTTATTATACTATCGCCGCGGTACAGTTAAAAATTTCATGCTCGATATAAGCTGCGTAATCGTATTATGCAAATATTCACCCGATCCGACTCCTTTATATCGTTAAATAAAACAATCAATATACCCGGCATCTTGTAAATCGCGACACAAACTAAAAAGAATTACATTTCTTCCATTAACCGTATGGGCTTCGATAAAAGTTATTTCAAGTATGTGCATGAGTGAGTCACTTCTTATGCGCGATTTGAAACGTTCATTGAACAACACAACGAAACTACTATGTTGTCGGGCGCAGATGTCGTTAATCGTCACCGGTTTCGCGAAACTATGAGATATAATAATCGCAAATGTACCGATATGCAGCTGGCTATTGCACAGAACTGGATCTTAAAGCGTAAACGTAACAGATAACACGATTTTTCGAATATCATTATTCAAATATTACTATTTAAATACAGAAAATGTATTAATATATTTGCGCTATTTAAGTAATGCGAATACTGCTGGTGTATTTAAATATTACATCTTGTTAATACCTGATTCGAGTCATGCATATCGTTCCAGTCAGTAAAATTGATGATTCCTAGAAGATGATCAATAATCTGCACGGATATAAACATAAACTGAAACAAAATTAACGGCTTAGCTATTAACGGTGATTTTGCCTCAAATTCTAAATTCTAAAAAAATTATTTTTTATTGCAAGGGTCAATTACAATCATTTTTGGTCAATACACATACTCCCAAAATTCTACGCACTTTTGAGAAAAAAATTCTTTACTGAAAATATACTGTGCGACCGGAAATGTTTTCTATAACTCTTTAACGAAGCCTCGATCAACAAATTAGTATCTTTGATTTTCGTCTTATTTTGGCCTCTAGAATCTCCCATTAAAATTTTTCCCAGGGTGGCCGAATACCTTGTATACAAGATTACCTATAATATATGATCTTCACAATTAGTTCGGTAAAAGTACCCCACGCAATCGATTCGATTAAAATAATTTTTAACAAGCAATAAAAAGTTGAAAAAAAATTTATCCATATTTATTTACCTGTGCCTTTGCAAACACTGGCATCGGTCGACGCTGCTCCAATTTATCAGACCACCCGCATGGCAGTCAGCCCTCGTACAAAACGATTCGCGTCGGCGTTACGGGGGGGCTTCCGAGAATGTCATCGTGCAATTAAAACGAAAAAATGACGAAACGCTGCGCGAAGGGTCGCGCGAACACGTGAATTGTCCCTAACGCGACGAGCAAACACAAAAGAAAGGTAAACACTCGAAAGCACGTGCTCGTGAGTGACGTCTCTCTAGCTGGATTTCGAAACGCCCACGTACGGTCTCGCGTTGGGATACCGTCGTGAATCATTCTTTACGAAGGCCGAGTAAAATTCAAAGTATATACCCGTGCGGTGCTCGCCCATTCATCAAAGCCCGAATATCGCGGGACGATCGGCGTCGTCCGTGAGGTCCGCGGAACAGCGAGAGCATCGTTCCCGAAGTTGCGTGCATCGTGTGCACCGGTGCATAACGCGAGTCGACCTTCTCCCAAGTGGGGAGAGAACGAAAGAGCCACAGTGCACACACGCTGGATGTTCGAATACCGGACTGGAGGGACTCGGCTGGAAAAGGGACCGGGTTGGCTGTTCCGTGCAGAAGGGATCGTTCGCGGAGAAGGGATCGTCGTCCGCCTGTAGAACGGTTCAGAGTGGTAGGGATCGCGCGTGAAGGGAGCCTAAGGTCCACGGAGGAGAGGGGGCACGCGATAGACAGAGAAACGGCAAGAATGGTACCAGGGTGACCAGGGAGGCGAGGGGAAAGGTAGAGCGAGATGGGTGGAGGGATCGAGAGAGAGGGACGAGAGGCCTGCTAGGCTCGCCTTCGTCGAGAGCCGCGCGTCGCGCTAGTTTCGGCTTGCCGCTCCGACGTGACGGACGCTCTTTCTCCAGTGGTTGCCGGCTTCCACGTGGAGGCGGCTTTACCCCGCCGCGTGTGTAGTTTCTATTTGTTTTGATCGCGTGTGACCGATCGGGTACAGTGAATACTCCGAGTGGCAGTGAAAACGCATACGAAATTCGTTCGCGTTAGCTACGTTTCGTTTCGCGAATGCACTCGGGTGAGTTCAGTGGCACGGCGACGCGACTAGGTTCGTGACAGTCAGACAAGGTGTTGGTTGTCCATCCACAGGCTACCTCGATTTATTTTGGATTACTTGAATCGAAACGGCGGACGATGGAAGCTGCTTTTCCTGCGTAGCCGTAGAGGGAACGCGACGAAACTCGATAGAACAGGTGCGTGTTCGGCGTTCATACAAGTGTCCCGAGACGCTCGAACGTGGAAACGGTCGAGAATCGTTGTCCGCGTTCGTTCGTTTCCCGACGATTTCGTACGAGGATCCTGCACGGTGCGCGTTTTTCGAACGATCGGTGTTCGAGGTCGATCCGCGAAATCGTATCTGTAACCCTATCGTACCGGTGTTTCGTTTTCGGAGTTCTGTGGCATTCCTTGTATCGAACGAACGTTTCGATCGCGTGCACAGTACAAAATGGCGCCGTTGATCAACGATCCCATGGTCTCGCGGCGCGCGAAAGAAAAGCACCGATTCTTCGATCGTTCGTAGTAAAAGTTAGCTTATCTTGACGCGTATGGGTTTCTTGTACGGTCGCGCTTATCTTGTATGATGAGATAAAGGAATCGGCGTTACCGCAGGAATGTTTGGATAACCGAATTACGAGGAACCATTCTCGTTGTATCGTTAGCAAACTTCAGTGTCCAACGAGAAATACGCCTTACCTGTAAATTATCAGTTCCGCGTAACTGATTCGAGGTTCAAGGTTTTCCGTAGAAACGTAAATATTCTGTGCAATACAGCGAAATTGTTATCGTGAAATCCAGAGGTTTTTATTTTATAATAAACTCAGTATCTCGTGAAGCACGGATAGTGCGTAGGGATTCTGAGAATTTTTCAGTTTAAAAGGGCGCGTGATCCGTTTGTTTAGTTTCACGAACCTAGGCGCCACGATGTTTTTGTTGAGGGTATCGTGAGCGTGCCTGCCCCGAGAACAGTGTCAACAAACTTGTCGTTCGTTTCTTCGATCCACCGTTCGTTCCACTCTGAAATTCGTAGAAAGTAATCTATGCCCGACATTTAACAACACGAAATGCGTAGTAATTTATAAGAACGATAATAATGAACGTCGAAACAGCTGAAGGAATTTTAAGTTACGAAGGTTTTAAAATTGTGTTACGGACAGTTTAAAGATATGTTGGACAATTTAATGACATTAGACTTTAAAATCGTTCCATCCTTTCTGATATTCGTGCTGTAAAATGTCGGCTCGCAAAAGGTTAAATCCGAGAACCTTCGAAGCATGGTAGACCCTTTAACCCTTTGTGGACGGACATTTTGTAGCACGAACATTAGACAGGACGTTGTAGAGCAGATGGCAGAAAATTAGATCGCGTGACTGAAAAGTATTTCGTGCACCGTATACAGTTTATTTGAATTTAATGATTTGTTATATACGTATTATGGAATAGGTTTTTGTTGATTTTGTCAAGAATTATCCGATTGTTGTCCATTTTATGTATTTTATAAATACATAGTATACGATTCGAAGACTAATCAACCGCACAATTAAATTCTTATTATGGCGGAAGTTTGCAAAATATTATAAATTTAAGTAGTATTGAATTATGTATGGTGTCTAGGAATGACAGGTACGATTGATAGCGATGAAATTAAAAATGTGTAATAAAATTTTCTCGCCTTTGCTTTATTTATTGAAAAAAATCAATTATGGATACGTTCAGGATTTGACGCGCGCGCGATTGATGAAAATTGTGTTTAATAAATTTAGTCAGAAATATCTGTCATGTTTGTACATAATGTTAAAAAATGATAATTTATAACCAGACATACTAGTTTTTAATAATTAACCTCGCATGTTTTGCATACGTGATAACGACATGTATTCAGATTCGCGAAGTTAATCTTTGCACATTAAACGCGGAGAAAATCGATTTTCTCGGAGCCAAATTTACGTCCTCGTAAAATGTTCTCTATACGCATTTTGAATCATGACCGACTAATGAAAGTATCACATCCGTATACTGTAGCCAATTAAAGAAACTATCTGAATCAATAAGCACAACACGTTCGGGATTATTAATAAAATTTAACGTTGTCATCCAGTCAAAAATTTGACGCGAACTCGTGGGACTCGATACTCGATATAAATTACAAAATGTGACTTTCTCGCGATCGAAAGAGTTTCAAAATAACCCTGCAGGAATTTTCGAAGGCTGGCGTGTTGTACGGCGTAGCTTGTTGTTTTATCATCGAGTCTGTTATTTTTTCATCGGTCGGGTGCAGAGGCGAAGGGGAGAAAATGATGGATGCGATATTTATTCGCATTAAATTAACGGAACGAGACGATCGCGGATACTTAACGAGCATGTTCCTTTCCACGGACGCTGAAATCCTTCGGGCCACTCTGTTCCGTCGGGGCGAGTTTCTTAGTTCCGAAACCAGTTCTCGAAATTTTTTACTCTCTCTCTCTCTCTGCCTGTCTCTGTTCGCCGCGAAAGAAACATTGGAATCCGTCAGGCGATGGGCAAACTTTTCTTTCGACTCGTGGAACACCGAGGTTTAAAGCGGATAGACCGTAGTGTCGAAGGAATGCCATACTTCATTACCTTTTAACGGAACAAAACAACGCGGGCGCGTTCAAAAGGGGTAACTCGGGCATAATTTCAATTAAATCGTATCGGGGTATATACGGATCGATCCGTGGGCAGCGTTTTGAAGGGAATAGTTTTCCAGTGACGTCGCAGACTCGGTTACATGCACGAATACGTTTTACCTTGCATATAAACGCGTCGGAAGGTAATTGCAAAATGTGGTTTCGACGGGTGTCTGCGTGATTCGATGTAGAGCAGCGTGGCGCGATAAAAGTGAACCGTAATGTTGTCTCGTCGCAAATTGTTGGCCAGCCAAATTCTCTAGAAACAAACGACCTGCGATTTCTCACAGGAACAACAAATAAATTTTGATTTCATTATCATTCGTAAATATGGACTCGTAACAAGTTTTTAAATTATGATAGACTGCGTAGTAGTCACTTTTACGCAGAAGGACGTAAAAGCTATTACAAATTTACCGTATTTCATTGCGTTTCTCTTCGCAGAAGCAGACTTTACAACGTCCGGTGGGATTTCTTTTTTAGTCCTGCGGATTACGCTTGTAAATTTGTATAATTTTTGTAAAAATTCTGCTCGCTGTCCACGTTTCCGCGAAAGCAAAGAAACATTCTTTTGCACGGCGACATTTTCATTATCTCAAAAATTCGCGGAGCTCCGTTTTATAAAAAGAGTAACTGAAAATGTAACTGTTCGTTATCTATTGTTCGAACGGTTGTCAACTGATCACTTTTTTTAATCGTATAGAGTCGTTTAGATAGAAGAATGGCTTAATACGACGCGGTAAAAAGTTTTGTTCCTAGTCGTTTTTTTCAAGCTATTAAGGCTCTTTAAAGTCATTAATATGGGTTTTTTTTTTTAATGGAGTTATATGGTTTTTATGATGCAGTGATAGGAGGAATGAAGATGGATACAACTTTAGACAGGTTAATGTTCTTTGTCATTAATTACATCGTGACGTGAACTTTATTAGTTATCCTTGGTCTGATCGTATCTCATTGTGTCGAAATTGTGTCAGAGTTAAACACGTATTTTTCACAAATAATTGACAAGCTATTTATTATCTTAAAAGGTACTTCGAAGGCGAGGCTGTGGTTGATTGTTACTACGTTTAACTTATTATAGTTTCAATATATCTTTGATACGAAGATCATATGGGATATGCTGGAATTACTTCGAATCGTTTATTTACCTTTCAATCCCATCGTCTGATATATCGTTACACGGTAACTACTTCCATTCTTTTTCCTTTAAATTTAGAAATTTCTATTTCTAACAATGGCGACTCTGTGCTCGAGATTTTATTAATACATCATAGTTCTTTGTCTCGCTACTTAACCTACATCGAACATACATTAGAGGAACTTATGGTTCCATAGAATTGTTATTTTAACATTATTTTACCTCCAGATAAGTGACAATTACTCACAAGTAGATACGGATAAGTGCTAATTATAGTATTTTGTTCGCTATATTGATAAATCTAACAGCAAAGGGTGTGGTATCGAAGTTTTGATCGACAGTGTTTACAAATGTCTGGTTATTGAAAAATCAATAAAACTGAACCACATTAAATAGTTTGAAACAGTGAGAAAGCAAAGTATATTGAAACAGAATCTCTTCCAGGAAACTTTCTACGAATATTTTACACGTAATCATAGTTCTCGTTTCACAGGGAGCGTTGAATTCATAATTCATAGATAATCTTTGCTACCCATTATCTAATTTATGAAACTATTCGTCGGTTCTTAGCACACATTCTTTCCTCGTATATTCCAAATGCCATAGTCCACGTTATGAGTTTTGGTCAGCATTTTGAGAAAGGCCTCGCAACACAGAGACGCGCAAGAGTAAATAACTTTGTCGCCGCGATTGTTCCCGGCAGCAAAAAAGTGTTTATCCGAACAAGTCACAGATTAACTGATTTAATAGGATAAAAAAGTGAAAATATCTCTTGTCTGTTCGTATTTCGTCATCGTTGGAAACGGCTCGATCGCGTGCGACCGGCCGAATTCGTCAACCGCGATAAGATTAACGTACTAAAAGCGTGCGATCAGTTTCCACGCTATTTCTCACAGCTTCTTCGAGCGTACTGCCATCAACGATACTCCGTTAAAGGCTGTGTACGTAGTTTCCACGGGTGCTTTGACCCCTTGTCTTAGTCCGCATGTTAACGAGGCTTCGTTAATTACACCTCGTGAGATTACGACAGGGACAGGTGGCCGACGATTATCCATTATCCGTCCTAGAAACGTTGCTCGAACGGATACGGTCGAGCATCGGAGATAACTGCTGATTAATACACTCCATTCGTGAGGACGGAATCGTCCCGATCGATTCGTTATCTCTCGAACCATTCCCGAAAAAAGAAGGAAACCGTCGGGAACAAAAGATACCTAGGACGTTTCTATCGTGTATAGAATTTTTTGGTCGGTCCTCTCGCGTACGTCGAAACCTGTTCCCCGGATAAAATTGACCTTCCGCCGGAGGGAGGAGACACGGAGAAAGCTTGGATTGAATTTCACGAGTACGAACCAGGGAAAAGTATTAGACTCGTAAAATCGGACAGTGTCTAGGGTCGGGTATCGTAAACTCGAGCAGAACAATAAATACGTTGGTAAAAGGTTGCTGGTCGTATAAAAGCGACAACGATGGGTCAGCTAATACTCGGCGAGCAGCTGCCGCGTCTTGTGCTCCGGGGCCTCTCGAGACCGTTGATCTTCGCGACAAAGGCTAATTTCAGGAAGGAAAGAAACCGGAGTGACGAACCTGCGCCCTCTTTCTAGCCCCGTGCTCGTTCGACTTCATTCTTTTCGTCTTAATCCGACGATGTCGATTTTTATTGAGGCCGTGTACTCCCTCGCGACCCCTAATAAGGGCATCGATTATCATCGTCATTATCTTTCCTTTGTTCGGTTCGTTCCATGGACTCTTGCGCTTGTCTAAATATCGTACGCTGAAACCCAGGGATAATAATTTGAAAAGCTCTAGCGCTTTCATACCATCTCAGAAATTGTTCAAGGTTTTTTAAACAACAATAGCTGTAGCCATCGATTTTATGAACATTCGGATAAGGTTCCAGTGCATCGTCGGAAGGTATCGTCGCGTTTTTCACGCGGAATTCGCGCGACGTAATTTTCTAAATCACAGTTGCAGCTTGTACGCGCGTGCACACACTGAAATGTCGCTTGCGTTTTAAGGCTTGTAAGACCACGGTGCAATCTGAAGTAAACTCGCCTCCACTCGCGTCGTAACCAGAGCATGAAAAAGCCGAGGACCGAGCAACACGTGCAGTCGGTGAAAAAATTTTTTGAAATATATACTCGAAGAGAGAAATGTCCGACGTACGCGCTGGTGCCATGACCTAGCGTCGAGTTCCTCGAATTGCTCGACGTTCATTGAATATCCTTTAACCGGTGTTTTCGAGCCGATCGAAAATGCCACGGTGATATACATTTCGCGTGCTTTCGTAGTTGGACAATTTTAACCTTTGAACGCGCTGTCTTACATTCAATGTGCAATAAAACTGCGTAGATCTTGTTTTCGCTGTACGCGGTCGGATCTTTGTTTCGCTACGTATCCGAATTATTTAAAAATTTATTTTTAAACTCCAATTTCTTCGCATCGAGCCGTAAACGTCGTCCTAATTTCCTCGATAAGGCTCTGTATTATTTCACGCGTACGCATGAATCATTGATCAATATTTGAACTAGCGTTGCTAGATAGCGACTGTTAAGAAAGCGTGACATCTGCGAGACAACGAAGGGCTGCAGCAGCTTCGAAAAAACGTTGAAACGAAATGTTCGATGCGTGGCTCGTTCGCGGACAGAATAACAAAAAATACTTAGCGTGGTACGGCGTGCCGTAATCGGGAAAACTGCCGGAAATGAAATATCGCCCGGCGTATTGCGGGCTTTAATGGCGCGGCGGAAAGCGTGGAAATTCATGATGTGCAATATGACGATTATATGCACGATTTCACGGGGGAGAAAGTCCTCCTATTCTCGTTAGCATTCATAAAGCATCCCGCATTAGCGGAAATCTTTCTTACCGCAATAAACTCTTACGCATTGCCCTTTCATAAAGTCCGACCGTGATATTTGCCTCCGTTATCTCGTAACATATGGATTCCTCCGACGTTGAGTTTCGCGATGTCGTACATTTTATTATTCTAATATTTCTCGTTTTAATGGATACGCTCCGGACGGAGAACAAACCGTGAGTTTTTTAATTAAAAAAGTGCATAGTCGTGCGAAAAAGTTTCGAAAGCAAAAAAGTTACTTAAAACGTACTGTTAACGGGCACCCGTGGCCTTAAGAATACTCATAACCTGTTCCATTTGCTTGGAATATTTCAAATCTGTACATATTCAAAGAAACTAAAAAGATTCTATCAACTTGCTTGCTACTTTTAAAAACTTTTCTACTTAATTATGCGCTGGTTTAATTAAAAGAAGAAAATAGTTTGCTTCGGTTTCTTCCGGAAGAAAGGAGAAAAGTTACACGGTAGTTTACATCTGAATATGATTTATTTAACATTTCTTTGTTAATGAATATTTTTGAAAAGTGTCCATCGATTGTGACGGGCACAAAATCTCGCGCAGAAATCGAGAAATTCCTTGGAGAATGCGTCCGACGTTGCTTGCTTTCTCGCTTCGGGGAGTAATAATTTTTCGAAAACCTATCGGAAAATCGGCCGCAAAAAGCACGTTTCTCGACGCCACGGAAATGCGAAATCGTTTTCTGCTGCGTCTTTTCCAGGGGAAAACCGCACAAATTGAAGCCTCGAAATGGAATACATATATCGCAATTTCACACCCACGAGGGGATTACACTCCTCTTGCGCTACAAATATCCGTTCTGAAATTTTTCATCAATCAGCAAATTTTTCTACGCCAAACAAGATCGACTACTTCCTCGATTGCGTTTAACCCCTGAAAAGACGCAAACTTTTCCTGAACATAGTTTGTTCCCGATGCTGTACCGGCTAAGATCGTCGACTCTGTTCATATTTGGACTCCTGTGTGGAATATCGACGTCTGCCACTCGATAATAACATACTTTTTCCGTGGCGCGCGATAATTTACAACGACAATTAAATGTGAAATTTTCGCTGTTGCGTCTGGTTGGCGCACGGTCGCATAAATCACCGGCGAAAGGGATTTCCTTGGCGCGATATTATTATTGATGATTGCTTCATACATTCTAATTAACTTCCGCATAATTCATAGAACTGTCTGGAAAACGCATCGCGCAATGACACAATTAAATGTAATTCGTTATAAAACGCGGGAAACTCGTGTCGTAGATTAATTGTTTATTACCGTAATTGGTCTGTCGTTCGCAACGCGGAATTAAGTATTAATTGAAACGTGCATCGAATATCGAGCGAGCTTGGAAATGTTTGAACCCGGGGTCTGACCCAAATGCATCTTGCTTTCTTCGATTCGATAATACGGGCTGACCGCGATTTTCCTCTACACGCGCGGTGCAAATATTCTTCTTCATTTTCACTGCATCACGAAAAGACGGCAGTTCGTTTGTCTCGCGGATGATAGTTTGAGAAAATGTCCTCGCGTCTATCTAACCGTAACCCAGCTCTTCTCGACTGAACGCGCAACAACAGTTACAAAGCTGGTAGATCATTTACTTTAACAACTAATTTCCCTGCCCGACCGAGGAAGCCAAGAGTGTTTTGTAAAAGCAAGTTCAGATAAATGTTGAAGTACTTAAAGTAATCTGAGCTTCGCGGGGCTTTGCGATTATTAAGCAAAGTCCTCGGAATGTGCGACGAAACGAGCGTAAATGGGGATGCGCCTAGAGCCCCTGGCCGGATTAATAACGTGGAAATTACGCGGACCTGTCTGCGTCTCTCTTCTCCCATTATCTAGCCCTCTTACGGCTTCCATCCCTTTCTACTTATCTCTCCTCGCCTTTCCTCTTTGTCTCGAGTCTCTTTTTGCGCTCTCTCGCGTTTCGTTCTTACTCGTTCGCAACAAAATCAGATCGCTCGAAAATTGACCTGCAACGAACGCCAAGAGAAAAGGGAGAGTGCTCCACGGATGGACCAATTGAGTTTCAGAGTAGAGGCGGCGGTAATCACGTCATAGAAAAAGAAATAATAGCTCGACCAGTTTCGCGTCGACTGGCCTATTACAGGGGTACTCGTGAGATCGCTTTTCCCTCGTAATGAACAGAAAACGCTTCTTCTCGTTCCTCGGGCTTGACAATCGTCGCCTAGAGGAATATTTAAAACCCACAGTTACCGTAAATACCAGAACCTTCGGTGTCCATTCAACCGGCCCTTCATTGTCATTCGAACGGTATGGAAGTCGAATATGAATTCACGGTCTTTCCGCGTCGACTAATTTTCATAGTCAACTTTACGCCCGAAGGTCTTTCGAACCCGTCCACGGAATAGCGATTCGGTCGAAGTGGTAATACGTGATCTGTTCTTATAATTTTTGGTACACTACGCGCTTTTCTTTAGCGAAGATTGCAGCAAGGTACTAGAAAGATAAAAATAATTACGAATTATAAAATTAAAATAGTGCCACATTGTTTTCAAAATGCATGCTGCTGAAAATGGCTTTTATCGCCCGACAAACGAGAATCTTGTCTCGATGGTCGATTGCAGTTGTAAAATAGGCAAACGTATAGTGCAACCTTTCTCTAAAGTATTTGCGAATAGTAAAAATGTTATTAAGTTTTAAAGTACAACTTCTGGAACGTGTCTCCCGCGCGTAACAATATTGTACAGGGTGTGGCAGCCAAGATTAGAATCTTAAATATCTCTCCTGTTTTTGATCGTGCGAATAGGTATCTTGGAAATAAAATATTTTTCTCGGAGGCAAATTGTTCTTTTTGCAAAAATTACGTTACGCGTCGCGTGATTTTATTCCATGGTGTAAAAGTGTACACGCATAGATGTACTAGTATATACAGAGTTCGGTTTCTTTGCTCAAATTAATGCACGCATTTCAAATTAGTGTAGACAGCGGCCATTTTGAATACTGATCTTTTGAAGATCAGGAATCTATAATTGGTTTGGATAGCTCAATTTGTAGAGCAGATGTTCCGCAGACGAAAACGAGGGATCTCTGCTATCCTAACGACCCTTAGTTCTCTGAAACACCGAAGCCCAATATTACGCAGATAATTTTTCGTTTCATCGTTCGGCTATCTTTCTGTTTTATTTTTGACGAACTTGTAGCTACAGTGAATTAATAGAAGAAATATTATTTTTACGGTAGAACTTTGATAAATGTTCTATGCTTGAAATTGTCCATTGCATTGTATCGATCAGTGGGAGGGACGATCCCTCGCCTGTAAAGGAAATTAGACATAGAAGTCTGTTTCAGACAAAAGCAGACCGCTCGTAAGAGACCTACGATTACGTGAGAGGTCAAGCATCGGCCATAGGTAGTGGGTATATTGTGTAAGAAGCTCCTTATTGGATTGGTTACCTCGATGATTGCACGACCTCTATTCTGGCAGCAATTTTCTGTCCTATTTTACTGCACTCATCTGGCTTTCACTCGAGTTCTGATGTATCTTAATCGGTAAAAACTTCAGTCTCTGAAGTTTTCCGCGGCACGGTTAATGGATTGAGGGCGTCACGTGGCCCTTTTGGCTCCGCGTTACAGGCCTGTCCGGACCACCCTGTCGCGCATGGTAACGACGCGCTAATAAAACGAGATACGTTTATCTAACGGGCAATAACGATACAATAGGAGTGGCAAGCAAGTGGTTTACGATTCATTCAACGTTTTGATTCAGACGGGTACGGATTTGCCGTCCACGCGAGGCCCCGTACGCGTCTTCCGAAGTCGGGCTCTCGGCGAGAGAGTCGTTGACCGACATGCAGAGGAGAAGCCCACGCGCTATTCCGCACGCATAGCTAACCCTACGGGTAACCCACGTAACCCCGTTTCGAAGAACCAACGAGGAAACGTACCGTACGAATGAATGAACGAACACTGGCGGCGCGGCGCACCGCAGTGGCGGCGTCTAGTTTCTGCTCGGCGTGACAGGAAATCGTTGGTTTAAATTAGAAACAATAACCGTCCTCCACGAGAGGTTCGCCCCGGCCTTTGTAACACAGCGCGTATCCACGCCACGCTACCGTGGAAAGCGCAGGAGGATTATGGTTGCGCAGCTGCAGCCACGGTAATAAGCCCCCACCCTCTAATTCGGTGCACGCTCGGGACCTCGCTGATCCTTGATATCTCAGGGTCATTTTTATGCTGGTACAGCGTCTTAGACGAACAGCGTTTAGCCGCCGAAAACCAGACTCAAAACTGTTAATATTTTGTGCCACTCGTTGTTCATCTTTGCGATTGTGATCGATCAAAATGTTGCACTCGTGGACATTTTTCCCTTTTAAGAATATCCAACAATCTCGACATCCCCCTAATTTTGTTATTACGGGGGCCTCTAATTGTCGGCTCCGGACCCTAATTCGGCCCCTGCCGCTACTCGTCGCTTTTTGGTTATTACGTTTTTTTACCGTGCTTCCGAGACACGCACGAGTGCCGGTATATTTGGTCCTTCGGCGCTCACGATCGTTTACGGTTCCTTTTACGAGCCATGCTTTCGAGTAAATCACGAAATGATGGCGCATTCGCTTTTATAGCGAGCGTAGAGAAGGCTGAAATTCTTATATAGATACAAATTTCGAGCAAGGCAACGAAAGCTAAACAAGCGTTTCTCGTTAACCCTTTAGCCAAACGACCCGTGCGTGAAATTAGTCCTGCAAGATCCCCGGTATTCCTGAATAAATTACAACATTTTCAAACGCGATTATGTTTACTATCACAATGTATTATATGCTGGCATCGCGGTAAACACAACGCGATAGATATCTCGATAAGTTCGCGTGACCAGCGGTCGCGATAAGATTATTAGTATCAATGAATCAATCGATTGTGCACAATGTTCTCGAAGAGAAACTCGATACGATTCTCATTTACAGAGAATGGAATTGAAATCGAGTCAGAGTTAAGTGATTGCATGCCGAACGATATCTTCATTCCGATGCACGGATCACGCGCCGGTCTAAAATGCAAAAGTACACGTGTGCGTCGAATCGCGATAGTATCGATACTCTCGAGCAGATATCATTTACGCGATGATTTCCTTTGATACGTGCGTTCGTACTCGATGAATGAACGGATCGATAAGAAATGTACTTGATAAAACTAATGGAAACAAAGCTTAGTTTTCGAGGTATTCTGGTGTCCAAATCAAAAGAGATGCAACCACGATAATCTGAAGTTCTTCAAACAACTATAAGTATCGAAGTACTGCGCGGTCGTATCTGAGTTAACACGTAATTGATACGGTTTGACATAAAACGTTACTTTATACGCTTCGTGTTCCGTGACCGTCATTGAATCCGATCTCGACGAGCTTCTCGGTTACTCGTTTCCGCGATAATTCGATGTTTGCGAAAGAAACGAGGCGTGGGTAGTTATCAGCGATTGTTTGCTGAAAAACGATTTCGCGACGTCCATAAATACACCCTGTTGATCTTTGCTCGTCGTCTTGTTCGTCAAAATATTCCGAAGGAGTCGCGAGCGAAATCCGCTTTATTGGGGCTTTTTCTTTGAAACCGTTGATCGCGTCCGCTTTTGTTTGTCGAGGCGAGCTCGCGAATTTTATCGCCGACCATAAAGCGCCGGTAAACCCGAAGGATACACGGGTGTAACGACACGGCGAGACTAAAGGCTGTACGGCGCTACCTTGGTTCCCGGTCGCGCGTAACAGCGTGTACACGCGAGGCTGTCGCCGGATGTACACGTGCATACGCGCGCGAAACAAGCGCCGTCAGACTTTGCATTGTTCCCCGGTCGTCGAGTTACGTGTCCCGCGAAGAAATTTCACGTTATTTCTGGAGTACACGCGATTCGTGTCCCGCGCGGAGAGAAGCACGCGCGATACCGCCACTCGCGTGCTCTCGAAACGATTTTCAGTCAACGATGGGACCGATACCATTACGAATCGACGATATTTTACCAATTTGGTAACGCTTAGCTCAAATTTATCGGATTCGTTTCGACACGTGAGCCAATTTGTACGTTGCTGTACGCGTACCGGATACGGTGTGCAAAGTCCCATCGGTGAAAGAAAGAAATTAAATAAACTTGTATCGGTTTGATACTTCGTTTCCTGTTGTTGGCATATTTACAGTAATATGAGTACGTATAGATAGCATTAGTCATATCGCTATTTCCAGGTAAGCAATCTCTGTGGACTTGTGCACGGCGAAACTTTGGCGCCATCAACGTTTACGTAATCACGTAATCGCGAGGTTAATCGGAAATAGTCTGGAGAAACGGAAAGACGGCGTGTTTATTTTTCTGTAATTTTTAAAGCAACGTTCGGTGGAAATACCATTTCAGTAAATTGCAGTTTCAAGGTTCTTAGTCCGAGAATCTTGATGGCTAAAAATTCAGACGGTAGAGAGATTCTTCTTACGATCTTTCGCAAGGTATGAAAAAGTTCAAGTCGACAATTTAGATCACGGAAAGTAGAAAAAATATGAAACTTTTTCACAGACGCGAAAGTGTTAAGAATAGCGTTTGTGTGGCAGTAATAATTAGCAAACTTTCACTCAGAATAATAATAAGAATAAACGTTCGTACGTCAGTCAGAAACGGAAAAATAAATTTAGAATAAGTGGTGTCTATAATAGGCTGATAATACTGCTATGATATGGAAAGTCACCGAAGCTAATTATTTCTGTGGTCGTAGGTTGTGTGTATCCCCGGCGGTGAAATTGCTGTGAAAATTATAACGTCTAAAGAA
The DNA here is from genome assembly GCF_013123115.1 of Colletes gigas. Classification (NCBI taxonomy): domain Eukaryota; kingdom Metazoa; phylum Arthropoda; class Insecta; order Hymenoptera; family Colletidae; genus Colletes; species Colletes gigas. The sequence continues at coordinate 1,815,182 of NW_025106665.1, forward strand.
AATAATAAATGAACCGTTAAAATTATCGTGAAAAATTTATATGACAGGAGAAAGTATGTATTATGATCCGATGAACGATGACTGTAGATCGTAACTAAATGAATATTCATGACAGTGCAACCAGGCGAGCCTTTTATTTTTTATCAGAAGCATAATGGAGAACGTCCAATAATTACGTACATACATCGATCGATTATAAAATTATTGTTCGGCAGGATCGATCAAATTGAAAGCAGATAATAACTCTTGGAAACAAATCGTAGACAGTTTGCTGTACTCGTGTATTATTTTCTTACGTTCAGTGTTCGAGATTTACACCTGTCGTATCGACGTATAATTAAGAATAACTTATATCGTCGTACTATGCAGTCATCTTTCATTATACTCGTTCTTCGAAACCGAATTATCTCACTATGGCATTGTTAATAACAATTCTGTGAAGCGTTTGTCGGTGCTCTTTGATAACCACATTCGTCTCGGTCTTTTATGACTGGGGGAATCGATTTTTTCGCAATTTTCTTTAGATTTATCAAAGATAACGAGTCTTGGTCTCCTCGGCTTTATCTCCTGCGCCACGAACTCGCCTCTCTCTCTCTCTCTCTCTCGTTTTCCTAGCAACGTTACCCGTTTGATCTTCGGGTTTTCTTATCGGCCATCACGACGTCTCCACTCCGAAGTCCATCAATATCGTTCTAAGATGCTGCCCACCCCAGGCTCCTTGTCCCATTACCGCTTCTGGTCCTGAAACAATTTCTTTGATAATCTTTACACGGATCCCTCTATCTTCCGTTGGAGAGATGCTCCGGTGGCACCGGTAATTGGTTCAAGAGGAAAGGACTATTCACGATCGCTCACAGCACCAATTATTCATGTTCGTGCTGCTGTGTCCGATGGGCATGATTAATGGTTAACGTACGTACCTGCGCGAGACTTCGATTTCGCGTTTGTCCAGCGTCCTCGCGAGCTCTCCATCGAAATTATTTCGAACTTTCATCGAATGCGAGCTAATTTTCTCGTAATGCAAGATCACTCGAATGTCGGTCCTCGAGAAGGAACAGTTAATACGTCTGTGATTGTATCCAATTGATCGTAAAGTATCTTATACATACTGGTCGTTTATTACTTTCGCATACTATAAATAGAAATTTCAAGTGAACGTGAACTCATATCGCTGGAAGCATCCTCTAAACGGGAGATCGTTTCAAGGTTTACGTCTTCGTATTTGTCGAGAAGTAGAAGACAATGCAAAAAGTCGTGAAACGTTAGGAACATATAGTAAAAGGTCGGTAAATATTAGACCGAGTGTCGCTTGTTTCCGAATTGCAAGACTTTCCTTGCAGACGACTGTTATCTTTGTCAAAAGCATACGTGCCATTTCTCGTTCGTTTCCTCAGCAAATATATTTCAAGACCCCAGATCGTACTTTCATTTATTACTGGATTTCGATTATCAACGGATAAGCGAGAATCGCTTGTGAACGAAATAACCGACGATTTTTGCGCGGCCAGGTTTAGCAACAATATTTTCGCACCCTGTGCAAACTCGACGAGGCGATCGCCGCGGGATGAAAGCAAACAGTAAACAGTCGTGAGAATACACACGATGTGTACGGGACAAAGAGTGGTCGATTGCTAAAACGGGATTCGAAGCAGGTATAGAGGTTCACAGGTTCCAGAATGGGCAAGCGTCGGTTCTTATTGTCAAGCTTTCGTCGTGAAAGACGAAACAGTTCCCTGAACAAAGTTTCCTGGTATCGGTGCACATATTTTACATTAGATTTAAATACTTTGGAACCGAAATAGAAAATTTTAAAATACAGTTTCCATTCAGACTCAAATAAAGCGCAAAGATTAAGTCTCGTTCCGTTTCTATTCCGTCGTCGCCAGCTGGAATAAAACTTGGGGCATATTTTCGGGACACCGTGTATAACGCACGGAGGAAGTCAGGCCCCACTGCCAAGGTTTTGCCAATATACACATTCGTCGATGCGATAACGTGGCACGGACTCGCTCAACGGCCGACAGTCGTGACAACGGCAACGTGGAATCCAGCGAGCTTGACCGTTCGCTTGTTCCGACTGCAATCTACCGTCATTACCGACATCACAGAGAGCTCGTTAGTCTCATTTATATTCACGTTGCTCGAGCACAACTTATGTTGCGAAAGGAGACGAGGAAGTTGGCCTGGACTGTCCTGCGCTATCGTTGTTGCGCGGCGAGTAGAGGCCCTCCGCTCTCGTTGCTCTCCAGAGCCTTCTAGTTCCGGCCTTCCGTATGTTCTTCACGTTCCGTATAAACTTTCTACCCAGGTGGTAATGTTCCTTTTAACGAAACAACCTCGTTGCCCGGTGCCCGTTGTCGTCGTCATCTCCCCGCCACTCGTCGAGATTGTTTCTCTGGAACGTCTTAATTGTACGAGCGGCCGCTTTATGCCCTCGAACGTCACTCGTGGCTCCCACGAAATTCGATCTTCAAACGCGATTTCTTCCATTATCGTCGGTCTTTCCGCCGACTACATTTCTCTCCGAGATTAGTCAGATCTGCTCTTTGATTAAATACAGCTTTGATTAAAGCGTGGACTTTCTTTCGTGTTCGTTTAATGATGGCCGTGACATTGTATCAAAAGTATGATGCATCCAAAATTAAAGAAATAATCGTTGGATTTACACGCTGCAATTTCCCACGCGTGTTAGTTTTAATATTTTTGCGATCGAGTGTCACGCAGTTTACCGGAGCGAAGTGGCACGAGGGTTCATGCACGCATGACTTTGATTATTCCGCATTCCGTAGTGTACGTGTGGCAATCACTATAACCCTCTTCGTTGCACTTTGCTAGGATTTCCCCGGGGCCTGATGCAACTGTAATTGGTAGAACGTGCCTGGATACTGATTTCGGTGAACACTTCGAACCCTCGCGTAAACATGACGAAATTAGCAGGTCTGCGAAATTTTGCGACGATTTCGCGAATTATTCAGATTGTCAACGTTCGCTGTTTATCCGCGCTTAAATTGGTTGTCCCGTCTTCCCGTCGCGTTCCTCTCGTCGAGCGCGTTCATGCAACTGCACTGTTTCCGTAAACAACGTGCAGTTGGTTTTTGTACAATTATTTGTCGCGTGTTTTTACAAACAATCCCCCCCAAAAAAGTCGACAGTTGTAACGATGAAAATGTCAAAAACGAATCGTATTTTTACTTTCGTCCAACGCTGTATGTATATCCATTTCCTGTAGTCGCGCGATAAAAGCGTTATCGAACGATCCAATCACAAAGAATACCAATTCAACGCGAACGCTAAAACTAGAATGAATGGAGATACTCTGTCTCTATTTCTGTCTCTCCGATTTCGTGGCACAGCCGTGCAAGCAATTTAATAGTTCCGGGGAATCCAGCCGCGCGTAATGCAGTGATACAATTTAGCGCAACGAGGATCTCATTTGCCTCGCGTCGGGCGAAGATTTCGCGTTACGAGGCATTTCGTCATTGTAGTCACGACGCACGAGCCACGGATATACCACCCCCGTATTACTCTGGGAGTTAGAGAAGCGCGGACTTACGAGCTCCAAAACGAGGGTGCTGTCGGTACGGTTCCTTTATTGTTGCCCAAATGTCTGCTGGACCTCGCCAAAGAGAGAACGATCCATGTTTATCACCGCGGCACCCTTCACGGAACGACGTATCTGGTTAAGGGAGTCCGACCCCCGGGACGATGATTCACTCCTGCGCATCCAGCCCTTGCGAAGGGGGCTGTCGAACCATCGTCCGTGAGCATGCATCGCTGAAATCTCGCCCATCGATACGGAATGAAAACGAAAAGGAAATCTCCGGTGGCGCGAAACCACCCTTTTTCCCCTTCTTTCGGCCGCCGCGTTTCTCTCCTGACTCCGTTTTTCTCGTTTCTCCGCTCGCGAACCACGAAAATTTTGCGTACCGCGCACAGGCATGAAAAGAATCGGATTGCCAGGGCCGGGGATTTTTTCGTTTTTTTTTTCTTTTTTTTTTCTTTCGTGGGCCAGATTGCTCCGCTGATTCAGCTATCTGGGTTGCCGACAGTCTCTCTAGGTTCTTTTGTTTGTCGGATGACTGTGGTCTGTCATCTGAGTTACCTAGTCCGTCTGCCGGGGATCTTTTTTCCCCTCCGAGCCTAAATGACGCGAAAATTACACCGTAAAGGCTCGATTGGAATCCCACTTGTGAGAATTTTAGGGAAAGAAATTGAAACTTGGACACTCCGGGTCCTTTTGTTTCGTGGGACGAGCGTACTCGATGACAGACTCGTTCTCCATGAGATTGTTCGAAGCGGTTACCGGTTTATGACTCGATGAAACAATGCAGGTACGAATTAGAATAGTAGAAAGTAGAGTGAATGATATTTTTGCTTGTGATTCCGGTTTTAGTTGTGGTAGAATAATGCTGCGCAGTCTGTGCTCGCGTTAGCGGGGTAAGGTATCCAGCGATCAAAGTTTTATCTAAATCTTTCCAGATCAACAGGCAAACGAACTAATTTACATGATACAGTAAAAATAGATAATACGCGAAGTTAATTACAATGGCACCGGACAAGCTCCAGTTTTTAATATCGCGTAAAAATTGTTAAAGTAGGATTTAAACCGGATCAGTTGCTTGCTGGATCAGATTTGCTTTACCAGTTCGGAAATACTTTCTTACGAATGTAGATATTCTCGACGACATATTTGTCCTGTTCCGAACGACGTCGGAGAATTTCCACTACATACCAACCCTGTTACGAAACGGTATTTGAATAATTTGAGCAACGTTGATCGAAAAGTTTCGTTTTAGGGGTAATAATGTCACACCCTCGCAGGAAAAGCGACGCAACTCGATCGTTGTATAGAAAATCGATTAGCTATTAATACGAAAAGTGCTACAAATGTTGTTCAATTTGATTGGAAATGCTTGCAAAAAATGTTTCACATTCTATGAAGCACGATTGATACAAACCGAATCGCTATGGCAGACGCGAGGTCTTTCGCAAGATTAGAGGATCAACTGGTTGGCAATTTTCGCAGAAGAGCCATTCAGGCTCGTAATAGACCATCTACGTCTGCTGGAGTGGGAAAGTTTAATGGAGAAACCGCATATAATTCCCCGAAACGAAGAAAGTAGAAGATCGTGCGGTGTAGTGTAATCGAGCATAACGGGGAATTTGGTTATTATTGCAATACCCATAGGCGGAGGCTAATTCTTCATAGAATTCTGTTCCGAATTGTTCTTCTACAGCACGTTGGCTAGTTTTTAAATACAATTGTTTGCACCTTAGGAGTATTAATTAGAATGGGAAACCTACTCCGTGTTGCTTTAAGGGTGGTTGACTCGAGTGGTTGGTGTAATATTACGCTGGTTAAATTCAAAGCATGCACGTGGCACGGTACGAACGGTGGGATGGCCCGGAAGCGATTCAGTATACACGATGATTATTAATCCCATGTTATGTATGCGCATGTACGCGTACAATTTTCCATCAAAAATTAAAAGGGGGGTGATTTTCTAGCACGGCAAGATCCAACTGAATCGAGCTTTGAAAATTTCTGTTTGTTCGATAAAAAGAAAATTATGGGGGCTCCGTGAAATGATCGCGCGGCGTTTGAAAATGGCCGGCGTGCACGCTGACGTTGAAGCAATAAGCCACGACGAAGAAGAGGGCCGAAGTATCGTGAGACGCGGCATACGCTGCAGCAACGCGACTCTCGTGAATGGTGTATGGTTTCCGCTTTATATACTTTGCGGTTGGTGAACCGCTCGTGGCTCCGGGAGCCCTCGTTTCGCCTGGTTTCTCTGCCCTGCGCGTTACGGTCGCGTTACGCTATGCCGTGTCCGGCTTTGTCCGCCCCGTCGCGACAAAGGGCGTTTTGTTCGAACGGTACCCGTAACCCCGGGCACGTCAAGTTTATTATAATGCGTTTGCACGCATTCCTTTCCCCGGGTTTTCGCGACAGATGCGTTCGCGAACGACGCCCGGGAGGCAGAGAGCCGCCGAACCGCGATACGCGACCAAGATTTACGCCCACCGTAGTTTTAGACGCCGCTGTTCCCGATATCTTTGGGGGAGAACGGCGCTTGTAACGCGCCCGGAGAAGGACGGGGGTTAATCCGACTTAATCGGGAGTTTGGATTCGTTTGGATTTCTCCGTGAACCGGGTCGAATTGGGAAACGGTCTTGTTAGCACCGATCCGGTTGCGTCATAGCGAGCTTCGCAGTTTACAGTAATTCCCGCTTTCAAGTGACAATTTCTACACCGGATTCCAGTAATGGAATCACTCCCACCGCCGTTAATGTTTATTCAGTGCAAACGACCCACGGACCAGCGCGACTAATTCTTCGGGCAAACGCGAGAGGATACAAACGAGGATCCATCGTGTCGAACTCGATACTTTGTGCTTTTCGTTCCAATTAAATTTATTTTAGAAAAATATTCCAATACCGTCTCCTACGGAATTCGAAAAATCGAGTTACGCTTATCCCATTGTTTCAAAGTACTGAAATCGTTTGAGAAATGGCACGTTTTCTCGAAATGGAGAATCCACGGAACGAAGAACAGTATATAATCTTTTCTGGATACCGGAACGGTTATTCTGCGAGAAGGTCGGGAATATCTGAGACAGAATCTGCGAGGCAATTGGCTGCACGCCAGACAGGAGCCCGGAAACGTAGTTAAATTAATTGATATCGACGTGCCAGAATTTCACGAGGATAGCGCCGTTACTTCCGATTTAGCTGTACCTCTTCCAGCTCTCCCCTTTGCATAAAGATACTGGATGGCTTGTTTGGTATCGAACAACTGCGCTACCTTTTGATATCTCTATCGAAAAATTAATAGCAAATTTCCTTGAACTCGACTCTTGATCCAAGTAAATGGAAATAGCCGATCGAACGAATTAATGTTTATTAATAAAACACGATAAGCGCCGTATTATATTATATCAAGAATTTGTTTACGTCTGCAATCTGGCGATCGAAAGGATCGTGATCGTTACGCTGGTTGTATTTGAAGTCCAATCTGTACGTGCGCCGCTGATAAATATTACTTACTCGGTTTTTATCATCGGTTAAGCATGTCGTCTCTCTTTTATTAGGTATTGTGTATATTACCGAGCATGGTTCGTTAGCCAACGACGAGCAACGTTTCTACGAAGCGATATCTTACCCGTCTGGCCCGTATCGAGTCGCGTTTATCTTTAGGAGTACTGTTGCTCTTGATTTCTTTATGACGTTAAGCGATAAAAATAGAAAAACTGTACTCAGCGATCGCGATGATACAAGTTGTTACATTTGTCTCTTTTATGATTACCATGTCGTAAATTCAATTATATTCGGCTTTCGAACCAAACGCAATACGTTAATGCATTCGTTAACAAATTGATTCCACGACAAAAAGAAATAAAAGCCCCGTTATCGACCATCTACTCGACCATTATATGCAGTTTCGTGCAAATGTTGGTCAGGTTTGACTCGACGTAGCTCTTCGGCGAAGTGCATGACTCTCGTTTTTAAACATCGCGCGCGGCAGATTGTTTCGTTGCAGCAAGTCCGGCGGTTTTTTTTAATCTTCGTTTCGTGTCGAGCAGCTTTTGCGCCCTCGACACGCCTGTTCGCGAGTGACTCGTAACTTTTATTCGCCGATTTCGCATCTAGACGCGCGGCCCTTTCGTGAGGGAAATTTCGAAAACTTCCAACGATTCGATAAACCTTGCCTAGCCTTCGCGGTCGCGAGATCCGCTTAGAAAACGCTACGAAATAATCGTTCGACGAGACTTACGCTGCCACTTAGGAAGTCGTTTCGTGCACGACCGGCATACGGCGAAAGAGGAACCGACCGTGTTCTGAATTTCTCAGATTTTGTCGCGCTAGAGCTTCCGGGCAAACTTTCGATAAGGGTTCTAGCGGACCGACATTGTCTCGCAGATTGCAAGAGCTGGGGATGAGCGGAACTTTGTTCGAATGCTGGTGAAATTCGTGTTTGGTTATAAATCAAAATTCCATCTTTCGCTCTTAGTTTTATTTTTATTAAAAATAGTTTCGTTTCGCAAACTACGCTAATAAGAAACGATAGTCCCTGGTATCGTCGAATCCTAGTAAGCTCACTCGAGAGTAACGGGTCTATCGAGTCGATTCCAGGCGATGCTTCAGATATCGAGTTTCGATGGTCACACCGGCGCATGTAATGGGGCAATATTGTTATTGTCGCGTAACGCGCGGTAATGACCCAGACACGTTTTACTCTGAATAACGTTTCCTCGTGAAACGACCGTGCGCCGATGATAAGAACGACAGGTGCATAAACGACGTTAATTGCCGGTCGGTGGGAAATCTGTCGCGATGTGACGGGCCGATATGACGCCACCGACGGCGCGTAATTTACGATTAGCTCGTGGTTGGTTGAATATTATTAACTTTATAATTAGAAATAAACGTCGCCACGAGTTCGTACGATTTCGTAACGGATATCACCGATGAATTCCTTGGACACCGATTCCACCGATTCTTTATCGGTTCAATTAATTATCGGCGGCAGGGAGGATAATTCTGCTTAACCGTGGGATCAAACGGGTGATGCGCATTAACGGTCCGATTTCGGCGGGATCGGTGTTTTATGGAAAATTCAGCTATTTGCGGCGGATGTACCGGGCGTATTTACAGAAGGAAATGCGCGTGCTGGTTGAATGGCGATTAATATTAACGACAGACCACAACTCGGCCCGCGAGTTCACCGAAGCAGCGTTTCGATATCGCGATGGGCGATTGCGCGAGCGCCACATTTAACCGATTTGCTATTTGCGAATTCACGCAATTTTCATTTTAAATTAGACCGACCGGCGCGCGTAATTAACGAACGTTTATCTAAGAAATTATCGACGCGTGCGGGACGCGACCCATCGTAATTCGAGCAACATATTATTTACCAGTTCGTTTAATGAAGAGTCAATATTTGCAACGGACGATTTTAAAAGCAACAGGATGGGAGGTAATATCGTAATTTACTTTCGAGAGCGTTGTTTTTGAGGAACGTTGTTTTCAGTCAGTCGGGGTAATCGCGTTTTCGCGATTCGATGATTCGAAGATCCCGTGGTTGGTCCTTCGGCGGTCTCCGGCAACTTACAACGTAACGAAGGACAAAGTCCAACCACGACTCGCTCGAACGAACTTCGTTCAAATATGATTTCGCAGACCAAAGTCGGAGAACGTCCACTTCATTAAGAAATTCTGCGTGGGCGGTTCCGAATACAACTGCACGACTCGCGACCGAGCTCCGGGAGTAGATGGAGCGTAGCTGACACAAACAGAACCTACTATACTTTACGAAATGCACTTCAGAGACGAGAATGCGGTCGAAACTGGAGTCCCCCAGAAGCGGTATCAGAAATTGTTGCCCGACAGTTTGGGAAATAATGTTACGCGCGATTTATGTATATTTCTGACCCGAAGAAAGTATGGCCGACACGCGGTATGAATCTTTTTACGAAGAATGCAACAACGCGAACGAGTGTTTCAACGATCGTAAACGCACTTAGTCTGTAATTAATAGCACAGCCGAGGCATGCCGTCAATATATTCAATTCACACTACGCGCGCAAGCTATTAAATAAGACACCTATCTAGTCTTTAGAAATTAGCGGCCAGTCGCGCATTTTTGCAGCGTGTATGCGTCGTGGCAATTAGCCGAACACGTCATGCTTTTGAGATAGGGGACGTAAAGTTAACGCACGACTGTTTATTAAGTGTTAATTCGGCGATTTTGTTGAAATTTATGACGATTTTCTCGGACTACTGGCTGCGCTGGTGAACGTAGGAAATTCAAACGTGTTTTCAAGCTGTCTATTAATTGAACGAACAGTGACGAACCGGTATATTTATTCTCACGACTTTTCTTCGTTCAGTCTACAAGTATTAACAATCGTGTATCGCGCTAAAGGTCGCAAAATGTTACTCGCATTAAGCGCGCGCGTTCGTTTTGGCGAGAAACTTGGTAGTTTAGTATTCAGCAGGAGGTGTATTAAAACTTGCGGTAGTCAAGGGCATTTCTAAAATGTTTTTTTAACGTCTTTATTATTCAAATTAGACGAAAGCGTACGTATCGTCCCGATGTCTTTGCATAATTGCGTAAAGTCCCTGTGTAGCAGTTGAAATTTAAAGAGCACTCTTTTAAATTGGCGGGCAGGTGAACGTGTACTAGAACGAAATTCTCTTCGATTCTGAAACTTATTTCTCAATGTTTACAGACACAGAATACGCGGTTTAGGAAAACGAAAGTGTTGGGACGAGATGGGTCTCGTTCGTGACCCGTTAAGAAAATATTTCACCGGTTCGAAAGCATCTTGCATAGTTGCTGGAGAAATTAGTCCAGCTCCAGGCTTGAAAAACTTCCCGTCGAGAAACGGGGGGAATTGTTAGCCGGCCAGACACCGATTTAATGTCTGGTTGAACTACTACGGTCTCATTAAGCCTCGCCCAGTACGTATTCGCCCTCTCTCCGAGATAAGGGAGCCGGAAAAGGAGACAGAAAAACGTTTCTTGTAGAAGCGCAACTGCTGCGTACTTTTGTTCCTGAAAGCAGGAAACAGAGATAGTAATCGTCGTCGTCGTTCTCTCTGATCTCTCCACCCTTAACGACGGAAAATACTCGATTCAGAAGATTCATTCCGAGGTGTTCTTCGTGCCCTTAACAATACCCCGTTGTCGTTTCGACGAATAAAAATTGCATCCGACGCTCCGTGTTCCTGGCTGCAAGAAAATTAATGTCGTTTAAGCGAACAAGATTTGCGAGCAATTCTTTCGACCGTAAAAAGTGCAACAAACAATTATCGCGGTAGAGATTTGAAGAAGATTTAAATTATTTTTTATTTCGACCTGTAAATATGTGTTATTCGTCGTTGCTTCTACTTTCTACACAATTCATTCACAATGTTTCCCCGAAGGTAGTCGTCGAGTTGTTCAAAGAGGAGCGAGAGAGAGGCAGATAGTATCAAGGAAATCAATTACGACGATAATTCTTAACGACAGAACATACCAATGTCTACTCACCGTAGTGGTTGCATGCAATCCTATGCATATTGATCCAAGGAATTATGGAGACACCGCAGGTGCAAACGTCCTGATTCACGATGATTAATTACGCGATGTCTGACCTAATTGAGTGTCTTACGCGCGACGCGAGAAATAGGCTGATGATAATTCGACGTTGATAATTAAGCGGGGAGACGTTTGCCTGTGCGGCTCGCGCGCGCGCCGGTACTAAAGTCCCGAGAACGACGGAGAAATTTCTTTTCGCGGGAATTAAAAATCGCAGGGAAAACACGGGGGGTTGTTTTGGAGAGAAAGAAATTACACGACACGCTACCTTTTTCTCCGCTGGCCTTTATTTCTCGCCAGTTACGTAGCGTGCGTTTAAATTAAGTCCGAGCTGGCTGTTTGCACGCTCGCGACGTCCCACGCGCTAGAGAATCCCGGTTTACGTTAGTTGTATTACATATTACAACGGAGGAAATTATGCCCCGTTCCACCGTGAACAGAATTTACAGTGCGCGGGGACGGTTCGTTCTTTTTTTTCGCTCCCCTCCCCTGCGGCGGTCGCTCGTTTTTTTCCAAAACGAGACTGCATTTTCGACGTCGCGAAACCCCGCCATTCCATGAACGAAATTGTTTCGCTATTTTTTCCCATTCGTTTCAATTTCCCGCGTAACGATACGCGGCATGGAATTGAAAATTAAGCGTTAGTCAGAAAACTAACGAAATTTTTAACCGCTTTAAATGTTTTGAAAAGTCTTTCGTCGAAAAACATTTTTTTCTATTTTCCTTCGCGATTGTCGTGCAAATTTTATTTATGGACATCGTACGCACCGCTTATTCGCACAGTATTGTGGGATTGGGAGGTTTGACGGAAACAAGCGAATATGTAATCGTAATTTATTGATGAATGACAAAGTATTTCCAGGTTACTCTACGATATACACGCTACGCTGCTCTTTACAGTACTCTTCCTCGCTCGGTTTCCTGATCTACTCTGCCCGTTCTTCCCTTCGGACACCCTCAACCCCAGTCGCTTTCCCACTCTCTCCTTCTCTCACTCTCATACTGTAACGCTAACGGCACGAAAGCAGACGGGTACGGTTTCGCAAGGCCACCCCGGGCCCAAAGAGGCCCGGTCGTAAACCGCTAGCGGCCGCTTGCACGTCACACCCCACAGTATGGAATACGTATCGTTTTTAAAATTCGTCCATTGGCGTGAACGAAACGTCTTGTACAGTAAATAAATTTTATTTTGCATCCCTGGAAACTTGATGCAATGCAAGACTAGAAAAATAATTATGACAAAGTGTATGTAACCCTTAATAACATTATCTTTGGCTATACTAATAAATTTTTGTATGAAAAAATATTAATCCCATGCTACTGTTAGCTAGCTCCGAATGCGTCATTAGTTATAGCGATTTACACTGCCTACACCTACGTAAACAGGTTTTACCTGAATGCAAGAAACGCATTAGTTTCTTAAAATGCGTTACCAAACGCTGTTGGAGATAAGACAAAGACTCGTTAACGTTACGACAGAATAGATTGTGAAGTTGTTATTTTTCTAGCGAAGTTTCGTTCAAATTTACACCGTTCGAACGATCCTTCATCGACTCTCGACAACGCGCGAGCGTACTTCACTTGCAACGCCAGTATCTCGACATTTTTGCCAATCGAAACACCGACTTTTTTGGCACATCGATGTGTATACTCCCGGTGAAAAAAATGTCTCGACGAGCAGGAAGGATTTATTCCGTAATAAAGCGTTAATAATTTTTGATCGCGTTTCGAAACGTATCATTGGACGATTTATCGCGTCGAATCAGTTTTCGATGGAACAATAATAAAGCGAACCGGGCACGCAAACTTCCTTCGTCGTTATTTACGACGAGCGAAATTGAAACGTTGTCGAAGGGCGCTTGATCAAGTCGAATTTTTTTTAGCGCGGACCTTGTTCTCACGCGTGCGTTATTGTCCCTGCGAAACTCGGATAATCCGCGTGCTCAAAACGATGCCCAATTATCGAACCAATTACCTAACCAGATTCCGTGTTCCAAGCGTGCGCCTTCATGAAAGATACAGAATCGCCCGCGCTGGGATAGCGGCGTTAATTAAACGAGAGGGCTGAGAGCCGCGCGAATTTCGGCTGCGAATTCATCGGGAATTCCCATGGAAACAGAGCCAGCGGCGTCGATCGGTCGACGCTTACAACGCTCTCTGACCTCCCTCTGTATGTATAAACGCTTCGCAAACCGTGATGCGCGTGTGGATACTTACCCGAGAGTTACCGCGACTGAACGAGTAATAGACGGGTTAACAGTCGATCCCTCTCGGTGGTTGTTGACAGAATCTAGCTGCGAGCCTACATTGAGTATAATCGAGTGCGCTCGGTCTTTGGTTAGGGCCAATCGTCCAGAGATCTAAGGAAACGTCAGAGATCGCGACCTGCCTTCCTTCGCGGACCCGCGATCGAAACGACAAAAGGAAATTAACTTCTGTAACACATTACATACTCTTTATGAAGTTATTTCATTTTCATCCTCAATGTTGACTACACAGTTTTTGTGCGAAACACTGTCCGCATAGAACGCAGAATATTTCGTAGATTGCGATACGTAGATTCGTCATCGAGCAGAGGACTATTCGAGGATACCCCGGATCGATGATTCTCTTCTCCCAAGTCCAATATACAAATGGCTGTCACGCGTACGATTCTCCATATCGAGCCCAGTCATCCGATACGACCGCAACTCTCGTTCGAACTCGCGGATTTCAGGTTATGAATGTTCGACTGTTACGCGAACTTCTATACGTCTCTGTTCGCAGATACGGACGAAACTTTATTCCCTGACATCTTGCGGCACTTTAAATTATATGCATCCGCCAGAAATCTTAGACGTTTCGCTCGAACTTTCCGATCAGCCCTCGCGACTCTTTCAGACCCGTCGTTATTCCTAATTGACTTTTACTTTTTAAATGATATTCGAGACGTCCATTGACTTACGTTGGACAATAAAAAATTTCGTTGAGCGAGTATGAGTAAGAAGTTGGAGCGGGTGTGAGGCTTGGTCGCAGGTGGAATATTCACGAGCTGCGTAGATATCTGTCTGTAGTTAAGTAGGTAGATATGGGTTGGCATAACACGGCGTGACCCACGTGTATTACCTAGGCTGGTGTCAGCGCGCGGCATTCTGATATTCTTCTTCGTGGGCAACCCCCGTGTAACGCGTGCATGCACGCTCCGCCGGGTCGCCGATATAATAGAGCCTGACGTGAACGGATCTCCAGGGGTTCTCTGACCTTCCCCTTCGTAGGGTCGCATGACGAGCCTCGGCAACCGTGTTCCTTAAGCTTTATATCGTGCGCCTCGTCGTTCCTCCATGACCTCGTTGGGAACATTATCGGTCCGCGCTGTTCTCCATTCCGTTTGCTTTCATTTTTCACGGTGTATTTTTCCCGGGCCGGGCAGGCACCCTCCAGCGCGTCTTAACGGTCGGGTTGAAACGCCGCGGATGTTTGGACTCCACGACAAATATTTGAACCGGACCTGCTTTGATTTATCTGGACTCCGTGCGGATCCGTAACCCGAAACCCGATCCGTTTCGATTCGTTCCGATCCGCCCGTGGGATCCGTTGCGGCCACCCTCGATCCGTTTCGGCCTCGCCCGGACCCACAAACTTCCGAGAGAATGAAAAGGGAGTCGACGGAAGAGGGTTTCGTGCGGTTGTTTGCGGAGTGCTCTTTGATCGCTCGGTCTCCGCGCGGTTTACTCAAGATACTCTTTTTCCTGGAGGCAACAGCCATTTTGTAGAAATTGTCGATCGAGAGTAATTTCTCAAATCTAGCGTCGGTACGATAAAACGTTTACTTTTCGTTATCGCATTTTCGGGAGTCTAGTTTCTAGTCCGCGGGGATTAGCCCGCGAAACGAGTGTCTTAAAAAGGGATTCGCGTACCGAAATGCACAGCGGCTGTTTTTTGTTAGTTTCGAGGCGGGGGATACACGCGCTCGCCGATTTTCCGTCCGCGAACATACCGTACAACGCTCCCGATTTCAATGTAACAATGGGGGTAAGTCAGATCCAGTGGCACGAATACGCCTAGGCTCTTTCAACCCTTCTTTCGGGCAAGTGTGCATCGGCCGAGTTTCCTGCGAAAAGGGGACCGCAGCTGGCAGTCTAGCTAGTTTTTTTAACCTTAGGCTGACTCCGTAAGCGTAAGAACAAAGGAGGTTTGGACGTGCATGCGCATACAGTGGCAAAAGGGGGTAGGGTTAGAGATAGATCGGCGGGTTCTCTTCCTTGTTGCGTGGTATGTCTCTGGAACAATATATGCGTGCGCGCATATACCGTATACTTGCCAACCGTACTTATACGGCATTACCATTGCAGGTAATCCCGACGATAGCGTGCTGTATCTTGCCCGCGGTGTTCGCTGTTCGGTATTATGAGCGGAGGACTAATACGGCGCTGGGAGATATTGCGCTCCGTGAAACATACTATAGAAATTCGAATCTTCTGCCAGATGGCAGATATTTCATAAATAATTCGCGTCGCGTAACGCCCGCGTGAGAACAACGACTCGTTCGTGCTTCCTGTTGGGTCCTCGCTTCCCGTGGCTTTCGGTTTCGCTCGCGCGCCTGTACGATTCTTCACGGTAACCCCGATAACGTGGCCAGCTGTCATAAACATTACCATTCTTCGTCCGAGAACTTGCACAAGATACTACCACGACAGTTCTCTCCACTTTCTGTCCATCAGTTTTTACCCATTACGCTCCATTTCAAACCGAACTATTAATTCTATCACATCTAAGCAAGGTTTGAGAGAATGTGTCTACAGTTTGAGGGCTCACATAAATCTTTGCCACCCTCTTCCCTAACATATTATTTACGGAATTCCCACTCGATGGAACGTTCGTTTTCAGTCTGTAATTCTAATATTTTTTAGATGTTGCAAATATTAATTTGAAGAAGTTTGCGATAAACTAATGGACCCCGATGACTTTTCCCTGTAACGCGAGAAAATACTTGGCGCGCGATTTGGGAAAATGTCGGAGCGTCGTTGATTCGAAGCGGAGATAAATCGGCCCGAGGATCCAGATATGCCGATAAAATTCTCATTAGTTTGGATGGGCAGCGTGGCTCGAAAAGGTCGCTGATCGACAGGAAATTTTTGGATTTTTCCGCGCTTTTGTTAAGTACGTTGATCGGTCGCGCACTCGTGATTAGCTTTGCTGCTCAGTGGCCGTTCGGCACCAGTCCGTCACGCTCGATCGAGCGAAGAAATGCATGCGCCCCATTGATTTATTTATTGTCGAACGCCTGGGTTCGCTGCACCCAGGGTCTTATTCCGAGAATTTTAATTGCCCGGATAAAACAGCAACGCGTGCTCGTGCTCGGCGAATGATAACGCCCGTAGACATTTCTCGAATGGAATGTGTCGTCTTTTACTCCCCTCGGTGCACTGTGCGCGATTGTTTCGCGATTCGATTACCTCGCAATTAGTCCCGAGAATTTTCAGTTAATTTCGTGAACTATCGTGATTCAACTTAAAGTTTCACGTGGAATATGTTATGGTAAAATAATTGAAGTTTTTTCGTAACTTTAGTACGTGATATTTACAAAGAGATCGAATCGATTACCTTCGGTAATCATATGGAAAAATTGTTCATACGAGAAACGTGGGGTTCGTAGCGAAACGTTGTATATAATCGAATTAAAATCATCTGACCGCTCAATGCCACTGTGCAGATATCCCCCACTACTCTATTTCTCTGGGTTTGCTCCGCCCACAGACTTATCTTAAATTCATACTCGTTTGTTGCCTTATAAAAGCAACAGAAACGTAATAAGGATCATTTGCTTCAAAGAATATCAATGTATACCGTAATAGAGAAATTTCAATTGATAATTTTTACTAGCGTACCGAATACGGGATTTGGAATACGGAAATGGTTTTGATTAAATTGTGATTATTAAATGTACTTAAGTACAATTTGATGCTGTATTTTATGATGCTAGTTTCCAATAGCTGATTACTATGACTATTCTATTGCGCTAACAACTTCGTACCACGGACGACCCCAGGGTATCAACGGCAACTTTACTACCTACTACTCTCTACGCCAAATTAATTGGCTGCGCAAGGCCACTTCCTTGACTCTGAGCGACGTCACAAATTACCTTCTCCTTTACGACGTTGCTACGAATCTCGGTTTTCTCCGAATACGCATCAACGAATATATTCATACCGAGTCCTATGCAATTGCAAAACAATGTTCCTAAAACGTGTCGAAGGATCCATCAAATTTAAAGCCCTTCGCCATTTGTGTAAAGTTCGAAGAAACGGTGAGCAGTGGTCTGACTTAGAATCGCTAAATCTTTTCTCGCCGTAACATTTTTCTTCTCCATAGATCCGTAAGCTAAAGAACCGACAAAATTCGTGTACGAAATTTGGTTTCGAAGCTTTCACGCTAGAGTCCCGTTTAATTACACTTAGTCGTATTATCGAGTACGTGTTATCGATCTTCGAGTTAAGCGTGCTCGAAAGGTAATCGTGAAAGCGAATCTTCCGCGTCTCTGGCCGGCCAGTGTACACGATGGCTCGTTAACAGGACAGAACGGGACACGTTTCGCGCCACCGTGTCGTTGACGTGCTTATATCTGGTCCCCTTGACATTGCCATTGCGTTTTGTAACGCATCATAGTGCTTGTCCCAAGCGTGTTCGCCTGCCTACTGCCATTCACGCGTGCGTGCGATGTTACGGTTGGCAGGGAACACTTGTGATCCGCGGTATTCTATTTCTGATCCGTCACGGTGGACGCGAGGTTTGTCGAGCACTTTGCATGCGAACAAGATTGCGAACGTACATGTGTCTGGGCTCCACCGAGCACATGGAGGCGATTCGAAGCGTATGGTGACGCGTCGTTTCTTGCTTCTTAATTCGAGTGGACCCATAAAGATGGAAATAGAAATGTATCGGTCGGTTCGCGATTAAAGCGCGCCCAAATTAAATCCTTTCTTCGAGAATTTAATATTACACATAGACGCGAGTGGAGTCGGCATTAGTAGCTTACGTAAGGCCGTCTCTTCTGTTTCGAACACAACGAAATTACCAATTTCCCCGTCCCCCCAGCGATCGGTTCTTATTTTCGCTCAAATAATTCCCCCCCTGTTGAGATAATACGTTTCGACGGACGACCCGTCGTTTATACGTGAATCGGAGCTGGGGCGTCTCGAGCGTTTTAAGCAGAAAAGTGTCAAACGCAGAGGCGGCTCGGACGGCCGACCGCCAGACGCAGCTTTCGTTTTGCTTACACCGGGAAACAGTTCGATTGTCAATATCATCCCGTACTCGTAAATAGAGACCAAAAGCTGCGCGGTTCGTCGTGCAAGCCACTTGACGAGAGCACGAACCATCGAATCGTAAGCGTGGGATTCGCGCGATGCTACGGCAAATCATGGATATTATCTGGGATCGATACAAATGCAAGGGTTAGAGGGTTGCGATAGTTGGTGCTTTCTGCCCGATTGAGATTGGAATAGCTCGATGATACGCGCCCGTAAAGATTCCGTGCATCGGAAGAGGATCAATAAGTTATGCGTCTATTGTGTATACGCGATGGTTGTTCCGGGAAGAACCATTATTTGTTACCATTGATTGGAAACGCTATACCGTGCATTATCCATTCAATGAACGAGCATCGAGTAAAATAGGGGTTCGTTTCCCTCGAATCTTGATCGATCTTTGCAATTTTTACACGGAATAATTCATTTCTTAAAACAATCGTAGTCGACGTAGATAGCAATTAATCGTCGGTTTCGTTTCACGACTCGTCCTCCTTTCGGCGCTTTTTCTTCCTTTAATTACGCTTCTCGCGCGCGTTCGAGATGTCGTCTGGTTAATTTTCTCCCAATGAGTCGGGGAGAATCGTCGGGATATAATAAATACCGCCTCTCGGTTTCACGGTACGTAGACTTTATCTCGTTCTTGGATCATGGATTTATCGAGACAGCGTTGTGTTCGGAGGAGCCACCAGAAAATCAATTCTCCGCGCGAAACCAGGCCCCGGGATCTCGATTTCTCGACGAGACGGACCTTAATACGAGCGTGAGTGGTGGACCGTTCGTAATCGCGACGAGGTCATTAATCTGACGAGCATTTGGCCGTGTTGGTCGTATCGGAGTCCCTCGATGTATTGATGTTTCGACCGCTCTTTGGGCCGAGCTTCCTAGTTCCGTTTGCACTCGTTCCTCCATTTCCTGCGCCTCGAGATCGAGTTACGCAGCCCAGAATTGGCTGGAACTATCGAATTGTCAGTATCATCGACGTGGATTTTTAGAAAATTGTCTACGTCTGTTCCACGTCGCGTGGGCTAGGTCTGCATTGCATGCACAGTTAT
The DNA here is from genome assembly GCF_013123115.1 of Colletes gigas. Classification (NCBI taxonomy): domain Eukaryota; kingdom Metazoa; phylum Arthropoda; class Insecta; order Hymenoptera; family Colletidae; genus Colletes; species Colletes gigas. Next base: position 1,834,611 of record NW_025106665.1, read on the forward strand.
CGTTTAAATAATTCCACAGAGCACTTCTGGAAACAGTCTTGACTTTATTGGGTTAGCATCACGTATTTAGTCGAATGCTTGCAAGAATTTTGTTATTACGAATATTATTCAGAATTTTGTAAGTACTAGGACTTGGAAGTTTCGTGCATCAGTTTATTATGTTAACATGCAAAACTATTTTTCTTCGGAGGCATTGGAACGTCAGCTTCCAAATAATAGAACTATTTCTACGATACGATACACAATAGGTTGAAATACCTTCGAATGCAATAATGGTGCTCGACAGATTCTTCTCGTTTCAACGTGCATCTCTGTCGAGATTCTTTTATTACGCGTTATTGCACGGTTTTGTTATCTGTACAATGCGACTGCCAGATCAAATTATTTTGAATTTATCGATTTCTCAGTATGCAATTATAACGATACACAAATACAAAATATTTTTTCAACGGAACAAGATCACTCGATAATCCCATACAGTCTAGTAATCTTATTTCCCATCAATCGAGTTCCATTCAGAAAATTAATTCTTTCTCTATCCTCTCTGATCAAGTTTTCTTAAATTACCAGAAAGTATTGCGTCTCGTCCGTATCTGTCAATTTTTACTTCCACCTTTTCCTAGTATCACCGTCCTTATATTACGTCTTTCGTGGCCATAACGTTATCCACCGAGCGTCGGTCGCGATCGAAGACTCCTCGTAAGTAAAGTATAGAAGCCCAGAACGTTGTACTTGGATCGAACGTTATACCGAGCTAAAAATTCCCTGGACTGAAAAGAACGAAAAGGTCCTTGACCATAAACCCTGGCAGCGGTTGACGCTAACGCGCGCCCTGGAATCGGTCGTTCGTTGCCCGAGCGGGTAGAGAAGAGAGGAAAAGAAGAGAACACGGTGGCTGCGTCGCAATCTTGAACGTTGGTCCCCGCGGTACTTGAGATTGGATCAGCGATTTGAATGGAGAATGAGAAACACGGTTTCGTCGAAGGGGATAACCGTGCACGAGGGGAACGAGATATCGTCCGGTACCAAACGATCGAATCATAATTTCTGTAATTACCGTGCCGGCGATAAAACTTGGCGACCGTTACCAGGAGATTATCTGTTCTTTCCGTGAGGCGACGTTGTTATTGAATCTTGTATTCCATTACAACGATCGCGAGCGAGAGATTCGAGGCGAATCGTGCCCCGTTGCACGGCTGGAAACGAGTTACGAGCAATTATCGGCTGACGCGATAAAACTTTTACTAAGCACCGCGTTACCCAAAATTTCTGTTCCCAGAGTTTACGATACACCACCCACGGAACACTTTCTCGCGTTCGTTTCAGCGACGAATGTATTTCTGCGGGGCGTAGCTAGGCTAAAGATTATTATTTTTATCATCAAAGCTTTCTGGGAGAATTATTCTGGTCTGTATTTTTGTTTGGCAAAGCGATGAACCGTTTCGGGTAATCGCGAGAACCGAGACTTTGCGCGAACGAAGGAAAGTTTCGTCCGATTTTCCAGCTGCATAATCGGATACGTGCGTTCAGGTTGTATCCTAGATACGAAGTCTGCCCGGGATTTGGCGATTTAAAATTTCTGATGGGAGCTCCGTTTCGATACGGAGTTACTAGTTAACGGTTATTAGGGTATCGGATTGTACAGAAGCAGAAACCATCAAAGTACGGTAATATTGGAAACTTTTATCTTCGATCTGATTATTCTTCTTCGAAGACATTAACGTATCTCGCGAGCGTGTTCTTCCGTTGGATTAGTCGGAGTGGAAATAGGTGAAGTTAAATCTACTAATATAGTATACTTTTAAGGGCGCTCTAATTATTGTTCTACGATAGATGTTTCGATTACGAGTCTGTACTTTGCGAAAGCGGGGAAGTTGAATATAGTAGCATAATAAACTCTTTAGCTTACTCCGATCACTGTTCTCTCGGCCGAATACAGCGTTACTCGTAATGTATATTTCAAATACAATGCGTTCCTCGATTGCGTATCGCCGATGCAAATGTAGAAATAGGAGAAGTTAAATATAGCAATGCAATAAACTTTTAAGGTTACACTGATTACCGTTCTCTCGGCTGAGTACGAAGACGCTACGGGTTGCATATTTTTCGATCGTATATCGGTAACGCAGAAGTTAGAAACGGGAGACGGGAAAGGTAGTAATACGGTACGCTTTTAATGCCACTCGAATTATTGTCCCTAGAGCCGAATACGAAGGTATTAATACACGTGCAAACATACAAAGTAGAAATAGAAATGGACGGGGTGGTTTAATTATTGTTCCTTTGGACCGAGCACGAGCACATTAACATATTTCGATTGCAAGCGTGTTCTTCGGTGGGACGGAGAATGCCCTGCTTTTGAAAATAAGCATTCACCAGGGACGAAAGATACCAGGTACACACAATGCCATTGTAATGCAAGTTTCATAAGTTTCGGGAATTGTACTCTTTTCTGTATTCTCCCATGTAATTGAGTTGAATTCTTTATTAGTTGCAAATTTCCTATTAATATTTAAATGCTAATATCAACAGCGGTAAAAAAGAACGATTACCTACTATGTATGCAATTATATGACTCGAACTGGGTCGTTCTGAATACATTTTTGCGCTTCCGCGTGAATGTTTCCAAGCGTTCGCCATTCGTCGTCCACGTCCACCAGGTGCGCTTTGTTATTCTCGACGACTTCGACAAACAAATTCTTTCTGAATCTGTAAATTCGTGATTTGTAGTTTCGATTCCCTTCGAAAATTACCGTTGCATCGCGAACGCGATACGAGATTTTGCGCGTCCATTTCTCGGGCAGCGTATCGCGCGCATACTTTGCCCGATTATCCGGAAACGAACGACGAATGAAATTCTGCTTTGACCCGCGTTACCGGGGCACCGAAGCGTGAAGTGTAATGAGCCATCCGTTGCCCGATGCACGCGTGTTTCTCTCTGTGTGTACGTGCAGGTACGCGCGAGTTTGCGTTCGGTAATCACGCGTTTACTTTGACGAGACGCGTGTAATAATCAATGGCTTCCTCTCTTCTTTTTTGTTGCAGGTGAGACTGACAAAGGGCTCATTGAAATTAACGAAACGTCCGGTCGTTATTGTGCTCGGGGTATATAAAAAGGGCCTCTCGCGCAGGTAGACGATCTTGTCTGTCTTCCCTCGCACCTTTTGTGCGCTCTTTAAGCGTTCCCCTCCCGCGACCGCCATTGTACGAAATCCATCGGCGTGCACGTACGCCCGGAGAACGACGCCTGATCCCCGACGTGCGGGTTAATCGAAACATCAACGGGCTGATAGCTGCCCTATAATTATAGTCACGCTGATGCGTCGGCGGAAGAATCATGACGAATCGAATCCGTTGGTTATCGCGTGAACCGAAGTTTCGCCGGAGCTTCGTGTCATTTCAATCGTGCAGGCTGAGTCGTTCGACTCGACGATCTTTGATTGTTCACGGCGAACGATTCCGTAATTAGATTCTTGGTACGGTAGTTCTCGCTTTTAACATCGGTTTTTAGTAATCGAATCATCCTCGTTTATCGTTTATTCAACGCGAAGGAACAAATTGACGCCTTGAAAGGGGCACAAACGTCCGCGAGGGCGCGTTGAATTATTTCCCATGTAGATTTACTGTGTGAAAGCTCGTCAAGTTGGCAGTCACGTGTGTCCTCCCCCTGCAAGAATCGTACGCCCCGCACAAGCGGTGGGCGGCAATCGCGTGATTATATTTATCAATACCTGTCGAACACCCATAGGCGTTCACCGAAGTATATCATTCATAATAAAGCATCGAAAGAGTTAACGGCGTGCAACTCTTGTTTCAAACGTTCTTAATGGGAGCAATTTACGAATAATTTAAGTTCGTCAAGATCGATGACTCAACCTGTATATATTCGCATGAAAAGACACCAGTCGGTGTAGGATGATGGTAGCTATAAAGAATCATTGCCAGTAATGAGAATAATGAGTCGGATTTGACCCGTTGTCGCTTTCGAACACGTGCGTTCGTCCAAAATGGAAACGGCCGAATTCTTCTCATGGATGCTGCAACGTAACGTGAGTACATCTACAGATACCGAAAAACATGTAAATCTTTTAAGTTAACGAACCTAATAATTTGTGGCGCCCTTTCTCCGAGTCGAACTCCATACGCGTCCTATATTCCCCCAATCGTTTATTCAGCAATACGACGGTAGCCCGCTTACCGTAACGTGCGGATCGAATAATCAAACCAAGAAAAGAAACGTAATTACACGTTACGTCCGCATTCCGTCGGAAGAACGGCCATTCGTTCGCGTTTTCTTCCGCGTGGAAGAATCAACATACAATGCGACGAATATCGACGGTTTCCGTTAACGTCCACGGTGCTTTACCAGCGGGGCGACCGAGCAACCATCTGTTTTCTCCGCGGGGCAGCGGCGTATATCTTAAAAATCAACATACTTCCTGCGTACCGGGGGAAAACACGACGCGGTGCGCCGCGACGTCTGTCAAAGCGATCTATGTATGTTAATGCGGAGACGTGTATTCTAATCTACATTTTATGCGAGTTGTCGGCGGATTTGCGATTATAATCCCGAAGATACATAGCCTTCGGGCGCAACCTTGTCGCGATTTCTTCGTTCTCGGTCGCGCACACCCACAACCGCGCCGTTTCCGCTCGCCGGGGCCCGATCGCGACGTACGAGTCCCAAGAATAATACACGACCGCCGTTTCTCTTCTTACCATTTCCAGTGTTTCTCAAACTTGACTCCGTGGGTCCCCCTGATGTTTCCAGAGCGGATCGTTGACTTTGTTTTTGAGATAATTGAATTAGAAAATGTCTGTCCACGGTTGTACGCAACGAATTTTTAAAGTCGACTTTCAGAAGAAAAATAGAAGCGTGTTATAGCAGAATTAGAAAAGTGTTTTCTGGAGAAAGGCTTTAGAAGTTTCGGTGCAATTTTGGCCGAACAAGCTTTCGTCTTTCGTTAGTTCGATCAAAGTTTAAGTATCGTGGAAAGTTTCTTTTTAACGAGGTGGTTCGCGGAAAGCGAAGCTTGAGAGACACTGACATTTGCGATTCCGAGGCTGATCGGTCGCCGTACGTCGACGAAACGGTGACTAAGCCGTACGCGGAAAACATTGGATTTGCCGGGTATTCGACATTCTTGAATCCATTAACGCTTTCTCGAGCGCGTCGGTAACGACCGAAGCGACCGCTTCTTGCGCCTACCGAGACTGACGCGAACGTGCACGGAATGACATTTCGATTCTTTTTAGAATCCGGGGAGACCGTTTCCAAGACGATTCAAACGATTCCAAACAGAAAACGTCTTCTGAAATTTTTTCCAACAATCCCGTACGATTGAAATAATCTGCGAGTAAAACGCGTAAAGAGTTCTTAACAAATACTTTCTAAATTCTGTCGAGTATAAAAAAAATGCATGGAACACATAACGCGCCCCTTTCAAACTACATATACAACTATACAAATTTCATTTTTTCCACCACAGAGTTGACCTATTGATACGTTAAAGATCGGTGACTCCGCCTGTGAGACACGGATATTTGAATAGTATGTAGGTCAGAACCCAACTGCAAAAATGTTGGCTACTAGACAGTCTCCGAACGATATGTCGCTCTCGAATGTGTTAAGGCCAACGGGTACTTGAGCGAAACTAAGGACGTCGGCATTTTCTTTTAATTGTTCGGAACATGTAATCGCCGACTGCCGTGCGGGTAATTAATAGCTATTATGTGCGTCTTGCGAGCGTGGCCATAAAGGACATACACTTTTCGTAAGAATACTCGTCCCTCTATCCGAACACTTTGTGTCGTAATACCTGTGGTATTATTACGTTCTCTTTTAAAATTGATTTTATTTGATTTTTAATTCTCCCCGAAACAAATCTGCTTCTTTTTACACGGTCCTCTTCCACCTCATACAAAGAACAGTATTCGAAGTCTTTAAAAATCCAATCTTCGTTGAGAATAAAAATTCGTGGGGAAGGGTTCTTTAATTGCACATCGCACTTACCCGCAACGTCTCTGGTGAATGTTACGATAAGAACCGGAGCGAAATCCGGTTGCTAAATTTGAGGTTAATTTGTTTGGTAGCGTGTTGGGTCGAGATACTTAGATGCAATAAAATGATATCAACGTAGCAAATTGTAGCACTGATTCGTAATTAGCCAGAGAGTCGCAACAGCTATCTGTTTCTCAAAGTTATTTAGTATTCGTATCCGCTAATTGATTCTCGTTTTCCTGTCGAAGAAAATGTAACGTTGTCGCTGCTAACCGGTATTTCAAGAACACCGCCGCGTATACCAGGACGCGGTAGTAGCATACGAATAACGTCATCAATATCATCAAAAGAGGACATTATCTAAAATACCTTCGGGGATCTCAATGTCCGTGGTCACGAATCGTCCGTGTTTTCGTGCGTTACTGTGATCAATAATTTTGGCCACCCACAATCTGTTCTATAGTTGTTCTTTCGTCGTATGGTTCAGAATTCCCGGGGGAGTAAATTAATATAAAACTCTTGATGCTGAATTCGAGGAAATTGAACGGCCAGTGCATGCTCCCGTGCAACGTGAGGAAAAATTGAATTTCTTAGAGGGCCGATTCGCGAGTGGCTTGCTCTTGCAAACGGTCAAGCAACAGCGGGAAGTATTCCGCCAGCGCGGTCTTAATTGCCGTTTCCGTCGCAACTTCTGCACTTACCATTCAGCGAGGCGACCGGGGGCGACCATTAAGAGCAGTTCAGTAATTATGACTATCCTCGTTATTCTTCGTGTCTCCCCATGTGCAACGAACGTTGACGATCCCGCGATGCCGACAGAATGTAAACGTTGTAATCGCCGCTCTTTCGCAACAAACGAACCACGGGGATCCGCCTAACGCAACCGATTCACGCCTGGCTAATTGTAACTTCAGCTTTCCTCGATTCGTGCGTTTCAAATCGACCCATAGATCCTTCTTAAAACATTTGTACTCGGTTAATCCACAGCCACCCTTAAAAGGAATCTGCAACGAATCTTAAAAATGGGAATCGTAAAATTAATAATAGCAATATGTTTGTAATAATTTGCATTCTGGATGCTCAATGACTTTCGAGCGGGAGTGCATGGGCTCGGAAAGGGATAATATTTGCCTGTCGCGCGACCCCTATTACAGAATATCGCCGTTGGGCGCGAATTCCGACATAAATTTCTTTTGTCACACCTTTGGCTCGCGTCCGCCCTTAGACCTCCTCCAGCGCGCGGATCCGCGCGTGGATCGTTTGTCTTGTCGCGACAATGCCTTGGGTTACACATCCTGGTTAGGTCCGTAGAAACCGACACGACGCTGGTTTGCAGGTGTCACGACGTGGTTTTACATGATATTCTGTCTCCGTCCATTTTTTTGTCTCGCTGTCTGTTGCTCTCGCGCCCTTTTCCCGCGATATCTATCTCCGTCGCCGTGACACGGTCTCGTAGGCGTGAAGCGAACGATATTAATGCATTTATTCATGGGCGTAATTAAAATTAGCGCGAGACAGAGAGCACGGCGTGTAGAGCGCACACCAGACGCGATCGTTATCGCGATCGCGATCGGGATCGAGAAGAATTATCGCGCGTGCCTTTGGTTCGTACCGCGGGGTGCCTCGATGTAAATATGCTTCCCAAACTCCCGGGGATGTTTGGTAAATTTGTAGGAGTTTTTGTTCTTTAACACTAAACCTGTCACGACCGGTTGAATGATTTATATTTTTGTGTAAAAAGCTAGACAAAATTCGGCACCAAATTCTGGTTACTTTTCGATGTAAATAGAAAATATATGTATAGCAAAGACTAAAAGAGTAAATCTTCAGTTTCCATCGTCTTAAAACAGTCTAACAACGCGTATTAAAAATACTAAAACTTTAGACGCGTGCAGTTCCGAAACTACTAGGGTTTTAGTAATTATTGATCCACCGTCGGCAGCGGCAAAGCTTCCTCTTCAAAATGGCTTTTGGTGTTTGACGATCGGACTTTCCGTTTTCGAGATATCGCAATTTATGTGAAGGGGTAATTTTTTTAATTTGACTATCTCTGTCTCCGTCTGACGCGTCGCGTTCGACCTCTCGCTCGCACGTGAGTCGAGACAATCGCGTGACGCGGAAGCGTAGTATTTCCAAGAATTTACTACGCACTGTTTACTATTTTCGCGCGCGCGAGTTCATTGATCCCAATGAAGAGTTTGGACCCTTGTATCTCCGTAACTAGCCACCGCATCGACTTGAAACTAAAATCCTCATATATCCGGAACTAATAACGCTATCGACTCGTACAAACGCTCATTTTAAAGGGCATTTAATCCCCTATCCGATGACTATACCAACTACTATAATTTATTTCGTCTTCTATATTTATTTTGCAATTTATTTTGGTGCTACATATCCAAACAAGTTTCAGCTATTCCTATTGATTATATACGATTGGTGAGCGATAAAACTGGATTATTTATGAAACAAAATTCGTTTTCAAGGGTGTTTTATCCCCTATTGTATGAAAATTACTAATTTACTAATACTATTAACGTACTAATGCACGTTTAAAGTAAATGTATTGAATATTTTTGTACAGCTTCTTAGAATTCAATGCTTTAAGAAAAAATATCCGACATAAAAGAGAAGGATATCTTACGAATAAACTTCAAAATACAACTTTCTATACATGTAACGGAAAAATTGTAAGTTCGTAAAAGAGAACAAGAAAGACTGATCATTTGAAGTGCCGGTAGGATTAGTGTTAAACAAATACAGCGTGGTCTTGATCGATCCGAATTGCTATTTAGTGGGATCTGTTACCCAAAATGTATAATAGAATTTTTTGCCTTTCGAGAGTAGTTCGTTCTCGAGAGTCCATGGGCCGCAGCTTGAGAAATCGGCGGTTCGTTCTTACTCATGAATTTCTACAATCGCGCGAGTACGGAGACGAATGTTCGAAACGAGACCCACTCGTCTTGCAGTTGTCGTTTCGCCTCTCGATTTCGACACCCATACGGGGCGAACCAGTGGGCGTATCTGGAGAAATATGTGCGCTCGCAGGTGTACGCGTTGCACGAAACCCCGGGAAAAACGAAGGCTTTGCGCCGAAAGTGGGGGATCAGTAAACTGTAACGAGTCGGTGTTTTTATCGGTAGCGAAATCGCGATAAGAATATCTGAACGATCGTGCGTGTTTCGTCGTAAAATTTGCTTATCGTTCGACCCGATCGAAATGACAAATATTGCGAAACGCCGCTTCGATATCGATTCGTTAAATAAATATCGTTAACGATTTATTCGCGATCGAGTGTTTGTCGCGTGATTTTCACGATTTAACGAGCGTCCCGTTTCGAAATTCGGTTTTATCGACTCGATTGAATGTACTTCCTTTTTTATGCTGCCTTTAATCGTTATTTTAATAACAGGTGTCACGATTGTTGGGGTCAATTCGTTTCGAGTTCCGATCCGCGATCGGCACGTCCGGCAGTTCGAGCGGTCGAGTCGTTGAACCGCGATCTAAACAGGACGCTCGGTGCACGTAATTACGGTAGAAACTGAAATTGCTCCGGGGGTGGAAAAGTTGCATGCGGAAGATCGCGGGCGAAACTTTTTGGTTATCTCACTTTTCTCACGCCGCGTTCCCTGGGACTGACTCTCGCCGAGACACGAGCTCGAAGATTGGGCTTGTCACGAAACTTTTAATGAAACTTCATCCAGCACCGCCGTCAAATCTTACCGGCTAATTCACGGTCTAGTTTCGCGTCGATCTAGTTCTCAGGAAGTGGATGAGCAGCTTTTCGACACGGCTGTAAACGGGGAGGAAACGACCAGCGAGACAATATTCCGAACGTATTAATTCCTTGGAAGTTTTCCGTTTGTTTATTCTCCTTGGCCGCCGAATAAAAATGTATCCGTGCGTATCGATTACGTGTACAAAATATTTGTCGACGAAAATGGGAGTTTTTATTGCACGATTTATTCAAAACGTATCGTATCCATTTGAGAGTCATTTGTTGTAATAGTTGTTAACGTTCTGGCGACATCGATCATTGTACAACGTATATAGTCGGGCGGAAAAATGTTTACAATATGACTTCGTTTGCGTGAATGAAATTTTATCTTCCCTACCGGAACGAACACGGTGGGTCGAGAGATCAAAAAGTAATTTTAACAGTCGTTTTAATATGGATTATAAAACGTGACACGGAATAATCGTTTTCGTAGCAAGATAGACTAGTTCGTTCGCTGAGATTTTTAGTTACAAGTTTAATCGTCTCTATATCAGCTTAGACAAAATCAATTCATACTTTCGAATCCAGTTATCCGAACGTCGGGTCGCATTATCTAGTCGAGAAATCATCGGTAGAGGGGAAATCGGTGATCCTATTACAGGGACGCGAAGCAGTTATCTAAAGCGTTTTGTCTTCCAGCAGGTTCGGATAAATGGAGTTCCATCGTACTTCCAAGTTACAGATTTTACTATCTCGGAATGTATTAGTTTCCTGACATACGGTTAATAACTATTTCCTGTCTCTTTCAACCCGTTCTATCGACCAAAGTTTGTAACAGAGATTTATTTACACCCTAGTAGTTTTGTATTACAGATGCAATCAACGTAATAACGCTTCTATTCTCGATCAACTCTATATGTTTCTGTTCGGTCTGAAAACTTTATATTTAACTGCTCGCCTTCTTATCGTACTATCTCAATGTTTATTTTCTGTTATTGCGGTATTATCTGGCATATCCTTATCCGCTTGATACTCGTTTTACACTGTATTGTATTCTGGTATAGATTAGTAACAGCATATCGTAACTGTATATTTATCTTTATCCACGTATCATATTCGATACGTATATATCCGATGGTTTGCGATCGAATAACAAAACGTTCTAATTTTCAGTCTTACTCGAACGAATTTATGGAATAAATTTAAACGATTAATAATAATATTTCGTTCGATCCTTCAAATCCCAACAAATATTTATCAATATTATTATATTCATATTAAATACGCAACAATAGTCGATACGCTCGGATCAATTAGCGCGCTTTCATATTCCCCCATTTTTCGCGTCTCTTCACAACTTTATTATTACCCATATTGTCGACGAATTTCGCAAGAATGCACCACTTGATTTTGTATCCAGTGCCGTATTCTTCGTTTCCCGTTGCGTCCATTAAAACCAAAATTAAACAGAGCGCATGATTGCCCCCGAACGAAACGAACACGACCGCGCTTCGAATATAGAAAAACACATGGTTGATTCTCACGTTTCAACCAGAACAAGCAACACGATTCGATGCGATATTTATTTGTACGTGCACCGACGTCCATTCGTATTGTACGCTTTTCCTTGGCCGTGGCAATTACCATAAATCTAAATTTTATTTGTGTAAATTAAAAAATGAGAATTTTGTAGTTGTTAAAACACGAACGAAAAATGCAATTTGATGTACAAAAAAATAATAACCCCTAAGGATACGCTCGCGTCTCGACAAAGCTGGAAACTCGTCGTGCGACGCGTTACATGCATTGCCTGCCATAGAGAAAATGATTCCCTGTAATAGAAACGCGACAAAGCGTCTTGTTGGTCGGTGACGATGTGTTTGCAAGCGTGTAGAGAAGGTGCGTGCGTGCATTCTAAGTGCGGGCCCAATGCAAACATCGGGACGACGTTGTCGCTTTAAAAATTATATGCTCGCCTCGTCGACCGGGCAACGTAATTTCTGCGTATTTTCTGCGTACTCTGGCGCTAATTTTCCGTTACCTACAAATGTTTAACGACGTATTAGTGGGCAGTGCACGTTGGCTGAAACGTCGGAGCGGGTCCTTGCTTTTAAAATTGCACGTTTAATATGCACAACCTTTGACCGACGAATACGAAAACGGTTAAATATTACCCGTCGCGTGTTCGGTATCGTTGGTTTAACCTATATCGACATTTTTCGCCAAGTAAACGTGTTTTTGCTGTGTTAAGTATTTATCAACAGCAGTGTTTGCTCAGGTGTGATTGTTTGACTTTACAGAGACGGTACTTTTTAATTTGTTGCACGACTAAAACGGACGAGATTAAATGCAAAATAATTCAGAGTCCACGGTGAACGTACGAAGTAAATATCGTGTGTTTCTTCGATGTAGGAAATTATGCAAAATAGTTCAAATAGAATAACGATGGCTGGATGCGCTCGACGGTTTTCCCGACGCCGCAGGTGTACGATAAATCGTTTTCTTGAATTTACCGGTACTAAATATTAGCTACGAGTGTCATAATATTGGTACAGCCTTATAGATGTTTGCAATAAAAACATATCGGAATTTATGAACCGATACTTTCATAAAGCATCGTCAATGATCGTCTCTGTTCAATGGTGGAACGATTTATCGACAAATAGAAGGAAGAGCATCGAATAATTCGAATATTAGTTATAATTTGAGGCAATAACGATTAGTTTACGATCGACGAAGCTCGCGGACTTTAATATACATGGGAGCGCAAGGAATTTTGTACTTCCAAGTGTTCGCAGTATCTTTAAAATTTTTTTAATAGAACCTTCATCTTCTTAATTACATCTGGGATTGCAATTAGTTCGGTCGTACCTAAGCCTCGCGTTGTAAATTAAATGGAGTGTCGGCGTGACTGGAGCGCCGCATTAACGTACTGATTTCTCTGGTTGAACTTCGTGTACGATCGCACCGTAATCGTGTCTGTGTTAATAAAATATATCGATTCAAGTCTACGATATAAATAGATCGGTAGTTTCAGCGAGGATAGTTAAAAAAGAATTTCGAAAGTGGCATCCCAGACGCGATGAATTATGAACTCGAAACGCTCACGGGCACATTTAATTTGCTTATTTTATCATTTTAGTCGTGACTTTTAATATTCAAGTTTCTCCATAAACACAAGTCGTTCCGCAGCGCATAAATGCAAATACACTCTGGAAAGGAAGCGTCCCTCGCAAAAGGGTTCTAATTTAATAAAATAGGTCAACTTTCTCTGTACTGCGTTGAAAGCGCGGAAATGGTATAGCTCGTAAAAGCTATAAGTCGACGGCGCTGGCTACACTTATTTTTGTAAGAGAGCTTGCGTCACGGTAACGTATAAAATGTCTCCCGTCGTGTAACGTAGCCTGTTCGCGTTGACTGAATATCAGCGGCCAGAAATTGTTTTACGAGGTACACTTTTCAACGTGGACACTTTGCACAAACGCAACGATGCTGGTCGCGTATCGTAACTCATCTACCAGTCGCATTTTTAACCTCGTTATCGTCTCTTAACGGAGGTTAACCATCCATTAACGTTAACTGAAATATTCCTAACGAGGACTACGGATCCGAGAAATTTTAATCGTGTCTCGTCTCACGGCGAAAAAGATTCCTAATATTTTTCGTATCGAAGAAATACGAGATGCATGGAATTATTACGAGTAGGTAGTCTCGAACGACCGTGTCAGAAGTTGTTGGCCCTGAATACATATTCCCAAACAGCAGTATTCGTGTCGTAGATGCTTCGTCGCTCATCTTGGCTGTCGGGCCAAGAATGTTCGGCGTAGTTCTATCGTGGGAGGATCGGTGCTTGCAGGGTCGACCCTCACCAATCCCGATTTCGTGGTTCCCACGAGGAAAAGTCTCGGTTCCTTTTCCACAGACCCCATATTCGTGAAACGTTTGAAGAGGATGACTGTGCTGTCCGACTCCGCACAACGTCATCGCAGCCATTGTCTACAGCGGCTCGCCCACCCTCGTAGCGTTGATGTCTGGCCTTCGGGACTCGTATCCCGCTGGCGTGCATCCGGTTATTCATTGTAATCTTCCCCCGTTTCTTACACAGCTAGAGTTCATTATCTTCGTTATGTCATTCTGTAAAATTGCCAATTTTTCATACAGACCGAACTCGAGGCAAACTCTTCTCCCTCGGGTCGAATTATAGCTCGCGTTACAATAATAAGAATCTTGAAAACGGGTATATCGTAGAAAAAAAATGAAAAGAATTCTCCCCCGGTCCTGTTGATTACCCGCAACGCCGTAAATTCAGTTCCATTATTTATCGGGCCGCGCACGACTCGTTCCCGGCGTCCGGCGAGCGCGGTTTCGTTCGCCACTGTTCGATAGGAGAAAAAGGCGCTTACACCGCGTTACCGTGGGTGTTTCGATAAACAGTCGAACCGGGGTATCGACATTTGGAATCGATGACGTAACCCCGACACTTGGAGGGACCGCTGGCGGCGTTGGTGCGCCGCGCGTACCTCGAGCGTCGTCGCGTCGGCCACCGTGGGAGGGGGGAGGGGGGGGCGGTTTCGCAACACGGTCTGGTCGATGCCTTTAATTATCCTCGATCTGGCTCGGCGCGCATTCACGGCTCGAAAAGCCCATGAATGACTGGCGGTGGATAGTCGTTGGCATCCGCGGGGATGCGATAGGACGTGGAAGGCATAACTCGCCGGGAGCATTGGTTCGCACGGCTTCGAAATGCCAGCCGCCGCGGCGACGTGTACCGTTGCGAAACGTTTCGAACGCGACGGGGCCACGGGGATCGATCGTGTATGCTAATTAAAAGTACGACCGGAGAGGAGCCGAACGGCACCGGTATCAAAGCGGGCGGGATTTTTGTTCGCTCGCACCGAAACGACGCGACGCGAGGCGGCGTGTGTACGCGCGCGGCATAAATTTACGATCTCGCGGTTCCCCGTGGCCTGGGCCCCCTCGACTATTCCTCCCGCGCGGATACGAACAAAGTACTAACTCGGCTAATCCGATGCTAATTCGATGCAGCGGACATCTATTCCGTTTACAAAGGATTTATGGCGAGGGTCCGACTGTCCGCCACGCATACACCCGACCGACCGGCCGTAGCCTAATCGCGAGCCGCACGAGAGAGCAGATTTTCTTGGCCGTCCCGGTACAACGATCCGCGAATACTTATTTATTTACCACTCACAGTCTTCTATACGGTTTTCAAAAATCGATTGAAATTTAGAAGATTACGAAGCTCCTTGGTTACTGTACGCCTCGATACATTTTGTTCTTCGCGAGGTTTCGAAGATTCATCGTGTATGCGTAGAATAGAGTACAACTTGGAATTCAGCACAAGTAGAAACGGTGGCTAGAGGGCAGACATACCGGGATCGACTCGGATTCAACCGCACGCTCGTTCGTTGAATTTTCTTATAAAAAACAGGAACTTTAAAAAAATGTCGCGTGTCTGGTTCTCGAGGTATTTTAAAAATATGTTTTCCGTATTCGCTCTTTGAAAGAGTGTGTTAGTCGGTAGAAAAGAATATATTTCTCGTAGGTTGTAAAAGAATAATTTGTTCGATCGGTTCTCTTAAAGTCTCGCCGACAGATTTTGTCGAGTGTCGGGATATACAGCGTGGCTCGTGAACTTACGGCTTCGCTCGACAGAACCGCACGAGGCTCCGCCGATATATCTGCGGGACCGCTGTTTTGCATTGCTAGTCGTCGTCCGTCGTTCGTGCATGCGAGAATCGCCGTTAACACCGGCCAGTCTGG
The DNA here is from genome assembly GCF_013123115.1 of Colletes gigas. NCBI lineage: Eukaryota > Metazoa > Arthropoda > Insecta > Hymenoptera > Colletidae > Colletes > Colletes gigas. The sequence goes on from NW_025106665.1 coordinate 1,850,114, forward strand.
CTCGATAATGGCTTTATTGCTGGTAAGACCCATCCACCGTGTTTCGCTGTCAAAATCAAGATCATCGATGCTCCATCTAACCAACGATTTATCACCGCTGACAAATTCGCTGGTTTATTAGCCGATCGGTACGCTTCGCCCCGTCTCCGGGGAATCTCGTGTCTATTGACGCGCTTGGAACACGATTACTTGATCGCTGCAATTCGAAATTGATAAACAGATGTAAAACACGGTTAAATAACGTCGACGAAATAGACAAATGGGTAGATATTTATGGATCGTATTGTTCCATGAAATCGCGCTGCATATGCGTTCCAACTCCAAATTCAAATTTTATTCGTGCAAAATTTACTTGAGTTTGTCTTTTTCGAGAGGTCTCTAAACGTTTTAGATTACTATCAAAGTTACATATGTTGGTACATTGTCGCAGATGCAAGAAGTTGACAAACAACTGCCAGTCAAAAATAATCCGCTCCCCTCGAGCCAGAGGGTTAAATTGACGAGGTCCTCGAGAGTGCAGAACATAAAGAGAATTCTGCCGCACATACTCTCGAGACCGCTTCGACACTTAATAAATTGGTACTTCGGTACTCGGCGCCCCAGCGACAAACTGATTTTCGAGTCGATGGCCGACAATTGTCGCGTCGTTCGAGAGCCCTGACGCATCAAATCCACGGAATCTCGTTGCGAACGATTAAGGATCGATACACGGAACAATTTATTGCTCCCCGAACACTCATGACGAATTTATTCGACCTGTTTCCGCTACTCTTAGGATTACAACGCCACGATTCGTGTTTCATTTTATCGTAAATTATTGGTCAAGCATAACCAGGCCCTTTCGTCTCGAAGGATTTCTTACCTTAGGATATACCTTACTTTCCGTTCTTGAGAGACGCTCTGACAAGTTTGTAAGATGCCATTAAAACGAGCGTGGATCAGTATGCGATGATTTAAATAAAAAACGAGGCGAGTGTATTTTCCAAACTTGCTTCCTCGTTGTCACCGCTGAAATGGTGCGACTCGTATCGATTATGAACCGTATAATGAAAACGAAGCCGACGAGGTCGCCGATACCTTGGAGTCCAGGCATGTTTTGTCTCGATTTCCTGAATAGCGTAACCGGTAGATCCACCGAGACCCGGTCGATTGTGGATGCAAAATGTGGCCGTCCGCGGAACAGGTGTGCGGACTGTATGCAGCCAGTCGATTAGACGGGTGTCCAGAGAGCATGTCGCCTAGCGTGGAATTGTACGGGGTACCGTGTGCGTACCGTGACACGTATCGTAGTCTAGCACCGACCCGGTATGTAATGGCGCACACAAGCGAGCCAGGAGCACGTGCGCGCAGAGGTCGCGTACAGTCGCGCGTAGGAATAGGTGGTAGCAAGTACGAGGAAGCTGGGAGCGGAGAAGCATGGGATCGAGCATAACCAGTTTCTGTTGCTCGTCGAGCAGCCGTGTGGCGTAACGTGGCCAATTGGTCAATCAGGTTCCCCGCGATACGCGGGGTTGACGTCCAGTTCTCCAGGCTGCTCGATTTTCTCGAGAAATCGACCGCGCTCGCCGGAACGATATCGCCGCTTTTGAATCGGCAAAAAACGCCGCCCGTTCGGGACAATCGTTTCGCGCCGAGTAATTGCGCCGTGCAATTACGATGCCCGGTTCGTTCGCGATCACGGTTATTGCCTCTCGAGGAAAAAAATCGGAATCGTTCGTTTCCGCGAAATCCACGGCCCGGCACCGTACCACTTCGAGGCCCGATAAGTTGCTCGAAACGATTAGTTTCTCTCGAGAAGTTCGTACGAGGTTCGAGCGAATTTTCTCAACCTTCGTTTTTGCGTAGCTAGTAACGTGGAAGTCTAGGAAAAGACTCGATGACTGTTCGTCTCTGGCGCGAGGAACGCCTTATCTCAAAAGAGATTTGTAGTTTTCTTCTGCGTTTAACAGATAATATAGGAGCGCGTAAGATTTTTCTCGTTTCAGAGATAATGCGATCGGTTACCGGGTTGGTCGTATCGCATCGACGCGACTAATGAACTCGAAACGAAGATTGCGGTGTCCCCCGTCGATAGTAGAAATTCTCGTAGCGGCCGCGTTCGGGCATTATCTCCGAACGTTTTGTCCGTAGCGCAAACATCGATGTGTTTCCACGCTGTTTTCGTGCGTCGAGTCGATAAGTCCGACAGGCCTTCTAACATCGCCGTCGCGCCGCGAATAGGTGAGCTACGGTTGTGGGTGTTTTCCATACCTGGATTCAAATGGCTTATCTGGCCTGAAACGTCACGCTCCGGAGGCTAATGCACCTATATATCTCGACTCGTTGGAACTGAAATAACACGGACGATGATGTCATGGCACCGCCGTGTGCTTTATACCGCGAGGCAATGAAATACACTGTTTGCTTATGTTAAAGCATGCAGCATCGCGATAGTAGTAATCTAGTCGCTTAATGAATCTCTTCGCTGTGCTCGCGAGGGCGCTCGGGCCGATATTCTGCCTTTTGAAGACGCCATGTCTTACGTCATCCGCAAGCGTTGTCGCGACACAGGTGCGCCTTTGTGCCGCGGACCCCGGCGCCATTTGCATATGAATGAGTTTTCGCGGAGCCCTGGTCCCCCCCCGTACACTGACGGAGGATTTCTGAATTGTTACAGAAATCATGGGCGTATCCAGGACCTCGAGAAGGAAAAATTACGCGAAATACTTGTTGCTCTCTAGTTTTTTCCCTCGGTCGTACAGGTCAGGGTAACTTTTATTTTAAAACTGCATCGATGGAATCTAAAAATTCGTTTGATTTTCGTGTACTTACTGTACGTCGAGTGTCGATCGCGTCTTGAGGGCCAATCGAGGGAAGGGACGCAGAGGTCGCGTACTACCTGGATCCGGGGTCCAAAAGGGGTTAAAAGAAAGGAGCCGAAACTTTATTCTCAGATCTCGGAGGATATTTGCATATATCGTGAGAAGATCGGCATTCGCATTTCGTGATACAGCTCGTTTCATAAAACCCCGTGGTGGATAAAAACTTTAAAGACTCTCGACCGTGTTGGGCTTATCGTACCGTTTAAACGATCTTGAACTTGATTCTTGTTTATTCATAAAATATGTCTCGCTGGGAGGTACGGTCGCAATAACGACCGTCGACGAAATTATTTACCTAAAGATTCTCTTTCGGATAGGAAATAGGAACCTGTTCTAAGAATAGAAGCGAAAGATAAGAAACAGGAACTCGTAATTATGCCTATCCTCCATCGTGCGAAAGAATGCCGGACAGAGTTCTTTTTGTTCCCCCCGAATTCTTAGAGCAAGTTGGCACGAACGTACAATTATAACGCACGGAGGCGCGAGTCAGTGACCAGTTTAATTCTCTCACGATCCGTTGTGTCTATGTAGTCATCCGGCATATTGCGAATTCAGCGAGTTATCAGTGGTTGTAAAGGGAGCCAGTCAGGAGCTCGACTAGGTTCAGAAAGCATGAAGCGCATTGCACGTTGAAATCCATTCGTGCATCTCCGCGGCCTGAATAGCCGCCGCGGCAACTCTCGACTTTTGCAATCGCACCTTGCGGCATTTCCTAGTTCTGCCGTCCCGACGCTGTGGGCATTTATTCGAACGCGACCGATACAATTCATTTAGCGGGATTTCTATGCCGCGAGAACTGTCTCTCCCGCTGGTGTTTCCCTGCTTTAAATTTCATGGATGGCTTTGTCCCCATTGTTCGGCCCGCCGGAGTTTCTCCCGAGGTTTATAGAAACGGAGGATTAAATTCATTTTTGAGTCTCGAATAAACTACTCACGTTCCGTGCCCGTAACTCTTTCACAGCTATACAGAACCTATCGGTAAGCGAAAATTACACAAAGTGTTATCGACGAGGAAAAATGCTCTTTTTGACTTATGACGAGCGATAGAAAACAATGACAAAACACTGCCGGCACACGGGTATAAACGGGCTTTTATTCACAGCCGTTGCACCTTTCTGTATATTTCATTTTTTTCTTCATAAAAAAAAATACATAATATAAAAGTTTTTATTATATTCGTTCTGTTCAACTTGAAATTTTAATCGTTCAGCGTCGGAGAAAAGGTACAACCCGTCGACGGTTCGTAAATTCGATCAAGCGTCGACGCGTTTGGCATTTGTCACGATTTTTACTGCAGAAATATCAACAGCACCATTCGCCATTGGCATAGCAAACTGTCCCAATTGCGGTTCTATGCGCACATCCGGCCGAAAATGGCTGCCTATTGTTTCGCGCGCGAGTCCCGTGTATTCGACGATCGGTTTATTAGAAAGAAAAACACTCTGCGCGAAATTCAATACGCGTCCGTGAAAATCCGTTACGCAGCGTACCCCTTTATAGGGACAAATTTGCCCGAACATTTCGCGATCAGTTTTTTTCGCGCATTTACGTTACCGCGCCGTGCCGACAGGAACGGCTACAAACAATGGACGGACCACCGTTTTTGACGCGCTGGATTTATTCCCGCTGTTTCGCGTATCGTTGCCGCGGGTTTCGAAAAATGCGTCGCCATTTTCTGTTTCTATCCTCCCACATAAAAGTGAAATCCTACGATTGTGCCGTTGTTTCGCGTTTCTGACCGCAAAAATCTAACCAACTTCCGCAATGATTTCCACTTGTTCGTTCGCGTCGTGCATTTAATCTAGAAAAACAGTAGAACTACGCGAAGAGAAGAGAGGTAACAGGAATGGTATGCGTTTGATTCCAGGTCTGATAGTGTTCCCCTCAGCGAGATTACCTAGCGAACCAGTCTTACGGTTTATTTAGACTACTGCAACGAGCAGCATCCGCATACGAAGTATAGGTTCGCTGGCCTGCGAAATTAGCGAGAAAGATACTTGAGGAACTTAAAAGGGAAAAAAGTGGTATCCAACTCCAGACTCTTGAGACTCGCGGTATACCATAACACCGACTGCCCTGAACTTGTGGAACCCAACGCAGAAGCAGACCCTATTCAGAACGCAATATAAATAACTGGTAAACCCATGGAACGTATTACCAACGACTCAGATTCTGTCGAACCCACTACTGTAAGTCGCATCGTAAAAACCCATTACGACTCCTTTGGGGGCGTGCGAGCCAATACAAGTTTGCCTTTTTTTTACAACCGTCTTAATGGGTTTTTGCGGCGCGCCTAGTGAGACGGCAGCCTGAAAGAAACATTCAAACTGTCCACCGTTGGTGAAGATACGTCCACGTCGTGGAAACGCACAAATATTAATATAACAAATCGAGTTAGCCTCGTTTAAGAGAAACTTTACTCGAAATCGATCTACTTGGAGGGTCGATACGTTAAAACAGCGTTGCAGCACGAACGAATCCTCGGGATAGCGATACCTTCGATCCTGGTAGGAGTGACCCATATCAGTCCCCTTGAATGTTAGGTTCGAGATCGAATACCTTCCACCACTTCATATCCGTTACCATGGCGTTACAAGCCACGGGTGATGCATGCATACGCGCGAGAAACGCGTCAATGCAATAGCTCTCGAGGAAACATATTGGTTCCTTTGTGCGTCAGCAACATTGCCTCCTGGGAAGTCCACCTGTGTATACGACTGATTCGTACGAAGCCATCAAAGACCGGGCCAAGCACTCGTGGGGAATAGGAATTCCTGAAAAGCTTATTAATTACAATAACGGTTTGTATCGACCGCGTTCAACGTTGTTGGCAATCGTTCGCGTCGAGGAGTCCGACGACCGTGAAGAAATCCGAACAGTTTTCAACGGTGAAACGTGTCAGAGTACCTTTTTCACGGTCTCCCCTTTCCTGTTTCCCTTCCCTCGTCGTTGACGAAACAAAAGGAGAACCGTTTTCCCCCCGTTGAAGTCTACCGTGCGGAACGGAAAGCGAGCAATCCGCGGCCAACATTGCCTGAAAACAACCTCCGTTTCAAACTAAATCGCTTTCGTTTTTGAGTCGCCGCGCGCTGCTTGCGAGTTCTCGCGTGCGTGTGCGTTCTTCCACGGTGGATGCAGATAGGCGAGAAGGTTGTTAGCACTCGGCCACTCTACTGGCTCTCTTCCAGAATCGATAGACCGTCGACTGATGAACGAACAAACAAAAAAAAATGAAAATGAGCAACGACCGCACCTCGGCGTAACCGCAAACCCGGGTTTACATCGACGTTGACGTCGGTGTCGTCGCTGATCGTACGATCGAACCAACGCAAACTCCATCGATCCACCCACGAAAAGAAAATTACGATTTCTTTCCAAGCGATAATTATTACCACCTGTACCCGGACGACAGGATTTTGTCTTGTAACAAAATTGTACGTCTTCGTTGGTTGCACGGAATTCTCTCGTCTTTCTCTCGAAGCTGATTTACGACGTATCGCCGATAATTAATAACCGGGGGTCCCTGTTTGCTCGAAGCACACTTTTATCGCGATTGGCCGTCGCTATTAGACGCGGACATGATTTAACGCGATGCGCGGTCGGAATGCGAAATTAAAAGCCGCCTATCGTCGGACGCGTTCATTATCCTGTCGCCTTCTGTTTACAGTCGACTTGCAATTTTCATGGCGATGCATCGAGACACTTTGCGCGATCCCGAGATTGTCGCGTCGACGCCAATGACATTTTATCGGGACAATCGCGCGTTTTCAATCGCGTCACCGTTTCTGATACGCGGAAACTCTTTCTTCGCGCGACGTTTGATCCGTCTCAACACCGAATCTCCATTTATTCCTCCGCGAAACGTCAGTGAATTTTATCGGAAATTAAATAATAATAATTTAGTCTCGTTTCGGAAGCACTTGCGCGGCGATCGCGAGAAAACGTCAATACAGGATGTTCGGAAAATTGCGTGTTCCGCACAGGATCGATAAACCGATTGAAAATGAAGCGATTAGACGGTAGATTGCTGGCATTGTTCCCGCGGAATAAAGCGATGTGCCGGGCTTACCGCTTCTTTTTACATTTATCGCAGCGTTGCACTGCGCGCGTTCGCGTTGGGGCTTGTTTTGTCGCGTATGACATCGAGCTCGTCTTTTAACGATTCGCGTCTACGTCAAACGACCATTGAAAGACGACACGATCGCTTACGGTGTTTCCTTGAATGATTGAGAGTAGCCCGAGGGATGTGTAAGCGAATTTTCTTTCATTATTACGGTATATTTTTCTTTAATGCGATTCTCTATCCGCACGCTGTATATTCCGTGTTCAATTTGGATTTTTGATTAAATGCTCTTGGAGGATATCGTTACAGAACGTGTAGTAAACGAACTTTCTCTCTGGCCGTGTTTCGAACAACCGAAATCATGCGTGCGTTTTATCCCGACGTGTTAATTGGTAATCAGTCTACCGCAATTAATAAGACCGGTTACGGTTGCGCGCCGCATTAACGTTGATATCGTCGAATACGCGCCGATGATTCTATTATGACTATATCGGAATGTATCGCAGTGGAACGAGTTCAAAAGGCATCGGAGCCCGCAATCAGTTATAAGTCCGCCACCCCTGTGATTCGTTGTCGATTAAATCGACGTGTAAAGATCGGCCATGAATCGGCCGTTTGGATTTTCACACGACGTAACTCGTTTCTTAAATATCGTTTACGCACTTTCACGATTTTTTAATTTTATTTTACGGGATGACGGAGAAAATTGATGGAATAGTCGGATTGGCTGGTAGCATTCATGCAACGGTGCAGGGCCGACCAAGGTGACAAGCCTCGGAAACCGCATTCACGAAACGCAATTCGCGAAGAGCCGCATTGAACGCGCAGGTAAAAATCGATATTTAATCTGGCTACGAGAAAATCGTTTCGAGGATTCTGTTATCAGAACAATTGTAAATATTATTTAGAGGGTTGTTCTCGCGTTCTACGGATTGCAGGGTTCAGGGTTGTCCTGATTTTAAGAATCGAAGATTGATTCTGTCTAGCCAGGTTATTTAAATGACGCTTTGCACAAAGGTCATTTTAAAATTGTATTCTTAGCCGCGGCAGACGGTGATTTTAAAGATAGATTCGTCAAGTTTATTCTGCTGATTAGTCCTGAATATGCGATACGTCGGCGGATGGGTACAAAGCCGACGTTAAAGGCAGAGAGAAACAGGTTCGGGGTCGTGTAATTAACTAACGCCGATTCGTAAATATTTGCACGCACTCGGGGGGTCGGATCCAGGAAGCTACGATACGTTATGTCGGTTTCCAGGTGTAATATTCCTGCTGCGAGCCTTCGTCAGGATGGCGTTCTCTATATCGATGGCCCCTGCACACCGAGCGCGGAGGACGGAAGTTATGAGGAGTCCCGAGAGTTCGGTAGCCGTGGTAGTTGCTTGAGATATTAGCGACGATATTACACCGTTTGCAGTCTATCGCGCGGTTCTGTGTCACCCCGGGTACCGGAAACTATGATCAACCGAGCACTCGCTGGCGGAATTTGCATTCTCCGCGGCGACGCTGATGGATAGCTGTTCTTTATTCGCGAATCCGATGATTCAGTTCGCAGGTTTCGCGGTCGGTTTCGATTCTAATTGGAACGCAGTCGCTGAAAATGAGCGATTCGACCAGCGTTACCGGAATCCGTCGAGTACATATTAACGTATCATCCAATTAAATGTGCGACTCTACTCGAAATTTTACGGTAATTTTGGAATTGTTAGTTTGATTACTAGTTGAGAGAGCGGTAATTGCTCCCTGCAATATCGGTACGCAGTAAGTGGGTAAACGATGAATTCATTTGCCGCGACCAATCGGATAATTTCTACCCTTTGAATCGGGTCTTCGTCGAACGTTTGTATTTATCGGTTATGGAAATGCGCGATGCGCGCGAAATTACAAGCGACCGATATATCTTGCGCAAAATAATGCGATAAGTGCGACCATTAATTGCAAACGTTATAATATTTTAGTACATTTTGTAACATTATATTTTTCTGTTCGTCGTCTATCGTTCGAATAAAATTCTGACCAAGTCTGTCGACTCTCCCTCTTCTTCCTTTGTACGAGTTAACCGACAAGGTTATTCGATGGAACGATCTTTTAATCATTTTAAGCATAATATAAACGACAGACGCGAATAAACGCCAGCGATATTCTTGTCGCCGTCTCGCTAGCAAGATTTTACTGTCACGGTATCGTGTAAACGACGAACGTAACGGCAGGAACAGCGTGTCTCGTCTCCCACACAACGAACTATCTGTTTTAGCAGGACATTACTCTTCTCATAGTCGCAAGATTGTACCGATTGCAGGATGGCTCGTTATACGCTCGATGCACCTTTACGGTCGCATCAACTCGAACGTAACGCGTTTTTACTACGCGGCGAATAATATCGTTACGTGGCGCGAGTCTGCGCATACTTAAATGCTCACCGTACACAGGGTATAACTCACCACGCGGGATGAATTCGGCACTCCAAAACTATCGACAAAGCCCCTCTGAACGTCAAACTGAATCTTCGAACTTGGGCAATCTTTGTTCTAAACAAAAATTTGCTACCTATTCGTAAAAATAGGTCGCGTTGCTGATTCAAGCAGCTTGAAACACGCGTCACCAACGGAGGATCACACGTCAGGATACGTTCGTCTAGAAGTGTCATACATACAGTCGTTTAAACGGTGCATCTATCTCTGGTTGATTGCCGTAACCGATCCATCTTGTCGATGCGCGTTGCGTCCCTACGCTCGCAGAGTATCGGAGTCCTCGCGTGCTTGATGTACGGCCGCAAACGCGTTCCTGCAGCGTGCATTGTTGTTGCCCTTTGACGCGTAATAACGTCCCTTGGTCGCGCGGCGACAGAACGTGTCGTTGCACAATGCCGACGTTAACTCGTTCGATCAGTGGTCCCACTGTCTGCCGCGAATCTGATTCGACCGACGGGAAACGCTAAGGGAATCATCCCGATTGTCCCTCTGGACGAGTATTCCGAATTCGATGTACATTCCAGCGAATGGGTTTTGGCAAATGAAAGCCTGAATCCATTGCATCGCGTCGATAATGTTATCAAGTTACGTTGGACAGTGTTCTGGAACTTCTGCTGGCTCTTGGCAAGCCTTGAGAACTCGATACTTTCACGCAGAATACACAGAAATACTACTCTCAATTCGCTTTTTGATTCTCTTTGCAACTCCCTGGAACTCTCTTCGAACCGCACACGCAATGCATCTTCTCACGCCCAAAAGTCCACGTGCATCCGAGGAACTCGTTCCCAAGCACACTTCGCTTGCAATCGATACTCTAGACTAAACATTCTCGCGATCCTTTCCACGCTGTTCCAAACACTTGTCATTCACACTTGAGTATATTGTTCGAGCGCAGTCATCTGTCTCATCTAGAAATTGCTTCGAGATTTTTTTTATCGTCGGTCCTCTGTTATTTTAAGCATTCGGATAGAGTTCTCAATGTTTGATTAGTCGACACACACTTTTTAATAGATAAATGGATTTGTGTTTTATTTGTTATTCTGAAACAGAACCGGAGTAAAATATTGTCGAGGATAGCGTCTAAATAACGACGCGAGGTATAACGTTGCATATACTCCCTCGTTACATGGCGGAATTTAATGTTCGTCTGGAGCGATTCGAGGGATCCAGTATTTCTGAGCTTGCTAAAACAGATGGATAATAACGCTAACGGCTAACGTTAACGAGGAAACGTCGCTGGCACTCGGCAAAGCCTTGAAGATCCGTCGTGAATTCGAAGGAAGTCGTAAATTGGCTGCCTTCTGCTACGGTTACGTTTGTTGACGCGCCACGGGAGCGTAAGGCGTAACAGAGTCTTGACGGGCGGCGAAATTCCACGGGCAAACAGTTTCCAAGATAATTTCAAGTTCCGTGGCTCTGGATGTGCGTTTCGAGGTGTAAACTCGACGCTAAAACGAACCGAATCTACGGACTTATTCTTCCCGCCGCAGAATCCGACGCAATTATTTCTGAAGATTTAAAGCAACTCGGTGGAATTAGGGTTAATGCGAGTCGCGAGGTTGAATATATGTAGGGTGAGTTACACAATACGTATCTGTCGTGTTCCTCGTGCCGCTGACAATCGACAAGAAACGGTAGAAGAAAAACTTGAACGGCATCGGGATATTTATCTTCGCGTGTGACCTCGATTTCTTGTTAAGTGCAATGCTGCGCCTGCAAGATGCAATTATACCTTTAAACGAAACTGTATATTTTCTTCTTACGTATGTTGATTCTGCCGAGGATATTCTCTGCGTCCTGGCACGAAGATACCGACAGTGCCCATCGAAACGTGAATATTTTATCCGGTGTTTGAAAATGCAGCGCGCTCAAAATTGCGTTTGAAAGGCAGGGAACACAAACTTGCAGACTGCTGGGTCGTCGTTGCAACGTTGAGTGCATATCTGGTCAGCTTCAAACGTAATTTATTAACGAGTAACGCGTAATGCACTCGCTTTTCAGTACCTTCGTGATTTTATGCACACATTATTTAGAAGAATTAATTTACGCGGAAGAAGTTATACAAATCGATCGTAAAAAATATTGTAATTGCATTTTCTCGATGAATGGTTCCTCTACCGTTTCTTTGAAAGGTCTGTTCGTACTTGACTCGCAGCTGGCATACGATTAATGAAATTCATATTCTTTCGCCGATACCCAGTCCCATTAATATTTATAGACGAGTCAAGCATCGCGTTCTACATATTGTTAGCTGCTTATCGTTCGTGTAACGCACCGTTTTCGAGGCCGTTATCCAATAGCGTATCTATTAAGTCATTAATCGCTCAATTGCTCGTTGAACAGTAACGGTGTATCGCGCGCGACGCGCTAAATTCCTTTAATTGGACAGGAATTCGCGCCTCGCACCTTGCTCGCCCAACCTGGTCCATGTAAGAGCATTAACGATTCGCGCGTGTCATTGTCTCGCGAAGTCGATTGAATTCGTCCGACGGAAAGGAAGAACTTTGTTACGCGAGAGTCGGTTTCGCGTGGGCGTCTACGTAGTTTATAGCGCGAACAAACGAACGAACTCGCCGCGTAACGAACGCATTAATTCGCTCACCTTTCGGCGAGAGTCGTGTCTCGGCCAGGCCCGGGACCATTCGCATAATTTAACCTTTCCGCTGTCCGAGTTCATCAATAATACGTGCTGAATTCATTCCACGGTTTGCATTTAACGATCGCGCTTATAAATCCACGCGAAATATTAAATATTAATAAGCAATATTTAGATACCAATATGGGTGTTATTCGATTGCTAAAAAAAAAAGGTATATAATTTCACGCGATATCATAAATCCGCGAACGAAAGCTAGTTTACGGGGGGGGGAATTCAAGTTTTTATTCGTCGTTCGCGCGTACAATTTGCTCGACGGTAATGAAATTCCATTCGTCGCGTCGCGAATCTGCGAGATTCAAAACCGACGTTTCGGTTATGGTTGGAAATCAAAGGACCCGCGGTGTCCCGTGACAATAAACTCGAAACTCCGTACGAAACAGTCAGGCTTTAACTGTTCGCGTATACAATGCGCGAGGGAGTTTCCAAGACGAAATATGGAAATTTCCGTATTTCTGCCATCTTAAACGCGCCGGCTCTTCGCGACTTTGCACGCTCGAGCATCCAACGACGCCGCGAGAAACATTATTCGCTTTACGGCGCTCCCTCTCGTCGCTGAATCCTGCTCGTTGCGCTTAAAAATATTGTCCGTATTCGTATTTAGGCTACGCGAAACGAGACGAATTTCACCGTTTCCCTATCGGCCAGGAGAGTTCTGTTCGCCGACGCAGGGACAGTTTCCGGGGAGAGCAACAAATGATCATTGCCTTTTGTCGCGATTTTCTCGAAGATATACGGTACGCGAAATAGCATTGTGCCCCGATGTTTAGTTTACGAACAGTAACCGTGGAAATGACGTGCCTATCTATAACGCGGATTTACGGTATATTCCGCGAGTTCCAACCAGGAAATTATATAACTTTTGCGCGAATGGTTTATCTCCTTTGGCGATATCGAGCAACTCGTGAATTCCACTAATGGCGAAATTTTCGAACGATAACGCAGAAAGCATTTATAGAATAATATTAAGTATTCCAGTTTGTCTTCTTCCCCCGTATTCTTCTATTTTGATCATCGATACGATGTCGCGAGTAATGGATTGAATTTTCCGGAAGAGTAGACGCTGCACAAAGTAGCATTGTGCCGCAATGTTTAGTTTATGAAACCGTGGACCTGACGCGTCATACGTATAAAGTAGATGCAGCCTTCTTTGGTAATACGACGAATTCAAAATCCGTATTGTGATCACTTTTCTCGCAAGCGTTGTTTCCGGCTTCCGAGTCGATGCGAGGATTTACGTAGCCCCCGGCTTTGCACGGAATTCCTGGTTCGCGCGTTCGTTTGCAAAAATTCTTTGTTTGGTGGCGGAGGGGTTTGGAAAGGCCCGGGGGCGCATAAATTCTCGAGAAAGGCCGCGAGGGCCGACGTATTGGAAAGCGGCCGCTAAAAGCAATATCGAAAGAAGAAGATATCTCGTTTGAGTTATAGCCGTGTAGAATCGGAAGGGAGAACGGGCGACGACGATCGTTTTTTAATAAAACGCAGTTTCGCGATCCTGGCGGGCGTGTTCGTCGAGTTTTTAAAGGGGATGAAACGGTTGAGAGGAGCGAAAGGCGGCCGGGGAAAAGAAGTCGTATAACCGCGGGCCATGCACGCGAAAAAGAAAGCAAGCAAATAAAGGGAACGGTTGGAAAAAGTTAGCATCGCGGAGAGGGAACCCGGAGGGGGTCGAGAACGGGAGAAACCGGGAGGACGATGAAAGGGGCCAGGCCAAGCTCACTAACTTGAACAATATCTCTCAAGATGCCGCCGTCCGGAGATCTAGGCTCGAAACTTCCTGGGCGCGCGTACACTCCGCGCCCTGGCTGAGGAGAGACCCGGAGTTTTCTGCTACGCGGAAACTTTCACATATTCCATTCACGACGAGCATTTTAGATCGGTGCTTAAAGAAGAAGACCGTCGCCGATGGGGGCCAAAACCAACCAAGACGATTCGCAGCGAGTGTCGCTGCTCGTGACTATCCGTCGCTTTCGAACTTTCCGTTTCGACTCCGAGAGCCGTGTAAACGATTCGGGAAAGCTGGAAAACCGGCGTAAATAATTTACAAACTTTGGACGCGCCTCCGGTTACTCCTTCTTAAACGTTTTACGCGACCCCTGAATTCGGTCTACTAGCTTTTACAACTCCCTTGGACACCGTAACATCGTCCTGGTGGGGTAGTAAAATTTAATTCTGTGACGAAAATCTTTATCGGGGGCGAAAGTCACCCTTTCAGCTTAGATTTTGAAAAAGCAATTCAAGATGTTCCGCATTGCGATCCGTAAAGCCGGAAAGGTAGTCCCCGACGTTGTTCGTAAAATTTTTAAATCGCTGTCGGCGCGTTGCTCGCGGCATTGGACGACATCTGCAAAAACCGTGCTTTATTTGGCACCTCGGACAGCCCGGCACTAACCGTAAAATTCGCAAACGTTCGGTGTAACCTGGCCACAGACTCGTCCTTTACTCCGCCGACACCGCGACCCAAGGATATAGCTGTTCCTGGGGGAACCAATTGTAAACGACGAATCTCTGGCAATGCTGAGAATTCTCTGGATTTTCAGAGCACTTGCCGGTGCTTTTTTTTATTTCTTTTACTTCTACGTCACCGGTGTAATCGCTTTTCAGAATGAGCGCAGATATCTCCGTACCAGGTACTTGAAAGCGTTCTAAGGGAAGTGTTTTTACGTAAAAGGATAAATCGAAATCGCGGAGTAAATTTTTATTCGCTCCATTTCCAAGAAAATGCATTTCAACGATACGTGGATCAAGCTTCAGCGATATCAAATATAAATTATATTAGTGTTTGTTAAAGTTAGAAATTGCAAAAGTTGCTTTCTGTGTCTTCTCTAGAATCGACGGTGTTTTTCGGGTATTGCGGATTTTGAGGCGCGGAGCACGGTCTATTTGTACTTTTCAAATTGGGTTCCTCCTGCGTTCGGAAAGTTTTCCGCTTGAAAAGCTGCGAAAGTCCCTTTATTACCTCCCTACTTTTCTCCTACGTTCCTCCCATGCCATCTTTCTTGCCTCGCATCAAGGTACTTGACTTGAAGACGCTCTAGAGCCGACGGAGTTTCGTATTACTCCCTTTGCTTTTCTCACGTATTCATAAAAGGCAGCCTCGGAACGTGCAAATCTAGTGAATAAATCTCGCAATCATGTTCTCAATGTAGACAAAAAGTTTTTCCGACAGGCATTCTCGCGCCTCCTTTTCACATTTCGAAGTTTCCGCTGCGAGAACATTTGCTTTTTCCAAGCGCACGGAAATCTCCATAATGTAAGCTAATTAACGATCGTCGCGGTTGGATCAGCAACTTCTTTTTCCCCTACTTAAAATTTTCAAACGATTGCATCGCGAATAAACGACTCAATATTTAAGACGAGAGGAACACGTGTTCTGGAAACAAATTTGCAAACGAATACCAAGAAAGGTCTTTACGAAGAAGATGGCTTTAAAATCTTTTATACTATATTTTTTAACCAGAATAGTGCTCTCTTTAAAAAGTTACAAGTTTTTAAAAACTGAACGTTGTCATGAAATTTTCAAGATGTAATTTTTAGATCTTACATTCTTAAAAAGATGTAATGAATGGAAAAGTAGTACGTTCGTTCAAATAAATCAGAACCCTGCTCCAAGGAATGAAAAAATTGCATGAAAGTTTAATAAGTCTAATAAAATTTGACGAGCTTCTACCGTGGCTTATGGTTTCGTGCATTTACCTTTTTATGTCTCAAGTTGGTTACGACAAGTTGTAACCCTTTTCTAAAATGCATAGTTCAATTAACATATTATGTCGTTCGTCTAGAGGTTTGTCCTAGTTCATAGAATCACCTTGCACATTTCGGTTACACTTCGCTCAATTCCTGCCTTAGTTGCAGCATGTATCACGATACCAGTTTACAACGTAATTATTGTTCCATGTTTCGTTTATCTTATTAAGACATTACGTTCCGTTGTAGCGTTGATAATCCATATTACAACTGTATAATTACTTGCTTGAACTAACAAAGTTACAGGAATAAGCAAATTGCACTTAATAACGGCAACACAATGCACATAGAATATATTTACGTAAACAACGTCAATTTTTCAAAAATAATCAGAATAAAAATGATAAAAGTGGCACTTTTTTAAAATTTATTACCAATGTGCACAATTGCGTATTATCGTCCGATAAAGATTAAAGTATTCATTAATCGTACAGACAATTCGTTTCCCTGTATTATTCAATAGTAATTCAGATGATTAATGCACCATCAGCAATCACTCTCTTTAATGGTAAAACAAAATTATATAATTTATATTGAAAGCATAATTACGGGCCCGAAATTGTTCAAAATTCGAGTAGCACGACCATTTGAACGAGAAAGTAATTGCAATAAATAAACGAGCGGGATTACGATTAAAAATGTATCTCAGGCTGGCGACTGACTATTAACTAACGGTCGAGAAAGTAAAATATGCTCGATTACTAGTAAAAGTAGTTTTGGTTTACACCGTCGGAGTCTGACGATCCAGTAGACAGCTATTTGCTTCGACATAAACGTAACGCATTCAAACAACGAACAAAGCCAACCGAATTCAATTGTCGGGCAAACTTTTGTCATCTTCGCGCAAAGTTCGCGGCGTAATTCCTCGCGGGGAACGCGTCGTATTTAAAGGAATCGAATTTACAATCCATTATCTTGCCCCGGCGACAAAAGTGGCGCCGAAACGAAGTTCCCCGACGTAGACTGTTCAATTCGTATAACTGGGCTTCGTCCGTGGATAGGTACACAACCCCCGACGGCGTTGCTCGTCGAGCTTTCTCAGCGCGCAGCGCTTACAGTCGCGAACTTCGGGACAAAGTTAAACGGGCGGCGGGGCTTTATTGAAATTTCATCTCGGAGCGGGACACGAGTCCGTGCTTCTGACTCTTCCGCGATCGTTGCCAGCCCGCGGGCATCTTGCGAGTAGACTTGCGCATGATTGACTTCTCTTACCCTTAACGCGTGTTAAATTTACCAGGGTAGTTCCACTATTAACCCTACAACTTCTCGGAGAGAAATCGAACCCACGAAAAATGTTAAAATTTGAAAAAAAGCGAACTTTTTCAACGATCCTCGTAGCTCAATTTTTCAACACGCATTGACTAATGGCAGAGATAGCGTAATCGTGTTCTCGGGACGATAAGCTACTGTCCAACTAATTAGCAACCAGCCCAACGATACGCTCCAAAAAAAAAAGTAGCCTCTCGAGTCGATTTCTCGTTCGTCTCGACCACGGTCGACCCGATTCATAGACTTTTAGTTCCAATTATTTCTAAACGAAATATTGCACTCGTTTCGTTTGTAAACCGAGGCCTCGGAGAGGTTTCAGCCGAGATAGCGGTCGGTGTTGGAACGTGCAGAGGCTCGTGGACGTTGTGACAACGCAGGCCAAGATAGACACACGCGGATCACCCACGCTTTCGCGCATAAGGACAGCCACGGGTGTAAACTGGCATCACGTTGGCCCGTTCGTTCTCGAGATCGTTAAGCCTGACCCCCCGGCGAGCGAACGTTAGCCACGGAGAAAGAGAACGAGCCTCGAGGATGAGAACTACCGGACGTGCAGGTCGAGCGACGTCGTTAGCGATACTCTATGGCGTCGTAGCCGGAGACCAGACTTCCCGCGAGGCACACGCGATCGCTGCTGGTTTCGAGGGTGCACGGATTGCCATCGTCCGCCGTATCTCGCTTTCTGGAAGACCTTTATCGATGCCTCAAGATCGCTCGTCGTGCAACAACCATAGAACAAGATAACACAAACTTTTGGGCTTTACGAAATCCACTTTCAACCTATTCGCATCAAGGTATCACCGAGCGCGAAATAACTTGATTTTCTGATAAAGTCGGCTGCCGGTAGTTAAAATTAATGAACCCGACACTTTGAGTCACCTTTCGAGAGCATCGTCGAGCAATCTGTCCGGAGACTGTCGCGCACATAAAAAGTTACTAAAGTTAATTGCTTTTGTAATGAGAAACAAGAGGTGCCAGGCGGATAATTAAATTCCTTGTCAACCGGAGTAATCATGATTTCAAAGTCCGACGATTGAGCAATCCTTCGGTGACCGACAGCAGCGACTCCACGACTATAGAAAAAAGACTCGCGAATCTATCAATTGTCTCCGGAATCTCGTCGGTACGAAAGCACTTAAGCGCGAGTTGATTTAACCGATCGAACCAGTCCCGGGTTGCTCGTGTGTCCGGAAACCGTTCTATGAAAGTTTACGAGACGCGCAAAAGTAGCGCGAAGAAAGCCCCCCGAAACGAACTTTGCTTATTCGACTAACTCGGGTCGATCATTATTTCCAAGAATGGTCTTTTCGTACCTTTCTTGTCTGTATCGGGGCTTCGAATCGGCGTTCGCCCAGAACCAATCGCCGACCGTGCTCCGGACGCTGTACCCGTTTCCTTGAACCAAGATTCTTCACGCCATTGAACGTTTTGGCATTCTTCGCGCAACCGTTCTTGGCAGACGTTGAAACGTTTTAGAAGATAACGGGCCGACGAACCGAACGGCCGCCGGAGGCCGTTATAAACGGAATACATTAGTCGTAACAAAAGGTTATTGGAAGAGCGCGCGCGGCGAGCGAGCAACGCCCGAGAGGGCAATCAATGCAGCCGTTGTCACAGAACGAAACATTATGCGCGCGTGTCAAGCTCGGTGCTCTGCTCGAACCCTTTAGCTGCACCAGACGTATATTTACGGGACAAACTTTTCTCGTTGGTTATGGTCGTAAGGTACACCCTCCGCTAGAATAAATACGCAGCGCTCCGCGTACTCCGTTCACTCTCGTATTTATCCAACGCGGATATCAGTAAACGCGATACACGGATTTATCGGGTCTGCCTACGGATCGATAACAGATACTATTGCCTTTGCATAACGAACAGACGTTTAACGTAAATACACGTTAATGGCTGCTCCGCGGAGCGACTGTCGCGGATAATCGGTACTCCAAAGAACCGGAGCTTTCGAGGACCGATTTTTTTTTTTCATTTTCCGAGAGACTACCGTTCCGTAATGGTGTAGAATTTTACGTAAATCGAACAAGAATCGAGTATTTTAAGAGTCATCTCGGATCTACCGTACGTATGACAAGATTTGGTAAAGTAGTCTTTCATCGCAGAATTCGCCAGCTGATTCGAGTCGAATGGTTGCAATTTTTCCCCTCACGACCGAACAAAGCACACCTCTTCATAGCCTGAGTGGCTACATAAAGTCCCTCGACTCGATTCAACGTCGGTCATTGTCATTCAAAGTCTTCCCAAGACTCCCAAAGTTTTACTCCTTTTAATCAGATGACGCTCGTTAGCTAAACCGTAGACTAATTAACAGTTCAGCTAGTCTCGTCCCTGTCATTTGCTTCTTCACGGTCAATACATTTTCCTTACGTTTAAAAGCTTAGCATCGTCGACGACTTACAGTACACTATTTCGATTAGCAGACGCGTTACGAGAAATTGCATCAAGATCAGATACACGTACCGGTGCTTAACAGATTCGCGGCGGTACGCGATGGCCTCTTGGCGATTCAGAGGAACTAGTTTTGCAGGAACAATCCAGATTTCGACGCGGACTGTTCCGCATTGTTGCCGGAGGCGGCGAGAACGAAGAGTGCCGCGGCTCACGACGGTGTGGGTTCGTGCGAGCATCGCGTCGCGATAAGATAGACTAAATAAATAATTGAACGTCCGGCCGTTAGCCGACCGCGGGTTAGGGTGTTGATAACCCCGGGGTGAGCCAGAGAACTCGGTCCTCTGGGACTTTATCTCGAATCTGTCCGAGTTACGCGGCCCGGGATGTCCCAGTTTACAGCCGCCGACGAGCCACTTCGACTATCCAAAAATTAGAACCACTGTCTTTAACCGGGGCCATTGTGAACGCGAAGACGGGATACGCTTTCATCTTTGTTCCGGGAACAGTCGTGGATACGCTGGCTCGTGGAATACGTCGGATTTGGAGTCGCTGGAACTGTCTGAATGCTTTCAACACGTGCGTTCGCTGTTTAAATTTGTAGCTAGAAGAGAATGGCTCGTGGTTTCAAGGATGTTAACGTTCTACTTGAGAGTCTCTCGAGTCTCTCATTTCGTACAATCACTAACTGTAATAAGTATCGAATTAATTTTCTTTTTTCAGCCAGTGACAAATATTTAAATGAAACTCAAGACCCCCCACAGTGTTAATATGCAGGGTGTTCAGCCATCTCTGGCGAAAATTTTAATCTTATTTTAAGTCTTATTTTGGCCTCTAGAATCTCTCATTCAAATTTTTCCCAGGAATGGCCGAACACTCTGTGTAAGTCGCAACGTGCGATCGTTAAAAGTTTACGCGAGTTCTGAAAAGGATATACGAAAGAAAGAACCGTATTGGCGATAACGATTCCGCGAGACGTTTAAGATAAGCCGTCGGTTCTTGCCTCCGTAGCCAGTAATCAGCGAACTGGCAACTTATTTAGCAGAAGTTCCCCGCGACTGGAACGATTTCGATTCAATTTCACCGTCGTCGTATTATTGTGCCGGCGACGTTGCTATTGGCCACCTTTTACCGCTAAACATTGCTGTAGCACGAACAAAGTTTGATACGAGTTTCTACTTCTTTTTTTGGATTTGTTCGAGCATGGTTGGTTCGTGCGAAACCTGCGTCACATCTGCGACACTACGAACAAGGAAGGACCTCGGATTTCTTTCTTAGAGTTAGCGATTACATCGATTGATCCAAGATATTGGAAAAGTCAGCTTTCCTTCGCTAAAAAGAGGCATGAAAATAGTTGCAGGAGCAATTTGATGGAATTTAATGGATGCAATTTGACGTTTACAATTCACGTAGGACGACGCGTAAACATTATCGTTTACTTGCATAGCGACTCAAACTTTGCTCAGCCGTTTTCCTTTATCTTTTCTACCTGTTTTATTTCCGTCTACCTCGGTATCCGTTCCTGTTCTATCGTAGCCACCTGTCCCACACAAATCAGAGATCCTCCGCCATTAATCTCTATCCTCACGAATTCCAGCCTGGCCATCGATTCTTTCCAACAGATCC
This sequence comes from Colletes gigas, assembly GCF_013123115.1. Classification (NCBI taxonomy): domain Eukaryota; kingdom Metazoa; phylum Arthropoda; class Insecta; order Hymenoptera; family Colletidae; genus Colletes; species Colletes gigas. Next base: position 1,871,207 of record NW_025106665.1, read on the forward strand.
TTTGTCCCGGAATGGACAGGTGTCCTACAAAAGTACACTAACTGATACGTACTGAAAAAAGACCTTTTATGGACTTTTATTTATGTTTTACAAAGTTTGACTGTACAGTCTTGTTTCTTCCTATCGCTGGGTGATTTCCTCGCGCATACTCCAATCTTAATACACGAGCGAATCTAAAATTTTTGTCGGTCGTTCCTGAATAAACCCTACTGTTTCGCGAAGCGCGAATTAAATTCACGCGTGCGAGCAGCTTCGCGATTACACGCGATTTTCGATCGACGCAATCACGCGTGCGAGTAGCGAGTGATCGATGGCTCGCGGAAGATCGATTACGAGTCATAATCGCGATTATCCGGCACACATCGGCTCCAAATTAATTCACAGTGTCGGGCGGGGGGCTCAACGACACGCAAGAATTCACGAGCTCGCGTTAAATTAATTTTGTACGCCGATCGGCGAGTGCGTCGATTATGATCGATTATAACCGGAGTGCCCGGCGAGATCGACGTCCCGGAGTCGTTCGCCGTGGGAGACGGGACTTTCATAATATTTAAACGCGCTTCCATCGCGATCGATGTTGGTGCTGGATCGATCTCGACGTCCGCGTTCGAACCTCATCCTCCGTTCGTCTCTTTGTTAAACGAGATCCATTAATATACATAGGGTACACAGTCTGTAGAAAATTAAAACGATAATGTAATTAAAAAATAAGACATTTATTCGCAATATATAACGTTTTACATCGGAAGAAATAATTTGGACTTTACGAGCGCGGTCGGTAAATGAAATTAATTTTTTTAATAACTCGAATTACATATCACTTCCGTCGATGGAGGCCGCCGTGGTCAAATTAATTCTCGCCCGATGCGGACCGCTGCGTTTCCATCGACGCAAGAGCCGGTCTCCGTGGTCCGCGGTAATTAATATTACACATTGAATTATGACGATACAAGGTGTATCGGCGATGAAGATCGCCCGGCGCGGCGAGAGGATCGAGGCAACATCGTACGAGAGGGCTCTTCTGATTACACCTCGATACCCCGTATCGTCGTTTAGAGCGTTATCGATGATTATTTAAATAAAAGCGATAACAGCTGGAGGCGTACGGGCAGCTAGCAGGTGAAATCGAAACGATGTCGGATGCCTGGGCGCAACGTACCGACGAACTGTAACCCGTTTAATCAACCGATACGTTGTACGTCATTTTTGGTATCGTTCGCAATCTCCGCGGTCGGTTTCGTAATTGCGATTACTTCCTCGATAGTCGGACCAAAATTAATTTTCGCACGGCGCCGGTTTATCAAGCGCGCGTTTTCCATCGACACGCGAGGATCCGTGTACGGCGTAATTAATCTTAATGCTAGGAGTGCCGAGCGCCCCGGTTATCGTCGATACGAATTGCGCCGACATTACACGCTGATCGAAATCGATTTACGAACAGCCGCGTCGAGAGTTCGCGCGTGCATCATACACGCCGCGCGCATGCTAATCTCTTATCGCGCCGATAGGAGTCTCGCGAGAATGATCGTTCCTCGTTAACGCCCCGGCCCTGTTGTCTTCGACAGAAAATTTTACCGATCAAACCATGAATTATGATCGTTTCCCGCGAATCCGAATCGTACATCTGTGCTTCGTTAGAAACATCAATGAATCCCAAATGTTTTCATAAAATGGTGTTTCGACCGTACATCGCCGAACCGAGAAATTTTCTGATAAAAGCCACGCACGCGTGCAGCAAAAAAAATGAAATTTTTATTCCGGAATGCAAAGCTTCCCCGATATTATTTTTGCACGATTCGAATTGTCCCGTTTTTAATATTCAAAACCCCTAACGGAAAATATCGTTACTAAACCGCGTCCAGTGTGCAAAATATTCCAGAGGCAAACGGTAACTAAAATAAATCGTTATCGGTCTAATTTCTCGTTCGTTCTGCTTTCGGAGTAATCGAAAATTGTCGTGTCGCGGTTAAGCGAGCAAGGGCCACCGGTCCGTCAATTTCTGGCGGGAAGGGCCAGAATATCGGGTTGCACCGATAAACGATAAGTAAGGATAAACGTAAATCATCCGGATTGACTGTGCGTCGCGGCGCTCGTTCCGGCTGGTATCGACGCGAGCAACGTTATTCAAATGTATATGACTTTGGACGTTGCATACGCCGCGGATGGCGATACACGAGCGCATTGTGCGTGTACGTGTTCCTGGTAGTCCCGAACGATGGAAGTGCATCGTAATGGATGCGGTGCACGATACGTCCCGGGTAATGTCCTGCCCCGATCTTTGCCCATTCCGTTTCATAAATCGTGGGGAGAAATGGCTGGGGAAAACTGCACACGCCCGAAACGTTCGTCGAGTTTATTGCGACGGACGCCAGTTCAGGGGGATTATAGCGCGTGACGTTCTTTAAGCACGCGTTTAATTGCACCCTATCGCGTGCGACGCGAGCCCGAGGATTATGGCGCGTGACGGGTTCCTCGAGTGTCTCGCTTAATTGCGTCTTGTTCGTGGTAAACACCCAAGACGATGTCAGCCAATGTCGTTAAGTTCGCCTCAGCGTCGATTGATTGGTACGTCCCAGTCTCGATCCGGTTTCACGACACGATGGACGTCGAAATACGCTGTGGGGGTTGCGACGCCATTATTTCTGGCCAAACATTTATCGGTTTTAATATATTCGTCCAATTTACGGCTAGACTGTCTGTCGTGGATGCGAGAGTTGTACCAGGAACAGCGTTTTCTAGCCTGTTTTAAATCAAATTCCGATCCAGGCTCCAATTGTAAGGCACCGGTTTCGAGTGTAAAATTTTTACTCGTTGTTCCGTGAGTTTGTCCAATCTGATAGAGCTGGACAGGACAGAGTCGCCAGACCGTGATTCCGCGTTATCGTAAAATATTTGCCGCTAATTTTCCCCGAACGTCGATGCGTGGTGTAACAGTTCGCCAAGTGTGAGATCACGCGACGCGACGTCGTTTTTCCTTCCATTTTTCGCACTAGAATTTGTGTTCCGGTTGAAATTCTATCGCCGCGACGCTATCGGGCTCGTTAACCGATCGAATCTGACCGTGATGACCGATCGCCGCGACGGTCGCCATTTATCCCGCTATCTTACGTCAGTATTCGAGGATAGGACGCGATCGAAAGTCGCGATAACGGCGAATCGATTCCACTTCCACGCGTTTTATCTATCCGCTGCTTCCTATCGGGAGAAATATGTATTTATTTTGCGATTCAATTGATTAAGATATTGGTATTTTTTAAATATCAGACGTTCCTTAAACCGATAAATTTCACTCTTTTACTACTCTACTATTAAACACTGCTCTTAAAAAATAATAAAGATTTTCGACTCTTGAAATATTTAAGGATCTTACGCACGAATCAGAGACCCCGTATAAATGAAAAAATAATCGCTAACGAACCGATCCTCTCGTCTTTCTCCACTCTTCTTTTCCTCCATTCATCTTTGAGGTGAATCGCTGACGCGCGAGAAGGTACCTAGGCACGGTTCACCGATTAATTCGTCGGCGGATAGAGTTTTGGCCTTTAGGCGCGAGAGGGAAGCCTCCCGTCGAACGAGGGTGAAGCGCGCGCACTCGTTATACTCTGTTAAGCACTTAAAAATGAATTCAGGTCAACGCGAGCACCGCCGCATTACAAAATTATACGCGAAAATAAAGAGGCACGTTCTTCATCCACGATCAACGGATAGAACGAACTTTCGTTAAAGATCGGCGCGAATCTCGAGAAACAGTTCCAATAAAAATCAACGTGATTCATATTTTTTCATGCATATTGGTTAGTACAAAATTACTACCAATAAAAACTGTTCACTGTTGGTTGAACTCTGATCGATGAAACCAGCGACTGTCGTGTGAATGGGGTCAAAAATCGGGAACCTTTTACCAAAAGAATGGCATATTCTGTCAGCGCTTTTGCCCTCGACCCGACACTTTTTTTCCACCCTCGCGTAACGCGCGTCGATAGCTCGTAATGCGCCCGGTCTGTTGCCGGTGTGTTTTACACGCGAACCGAGAACGCGGGCCAGACGGGGAAATTAAATTTTATGTTGGAATATCTACGGTGTATCAGAGCATGTCTAACAGCGAGAGATTAAATTCCGTTTGTTACGATACACGGGGTGAACAAAACGCGAGCGGCACGCTGATCGCGTTCGAATCCGCGTTTCTATCATCGAGCCAATTTCTTGGTGCGCGTGCGTTCACACAGAGCCGTGTACCGCCCATAGAAACTTTGCTATCTCCGTGCATATTCGTGAGTTTCGAGCAACGAGTCTTTTTCGTTCGATTCCTTTCCACGCTCGTCCGTGTGTGCATTTCTTTTCTCTTTTTTTCTTTATTCTACATCTCGACCGCGTATCTAAAACTAGAATCGATGGAGTTTCTGCCGGCCCGCTAAGGGCAACTAACGGTGCCTCGAGCTCTCGTATCGATGCCCCTCGTTCCCGGTTCGCCTGGAATTTCCTGTCCGCGACCGGTGCGCAACAACGTTCGGTATATTTCTTGACGGCGACCGGGGGATGACTCCTCGTCGCGTTTTTCCCCGTATAAATCGCGCCTGGTAACGTAATGCGAATTAAAACGAAGCTGACTACGGGCGCGCGGTGCCCCACGCGAAATCCTGATTAATAGCTGGATAATATTGTGCAAACACCGCGTGGTATCCTCCGTCGTACGTCTTCGGCTGGACGCGAAGCCGGAAATAGCTCTGATACGTTCGTGTACCACGGTCTAGACTTTCGAGAGTTATCCTCGAACCCGTGGTAAGTGAATTTAATCGGTCGTAACTCCTTCGGCTGATTAGACTCGCGTTGTCGCGAGTCCTCGCGGAACGTTCGTTAAGCACAGGGGGCGAGTCATTTTTCCCCATCGAAAAGGTCGCGTAGATTAGTAGTCTATTTTCATCGTCGGGACAAGGACGAGCCTTCGAAGTTGCAAAACGTTGAGAATTTTGCCTCGTAGAAGATATTAGATTTCTGTGGACGCTGATAAAATAACCGATAAAGCGCGTTAATGTCTCTGTACAAATTGAAATTTACAGAGCTTTCGAACGACATTGTATCCGAAGTTTACGCGACAGTATATGAATATTAAGATCACAAACTTCCTCAGCGTCTGATCTCGGGTGTCAGCCGACAGTCAGCTCCCCCCCTACCTCTTCGCTCTTAACTTTCGTTTATAATAAAGAAGCATCGGACGACCTAAGACGAGCTAAGTTTATAAAGGTTTCATTTTCGTTGGCTGTACGGTATCTCGCCGCGCCAGCACAGTCTTTCGCCTTTAACCTTAGATCTCGCTTCTTTAAAACTACCCGGATCCATTAAGCCTCGGCCGCGTGCTCAACTTTTGACGTAGTACACGATTAATCAACGTGGCATTAATCACCGGAAGGGAAACACTTACGGGGCCTCTTCGTATCTCGTGGCCGATGCATTTTCTTTAAAAATCTTAGGACGCGTCGAGCGAACATTCAGCTTTTAGTAACCAGACGTTAATTCTCTTTTCCTTTTTCTTTGGAAAGGAGGGGGAGGGGGGAAAGAAGCGGAAATAAAACGGTAACAATAAAGAGGGTAACAAAGTTCAAGAACTCGCAACGTACGTGGCCGATGTTTACCGGTACGCCTCTCAAGAACGCGTTCTCGCAGCAAACGGTCCTACGGTGGAAATTGTATTGCGTTGTAAAAATTCCTAGCCCCGGCTACGATCCTCTCCTCGCGTTCTCTCGGCCCGTTTTTCCACCCGGGATCCGCCTCGAAGCGACCGTAAGTCGAGGAGCTTGAAAAAATTCAGAGAAAATTTTCGTCTCGATTTTAAATCGTTTGCTATTTTAAAAGTGTACTTTTAAAATCCATTTTTTCCCTGGTCGAGATACAAACTCTCTTAGAACTTTCACGCGAGGTCATCTTCTTTGCGATAACCTTAATATTCGTAGCGTAACAATGGTCCACTAACCTAGATGCGGTCGTGAACTGGTACGATTCGGTCGTTTCTGTCGTGTGGACACAGGTTTGTCCCCGTGTTTCGTTGCCAAAGCGGCGTGTGCTTTCCCGTTCCGACAGCCACCCTCATCGGGTCAAGAGTGTTTCTGTAGAGCCTGGCAAGGAGACCGGGGAGATTTCTTTGAGAGATAGTATCAATGAGAAAGTCTTTCATTTTCCCTGGAAGCAGCAGGCTATCTCGACGAGCCTGTGAATGGAGACTGACTGAGCATCCGCTTTGCGGTCGTTTGCGCGTCCACGTGTGTCTGTGCACCGCGGTGCGCCGTAACGAGATAATATTTGTGCATCGAACGGATGAAAATTTCATCCTGATTGAGTGACGCGCGACGACAGAAAGCGTTGTGGCAGCGCCGCGCAAAAGGGTTTCCCGGTAAAAGTTTTCTTTTCATCGTGGCGCCGTTTACTTGGTTATCGAGGTAGATGAATTCCGTTGAAGCCGAACGGACAACTTTCTTTCCGAATTGTATTTAGCAAACGAGACGAGATAATTTTGCTCGGATAATTGACGGCGCGACGCAATTATCAAAATACGCGAACAAACATCGATGTTGAACGGTAGAAAAAGTATTCATTTGGGAAAAACAGACGTTTGGTTGAGTATCTGTTCGGCGGAATAAATCATACAAATTCTCCTGTAGCGATTCCGGAATAATCAGTCTCGTTAGTGAATAAAATTTAATTCGAGTAATAATCCGTACCAAGTATTAATCGCATAATGCGTCGGGTCTATTGTCAGGATCTCCACGGTGGAGGATAAATTTTCAGTGTAATCCTCGTGATCAATAGGGCGCGTTTGCAAATAATTCACAAAGGGCATTAAAATTACTTGCGCGAGCACGCATCGGTACATAAATACAATTTTAATAACGTTCCTCGTACGTTTCCGAAACCTCCACGTGAAATCAATCCGTTCGTCGATAATACCGTATCGTCGTTTGTTGCGCGAGAATTACGGTTCGGAAATAGCCAGGCTTTCTTCCGCGAACCGCGATCGGGGAGTATTAATGTCGCCGCACCGTACGTAGCGTGCACCGATGCATACTAATCCGCTTACAAAAACACGTCGCGATGACCGATCGAGGCGCGATTTATCCTCGGTGCTCGGTCAGAAACCAATTAGGCGCGTCATGCTGCTCAAAATAGAGAGATGATCGGTCCACGGTGGAGAAACGAGGGTGGCTGCAACGCATAGGGAATGCACGGCCGACAATGCATCTTGGTCGGGTGATTAGATACAACCGGAACGATAACGGAGCACGGTCGTCGAGCAACCTGGGTGACAATTTGCTGTTGGAAGCCAACACCATTCAGTCCTCTGAAAGCATCGAAACGCCAACTAAATGCAGTCTACTCTGTTCGTTCCTTACGTAGAAAACGATTCCAAGAGATTTTCAAATATTACCAGACTGCCGGATGTTTATGCATTCATGGGAAATTAATTCGAAGATACGAATTATTATATTAAGGGAGCAAACCGACGACTATAGGAAGCGTGGTTTTCGCGGATTGCACTCCAACTAGATGCACCGACGTGCTTACGACTATTATTCACGGTCGTACACAGGAAAAGTCACTCCGTGGCGCGTTACACGGCGCGTGCTTGCACGCGGTGACGCGACATCGTCGTGAATCGCTGAATATTCGTCATCCAGTCATTAGACCCCGTGGTTATCGCGATTGCCTTCGTTCAGCGATTCGCGTTGTTGCAATTCGATCCGAGAGACATGGTCTTTCGTTGGTTATTCGTCTTGTCTTCGGAATCCAGCGGTCGTTTGTCAGTCCAGATATTTCATACTCTGCTCTCGTTCGTTCGACGCGAAATGTAATTTAGAAAATGTACAATTCTTGTTCAAACATTGAAATAAAAGGTAGAAAAGGTTCATCTGTCCACCTTTTGCGACCCGCGCAACATCGGACCATTTCATCGCGGTTAGAGTGGCGAGCAATCATTTGGAAGGGGCTTGAAAACGTTGGAAAATGGCTGGCGCGATGACTGTTCGTTCTCTTCGCTTTGATAAATTCCGTGCTGCCGCGGCGTTTGAAAAACTCTGCAACGTTTCCCAGCGAGAGGAACCGATAATTACGAAGACATCTGTCTTTCATTACCTGTTACTCCGGCGGTGGTTGTGCCATTCGTCGAGCCACCTTTCACACGCGTCAGAGGTAACGTTACCCCGGGATCCCGGGCTCGCTGATTATCGCAGCGAAAGTTAATGACGCCTATTAGTCGCGCGTTAATCACGATTTAAAGAATCGAACGCGATATCGGTGGAAGAAAACCGTCGTTCCTCGAGTTTGGGGCGAGTGATTTACGGATCGCGCGCAATTATGGAAACGATACGAGTCGAAAGTATTTACGCTGATTGCTCGTTCGCCTTCCAGGCTGTTACAAATCTCGGATTAATTGCTGGATACGATACGAAATTTACGGTTCGGTATTACGAGGGGGTGGAATATACAAGGCTCCGAAGAATGTCTCGATCAATCGTGACCATAGGCGATGCTCGTACTCATTGAAAATTATTAGGGATATTCGTGTCTGATATTTTGAATAATTTTCTGATTATGAAGTAGAAATAATTAGCAACCAGCGGGAGACTCGTGACCAATTTTCGCAGTTCGTTAACCGGTAATTTTTGGCTCGCCAAGGTACGCGGTGAAAATGATTATCGGTAGTGTAGGTCGTGAACATTCACTTTGGGCGCAGCGGCTGAACTTATTCAATCCTGTGCACGCAGGTCTTTTGCGCTTCGCTTAATGGATTTCCAAATACACCTCGAGCGCTCGTTAAAGGTTAATGATGATCTCCGGTCCGTATTCTCGCGTGCCTTCTGCGCGTGAATTCGTGGCGCGAGCGCCGCGCACACAATATTAGAATACACACACGAGTCCCTGTCCGCGTACGTCGAAAATCGAAGTTTTCGAATCTAATTTCTAACAACTTTTTATGCATCTTTGCTGTAAGAATCTCCGTGCGATAATTTGTCAAGAAAAATGAGGATTTCTCCCAGCAGCGAACAAACGACATCTGCACGTTAATGATAACGAAGCTTCTCGAAATCGACAGTCCCCGAAGGATGGAAAAATCGAAAACGGGGGCGCATCGTCGCGTCTCGAACGTTGTTCGTCCGTATTGAAATCGCGTTTGCACAGATCGGTGCGGGCTCGATATCGTTGAGTAAGCATGGTCGAAACCGAACAGGACACCGTGAGTCGGGACTTTTAAAAAAACCTGTTCGCGACAGCTATATCTCGCATGGTCGACGACACCGGCGTGTCCGTGAATGGCGATGGTAATATTCGTAACAATGATGGCTGATCCTGGCGTCGATGAGAGAGAGAGAAGGTTCGTCGTTGCCCGGGACCAGACGTCGGCGTTGGTAGTGGTCGGGTCCAACGACGCTGTGCAGAAGGGCGAGGACTCGGCCAGACGTCCTACCGAGTAACTGGACGAGGAGTCCGCTACCCGTCAAACCAGTTTTATCGGCTACTTCCTCCAGGATGAGCGGAGCAGGTAGAACGATATTCACCTTTAACCACGGCACCCACCTTGCAGCGGTCGTTCCGTCCGTTGTACAATGCGCCGCAGATGGTTCCTTTTCATGGAAAAATTACGTGCGCCGACTAGATCGTCGAGAAAAATCGTCGATCGACGGGGAAACCGTTGGACGCCCGTTGTACGTACGTCCCTTTTCACGGAGGGCCCTCGCGTGTCCCCCGAGCTGTGCTCGGTGAAGAATTCTTCGGCATTGTCGACGGCGATGCTCGTACGGGCGATTTGGTGCGCGCGTGTGCCAGTTTCACGGTCCGTGGTTCGTACGACCCATTGAAATTCGTTCGGTGGAAGTCAAAATCGTCGTGCTCGTCCCCTCGTAGTCGCGACGACAAAGAGCATCGAGCCATCGCGCGGACCCAGCCATAAGTCACCGGACACACTTGCCTGTCCAGTTTGAAAAATGCTTTCCGGGGCCGAGCTTGTCGCATTATTCCGTTTTGTTTGGTCGCTTCGGTATTATTATTTTCATAGAAAAGTCGTGGAATCGATCGCGCTAGTCCTTGTCCGATCGTGTTCGATACCTTTGCCGAACAAACGATTACTCTTTTAACGATTGGAATTAGTTGTGCTCGCGTTTTAATCTTTGATCCTCTTTTACGTGGGGTCATTGAACTCGGAATAGTTTAATCTACCAACTAAAAAAACATCCTTGCCGTATCTTCTGCGTATGCAAACACTGTGTACATGTTTAACGAACCAACAGATTACAGCTTGAACACTTTATCTTGGTCGCCTACCGCGGTAGACTAAACAGCTCGCCTGGTTTGTGTATCGCGTGGACTAAACAGTGAAGGGGTTAAAGTTGACAACAGATGAAAGTAGCAGAGAAACGATGTGTCTGCAAAGTGCAACTGCGCTATTCGTAATGAAATTATATGCTTTTTTCTTTGGAAGACACTGGCAATCGTTTCATGTTTATAGATATTCGAGGGTGGGTCGAGTTTCAGGATAAAGTCCTCAATCCTCTTTCCACCATGTCCGAGGCAGGGTCCGCCAGGTAGCCTCACCGGATGAGTTCTGTGGTGGACCTAGGACGAAACGTGAAAAACTTTCTTTTTCTTCTCGTTTCACTCTCTCCCAGCTTGTTCCGCCCCGTGTGTTGATAAGGCCGACACCTGAGGAACATGGCACAACAGGAGACGGAGCAAGAACCCCAAAATAAACAACCAGATACGAGAATACCGGTGTAGTTCTCGAGCCGTAACAAATGATCGACTCATTAATTAATTCACGAATATATAAATAATCAAGAGAAAATCGATGCAATAGTGACAGGACTACAATTTCCAAATACGAATAACTCGAAACCTTCCGTCTCCAGTGTGTGATTAATAAAAAGTCGACGTTTACAGCGTGAAATGGTCTAGCGAAGCTCCGCCCACCCAGGACGATCTTTTTACGTTGCAACTGTAGTGCGTGGAAACAGTTACGGGTTTCCTTTCCTCGGCCGGTCGAAGGTTAAGAATGTCGAGACTTTTCTCAAGGTGTTAACCGTTTCGCCGCGCAACGCGATAATTAACGATCGACGAGAACGTAAATAGAAATTGCGGTAACCGAATAGATAGCCGAACGGGAAATAGGAGTGTCGAATAAGCGTTTCGTGCGGCGAGGCTCGAGCGCCATGGGGATTATCAATTATGAGCTACTGTGTCGAAACGTGATATACGTACACATTTACGCGTGGGTACGCGGCCGTGTTTGCGCGCGCGAACAGCGCGTGCACGTACACGCGCGCCAATTGAAACGAAACTGTATGCATACGCGCGCCGGTATGAATGATTATTTGGCACGCACTGTTACACGTTGCTGATTGAATAACTAGACTGATGACCACGGTAATAATCGACGCACGAAGCGGGGATTGCTTACCGTGAGCAATCGTCCCGAACGCGTCGTCGAAGACTTTGAACCTCCACGCGGATCAGACGCCTCCTCTCAACAGGAAACACCGCGTCGATAGCTTCGAATCGTCGATTTTTGTTACGTTTTCCTATTAGAATGTTTTTCAAACTGGATGGCTATTTTTAGAACCACGTATCCGATCAACTTCAAACTTTTAACGGATCGTTCGCAATATAAATGTCTATCGTTGCGTATATAAATTTTCTGTTTTGATCAATACTATTTTTCAACCTTCGCGCTAGAAAATATCAGTTTATATTTTCGACTTATTTTTTTTCGCGTCGATTCAGACAGATCGATGCATTTGAAAACTTCGCTGTGAAGTTGAATTTATTACCGTCGATCTATATCGCTACAAATATGAGTTTGAAAAACTATACATCTTTGAAGTAGTTTCGAAGGCAAAATAATGGTATTCATCGTACATTGTAAACTATTATACGTACAAATATTTTCTCCCGTAACATTTTAATAATTTGTGAACGAAAGGAATAAGCTGGTCGATCGAATCTTACGATCATTCTTGTTGACACGTGCGCACGTGACTTTCTCGGACGGGAAAGTTCGGTGTACCGGTGAGGAGACGTTGTTCAACAAAAGCGAGAGTCATTTTCGATTCGGTGGTCCACGGCATGTATGGTCGAAATTACAATTCAATGGAATACACGTTGCGACTAAATGGATGTTTTCTAACCACCCTCTATGCGAGATGTTTGTCTTATGAGACTGTCGTCTATTAGAAACTCGGAGCAATACTTTCACTTCGACATCATCTTTAATTATCCGTTCAAGTATTTTCTAAACATAAATCTTACCTGTTTCATTCCTGGAGCACTGCATCACCTGCAAATCTGCATTCAATGAAATCTCGATCCTCGGTCAATAAATACATTCTCGAATCAAACCTTTCCATAGGAGCTGCCTAGTTTCTATACAAACGCAAAGTACAATCGGAATTCAACGTCTGCTTTGTTCTGAATAGTATTTATGTCTCCAACGACGATGGAAATGGAGAAATCATCTGGTTTCCTTAAAATTTGGAGCACATTTATCGTAGTGTGTAATTTAAACACCTCCTTTCGTAGTTTCTATTCGGTTAATATCATAAATAGCCTGTCTACGTTTCGTTCGTTCGAGTCAAAATGAACTCGGCTTAACGATGATCGAACCCTTGGTCGAACAAATTCTCGTTGGCTTCGACAGTAATGTATCTGCCGCACTATGGCAACTTAATATCGTCAGAGATGATTGAATAGTACTTGGATATTAAAGATATTTCTCTCCAATGTTATAGCGTTACGTATATTCAATCAACAAAATATACAAGCACTAATCAGTATCCTCGTCGATGCAATAAATAAATGATGATTAATTGCCAATCTCAAGGAAGCTACTTTTTCTAAATATAAACATAAATTTATAGCCCATAAAGCTCGCGGATATCACCGATCGCGCTCCGTCTTTTGCCGAGACAGTCGCGCTATTAAATCAAGGAAACTGCCGACAGACCTTTTTCAGAATCACCAGCATAACGCCTAATTACGAAAAAATTCGTATGTAATTGTTGCGCCCTCGGTGGACTCTACAATTAATCCGAGTCCTCGACGCGGAACTCGGCTGAAATAAGCTGATCTTTTTGATCGCGATGTTCCCTCCAAGCGGTGTGCTTATCGCGCCGAAAAATCTCTCGGTTTGCAGAGTTCATCGTGCGCCAGTCTTTCAAAAGATACGCTGACAAATTTCGCCAGTTTCATTTCGCGAGCGTTTCTTCTCCGCAGCGTCTCGAGGTACGCTCGGTTCGTTCCGTGGTACCGTTCTGCGGCGATATTACGCGTTCCGAACCTGTTCTCAACGACAGCCAGAGATTTCAAAGCGCGTCTTTCTCGTGGCAGACGTCGCCGTCTCCGATCCGCGGAATGTTCAATTGCTCAAGAAGTCGGCGGCTCGAGAATCCCCCGGATGTCTGCGCGATGACTCATTGTTAGCTGAACGAGAAGAGAGGATCGAGACCGGTTCCGCGAGTTTGTTTCCGAGCGGGAGTAACGATCAAGGTCAAAAATGTGGAACATTTTTCGAGCGTCGCTTCATCGATCAAAGACAATAAAGCGATCGGTCAATAAAGTCGGTGCTCCCTCGAGAATTGTTTAATTGGTGGCGGCGACGGTTTGCTACGGATCGTCCAGACCTTCCAATATGGAAACTTAATGTACCGGAACGGTGGGAAAATTATTAGAAAACTATGAATTAATTCGGTCCTCCGTCAAAAGTGTGAAGACTGCTTGTTCCGACGAAAGAATCCAGTTCTGAATCAGGAGTATAAACAAGCTGTCGGTGGAATGCAACTCTGCATCGAGGAGTCTGGAAACTTGCGGTGGAAAAGTTCAGTACTGTATCAGCGGCGCGAGACTCGCTCCGAGGGAAGAATTCAGTTCGGTATCGGGAACGTAAAAACTACTTGTTCCGATAGAAGAATGCAGCTCTGAATGACGAGTGTAAGAACTACTTCCCCCTGCTGGAGAATTCAGTTTGTGGACTGGAATATATCCGTCGAGGATTGACATTTCATTAAGCACGGTCGCTGTAGGTGGTGGAGCGTCGACGGAACGAAGGTGGCGAAGATTTATGTGCAGGAAGTGGTCGAAGCCTCGGTCAAGAGCTAGTTACGAGGGACTTCGAACCGGATCTATTGTTCGAGCTTTCCGACGAAACCATTTTAGAGAATTCCGTAATCCGCGAATCTTTAACCACGCTTCGAAAATTGGTTTCTTTCGTAGTTAAAGGCAAGTTTTGGTGTACCAATTAATGGCCATCCACAACTATTTCCCCCATCCGCTGATCAAACAGTTGCGTAATAAATTTAATCCATTTACCAGGGCGTGCTTGTAAATAGCGTACGAGGCTAAAACGTCGAGCGGCGGAACTTCGCCAAACTTCGCCCACTTTGACCCCGAAAACAGTTTAACTTTCTAATTAAAACACAAACTTCCCAAGAACTTGGCGCTCTCGTCGCGTATGTGCGCTAGAAAAGCTTGATAGCGTTTGCACGCAACGGATTAACAATACAGAAGTTGGAGTTTTTCGAAGGCGATCGTGACTGACGTCGATTTTAATGAGATTTGTCAGGTTGATGGATCCAGTCAGCCAATTTTAAGAACAGTATAGGTAGAAGTTGAGGAACCCGCGTAGCAAGATACACCGTTCGGTCTATCTTTTTATTTTCCTCTCGTTTCTTTTCTCCGTCTGGATTTCTACCGGCGAACCGGACGCCTTCGTGTTTCCGTGGCTTCCTTTTAAAACTATCCGACGGTCAAACTCTGTCAGCCGTTAATCTGCGATCGCGGCCGAATGGCTCTTATCAAAGGAAAACTCCGGCCCGTTATAGTCGACCGCGCGTTTCTATATGTCCGGCTATTAATCTACGCGAATTGCTCGTGTTTCGCGAGCTCGGCCAGCTTTCCCGTGTTCTACGGCCAATAGAGTATAATAACTTCTTTTATCTACGACCGTATCGTGTTTCCTCTGTATCGATGGATTTTCTCAGAAATAACGTACTATTTTCCGACCGATCGGTATCCAAAAGAGAACCTGTCACGAACCGCGTAATTAAACTCCCAGCAAAAGCAAATTTGTAACATCGTAATCATATTTCGATAAATAGAATTTACGCGAATAGAAATTATTTTAATGAATTATAATCCGAGAAGAAAAACGAGCTGCGCGCTATTCGTTGCGGATACCCAACCTTTAGACGTTCGGATAATTATTTTGGACGTTACAGGCGAACGTAAATGTAAATTTATACGCGATCTCATTAAGATTATTTTGCATTTACAAATCGACTAAGAAGACCATGGGATTACACCGTATTTATATTCGACCACGATTTCCAGAATAATTATACAAATAATCTCGCTTTTTCTCGCAAAATATATTAATTAATTTCGAGGAGTACCCAACCGCGAGTCGTAAACATTCGTCTTTCATTGCTTGCAAATGCCATAATATTGTTCTCTGTTAGGCCGCCCGGTACACATAGTAATTTCAGAGACTAGAGTCTAAATTGCAACCCTCGTTCGTCCGCGTCCCTGCACTAATATTCTTCCAGCGAGTTCAATTTACGCAAAACAGTGTCGTTCAACTTCAGCAATAGCGTAACCATAATTCGCAAAGTATACTCGGAGGATGGACAAATATCCTGAAAACACGCGACATTCCATTTTTCTCTGGCCCTCTCGTGTGCCGTAAGCAGTTACTGGATTCGTTTCGAACTGGTCTCGAGGAACTCGCTCGATCCGACTTTCCTAATTTGCTGGAACGATGCGAGAATTACGGCGGCGGGTTCTCGTTACCGCGCGACGTCGCTCGTGATGTTACAAATGTAAACCAGTCACGACAAAAATAGAGACACCGAGCAGCCGGGGTCCGGAAGATAAATCATCCGCAATCCGATGAATTCCTAGCTCGACACTTTGACACTGTCAGTCACCGCTTATTAGTTCAAGAGTCGCTCGTTCCATTTCTAATTCAAAGTAACGAGCCTTCCGTGTCGTCTGCAAACCGTTCCTAGCGCAGGGATTCTCAACCCCGTATCGCCACCCTCCACGTATTTTTTTACAGATACGAGCGAAATACTGGTATCTTCACGATCATCGAAGTTCCACTGTAATTTCCGACAGTGAAATAAGTGACTTTGAGCAGCAAAAACGTCGTTTCACCCTGACGCTATGACGTCGAGAGGAGCATCCCAGGACTTCGTCGTTCGCATCACACGGTCGGGCAATCTGGTATCGAAAAATGTATCGTTCGCGTGTTCAAGAACCACCGCGACGCTCGTAGGCGCGGCTGAACGCGCACGAACCCGGTTACGTTGCTCGCGTCGCTCGTGGGTGGGCGTAATAACATTCATGGCGGCGTGTTGACAGTGCCGTGGCATCGTCGTACGGGGCGAAACTCAATCGAGCCGCGCCCGTAATAAAGCGATATGTAAATCCGGACGGGACGGGGAATCGACGTAGTCGCGAGTTTGGCGTTGAATTTGACATTGTTCGCTCGCGGCAAACGGGAGAGAGAGTTGCCTTCCGTTGCCTACGACCTACCCCTAAAGAGCTTTAATTGGAACCCTGTCGCTTCAAATTACTGTCACTAGAGACGCTCCAGTTCCTCCTTTCGACGTTCCTCGGCCGTGCCCGTCGCGTTTTCCGCGACGTGAAAAGGTGGGCTGGCGCTATTTCAGCAGGAAGTAGGTTTGTGGGTCGTCGTCGTCTCACGGGGATGCCTTTTGCCTTCGCTT
Organism: Colletes gigas; assembly: GCF_013123115.1. NCBI lineage: Eukaryota > Metazoa > Arthropoda > Insecta > Hymenoptera > Colletidae > Colletes > Colletes gigas. The sequence goes on from NW_025106665.1 coordinate 1,887,970, forward strand.
TCCGTGGCGTGGCGACCGCGTTGCCGTGCTCCTCTCGTTTCGGATTCCGCTTGTGCCTTCGTTATTTTCCTCGTTTTTCCTTGGCCTTGGCGCTGCTGCGTCCCGACGGGGCCAGGGGGACGCTTTAATTCGACGCCGCGGCGCTCTGCGGGCTCGCGGAGCCGAACGACGTCGAGTCTCTCCACGCCCGTGACTTCCATCCCTCGCTCGACGGATTTCAGGCGTCACGGACTACGCTGTTCGAATCTCCATCGCGTCTCCGCAGAAGTTCAAGCGGCGTCGCTAACAAGCTCGATAATTGGAATTGATTAATGACGCGGAGGGGACGGCTTGGCGAATTTTCGAGGATTTTAATTTTCCTCCGGGTTTCGTCGAGATTTCTCAGACCTCTACCATCGATCGAAATTGGTTTCGACTATGTTTATTCATGGGGAATACTAGCAGGGGCAACCGTGAAAATTATCGGTATTTATTTTCCTATGTACTCCGGAGGAAAATATACTGCCCAAGATAAGGCGGTATCGGACAAGTCGTCCACCTTGGCGTCTAAAGTAAATTGTGGCGACGAACCCACCGGAAGATATTCTAACCAGACACAGACGCCAGACATTACAATGTCAATAATCGAATCTATTGCAAGCAATCAAATTGACTATCCAATATGAGCACACGAGTATATTGTAGCAATAGCTGATAAAAAATTTTGTTTTTGTTGCAGGTAAGGATTTTCCCATGTCGAAACAGATTTATGGGTAAGCTGAAATTGATAGACGAATTAATATTTAATCTAGCATGAGTTATAACATTTGTTTAAATGAACATAGAACGATAGTAGATGATTGGTTGCAATTCCGACCATAAAGGTACGTTTGTGTGTGCCAAAGTCTGTGAATGTTACTTCATTGGGGTCAGAGTTTTTACTGCAGCTCGGAAAAAGGTAGTTTCGAGAAAAACGACATTGAAGTTGGACACCGCGATATGAAACAGTTTCGTTCGCGCAAGCAACTCTATGTGCTGCGATAAAGTTCACCGTTGAATCCAGTGATTAGTTTAATTAAATTACGGCCTTTAATGAATACGAATAAAAGTGTCAAAAAATAAATGTACACGCATATGTGCCTGCTCGTCACTCTCTAAATTGAATAAAATATGTCTGTCAACTTTCGGTTCAAAATATCACTCGGTCCCCTTAAACGACGGTCGATTTTTATTTCTTCCATTGCTCGGTATTTTTATCGGCGACGATTCTAATTCAACGACGTCCCGGCGGTTCGCGTCGTTTGCGCGAAACGACGCTTCGTGCACCACCCACTCGTTCGGATAAGATTTCCATTAGGAACTCGATTATTTCGGCAATCGTTGGAAATCTCTAAACCCGAGAACCTCGAAGAACACAAACGTGTACATTGAATTGATAAAACGTAGTCCGATAAATATTTTAGGTTTTTCAAACCACGATTTATCTGTTGGGTAATTTTTATACCGGTATAAAATCGACATTTTTTCAAGGATACATGCTTTCAGAGAATCCAATAAGAGGAATCGATATTTGTTAGCTTTTCTAATGAAATCCCCTTGAAAGCGCCATTCGTAGAACGCGATTCCAGGACAGAGGTACCCCCGTAGTGCGTCGTTTGTCATGTTTCTGTTCCGAGAGAGGACTTCTGTTCAGCGACGACGAAACGCCGTCTCGCAAAGTGCATCCAAACTCCGGAAATTCATTTTTATACTTCGTCGCCGGTACGTGTCGCATCCGGTGCCGCGACTCCCTTTGACGATGCCTGACTCTGTTTCGCCTACATGGGAACGCTGCTACGTGTCTGACGTCAATTTTGATAAAACTTTGCGCAAATCATTGGTCCAAACCAGAATGTAGCAAAAATTTCATGCAGATAGAAACCATCGAACGAGGGATAAAATCATTCGAAGATTAAGGGAAAATATAAGTGAAACGAGAGGCTCTGTCGTAACAGGTAGTACGTGGATTGGATCAACGTACGTTTACGCAGAGTTTCATCGAAATTAGCATGTGACAGATGGTAGAGTTCCATTGTTAGCGCGACGCCTCTCGTCGGGACACGTCGTCGTGCAGATTTCATTTCGCCCGGTGCCCGGAATCTTCGGTAACACGAATGCTTCGAAACCTCTGTCTCTTTGTGAACAACGGAGTTGTCGCGGAGTTACGCGAGCAAAATGGAAACCTGGACAGAGAGAATTCTCGGTGGAAGCAACGCGGGAACGGCTGAAAGCAGAAGGCATAACAATATTGCGAGTTCCGGTGTCTCTCGCGTATCAGTTTTCCGAGGCGTGATTTACACCTTGGCCCGTGTCTTTCACCTTTGCTTTCCACGGTTTCAGTAGATTAGCGCTTTCCAAAACCGTGCCGCGGGATAGTCGAAATTCTCGAGAGGATCGCCAAAATGTATTACGGGGTTTTAGGCGGACGACAGTTTCAAATTGAAGAGGAAAGACTCTGAATTATTTGCAAGGACGTTGCAAAGAAATCGGTAGCTTACGCCACGAATAGAGAAACTTTTTGGATACTCTGGATTAGGTGGAGACTATGGACGATTTATCATCCTGAATCGGAGATAACGTCCAGACCCGAGGCAGGAGCGTCTTAACGGAGAAGTTTGTCGACGCGATAACGACCAGATGAAGAACGTATTCGTACGGCCGACGCGATAAAGTAGTCGCCGGTCGCGCGGCGGAAACGCGTCGAGATCGATTCCTCGTTCGTCGGCTCGCTCGGCCGCCCACAGTTCTTGTTGATTTACCGTGCAGCGATCCAATCGATCGGTCGATAAAATTAATCATAATTGCGCTCGGCGCACCGGAGGAATGCCGCGGGTTGCACAACCAGCGTCGAGTTGTTGGTTCGCGACCGTCGAGCCGATAGCAACCGATAGCCAGCGATATTAATTAATCGTTAATAACACGTTACCGTGAGCCGCGTTTTCCACGCTTTCCTGGAATCTCGATTAACCGATCTACATTTCGAGTTGCGGAATCGCTTCGACGGAAGAACAATATCGCTAAGAAACGTTTCCGCGCGACTCATGTTGCAGGAAAAATGACAGAGCGCAAGATTTTTGCACGCTGGTAGATTTCGACCACCCTTTTTAACGCTAAACAAAGTTAAACTTTGCACACGTACAGTTCCGAAACTACTAGTGTTTCCTCCATAATTGAGCCACTGTTAGAAGCGGGGAAGCTTCCCCTTCAAAATGGCTTTTGGTTTATGTCAATCCGACTTCCCGTTTTCGAGATATCGTAATTTATGTAAAGGGGTATTGTTTTAAATTTGACTATCTCTGTCTCCGTCTGACGCGTCGCGTTCGACCTCTCGCTCGCACGTAAGTCGAGACAGTCGCGTGACGCGGAAGCGTAGTATTTCCAAGAATTTACTACTCACTGTTTACTATTTTGCGCGCGCGCGGTCATTCACCTCGCGTCAATGAAACGTAAACAAAGCTTCGAACCCTTATATCTCCGGAATTAATTACGCTATCGACTCGTTTGAACTCTCATTTTAAAGGGCATTTCATCCCCTATCCGATGAGTACATCAACTATTATCATTTATACCGTCTTCTGTGCGTATTTTGAAGTAATGTTTATTCACTTACTCTATTTGGGGTGACTTGGAACTTTTTAGTTCTAATTTGACACGAGGGCCATAAATTGAGAATCCCTGGATCGGATACCCAATTCTCGCGATAGATCCGAATGAACGCGTGCCGAATCGTCGTGCCAAGAACGGGCCAAGAAAACAGCTGGAACGGGTCCGTGAGTTTACGAATTTATCGCGTCGCTTTCGGATTACGGGCGCGAGCGTAATTGAGAAATGATCCAAGTTTCAGTCGGGGACCCCCGACGATCGTTTAATTGAACGGTCCGAGAGTCAGTCACTGGCTGCTCGAGCAGGTCCTCCGTAACGAAACGTTAGCGATAAATCGTCCCGTGGCGTTGCTCCGTAACGCAATTATACCTCGCGACGAATTGTCGCGCGGAACGCTACGAGAAAACTAACCCACGGTTCGGACTTCGTTGCTGTTGTTCTGTACTCGGAACCTCCGAGACGCAGTTAGTCTTGGATCGCAATATATAATTTCAGTTTAGTTGGTACATTAATAACTTCCGTCTTATATATACTTACAAGCCTGTTAAATTCATTGATATCGAATAAAAGACATTCTGTAATTTTCTCGATACCACATCATTGCACTTGCAAAGAAAAATCCAGAATATCAAGTTACGCGTAGGTAAATAAGGGTTTCTGTTTAAGGAGTCGACAGAGTTCGTGCTATTTTGGTATCTAAACGATACTTCCGTCAGTGTAATATGTTTATTGAATACGCAGCAGAACATCGGGTTTCTGTTTAGAGAATTAAACGTTTACGATCTATTTGCTCCGAAGCAGTCGATTGTCGGCTGGATCTAGCAATTTTCGAGCAGCGCTACGAACACGGAAAATTATTTTATTACGTAAAACGGTAGAAAAATATTCTTTAGATCTGACAAGATCGATGGGCCCTATATCAATGTCTATTAGCGTATCCTGTATATTTCTTCGTGTACCACGCACAGAGACTGCGTACAGTTATTACAAATCGTAAACTTGCCTTTACGACTCCGAGTTTAATACTTTGTTTCATTGGGCAATGGAATCCCGAAAAAAACGCGACAGAGTAAGGAACACATAGTATACCATATCTAAGTACCCGAACGTTGTAGTATATTATACTTTGTCCTCATCAGTCGACGTGTAACGTGTAGGTTGTCGCAACCTACGCAACTGTAACAAAATACATTATACATAATAATTACAGAAGTAGTTATTCAAGTGACTTACCACTCAATAAAATAACCCGTATCTCGAAAGGAAAAATGTCTGCGTATTACAACACTGCACCTTTTCAGTTCCAAATTTTCAGTTCGCGCTCTTAAATTATTTCGAAACCTAATCTTTCGTTTGCGTCGAGTAGGTCCGTATAACGTTAGTACAAATGTTGATCTAGGTAGGTCACAGTACCTGGGTTCTGTCCAGTTTTTGATCTGGGTGAATTGTAACACACCGATGGTGTTCCAAATTTAGATGCAGGTGAATCACAGTAACTAATAATAGCGTGAATCGATGTGGACAATAGTATTTAGTAATATTTCATCATAACAAAGTTTACGAGCGGCAGGTTGCAAAAGAATTTCCCACCGATCAGAAGTTTAAAAAAAATAAAATTGATATTGCAATAAAATTCCTACATCCACAGGAAGGCATTCGAGATTATTATTCTGTCAGGAGGAGAGAAGATTGGCAATATACGTTATTGCAGAGGTAACAACGACGGTACGAATGAGAGGAAAATTATTATAAAAAGATATTAAAGAAAGTAATAAATGGACGGCTCGAAGAGCATTTAACCCTCCAGTTACCTCGCGTATTTTGACTCCCGCGGTTACCTCATCAGGTACTTTAGACCCTGCCGTATCTTCCAGCTTGTATCATTAAGACAGATACACCGATCTGAACATTTTTTTCTTTCATATTAGGTACGAAATATATTTAACAAAAAAGAAATCACCCAGATTTGAAACCAATAAACCTTCCCTTACCGAGTCTTTACAAGTCAATAAGGTGGAACTTTTTATATTTTTTTCAAACGCGACCTATTTTATTACGCTCTATACCGAAGCATCGAGTAAAATGTTATTTACGGTTTAAATTCCACGTTGCAGTTAGCATTGCACGTTGCAGTACATTCGCGTGATCGATACGGAGAAACATGAACCGCGTCGAGCACGCGTTTTGACGCGGGGACCGATGACTTCGCGAATCTATCGTCGCGACGTGGTCGGCGAAGCCGGTTTACGCCAGCCAGTCGAGCGTGTGGGTGTCGCCGCTATGCAGAGAGAAAGTAGTGTGCCGTTAATTTATGTAATGCTGATTTATGCCCATCCAGGATGATCTTTTTTAATCGACCGACCGCTGACGCGTGCAGCCTTTGTGCGTCGCCATCGTCGCGCTCGAATTACGTTCATCGCTGTCGCCGCTCCCAATGAACTCTTAAACCTAAATCAAAGATTTGTCAAGGGGCTACGCGTTATCGAATCCGCGGGCAGGTTTTCTCCCCCCCGTCCGTCGCTCGTTTTACGTCGATTCGCCACAGGGCTGGTTTTAATTGGATCGTCGAGCCCTGAGCGTCGATAAATTTGCAATTACAGGGTCTCTGGATCCATTGCGCCGCCTTCGATTGTGCAACAACCTTAGAACGCTCTACTTAGTTTCAGCGTATCGTCGCGTTTAGCCGCACGGCGCACGACTATGTAGATGAATTCGAGCAAGCGCCAGCAGCGGGCCCTGGGAGTACGAGTTCCGGATATGTGAAAGTAGGTTGAACGGGTTAATTAGGTACAAGACAGGATTGAGACTTTAGGTAGGTTCGAATCGATAGGCAGATTTCAAGACTGAGCTCGATTTTCATGGAACGAGTGGGATTTCGAGAGTCGCGTTCGCAAACTAATTTGCAGAAAGCTGCATCGTCTATTAAAACCGTGATTCTTAATTGCAAAATTGCAGATGCGCTCGATGCAAGCGATTTAGTATTTTCTTAGGCATCTGAACGGACTTGTTACGCAACCTAACACTTTCGAACTCGATCCTGTTCCTAGTATCGGTACAAGTTGATGGATGCATAAAGGTGCCATCCCACTCGAATCCTCACAGGTCCTCGAAGGAATCGACAAACTATATCGGCTCGAAATAACGCTGGGAGATAGGAACGAGAATCGAGCTAGGAGCTCCGGTGATCCGTCGGGCAATCCAGCTATCCAGGGTTACACCGATGCAATTCAGAGAGGCAATTTTCGGACGGCGAAGAATCGTCCAACCACGGGATAGGAACTTCATTCTTTTCCTCGAAGGTGAAGACGGGGATCGAAATCCGGTCGTAAGTCGATGATCCAGGCGCAATTATGGGAATCCGCATCCTCATAACGTTGCATCCCCTCGCGGTTTGCCCGTTGCACCTGCCGCTCCAGCCAGGCTGGTTCTCCGCCATTCTTCTTCTTCTTGTTTATCTCTGTTCCCATCCCGTGCTCTCTCGCTCTCTGTCCCTTCCATCCTCCTCGGGGATCTCGTTCCTCGTTTTTGCCTATCATCTTCTCGTTCTGCGTCCTCCTTTCGCCCGCTGCCCTTGGCGCACCGGCTCCCGCCGCGGAGAACCTTTCCTCTCCTCTTCTGGCCCCCCGAGGCAATGCACCTCCGAAGAACGTTGACCTCGCCTCTACGACCGTTCGTGCTGTGCCCCGGCGAGAGTAGGCCCTTCTTCCTCTACCGCCGCCCCTTCTTTCCCCTTCTTCTTCTTGCTCCCCTATACTTCTATTTCTTCGTCTTCTCGCGTTCACCGACGCCGACAGGAATAAACCTCCGACGCTAGGCCGGCGAACGCGAACGCGAACGCTCCGGGCCATCGTCGAAGAATCTCGATAAGACCGCGCGGAGAAATTAATTGGCCGGCCTCGAAACCGACCGAGAGAGCACCTTCTTCCTCCGAAAGACGAACAACCGTCTCGCGAATCGTCGACTCCTGGACCCCTGGCCACTCCGTAGACGATTCGCGATCCGTGTTCGAGCGACGCAAATTAAATCGGCCCAGCGTCCGATGTCTGCGAGCATCGATGTCAAATTGGGTGCCATTGTTCGCGTTTTATCGCCGGCGAATGATGGAGCGTCCGACGTCCTGATTGCCTCCGGTGCCCGTGGCGTTCTTATTGGAAGATTTTGGCAACTACCGGTCGTGTAGAAACGAAACGATACATCACTCGCCGATAAAAGGTACAAGCGTACCTTTAGGATGATCTTGGACCCGCAACAGCTTTCAATTATGTCCCGGGCGTCGTTCTCACGACGAGGCCAACGCGCGCGCTCCAAACAAACGAAAAAGGAAAGCTCGACGATAACGTCGATGCAAATATTAATTTCGTAAATCAAAGTCCGGCGGATTTGTTTGCACCGTTTTGTTTGTTCAAGTGCGCGTTCTACAGAGAAATATTTCGAAAATAGAACGATATTTTTCGTTACGGATTGATGTGTCGCTTTACGGCCGACAGTTGCTAGACAGTTTTACGATGTCTATATGGTTTGCGCGTTGCATGTCAAAATTTATCGACCAATTTTCTGAATAACATACGCGCGAAAATTTAAAAATCGACTGGTATCTTCTCCCTCTATCGATTTTATTATTTCCTCTTGCCAGATGCGTTCGATAGAATGGAAAATCCTGTCCGGAGCATTAAGCCGCGATTACTTCGTTTTCGAAGAAGCGTGCGTTGCTTTCGATCGCTTTGCCTTTGAAATTTGAGACGAGTGTGCCTCCCGTAAAGAGCGAGCTAATTGCAATTAAGAGCATCCCTCGGAACGGAGGAAGTACAACCAGAAGGTGGAGACCAAAATCCGTAATTATCATTCGCGCGCTCGTTATTCTGAAATCTGTGAATCGGGCGAAGCATTGGGAAAGGGGGTAGAGCCCGCGAGAAGAATTATCCGAACGGGGAGCGGTCAGATATGACGTTAAAGTCTCCATTGTTCTCTGTGTCGCGTTAAGGCGCGAGGATAAAATTGGGTCAAATGGCGATTAACCTCGTCCGAGTACGTGAGCAGCTGAACGAGCGAACTTGTTGAAAAGACACCCGGGGACTGGTCTTCGAGACGAGCGCCAATGGGCAGAAAGAGGAAGTCGATGATTGCGTTACAGGCGCCGAAGGGGGCGTTAACCAATCGGGAATAAGAATGTTGCGAAACGAATATGGTTCTTTCCATCGAAATGTCGTTGAACGGTTCGTACGGACTAACAATGTTCGATCGGTCTCTCCAACCTTTTGTTTAGACCCCTCTGGAATCGATAGATCAATTTTCGGAGTTACGGCTCGACCATAAAATTTTGATTCGACCGGTAGACAACTTTCGGTCGCTAGGATTTCAATTAACCTACATTGTTTGCGGTTATCTTCGTACGGCGATGATCGAACGATCACGTATTCGACGCTTCTCGAAGAGTTCTCGATGGATTCCGTTTACATGTCAGGAGCATCGGAGTGTCTGCTCTTGGCGTCGATCAGGGAAATTGCGTTCCCGTCGAATCAAAGGACGCCGTCGCCGTCTGTTTGCGGATCCGTTCGTTTGGCAACCACGACACTCTCTTTTCTACCGAAATTCCCACGGATCGAAGATCTCGAGAATTTCGTTGTCTAGGGCGAAGTCGATAAGGCATCCCCGATCCGTGTCATCGAGGGATGGAAGCTATCCGCACCCTTTCGGAAGCGCGAGTTTGCGGACTCTTTCGGTCGATAAACGTGCCATTCGTTTGCATTGATGTGTGCACCGGGATTCGGTTGATCCGTGAAATCGCGGCAAACGCGTGACGCGTGCAAACGATTCGATGGTCGGATAATGCGGCCCGCGGTACCGGAGAAATATGAATTTACTTCCGTAATTAGGCAATCTTCGCTGTCGCGGCGTTTGTTTATTTTGATGGCTCGCGCGGGACGGTTGATTCGTTTCAGCAACAGGTTACGCCGCGTGTCTAATCGGTTTGCAATTATAAGCCCTAGTGGCGTGAAACCTTTGCCCAGGAATTGTTTCTACGGTCGTTGATAGTGTTCGCAGGAGGTAATGACCTTCCAGAGAAAACTCTCGAAATTTGCTTCGAAGAAGTTTATAGGAGCAACAGAATGCGCTTGCAGACTCCAGGGTCTTTGATCTCATTCGATAGGATTTTATAGGTGTCATAATGGTCGGTTGCGACTTCTCGGAGAATCCATTGTTCTGCATACGGTTCTAGTGATTGCACGTCTCTAGAGACAAGCACACGGCGCACATAAATCTTTGAAAATCACGGCCAGGCTCTCGGTTAGGCTGTAACAGTTGTTCGATGTTCGATACACGTTTCACGAGCCCTCAATTATAGAGCCTCTCTTGTTCGAATTAATAGGAAGTGGTTTGGTCCATTGCAGGGAATAATTTCGATAAAAGGCATCGGTACACGGACATGTTTTGCTCCAAGAACAGAAAATTCAACGTGGCTGCGTTTGGACTGCAGTTTTGCTCTAATGCAGCCCCGTTGCATTCTTGCTGCATTGTACGGAACGCGCATAAACCAGCGTGTCAAGGAAAAAGGGAAACGAAGGTAAACGGGGAAATAAATTACGGGCGGCCTCTAAACCGTTCGGACAATCGACATTCCAGGTAGACGCCTGACGCCTGACGCCTTTTCAATTCGCCCCTTTGATCGCCGGGCGTCCGTCCTTATCGCGAGGCACAGAATTTTCATTGCGTCGAAAATACGGTAGGTGCGCGTCATGCGGATTGCAGTCACGTCATAACAAATGGAGAACAATGCGGTGCGCCGTGTACACGGTTGGATAATCTTTCACAGTTTTGCGTACAATAGCGTCACGTTCCGGCGCGACGTATCCCTCGGTCTTTTTTGCAAACCGTGGCTTCGCGTGGCAGAAGTGATGTACGATCGTGAAAAGTCAACGTGCCCCGGCGAGATGGCACTTTTACAGGCGCGCTCCGTTCGAACCGCTGGTACGCGATTTAACCAAAGAAAAAGTATCCAGAATCCACCTCTGTCGTTTCTATCGCGTTCCACTTATTCTCCTGCATGCCGATCGATTACTCAAACTATCGTGCTTGTTGCTCAATGGTCTGGGGTTACAGTAAGTGAAACCGTTGTCTTCCTGTTCGATACTTTGACGCAGTGGTTCTTAACCTACGGTTCGCCAACCCCATAGGGAATTATTAAACATTTAGTATAATCGGTGATGAATCGTATATCCTCCTATTCGTTACGTTTCACATCCACGACCATCAGCCTTTAGGAACACGCATATACGTGTACGTTCGCATTTCACCGCGCGCGCGGATTCCTGAATTATTTATTTTCATCATATTTCAATCCGCCACACATTCGAGAAATTCTTTCGCGTGTACAAACACGTTACAAAAGTTTCAAAGCCGAAATACGATCCGCGGCAACGTCTATGAAACCGCCGGTCGGAATACGCGCAGCGTGAAAACACAAAAGTTCATAGAATGTCAAAGCATCGTAAAACTGACGTTCAAAAGAAAGAATACATTCGGGCGAAAGGGAAGACCGACGTGTTCGAATATTCATAACAAGTAACATGCAAATGTATCGCCTTTTATATTCTATACGTTCGCATAAAATATGTATAGAGTCTAGATGTCCGCGGTCTCTCTCATCGCGTATGAAAAATTTACGAATTTCTCTTAAAGCGTGACGTCGATCGTACTTACGCGTTCGAGCGACGGTGCGAATTTCTTTGAAATACCGGGCGAGAACTGTACGATGAGTTTCGAAATTATTCCCTTTACGAACACGGTGCAAAGATGTCATTAACCCGTCGCGATCTTGCGCCGTGGCTGCGGCGACGCGCGATTGTTATCGCTTGACTCGTGAGTCGCGTATGCGATGACACCGGATAGTTGGAACTTTGCTTGTTATTGAAATGACGGGTGAAACTCTTTTTCGTAAGCTCGGTACGCGCCATGTACTGACTCGTACCGTACAAGACACAGGAAACGACCGACGAAAGGAAGAGTCGATAGTGCATCGCGTTCGAAGGCTTCGTAATAATCGAAATAAACATGCAATTTTGTAACAATCGGGGGAAGCGTAAAGATTCAAAACCTTGGATATTATTGCCTCGCCTGGACACGCTGCCGTTACACGAAACGGGCAGCGCGATTACACGGTCACGGTGCGCAGATTTAAAGGTACAGCTTTTTCAGGAACGATTCTTCTCGCGGACAGGCTGGCTTTTTGGTAGCCGGCCCGCTACAGCTTCGAAAAAGAAAGGAGATTCGGGGGCCCGTCTGGTAATTACCAGCTGCGAAACGGGACGCCTTTGTGGCCGTGCCGCCGGGAAGAATTCGCGAGAAGCGTCGAGTTTCGAAGGACAGGGGAGATAATGTGATAGCGACCGCGTCGCGCCGGAGGAAGACGAATTTCTGAGCGGTTTCCTGCGGACACGCCAAAGGAATCGTGTTTTTCGCTGCCCACGGAGCGCAGAAAGAGCGCGTCCGTGGTCATCGGGGATCGTGGAAAGGGTTTTGGGAACGAGGCTGTGAGAAAAAGAAGGGAAAAGCCAACGTAACGCCGCGGGCCAAAAACTGTCGCGATAATGAGATTTATGGGGCCCAAAAACGTGGTCGCGATTACCGCGGATAAGCTCAAAACCTTGCGCCGCCCTTGGCCCCGCGTGCGCTCTCGCCGCTTTCTACGAAAGATTTTAATTTTGCTCGCCTCACGGAACGCGCGAGAACGCCTTCCGAGAATCAATCGGTTCTTCATCTGCGATTCAGATTCTGTTTGGGTTCGTTCGTGCCCCGGTGTATACCGTGTTTTATGGAGGGTAATAACTTCTTAGCAGGGCATCAACCTGCACTGCGCTCGATGGACCCTCGGTGTACACGATTTAACCAAGTATACGGACTCTCTCGACACGTGGACGTTTCGTACCGGGAACCGAATGCAACTCGAACGTCCAGAGACACGAGATTTTCATGGCAGTAAATATTCTATCTTACCCACAGTTTTCAGTTTTAAGATTTCAGTTCGGTCGTAAGTCGGACGAAACTACTTTGACCCAGATGAGGGTCAGTGAACAGTGAACGTGTTAAAAACCTTACGGAATACCGGTACAGGTGATATTTGTTTTGTATTCAGCTGTCTCGCCGAGTTTAAACCGACCTGACCTACATGCAGATCAACGCGTTAAGGAACCTTTATCCATCCCGATAGCTTCGATCTAGATATCAGAAAACTTATGCTATCTCGACGGTTGATTATTTCGCTTTGTTACCGCGCTGACGTAGTTTATGGCTCTTGTAAATACGAATGTCTGTACGGCGTTTCGAACGCGGCGTATTCAAAACACCTGTCTACGGTTTCCCCGTGCTAACTTTGATCGCATAACTTCGTTTCTATATTTCCCAGGCTGGTTATCCATGAAGTTTCACCTTTGCTGTCTAACTCGTAGTGTTTTTTATCGTTTGCCGTACGGGAATTCTAAGGGTAGAAAGGCTCTGTAACGACTTGCACCAGAAGTGCATTTATTAAGTCTATAATTTGTCAAAGTAATTCTACTTCTCGGAAATATGATGCATCTTAGCATATTTGTCATTCTACGAAATGTTACTCGACGTTAATAGAGGTTGGCGATATTTCGTGCGAGATCCTCTCTAATTAAGAAGATCAGGCAACGATACTTTCTTTGAGAATTATATCAATGAACCTCTTTTCAAACGTTTGTGGATCTAGAAACGTTTGATAAATGCACTTCCGTTCATAGAAATGGTACGAGAAAATACTTATGATAATAGCAGCACGTTGATAACGGTATCAACGACAATAATACTATTGCATCAGAGTTGCAGGAACAAATAGAACAGAGAATATCGTCTATATGCTGATACAAGCCTAGCCTAAAAGTCACGGACGTAACAAATGTGAATTGCGCGATGTAGAAATCATCAAGTAAACACACAATAGACATACGCTTGACATATAAAACTCAACCGAGAAAACATGACACCATGTAAAACAATGGGAACCCTATTAGTCAGTGACTAAGGATATCTTGAAATTCTGCTGTGAAGCAGACCTAATCAAGCCACGGTATAAATGGAATTGCGCAAGAATTCAAATGCTAGACAGTGACATATGAAGCAGTGATGGGCAGAATTACGTTTGAGTAACGGATAATTAATAAAACCGACGTACAGCAATTTGTTCGTGACCGTTTGTTCGTTGTGAAATACTTCACGGGGCAATTGAAATCTCAATTTCGACGTTTTCTTTGCACGACAGTTTCGATCGATTAAATTCGTTCCGTTTAACCGGATGATAGATTAATTAACTCGAGGATTCACGGATGGATTATAGAGCTATCAGCGAAACTTTTGTCGAAGAATCGTGATATCGGTGTCGTGTGTTTTATATTCGTTAGGCGAAATTTGCATCCGGACGAGAATTTTGCTTGTCCCTGATGTATAGCGGGCATCCCTCAAATTACATTCGTACGGACCCACCTGGAACTGTAGGTTCCAGGCTAATGACAGCAGTCGATGCCAGTAAACATAAACATAAACTCCCCACTTTGACCGTGTCAGGCTAATAGATGCGAGCGTACCTGTTAATGTCGCTGCCATTACTCGCGCTCGAATGAGTAATTATTCCAGCGGATAACGTCGAGCCTCGCAGATGATATCACCCGGGACACTGTGCTGCGCGTTTTTGCCCGTCTGTCCCGTGACGGAACGGTTTAATCGTTTTTCTTGCTGCTAACGGTGAGTACGTCTACGCAAAGGTCCCATTGTCTGTCCTAATGGGATGTGCAATAATTCATCGAACGTACGACGCTGCGCTCGGTACCTGAGCTCTGTACAGGGTGTATCGTAGCATGTGGGACCCACTTCAGCGGTTGATCGAAGACGCAAAAACTATGAGAAAGGTTCGTGTAAACACGTGCCCTGTTTGACCCTGTTCCCGTAAGTCATTACTACGGTCATTTTTGTATTCCAATAACGTACAGCTGCTTGCCTTTGCAGGAAGTACTCGACACGGCCACCTTTGGCCTAAGTACGAGCCCGCAGATGTCCTGTCGTAGAGTCTCAAATCTCCCAGGTGGGCATCGAACACGGGTAGTTTCGAGCGATTTAAAAAAAATTCAAGTTCTCAATGGTTACTCGGGGCTATACGTTCGTTCGAAAATACGTTGGAGAATTGTTTGGCTGCTCGGTCGAGACGAGACGGTGCACCGTCATGCATAAATCACTTGGGACGTACAACATTTAATGGAACTTCTTCCAGTAATTTATGCAGTTGATTACTCAAGAGGTTGACACAAGATTGATGTGTTAATTTCCCATTAAGAAATACAAGAAGTTATCGAACATTATACGCGAAGTGGTTTTATAGAGTCGGTCGTATTAGCGTAGCTCGAGATTAAGAATCGTCCGGAGTTAATGGCGGAGATCTAGACTCATCGGGGCCTCGAATTACTTCGTGGGGAAATGCCGTAATTCAAACAATATTTATTCGCGTACGTACGCTTTATTGGCAACGATAATCCTTTTATCGATAGAGGCCTTTGTCTTCCGAAAGAACTAATATTTCATTCATTTTTTTTTTTCCCTCGATCCGAGAACGAAGGACAAGAGGCACGGAGGTAAGAGCAAAGTTGGCATTTGCTCTCTCGAGCCACCGGTGGAAAGATCAATTGACATTTCGCGGTGCAGAGCCGCGAGAGGCGTCGAGTATTGATTTCATCGATTGCGCAATCGATAGTCGTGACTTGGCGGAAGGGTGCGAAAATATTTCAAACGTGGCACGATTCGCGGCAGAGATCCCGACGCGATACAATCCTCTTTTTCCCTCGGAATGTTTCCAGCCGTTGCGCAACCAGACTCACCTGCGCCGTGCATCCCGACAAGTGCTCGGTAAGGAGCTCTGGATAAAGGCTAACGCCGTTAATTAATCCGCGGCTTCGGTTTCTAATAAACTCTCCTTTCGTTTCACGGGAAACGCGAGACGGTCGTGTCGACGATACCCCGTTTCCAGAACTCTTTGTCGATGGCTACAAAAGTCCCTCTGTGCTCTTGGAAATATTATTATTAACCCACTTCGCGTATGTGCTACGATCTACCGCGCCATTACCCTGCAGAAATAATATTTTTATTAACCTACGAGAGAGTGAAATATTTCGAACGTTAAATGTTCGATAAACGTCACGAATAAATTGTTGAACATTGATTTTTATTTCAAATAAAATTCTACCTATCTCTGTACAATTAAATACAATAAGTAACCTAACTACATACGTGTTGTTACATTGTGAAAACGAAATTATTTACATATTTCCTCGACGAGTTTCGAAAGATCACCAAAAGTTGTGGTACTTCTCCACTTGTTTACGTAAATAGCCGTCTAACGAAACCTTGAATTATCCTAAATATAGAAGTACGACGAATAACCAACGATTGGTGTTATAACAGTATCGATATTACAGGTTTGCGTTTGTAATTGATACCGATCGATACTTTCGTGCACGCGTCGTGCATCGATCCTATCTGATGCTCGTAAATGAAAATGGTTTAGTACAGAGTGATGCTTAACATAAATTGTGTCGTATCGATACCACCGATTCGTATTATTCCCGTCTCTGCTTACCATATTAATTCATGGCAAGAGCCAGCGTATCGGTACAGAGATCTCTCTCGACGTCCGATCGCGACACAGCGCAGCCACAGTTGCTTTTAACGTTTCGAGGCACGGTTCATTCTAATTCTGGATACGGACGCTGATTTTATGATAATTATATATGCCAGTCGACGAGCGCTTCCGGAATGCGGCGAACGTTTGAAAGGCAAGGCCAATAGCGTTAGCCTTCGAGATACCCGCGATTCGCGGAACGTGTTCTATAATTTATCGAGACATGCGACGTGCGTCTATTCTATCGCTGAAACAGTAAAACGATCTCGTGTTTGTCGTTTACCGCTAACAGTCGGGCAAACTTTCCTTCGTATAATAAATAACCAACAAAACCGACGTTTAGCCACTCGTTCGCGTTAATCGATCGAAATTCCTAGCAGCATTTTACACGTTGATTTTGAAAACATCGTTAACGCTACATTGTTCTCACGGCTCGCCTTCGAGTCTCCCATTCCGAATCTTTTGGGCAGGACGTCCACTTACACAATCACTTTGGAATGCAGCACAAATCTGTCGTGCTGCCTCGGTAGTCTTTGATCCGAGTTTGAACTCGTAAAGCAGACACGCGCGAATTACGAACGTTGCAGAATTCTTCGTGCAAATGGACGCATTTCGAGTTTTTCTAATCGTAAAGTACCGGGAACCGTGGGTCCAAAAAATCGGAGCGCAAGGTTCGATGTAGCTCGAGTTTCACGTTCGGTTTGGAATTCCGTTCGAACAATCGTTGAAGAATGTTTCGTTTGAAAATAGAAAGATTGAGGAATGGAATTTTAAGTGCTCTGTCTTATTGCGTAGTCTAGAGTGTCTCGTAGCCATGAGTTTCAGGTTTCGTTGAGCGTCGAGGGCTTTGTTTGTCCGCATGGGAAAATGTCTGCGTGCTTGCGTGCCACGAACGGGTATATTCTTTTGTTAAAACAATAAGTCGATAGCTACGACAAATCTCTGCGCGAAGATTGGCCTTGGGGATCGTGGCGTAGGTGACAAGAGAAGTGGTTTAAAGACCCTTTATAACTTTGATTTATCGCTATATTGGGTTTGCTTTTTATATATGCAATGCGATCTGGGATAATTTCAAGGTAATAAAAACATATTCGTGTGAATATATATCGTATATCATTCATGAAATATTCAATCGATAGCTAGCTGGGTATCAGAAATTGTAGAAGATTGGACGTTACGTGTCTCGTCATAGATGAGAAGAGAAGCAATTTAGATCGATCTTCTGTAACCACGTTTGATTTATTACCTTCGTCGATTTATTTTTCAATATGCAATGCGATCCGGGATAATTTGTTCTAGACACAGAGGTCGAAGGTTTTTCATTAACCGTATCCACACACAGAACTCCACAATTCAATTACCTTTATTTATGAATAATTAAATTATGACGTCGTTCCAAGAATATTCGTATTTACTGCTGCAATTGGTTATCCGAAAGGCAATATATGTATAATGTATGAGAAATGAATTTAATTAAACTTCTATAACTCGGTGTGTATACGAAGTTGCATACCTATTGTTCACGTTCCCGAACTCTGATTTAACGCTCGTATATTTTAATTATTCCTTTAGACAATCGTGCGTGGCCGATAAAACAAAACACGACGTATTCGAATAAAAAGTTACATTTAATTAAATTCAGTTTTTAATTTGCATTCCATTAAATCGGGGCTAAAAATCTTGCAATAATCGAGGATCTACCGTGCTCTCGTTTGCTTCTTCGATGATCCTTGATGCAGAGGGCTGGCGATTCCAAGTCTAAACCCCTTGGTCTTGCGGTCAGGTGCGGTCAGGGGTCACGTAACGCGATTCATGGCCTTATTATACTCTCGTTTACACGATCTTTCGATAAGTTTACCGCAAGCTGGATCCCCTCGTTGGTCCCCAAGTTTAAATTTTATTTCTGGCCCGGTGGGGTGAAAAATGTCGAAGACCTCGTATCCCTGAATCGACAATGGCCGCGCGGCGGAGGCAGGTGTAGTAATTCCGTGGCGTTGTGGTTAACCGTACGGCGTAGCAAGGCGGAACGGAGTCCCGGCGTCAATAGGCGCATTGAGAATAACCAGATCGTATATCAAAACGGTTTACGCGTCCCGGATCTCTGGAGATCTTGCTCCGCGAGCCCTTTCACCTCGTGACCAAGGTTGCGGAGCAGCGTTGCGAGGCACGTTGATTTGTGCACCGACTTCGCGGTCTTCCATTCGGCTGGCCTTTCAGCCGTTCAAAGGTCTGACTCGACGGTTAATACCGTGTCTTCTCGACGGGATCCCTCGCACCTCGTGAATCCGAGCCCCGTCTGCGATTGATCTGATATCTAAGCACCCTTATCGAGCCACGGATAAGGCGAACCGCGTTTCACGCCGAACGGAGAACCCAATGTATACTGATCAGGATTTTCGCTTTTGAGTCGCTCAGACCGCCGACTTTGAACTACCAGCCGATCCCTCGGTGCTTCTATTAAAACGTCTGAAGGGTGGATGGACGATGTTTTTAGATCCCTCGAAGGGAGGATTCGCGCTACGTGGGGCACACTTGATCGTTTAGGATTCGTTTTACTTCTCTGTGAAATTAAGAAATTGTTAACGTCGTGTACGAGAAATCGTAGGAAATTTTGTTCCGCCTAACGGATCGACTAAAACTGTTACGCGCCGCGCCAGATTTCCCCTCGTAATTTATGAAAGCTGTTCGACGTTAAAAGCTCGAGAGACGAGTGGTTTTTACTGGGCGGACTGCCGGGAATCCCCGTTCCGGCCGTCAGACGTTACCGTCTTACGTCGACGTTTCTTCGTGCTCTGCCTGCTGGAAAATTCCGTCTCTCTGGATGCCAACGTCGGTGCAAGAGGGGAAAGAAGGAAACGACGGAAAAGCGAAAAGTCGAACGGAGGCTCTTTTTTTTTGTCGTAGCTTTGATCAAAAGACTCAATCAAGATTGATTGTTCGAGATGAAACGGAATCTATTTCGCGCGCGACGAGATTACGGGATAACGCACGCTTGGATCGGAATGCCAAATCCAAAGCTCCGAGAAATGCTAACGATCCGCGCCTTCAATGCTCTAAATTCACGATCCTTTGGCTCGCGGGATTCCTTTTACTTCCTGGTTCGCCTCTTTTCCGATCGGGGACGATCGTTTGCTGGTCGTTCGCCCGAAACTCGCTGCTGTTCACATAGCTACAAGACGCTAAGCCGGTTAGGACGAGGATCTCGATTCGATGAACCTCTACACGGGCGCACTATCGGCTGGAATGGAACAAAGGATCATGGCTCGCGACTGTTCGGGACAGCCCTTCTCGTTGGAAATGGGATTCGAAGATATCTCGCGAACGGGCCGAGGACTTGGACCGGAGGAAAGTTAGGACAGTGCTTCTCAAGCTTCGTCCTTCCACTCTCGCTCCGATCGGGATTGTAATTCCGTACGAATTTCGTCGTAAATCTTTCGCGGCATATTGCGGCGAAACTAAGAAAAAACTGCAAAGAATTCTTAAGCAGATATCAGAGGCAATAGAGAGTCGCTTCTCGCTAGGTTGTCTTAGAATTTTGGTATCCCGAACCGGGTCAGGCGCATCTGGCGCGTAGCTAACCAAAATCCCAGTCACGACTTTCAGCAATAAAGCCATTTCCCGCGCACCATGTCTTGAATGTTTAGTTCGGGACCCAACGCACCGGAACAAAGAAATACTGTTGGCCAATTTCCCATAGTAGAATTAAATTATTTTTTAAATTTAAGCTTATTTCCAATTCCGTTTGAAGAAGATTACCTCGCCCGCAAGAACGTTGGTGGTCCGTTGGAAGCATTTTTCTAATTCTAACGTCTCTATTTGTCTTCCGACAGCCAGCAGCCCTCCTTCAGCTCGGAGTTGGCGAACCTCGGATTGAGAAACACTGATTTATGGGTTCCTCGAGAGAACTCCAATTTCGTTGCGCTCGCGACCCTTGCACCCTCGTCTTTCCCGACGCGGCGAAAGTTTCGAGTAAATTGCGCCCCTGCGCCGGCGTTTTCATATATCCGGGGGATACTTGTTGCTGGGGTATATTACGATCTAATTTCGCGCTTTTTCCCGCGGCACGCTCGTTACCCGCGCCCCGGGAGAACGGATCGCGTCGAGAAATCGGTCCGCGGAAGTCCGGCGGCGCGCGAGGAAAATGTTTCACGACGGGAATCGAGGAATTCCCTGGAAGAGTCGCGGTCTCCTCGAGTAACCTCGTAAATAACCGATAATCCCCGCGTAATTCATATTTTACGAGGGAAGACGTCGTACCCTGATACTTTGCGATCTTTCCCGATAGATTAATCGAACCGAGCAAGTGCCACTCCGTTCCGCCTGGTTCGCTCGCTCGAATCTCGACATCGCTTCTACCGTGACTTGCCGGTCGCGTGTTCGCCACGGAGACAATAACGAGCGGTTGCTGCATCTGAAAACCCGCGTCATGCTCTCATGCGCTACCGATCGAAAGGTTGGACACACCTACCACGTCCGTGTTTCGTGGTTAGTGCCATTTCGAGCCCCCGTTCCTCGAAAATACCTGGAATACGCTTCTCTCGAAAGATCCTGGTGTCACCCAATCCGCAAAATTAGTACCCGAGGCTGCAAAAAAATTGCGAGCAAATAATAATGCTTACAATACGAAGACCAAGCGGCGCACCTGACCAACGTCCGACATAACGGATTTCTCCATCGACCATCGGTGTGTAATTACTTCCATACACGATACAATGCCTCCGGCTGTTTACTATTAATTTGCTCTTAAGGTATTGCGTGCAACTACCGATTGCTAACGCAAATAATACACGCGACAATCTTGAAGGTAAACAAGGCGTCCGTTGCGAAATCCGTTACCACAACCAATAGTTAGCCGTGCAAAGGTGTTGCCTTCATTTTCCGCTGCATCGTGCGATCGACGAGTGAAACATAGCCTCGTTCAAGGGGTTAACGCGGATATCAAAATGTGCAGGCCGCCGAGGCGCGTCGATCGAGCCCCGGAAACTAATTCGAGGAATCGGCTCGAACGCTCTGGCTCGGTGAAAAACCGTGCTCTGGGGTGTTCTGCATTATTCGAGCCACCTAGGCGATAAATATCGGCCCGTGGCGAAGTGCATGCCGCCCCGAACACCGGGACCGGGAATATTTACACGGCGATTCGATTTATCGGCGTCCTCCCCCGCGCGAAAATTGAAATATATTTCCCGCAAAGCCGACCGATTTTATTGTCCAATTTCGTCGAACCTCGTTCCTCGTTGCGCGTCGCGACGCATCGTTGGATCCGTGGTCGCGCGTGAACGCGACCCCGGCGTCGCGACGACGAACGCATCGTATCCTGGATTTGCCAAACGTTTCCACCGGTTTTCCGCCGCCGACTCGAAAACCCGGGATTTGCCTTCGCTCATCCTTGGGCTCCTACGCTTCGATAATGCTTCGAACGACGCTTTCTTTGGGACGAACGCGCCGGAACGTAAATGTGTACACCGGGAATGAAAGTTCGAAGTTGGATAAACTTCGTGTTTCGCTGGCTTCCCAGACGCGAGTTATCCGGGGCTCGATGCAGCTTTCGGGTATATTACGCGGAAATACAGTCGCATAATATTACGATATCTTAAACCAGCGATTCGTATCGCGGCGTCGTCATCGTCGCTGAGACGAGTTTTAGCAGAGTAACTTTATTGCTAAATTTCTCCACTCTCTGCGCGGTTACTTGTTTTCTTCCTCAATTTTACGTGAAAGCTGTTGTGGAAAGAAATTTCAAATACCGAATGATAACGAGAACTGCTCTTCGTTCCCACCATTTCCTTACGTACAGTTATTCTGCATTTAAAACAACGAAGGTTCGAGTAATTGATTACATTTTAAACATCTATTATTCACCTTTGAAACACAATGTAACTCCTAATTAGTGAAAAATGTAATAACCGACCAGCTCCGTACTGTTTTGGATGCGAGTTTTCGCGATTGAATTTCAAATAACCGACCAGTTAATGCGCTATAAATGCTTGAACTGCTCATCCATTTCCGGGAAATTAACTTTCAGTTGAATTCAGGCGTTCCTGGCCCCCGCGTTGAATATTTCATTTCTCTGGTGGATTTAAACCCTGCGGCCACATTACAGAATAAGTTAGACGCGGTCTATAAAATTGAACGCAACAAACTTTTGCCCGCGAAAGCATAGCCATCTTCGTAACTTATTTGTGCGGCGATGCAGAAGTTTCCGACACGAAAATAAGAACCCAGCAGGTTTTCGTCCGGGATAAGAACTATTATTCGAATTCAAAAATTACTTTAATGCTACCCGATATGTAATAATCTCCGTTGTATTTCCCGAGACTCGAAAGGAAAGTTTTTATTGAAAATTCGTTCGGAGAAAGTTCCAAAATTCCATTTCCAACAACTTTTGTTCAAGAAAAAAATCGCTCAGCGAGATATAGTATATTACGCAGCTGGCGACCGGCGCAGTTTCCTGTTCCCGAAAAATTTATATAGATTTTGAATCGAACAAACTTACAGATACTCTTCGAGTTTCATCGTTCGGATAAAAATGCATTTTATTACAGACAGATCAAACTATTCTTTCAACCCGGTCAAGCATGGTGGCCCGTACACGAGCAGCGAGTTATTCAAACGTTGTAACCACGCGCCAGTTTTGCATAATTATGAATATTTATTCATCGCCAAAATTGTGTATAAATATTCATAATTAAATTTCCTCCAAGATATGCAAACAACACATCGTCAGAGGGTTGTTACAGCAGATGCCGTAGGTCGATATTAAATTTTTATCTACTCAATTTACTTAAAAGATTCGTCGATCGAAGGATGGACTCTCCAAAAATGAAACTCGAGAGCAGAACGTAAACGCGTCGTTAAATAGTTCGGAACGCTGTAACGATCTACGGGCGTGCATTAGTCGAGTGGTGCTTCGCGTTTTCCATTTTGAGTTCTCTCGTCGATGGTCGGATCGTAGCGAAATTAAATTGCGAGAGTTGTTCGCGTATCAGTTATCAATCACTTCTGAAAGTATTGTTCCCAATAATGCGCGTCAAAGGGACGGTAGGGTATTCATTCCCGCCTCGCCAAAAGTTCTGTCCTCGCGACGCGGTGACCGCGCTATAGATTCGCGTGCAGTGTTTCTGTACAACGAAGCGTAATGCATAACGCAATACCGCAAGGACGAGCATTGTCGGGGCGTATCCATTGATCACCGAATGCAGTCACAGACCGCGGGCAGCTTTGTCGACGCGACAGCAAATATGAATGCGACGTGTTTCTCTCGCGTCGCCTTTTCCGCCGCGACGCCGAGTGTCTTCCTCTACGGTGTCGAGGCAGCGCAAACGGGCCGTCGGCATTAAACGAGAACGACGCGTCACTCGTTTACGAGCACTATGCACACACACCGGCCGCACGTGCGTTTTAAACGCACCGTAATCGACGCCTTCTTTGAACGTCCAGACAATTAATCGTTACGCCCACTCGAGCGGAAGGTATTTCGCGGATGTCGATAGGAACAAGCTACATACGTATTCCCAGTGTATTAATCACTTTCGTACCTGAACGTCGTGTCGATGGAATTTAGCAGTATACAAGGTGCTCGGCCATCCCTGGGAAAAATTTTAACGAAAGATTCTAGAGGCCAAAATAAGCCGAAAACCAAGAATATCAATTTCTTGATCGAGGCTTCGTTAAAAAGTTATTAGAAAATTAAACTAAAAAATTTCAAATCATTCTGAAAAAATTACTTTTGGTTGCGGGGGTCAATTGCAATCATTTTTGGTGAACACATATACCCCCGAAATCCTACCTATTATCGAGAAAAAAATTCTTTACCGAAAATATACCGTAT
Source organism: Colletes gigas (assembly GCF_013123115.1). NCBI lineage: Eukaryota > Metazoa > Arthropoda > Insecta > Hymenoptera > Colletidae > Colletes > Colletes gigas. The sequence goes on from NW_025106665.1 coordinate 1,912,095, forward strand.
GGCCAGAAATGTTTCCCCGAAATTTCATGTGTATGTTTAAGAAATCATAACTTCGGGACAGATCGAAGGATCATAATGTTTCAAAATGCAAACAACGCGTATATTATATTAATTAATGTGTAGAGGAAGGCACGATGCACAAGGTGTCCCAGTAGCGATGGTACAACCCGTAAAAATTCATTATGCACGCATGTTTTCAAATTCAATTGTCTCTAAAACGAAGCCTGTAGTTATCGTAAAATCTCGAAGAAATTTTCTTTAAATGTGCAAGTATGTAGAAGTTTGGTGAGTTTGTTTAGTATAATATGACGAATCACGTTCGTGTAACTCGATTGAGGTAGTTCCGAGTGCAGCTACACCCGAGCATTCCCAGTTGTGTCAACAAGGATACAGGTATTCCGGGGAGAAAAGAAAACCTTCCGTGCAAGTTGTGTTGGATCAAGCGCTACAGTCGGCCGTTGTAAGGCAATATTACTCCAAGCCGACCACAGTCTACTTACCCGTAGTACCACATTCCCCTTAATCCGGGGCTGTTCGGTTCTTTGTATTGCGTCAATCCGGTTACTTTTAAAGAGAATTGATCGAATTCTTTCAGTTTGTTGTACGAACAACGTATCATCGCACTTTGTACAAGCCACACGCTCGAGTCTTTTACGACACCGTTTCTTACACTGCAAACAGTACCCGTGTTACACGAACTTCCACCGCATTTCCAACGTTGCAATCGTAGAATCTCTAGAAAGCAATATTCAAACCCAGTTAAACGGATACAGTGATTTCTATTCATACATCTTGTATATTCAGAAGCCGTGAGTCAGGAGTAAAGTATGCCATATAATATCAAACAAATCAATCGGCTATCGCGTTGCCCGTGTAACGCGCGATAGCGTGAAATATGTAAAACGTGTGTTTACGTATGCGTATATGCGTGAAACAAATAGTTCGGACGTATTTGGTCGGGTTTCAATTACACTTATCGGTCCTGGTTTGTTTCAGTTTCCTCGCGTAAGAATCGAACATACATCGGGTTACGATTCTATTTGCGATACGTTCGATCCCATATCTAAATAGTTATGGGAGGGGACTGAACGTGTCCAGCGTCCGTCGAGCCACGCGTGGGTTGTGTTCCGTACGGATACTCGTTATTAGTAATTCGAATCAAAAGTTGTTCCATTGTCGACGGTGAAACGCGAATCGTAATAAAAGTTTCGATCACGTTACGTCGAAAAAATATTTGAACCGTTTCGTTCGGTGGTTGGTTTTTCTTGAACGGTGACTTTTTCGCTCTCCCCTATCGCTCAGAACGTTTTCAAAACGGTCTCGTCTGCTCTTTGACCGCGGAAAGGCTCGCACACGCGTGCACGCGTATGAATGCATCGACCCGGTGCACGCACGTCACCTCGAAACAAAACGCGTCGCCGTCGACGAGCCACGCGGCGACGTCGAACTGCAACCGTGAAATGCACGCTGCAAGCTTACGTCCCCGGTAGCTAACGGATTATAAACGCGCTCCCGTGGCCGATGAATTGACCGTCGGACAATAAATGCTTCGCGCTTTGTGCCCGACCGACGAAACAAAGATATATTCAACGGGGACCGCGGTGATTTTGTTTTAAAACGCGGGCCGCGAATGGACGCCGTGCTGGAAACGAGAACTTTACGAGTCGCGAGGACGTTTCGTTGAACGTTGCACGAGCCCCGCATCTCCTTACAAATGGAATTGAAGTTTGCTCCGAGTCTCTAAAACGGCACGAACAGCGAACGTTCATTTACATCGTTTACTAATATTTGCTAGGCCATTCTTGGCACTCTAAAACATTGGATATTTTTATCGATACGGTTTCTAGCGAGCAAGTAACGCGAACAGGGCAGCTGGCCAGCAATCCGAGGAACCGTGGATTCTCTTATTTCTCCTCGACTCTATAATATCGCGAGTCTTCCCAGAAGCTCATAGTACCCACCAACGTCGAATAAAATGGTGCGAAATATGAAACGCGAGAGTGATAAACGAAATCGTTCCCGAACAGAACGAACGAATCGTGACAAAAGGGCATACGGCAGCGAGAGTAATTTAATTTATCGCGAAAGCAGCAGCGTGGCCATTCCCGTTTCCTTTGCATCGGGACGATTGTGCACCGTCGGACCGTCGTGTTCTGACGTTGGGTACAAAACAGGAGACATCGGGGAAAGAAACGAGGGTATTGACAGCGCGAGAGAAACCTACGTGTATCGCGTATTGTGTCTCTCGGAAACAAAGGGACCGCGATAAACAATTCCGGTTACACTGGCACGCGAATAGACATTTTCCACGTTAAGATAACTCGTGGCGTTCCTGGCGTAAAGCAACAATGAGACGCAGCGAGCAACACGACGCGCGGCCGTCTATTCAGGATTCACGTGCCCGCGACACGGGCTTTTACATTTTAATACTTACGGTGTCCGTGGGAAATGAATTTCCACGTTTACGTCGGCTTCTGCGAATTGGATTACACGGCCTGCGTTTTGTGAAACGCGACCGTCGACGTCCCCGACTTCTGTTCTTCGCCATTACAGACGTCGAGCTGCAACCGCGGACGATGCTCGCGAGTAGACCTTAGCAAACTAGAATACACGCACGTTGTTAACAGAAAATTCAATATATCGTGGGTTTCCAGTTCGGATGGAATTTTATTTAGTCGCACGACACACACACACATTTTCGTAGTTTATCGATAACAGTTTCGAAACGAGAACGATAGCGAATCTTGTTCGGTTATCGAGAGCACTCGGTTCAATTATTTCTCCAATTATTAACAAAAAGTAGGGTACGATAAACTTAATATTGCCTGGAAGCGAGCGCTCTTAATAATCGAAACAAATTGTTGAAACGGCGTTGTTTCGATCAATAACGGATTGCGGCGCGGCGCGTGAACTTTGTTCGAACGTTACCGCTGGATTCGAGCAAAAGTAACCGTGTAATTTTCTTTTCTGTTTCAGGTGAGCACCCTAGATTAAGAGCAAATTTCCTGACAGCGTCGTCGGCACGAATCGCATCGGTAGGTAACACCACAGTGAAATCCCAGCCTTCTATCCATTGTGTATACTGTGCGGCTCCGAAATTCATGGATTTCCTCTGAAGCAACATCTTGATTCCGTCGGTAGAGTTTCGAACGCGGTTACACAAACGTGTCCTCTGTAGGCTCGGTTTGCACGCGATAACGTTCACCGACCAAGTTGACCAAGTCTTTGATTCCGTTGCGTAAATATGCTCGAACGTGTTTGTCCCCATAATGACAGTAGTCGCAGGTTCACCGGTTGACTAGTCTATAGTCTGGCGAAGCCTTTGGCGAAGGCATTGCGAAACAAAAGACGCCCAATGACGTTCGGTGCAATGGAAAGTACTGGAGATTCGGCACAATTTCGTTAACGTGCCCACTAGCATGCATGGCGAATCTGTAGAGGTCTGTTCTCGTGAAAGACCAACGTGTCGCGCACGCGATCCCCTTCAAAGGTAATGAGACTGCTTGTTGTACGCCTTGCATTGATAGGGGACAAGTGGATTACACCAGCGTGCAGCTATATGCAACGGTTTCAACCCTTTCCTCGTCACTCTTTTCGACGGTATGCAACTGTCTCCGGTTAATATTTTTGTGTAAATAGTAAAACTTTAGGAATACGTAAGACGTAGAATTATGTACTTAGCCTCTGGGACGAGCTGTTTAGGTATCTCAATGATTAAATGGATTCGCGAAGTCGACGTTGGGATTTTTGGCGACTTCTGGGTACTCTTCAATGTTCGCGAACGAACATTAGTCTAACTCCTCGGTAGTACCGTTCGGGAACTTTGCTTTTAGCCCGAGACGACTTTCATTGGACGTGCACTCGACTACGGAGGGGGAAAACTTGAAACACTTTCTTGATAAGTGGATGTCGTTTCGCAAAGCAAAGTTTAATCAGCAAGGATAAGGCGTGCAATTACTATCTTTGGGTCTCGAACGAGAAATTTCGTTCCATCCGCGTTGATTCAGTTTGTTTTCGTAGCGGCAAATGTTTTATCTCGGCGCGAACAATTCGCGTTGCTTAGAAATTCCGGGGTTACGTCGACGCGGATGTTGCCGATGGTAAATTGAATCCTGAGGGATTCGCAGACCGGCGAAGTTTTCCATACCGGGAGGTAGGTGAAAAACGAATAACGCTTCCGCGAACACGTTCGATCGAATCGAACGTGTTTCCTTTTAGCGGTTCGCGTAAGAAGCGCAACAGAGCATCCTCTTATCGCCGCTGTATGACTGCTTCGATAACTCGCAACTCGATACAAACATTTTTCCCTTGAAAGCAAAATTACTAGCTCGGGGCCAACGAAATATTTCTCCCACGATCGGACGTGTTTGCAACTCTCTTGTAAGCTTCGCGAATAAACATCGCGGCGGAATACAGTTCCGCAATTTCTTTCCTCGTACTTCTATATGCGTGATTGGAAACGTAAAAATATTTAGTACATGTTATTATTAATTCTGACAGTTTCCTATCAAGATATCGTCATTTTAATGAAAGGAGTAATTTTTAAAATTCTACTATGATCTCTCTGTCGGCTTTAGAATAATGCATTAACGCGTATTAGAACTAAAACTTTAGACGCATGCAGTTCCGAAACTACTAGCGTTTTATTAATAATTGAACCACTGTTAGCAGCGGCAAAGCCTCCCCTTTAAAGTGGCTTTTGAATTTTGTCGATCCGACTTTCCGTTTTCGAGATATCGTAATTTATGTAAAAGGTAATTATTTTAATTCGACTACGATCTCGCTCAGCGCCTTAGATGGGCCTACTAACGCGTATTAAAAATCATAAATCTTTAGATGCGTGCAGTTCCGAAACTACTAGTGTTTTATTAATAATTGAACCACTGTTGGCAGCGGTGAAGCTTCCCCTTTAAAATGGCTTTTGAATTTTGTCGATCCGACTTTCCGTTTTCGAGATATCGCAATTTATATAAAAGGTAATTTTTTTAATTCGACTATCTCTGTCTCCGTCTAACGGCGTCGGACCTCTTTGTCGCACGCCCGTGATGCTGACCAGCGTACGTGACTGTCGTGACCTAGTTTCGGGCGTAGTATTTCCAAGAATTTACTACGCACTGTTTACTATCTACGCGCGCGGGATGAATGAACTCGCGAGCGCACAAAGAAACGTAAACAAACCCTATCCCCGAAATTAGCCACCGCATCGAGTTGAAACTAAAATCGCTATATCTCCGGAACTAATAAAGCTATCGACTTGTTCGAGCGCTCATTTTAAAGGGCATTTTATCTCCTACCCGATGAGCATAACTACTATTATTATTTATGCTGTCTTCTATGTTTATTTTCACATTTACTTTGACGCTATCTACTTGAAGAAGTTTCAGCACTTTCTATTGACATTATACGACTGGTATGCGATTAAATTTGATTATAAATTGTTTATTTAATTGAAAAAGAATGGATCGTGGCAGGAATGGGAATACACGAAGTCGGAAGGTTTAGTGCTAATGGAGCGTTAGTGTCATCGTGAATATCGTTCGTATTTAATCCCTTTTATATCCGTGACAATTACCGGGGACATTGCAAACCTTGCATATTTAACGGTCGGAATAAATAACCGTGGCTGCTCTGTTCGCGTGACTCGCGAGATCAACGAATTTCGTTCCCGTGACGAAGAATTGTCCTCCGTCCTTAACGAACCGAGGATATCGCTGAAAAATCAGGATTCCTCGCGTTGGTCTTTAATTGGATGCCCCTTTGGAGGTTGTTTCGCGTTAATGGGTCTTCTGCTCGTCGCGAGCGTCGTTGATTCGCCGAAGAAATCGCAAATTAGTGCGATCCGATATTATTCCCGAGAGCGGTCGCTCCGTGTTGTTTACTCGTATCGTATTGGGTACCGGAGCGTTACGTAAGCGATTCCCCGTGTTGCTTCGACTTACCTTCGGATCGTTTTATTAAAATAACACGGGACGGCTACGGAGAAACTTCGCTCCGCGGATTTATTAGCGTCGACGTCTCCGATGGACATTTACATAACGAAGCGGATGGAAGCATCCGAGGCGCCCGACTGGTTTATTCTTACAACATTGAATATTAATTTATTCGGTAACTAATATGCAAACTCCGTGTTTCTCCCCTTCTTGAATTACGAGCTGCCGCCACGACGAACAGTACACGCACCGCACATGGGTGTCTCGTTTAATTGGTATCGGTACGAATGTCTCCATTCCTATCCATAATACTAGAAGGACACACCAAACGTAAATTATTTACATGCCTTTATTTTTAAGTTATAAACTCGTTCTATCACGCTGGTATTATATTTATATTTCTTATGGAACATTCAGCGTTGCATTGTGAATTTCATTGTCGATTAACGCGAAGAAGCGCCCATTATCATCCCCGGGGAGGACACGCGGAGGGGTAGAGGGGCGGGACGGGGTCGACCGAAGGAAGAAGTAAACGAGTGTTGATTAAATATGGACCCCGGTTAGCCCAATTCGTTCGCAGGGGCGAATGCCGCCGGTAGCAGCTTCCCCATTCACCGGGATTCGTGCATTGTGCGAGGGTCTTAAGCGAGTTAAATATTCAAGGCACGCGCAGCTGCTGCCATCCGTGTGTTGCACGTATGTCGTTCGTCTTATCGTATCCCCAAAAACAACTCGTTCGATGTTCGACTACTCGCTTCCACGCGAAATTCTTTGTGGTCACGTCCGCGCCCGTTCCTATCGAAATTTATGCCGAACCGATGGAACCGCGGGAACACCGTGCGGTCGACCAAACGTTTGTTGCACGTGACAGCGACGATCGAACGGTATTAAGACGTTAATGCGCCTGTAGCTTGTCCTTGATTCCACTTTCTGGCGATCCTTCGTTCGCTGAACCTCGGTATCTTTTTTATTTATAATAAAATAGTATTTAAATAACAATAAAACACGGCGAACAAACCGAAAGGGAAGCTGTAACTTTATAACGATCGCCAAAAGAGCGGAACGCAAAGTCTATTGTACGGGTTTTAAAACTGGTTCTGAGGTTACACGAGAGATTCGTCGGGTTTCCGTGAAATCCGACGCGACCGCATTTACTCGTTACAGGCAATTTGGCGTCGACAGAATTTGAGCTGTTTTAAGCGTTTATGCTCGTCTTTCACGCGACGTTGGTCGTCGTGGCCATTCGACGGCGAGGGGGTAGAAATAATCCAGCTTCGGTTCTCGGATTGATTAATTCCGAAGTCGTATAAATTTTTGAGGGAACAGAAACACACGCAGGCAGTTCGATTCGTGCACGTTTCGCCGTCGAAATGCAAGGGAATAGAAGTCGTTGCGCCGGAGTAAATGCTTCTCTGGAAAGCGTTGAACTTTCTTCGGCATTCCAACGAAGCGTTTCGAGGCTCTCCGATCAGAATGCAAAGGCCCTCTGAATGCAGTATCGCCGTAAAATCGATAGGGGGTAGTTTGCACGCGTTTGTGCGCCGAGACAAACGTGCAAATAAGCGGTCGACCTTCCCCCCCTTTCGCCCCGTTGTTCCTCTCGATTTCCATTTCGAATAAAATGCCTGATAATTATTTTTGACCCCAGTTCGGTCTCTCTTTGATCTCGCTTACTGTTTCCCCTGTCCGTCGAGCGGCAAACGTAATCGAAAGCCGATGGATCGAGGAAGTGGTACGCGTAAACGAGCGTCGATCGTCGGAAAGAATTAAGAACAATGTTGTAAGAGTGCTCGACGGCTTTCGGTCGTAGGTATTCCTAATAACGTCGTCAGACGACGATCTCGTTACGTAACCGCGTTTTCCCCATTCATAGGAGAATGGGCTCGGTCGATCGATGGAGAGTCGATTAACATAACAAGCTACCGTTTGTTCCCGTCCTAACGGAGCACGGTATTATCGGGGCCATCGTGATAAAGCGACGGTGCTTGTTGTCGGGGTTGGAAGTATCGGTTTCCCTTAGCTACTAACTTAACCAAGACACAGACCGTCGAAGAAAGAAGCCGCCGACGAAAATTCTAATCTCGCCAGCCGGCGAGCCACGAAGAAGACTCGCGCTCGAAACACTCGATTGACTTCGAAACAGCATTATCCGATAATGGTCCACGATGCATCGTGTTCCGTGCCAGCGACGCGGAAGATTCGTTTGCGCGGCTTTGTTGGTTTCCCTTTGCTCTTTCTCTCCCACCCTCCATCGTTCGGTCAGAAAAGTTACATCGGTCGGTAGAAATTAAAAGCAAACATCGGTTCCCCGCATGGAATTTCATTCGAAATTAAGAGTAAATACAAATAGTTCTGAAAATCTCGCGCCTTCCAACGATATTCCGGAGCGTAGTCGTTTGGCGGTCGAGTCTGCGCGAACCGGAATCGCATAAAATAAATAGAGAACCGGGTGTTATGTTTCCCGAAAAATTTAATTCGTCGAATAATAGCATAATGTTTTCCTTTTATTTACAATCCTTCCGTTTGTATACCTTTGCACGGTATAATAGAAACGGCAGCGTCCGTACGGGAAAGAAAGAATAGTAATGAAACGCGTAACGAGTAAAACGTTCTCCTTTATTACAGAAGGAAGTTTTTCAGAATGCAACGAGCTCGGCCACGTTTCATTAGACGCCGGAATTTTGGAGTTTCGCGCCAAAGGGAGCAACGCGATATCCGAAAACGTTACACCGGACAATCTACTTAGGCGGTTGTTTATTACTCAGGTTCTAACTGTCGTGCATTCTTTCTCGGGGACGGACGACTCGCGATCCGTGCGAGAAATTACGCCGGAACTCGCTTGGAATGTGAGAAAGGAGGTCGTTTTCCCCCGATAATAATAATAACAACGGCGATACGCGTTAAAGATATTTAAAAATTGTAATGTATTCTCTCCCCCTAGGGAAAATCGCGGCTCCTCGCGTGCGTTACTCGCAATTAGCCGCTTTCCTCGCGTGCGTCGTTTAAATTAATAACTGGATACCGTGGCTAGGAACGAGCGGAAATCTAGAAACAGTACGTTCGAACGCGGTTTTATCATAATCACACCGACGGTGCACGCGCGGTAACGATCTCGCCCCGCAGTTACGTCAGCGGGCAAAACGTTTACCAGGTATAATTACTCTCGGCGTGTTTTCCCGGGAATCGATCGGGCCGTATAAAATCACGAAATCGGGAAACGAAAAATAGGAGAAAAATGTTGCACAATCAGCGTATTGGCGAGGCGAGAATACGCGGGCGGGGACGGTGCCCGTACATATCGCGCAGGTGGCCCGACGCTCGTTTTTATATTAGCCGGGGCGGCGAGTGTGTGGGTTAGGTCCGAAATGCGGATTGAATGCATCGTACACTCTTCGGCGCCAACGCTTTGTGATCGTCGATTAAATCCGCTTTATCGATGAATAATTGCGACCGAGAATATTGGCCGTGTTGGATTACGAATGGCCCCAGACCCGACAAAATGCACCGCCGCCCCTCCTACCTTCCGACCTATTTGTCGGGGAGAAAATGGTTCGCCACCCAGATCACCGATGCTTTCGATAACTTATCTTCTCCTTTTTATTCGCCGTCTCCCTCTAAATACTTTCAACCACCAACAAGGGGACGATTTAACGATTTGATCCAATTAAATTTTGGATAATCCTTCGTTCGAACTCGCGTTTGGGCGCCGTCGAGTCTCGGTTCCGATAAAAGTAATATTCATCGTCGCTAATTCGACGCGGAGAAATTGCGTTGCGGCAGCTGCCGGTGCCTTGTAAATACATACAATTACGATCAGGCGAATGGCCCTCGTCCGGAAGTAATGACGGTTGCCGGTTTTGTTAATAATCTTTCTTGGGTACTTTGCGTCTTTCTTCGCTCCGTCGAAATGGTCGGGCGCGTTCGGACCACCTCGCCGCGTTCTTTCTTTTTCCTCGGGGCTCTCGGTCGAAACTGCAACGAATGGCGAGAATACGCGCCCGTTAATTTGAACCCCAAAAAACCGTAGAGTGGCCGAGTTTCGAGCGTTTCTTGCCGTTTCAACGTAATTCCCAGGCGGACGCAAGAAAAATTTCGATCAATGTGTTCGTATTCGGGTACCTGTGCCCGCGGACCACGCGTTATGTAACCACGAGACGTACTCTAGACTCTTATCCCTACGTTTTTAAGGTAATATCCCTTGTCACGGGACTTTTGCGACAACAGAGTATACTTAGAATCCGACTCGCGCCGGTTCGTTCGTATTATTCCATTTTCAAACTATTTTTTCCCACCCTCGAAAAACTGTGCTCTTTTTTCGCTCTTAACTTTCAGTTCCGTGAATCAGAGGTGAAATAATCCGAATGAATGGGTGAAATCTCGACATTCATCCCCGGGAGGGTTGATACGCAATTTTTCATTCATAATACGGATTCATCCAATTATACGGAATCTTAATTCATCACGAAATTAATATTTCACTCGTTATACTAGACGATACGACGCTTTCGTTTCTGAATAGAAAAGTAAAAGAATATTTTTTCGTAGAAAAAGTAATTTGCGAGAAAATTCAGGCGATGCGTTTGCTTTTCGATCCAACGAGCCGTGTCGAGGAAGGCTGAAGATTTCAAAGGAGGATCTTCTCGTCCGTTTTCTAGCCGCAAAAATGCGATCGCGTAACGCCTCGAATTACCCCGAACGGCGAACTGAAAAATGATAGACGCCCCCGGTAGGAAGTTCGAGCCGCAGGAATTTAATATCCCCGTGAACCCGTGGCCCCCGCGTCCGGCAGATCTTTCCACGTTTCACGATGGCCGCGGATCGCGAAAGGAGACGCTGTGCGTCGTCATCAAATTTATATTTCAGCCCGGTTGGCAGAGGACCAGCAGGTGCCTGGGCCGATAGGCGAGCGCGAGATGGCAATCATTATAAATAACTTAGCCGACAGCGACGTCACTGCGGGCACAATGGGGGTTTTACTCGCGAGGGGAAACGGCGGCGATAAATAACCGGGTAATAATAAAAAGGCACGGCGGGGCGAGAGGGGGCGGAGAGATCGGTTGTTCGGGGAACGGAACGAATCGTGTAATACCGAGGAGGGCACCGGACAATGCGTTACGGGTGGAAATCGAGCCGCGTGTCTAGCAAATCGAGATATTTAAGGGCTGCTCGAGTCGTTCGGAAAATCGAGGGGACGGTGACTCACCGCGGGACAAATTGGATCGTCGGAGGGTGGAAGAATTTTGGGTGGTCGGTGGACTGGATTGGAAAAGCGGATTTTAACCCTTCGACGGGGTTCGATGCGTTTGGAAACTGCGTTGATTTATGTCAATAATTAATATTCCTATATAGGGATCTTATCGTTGGAATATTCGAGGTTTCCACAGTGGTGATTCCGTCGGTTGGTACTGGTTACGAGTCGTGTCTTTCGAGGAAAGTGTTCCGGACGTTTTCGTATTGATGTTCTGTTTCCTGAGAATCCTGTTGATGCGGTCGGTGGTACATTCTATATAGAATCCGCAGGAAACAGAACATCAAAACAGTCTTCGCGCAAACCAAGATTGGACTCCTTACCGAAGATCCACAACCGCAGCTATCTTCGTGATATCTTCGAAATACGCGAGTCCTCGACTGGAAAGAACGTATAAGAGATGCACCGGGTGGAATACTGGTTTGATAAAATAAACGTGATAATCAGAACTAAAAGGGATAGTTTCATAAAAAATATTCAGAACGGAAACACCATCCATCGTTCAGAATTGAAAAGCAGCTACTTATCGAAACAAGTGTATTTCTACTTACGATACAAGCTTAGTTGTAGTTTCGCGCCTCTTTGCGCCGTTCGATACACATTTTGTTCGCATCGAGATTGTCGACGAGCACATCGAGTCGACTATCGAAACGACCGGGCGTACCTTTTAAACTTGTCGCTATGTTTGGTCCCGATATTGCGTTTATTTTAGCAACGGTTCGAAAGCTCGAATCCCGGACACAAAGCGAGCTCGAGACCGAATTTAATTATTCCCGACGAAGTTAATGAACTTGCGGGAATTAATTGACTCGCTATTTAAATCCGCGGGTCGAAAAGGTGGAAAAAGTTGAATAGTAACTAGTAGGAATATAATTGCTTCTCGCGCCGCATACTTACGAGTTATATTCGGAATCGAAACGGTCGACTCCCCCGCGGATAACGAGTTCGTTTTAAGTTCATCAGCGCGGCCGACTTCTAATTACATCCCCGGGACGGAATTGAATATGCATCGACGATGTTTTCCGTTCTAATTAAGTAAAGTCTGATCGTTGTTCGTTCCGGTCGAATTGTATTCGCCTCCGGGTCGTCTCGCGTGGGAAAGGTCGCTAAATTCGTTTGAAATATTACCAGTCTACGTCCACGTAAATTAATATAAAAGTCCAACTGATTCTGTTCGTACGAGAACAACCGGGAAAACAATTTCCTCGTAAAATGCCAGAGTCTACAAAGTATCGAGAAACTCTCACCGCATACCGAATTACTCCGAAACACAATCGCGTATTCGACGACCTCTTCTTCCTCGAACCTCGATCTTTTCGTTTCATCCCCTTCGAGCAAAGGCTGTTTCTTGCTTCCGCGATCCGAACTTTCGATTCCAGTCTGTACAAGGCTTCCTCCCCCGCCTGTTAGGTCCGACTGACGCAACAAATTCGCGCGGCGATGGCCCGGAAGCACGGAAGCTTTAATTACTTTCGCGCGGTATACACGCGTGTTCGGGAACTTCGTCGGCCGGATACATTGCAATTTCCGGAACGAGGTTTCGGCCGCGGAACCGTTCTCCACGCGCGATTGGAAAGCCCCCGTGACTGAACCTTCCCAGGGAACAACGAGCTGTAATTTGCACGTAAATCGACGCGTATTTCCCAGCCAGCTGGCCCGTCCACGTCATCCCGGACCCGGGGCGGAATTGAAAAAGCCCCGGTTCTTCCCATTTCGAAAATCGAAACGCGCCGCGTACCTACGGCCGTCCGTCCCTTCGGGGCTCCATCGCGCGATCGATGCAATCACCGAGATCTATTGCGGATCTCAGGATCCCGTTTCCCGCTTTGTTTCAATTGCCGTCGTCGAGTATCAAAGGGAGCTCGTTTACGAACCACCGCGCGTGTTCCTCCCCACGATAGATAAGATAGAGCGCGATTTAATAGAGGAACTTGCCCCCGAACTCGCGCGTTCCGTTTCTGACGAAACTTTGTTACCTCGCCGGCGAACATCCGTAGAAATCCTTTGGGCCACCTTTATCTCATCGTAAAATTTTCCCTGGGAAAAAAATCCATCGCAGCTTTTACGTTTTTAAACCCGTATTTTTCGCTGTTTGACAAATATTTGGTTATTTATATTTCTCGAGCTAATAACGGAGACTCTTTACATTCCCAGGTGCTAATAAAAAATTTGTTAAACTTGATTCTAAATTACTGATGATGTTCGCGTGAAACATCTTCGAGAAGAAACGTGTCCCAGAATCTGAGAAGAAAGTATTTGACGTCACGCCATTCGAATACTAAATTTTGTTTGGAGTCAAAGTAGCAGAGAACGGTACTATCGTTTCAGGTGTTCCGCTTTAAGGGACAGAAAAAGGCCGGTAGAATCTCGGTTTCCAGACACACGCTCTCGCATAGATGGATACCAGCGCGCTGGTGGTGGCGCAGGTAGATACAGGTGTACAGCCACCGACACAGATCGCGCATACACCTTTCGGGGGCGGCTCTTCGTCATCCGTGGCTGGTCGTTTGTCAGAATAAACCTCCGCGTCCCTTTCAAATGATTCGGGACTCCATCCGCGAGATTTTTCCGCGGTCTCTAACGAACGAACATTTAAGCTGTTTTTGCTCCGCGACCTACAAAGAAGGGAAAACCATCGTAACGCGGAAAAACGTCGAACGGGTTCTTTCTTTACGGGCAAACGCGTTTTGGTCGTTTAAAAAAAAAAAAATGTGAAATTTTTTAGTTCAATTCTATATTCTGCCCGAAGTTCACGGTATGTTATAAATTGGAGTTCGCGCGAGAACAATTGCAGAGGGACAGGAAACTATCGATTCGACGAGCGTGGGACTGGGAAAACGTAGACGCGAAGCCAGACACGTCTACTCTCCCTCGCCCTGAGTATCGTTTAAACTGGAATGAAGCCCTTCGCGGTGTCTTAACCGGAATTTGGTCGCGGCGAAGGAGGCGAACAACCTCTGGTTCGCTTCATTTATATCTCCCGTACGTGTTTTGCGTCACCGCGACTCTTTCGGGGATTCGTCTGCGGAAAAACGAAGTAAAAGTTGACAAATGTCCCAGGCGTAGGCGACGTTCGCGAACAACTTTTTACGGAGAATAGATTCGACTCGGGACTGCTTCGCGGTGGCGCGAATAAAAGAGAGATTTTGATTAGTTCCGTGGAGCATAAACAGTAAACCCTTTGAGATATAAATTTACTTTTTAGATTACATCTGTTCGTTCTAATTGAGAAATTTAGATTTACATGTCGTAGATATTCTATATACACAGTCGTCAATTAGCAATGTCCCGAAGGATATGTCGTGAAAATGCGTTTTGAGACGTCTCTCAAATTTCCAAATATTTTTGCGTAATTAATATTGCGAGGACCAATGAATCATATACAGTGTATTAAAATTAAAGCTGTTGGCAGTTAATGTAATTTAACCTCTCAATCTGTTCGTCGGTTTGAAATTGTGTAATTCATAAAATATTGGAATTTCACTGTACATTTTTGGTCCAATATTTATTTAATTATATTGGTCCGTATAGCTCGTCGATATTAATGTAAATATCAGAGAAACGGTATATATCTTCCAATTATTTACAAAATATTATTTGGAAGTAAGCAATATTTTCCTTTATTCCAAAAAGCAGCGTGTAACTGCATAGAGTACAGTGCGTTCAAATATTTGGCCACTATTCTATTTTCTAACGAAACGCATACGGATCTCGTTTCAACTTCTCAAAACATAGTCATTGTATCTGTTACCCCGCGAAATTCTACGCGTCTATTTTCTCTATAAATTTTAGTTGCTTGAGGATTCTTGTTCCGTGCAAGTCGTTATATCGAAACGAACCTAAAATCCCTCGAGAACGGAAATGAGAATATCATACGAAGCATTAACAAGATTTAGGATCATTTGTTATGGGTTCCATCTAATTAGGAATTTTTGATCATATCGATATTGGTACGCGTATTAATATTTTATTATGGAGTATCGGGTTGCGTATCGACGTGTTCTCGTATTCGATAAAGGTTGTCACTGAATTTCGAAACGAATTAAAGTCGGGGAAAAATTGCGATTGCCACGGAATGGAGACCACTAACCAATTATCTGTATTAGTTCCGCGCTTTCTACTCGGATGTTTTCATTGAATGTCGTTTTTTCGAGCGAAACGAACGGTCGGTCGCGTCGATTTTAATACGGGCTGCATTCTAAATTGCACGTCGAGCAATTAATTTGATTTCCTCCTCGCAGGAATCGGCGATAAATTACTCATTCGACCCGTGACGATGGACAATTTTTACTTTCGCGAGGCGACAGAAGCCGGCAGCGCTCGAGATCGATGGTATTTTTCCGAACGAGAACGTTGTTTCGTTTAAAAAGAAAGTTGTTTAAGAAATTTTCTATTTTTCTGCATTCGCTCGACGTTTCAGGAATCGAGAAAGTTATCAGACTTGGAACGGAACTCTTTGTATGGCCTAACACTGCAACGCGAAACTTTAAAACTGTTTTTCAGACTGGCGAGCATAATATATCGGTAACCGATAAATCAATTTCACGCATGTATAAAATAAATACCCTCCGAACTAACAGGAACATCCTGTACACTTTTTCGCCGTTTAAAAAACAATTTTCGGCGAACAAAATTTACGAGAGCATGAGTTTACGAGATTACGTATTTCCATTACTTTGATGGATAAAATTTACGCTAAGTATAAAATAAATATCGTTTAATAATGCTTTGTTATTTTTTGCATTCCGTGTCCGACAATGTAATTAGGGGCGGTCGGCAGATTAAATAATTAGATGCTTCTGGAATTAAATTGCTTGTTAAGCGCCAACCGCCCATTTCTCTAATTGCTTTATGAATAAATATGTACACGCGATTTGAAATTGACATGCCCAACAATTATCTAAAAAAAAAAAATACTCTTACCGACGATCCCATTCTTAAATCTCCAATCAAGACGGACTCCGTAATGGAAAACCGAGGAGTCGTGTCGGTTTCTTTTTCGTTCCGTGGAAAAGTATCCCAGCAATATTGTGGGAACGCGAAATGCTTCCTGTTGGTGATTGTTCGATTCTCGTTAGGTGTCCAGCGCAACGTGCAATTAAGTCTGAAGGGAAGCAGTTAGTTTGTCGATTAACGTCCGTCTGCAATTCGAACGCCCACTGTCCGGCTAATTACCGGCAACAAAACTCAAGGCGAGGTGAAATTGCCTTTTCGACGTTTTATGACGAGCCAACCCCTGTCTGAGCTGCACCGAGCCGACTCCGTACAAAGAGACCACGCTGGAAAACGCGCAGCCCCGATCCCCGACGATCCTACGCGCCCGCCATTATCGTCTAGAAAGGAACTCGAAGTCCTTCGTTGAAGTTTGTCTCGCGAGTGGACGATTAACCGAAAGATCGTTCGAGCATGCATTAATATAATTACCAGCCTCTCGACGAAGATACGGCCAGTTAATCGATCCGATCGAGCGCTAAAATCCTCCAATATTAACATCGACTGCGAGTCGATTCTCACAACTGCAATTAAATACTAAGCTTCAGGGCTATTTTATTCATACGCGTCTTGGTACCATAAATCTTGAAATTATTATTCGGGTACCGTTTCGGGTTAATCAGCAACATACTCGAGCCCGTCGTACTACTCTGTATATTTCTTGTTTCGTAGAGCATTATTGTTATCATGTAAGAGACGCATATAATTCTGTGGTATGAGCAAGAATTATGGTGTCTCGTACCAGGTATTCTGACTGTTCCAACAGATCCTGCGTTAGACGTCTCCTGCACGTGGAGCCTTTGTTCAAACACGAGAAGGATTTTCACTCGCTCAGTGAAACGTGAATTACAGGGGAATGAAAAAATTCGTGCAACTTTGTAAGGATATTAATTAGCACCGAGAATTTCCAGTTTGATACCGATTCGCTTTCCACGGAAAGAATCTCAAACAACGACTGTATTTTCCACGCGAGTTATGGGGAAGCCATCGAAGCGTTGATTACGGATACGTTTGGACTGATTCGCGTTCCTGGGTATTGCGATAATTGAAAAGCAGATGGACGGAGAGATTGGTTGGTTTAACGGGTTCCGACGCCGTTTTCCACGAAGTTTACGATCGCGTCGTTGGGCGTCTAAACACGACGTGACGCGTTCCTGGACGAGACGAGCATATCTCCCGCATTGATTTAATCGTCAGCCGCCATTTGTCAAGGGCGACGCTCGTACGCGGATGGGCTCGGCCCTTCTTGCACCCTTGATCGTGTTGTGGGGAGCCAGAGACTCGATTAGGCTACTTATAGCTCGTTTGTAAATGCAATTCTCCTATTAACCCTTTTGGACTCTGATAGAAAATGGAGTGTTTTGCTACGAGGCTAAAAAAAGTAATAATTTTACGATGTAATTATCCTTTACTCATGTTTGTAATAAAACCTCTTTCAACCAACTTTCACAACGTTGGTTCGACGCGAGAACAGCGATACGTAGCGATTTTAAAATCATGTCGCGCGAATTTTTACATCGATTTAATAAGAGCGCGAATAATTTAATCGTAAATTGAATTTTATCGATTTTCGATCGTCGTGCGTCGCGTCGCGAGTCCAGATAAATTTTAGAATAAACTGTATTAAAATCGCTTGTAAACTATCGTTTGGAAACACGTGCGTGGACTTGGACAACGTCATAAATCTTCGCCCGTAGGCGATACGTACTCGAATACCGGACAGGTTCGGTTGTTGGAATTTTCCATCCTCTAATTTTCATCATCCACGACTACTTATGCTCGATCGACTCCCTGATAAATCATAGTACAAGTTTTTCACCGACATCAACATAATTCCAACTTCGACGAATTAATTTATAGTAATGAATATTTTCGTATCATTTTTATGGGTACTCCAAAGAGAAAGATCAAGCCTGTGGAACAGAGAATGTTGCGCAACTAGTCTGTGTGGTCGATATAGAATAATTTTTGTACGACTTGCAACTCTATTCGAGGTCTAATCTTTAGTTATTGCTACAATACATTCTGCGTCGGTCGACCGTGCATACCGTCGCATTTATCGAAAGCACGCATACCGATGAGTCTGCAGGATTGGCAGAATTTCACCGTAAATTTCTTAAATGCCTATTTTCCAAGAGAATTATTTATCGTTCGTAACCATTCCGTTATGGTCGAGCGTTCGACGAATTTTATTGCAGTATCTCGAGCATGTATGCGTGGACTTTACTTCTATAGATCATTTTGGGTAAAAGTTCTCTGAATGTTCCTACAAAGGTCAACAGATTATGTAGACGGTACGAGTATCAATCCTTTGTAAAACAGAAACAGATATTTCGTTCGTGCCAAAACATTGTAACGAGTTCTGATTAAAACCTATTGAATTTAATGAGAGGACAGGCAGGAAACATTCCGGCCGACCCGTCGCAGTAGAAAGCGGAGAAAATTTACGCGCAAGTTTGCCGCTGCCAAAGTAAAAGACGTGGCTGGGTTGGTCGCGCTTTTACGATTCGCAGATAACGAGATATAACATGTCGGGTGTTTAAACCGACGTCAATTTTCACCGTGTAGATACGGCGCGGCGATAAAACGCGACGCCCTATAGCCGGTCGGAGAAGTCGCCGGAGCCAAATGATCGTAAACGAACCGAGAGTCTACTTCGGAGCACCGTGCAAATACCGGTGGCTCCGCGGGAAAAAGAAATTCCTTCGGCAACGGGCAAAAATGTGCACGGCGAATACCGATGGACGTAAGAAAATCGGCGGCGGTCGGCCGTTGAATTTGCATTACTCGATTTAGCCGAGGTGGCGGCAGTTAGAACGCCGACTTGCTTTTTCACCGACGGCTCACCGTTACTTTTGTTTTTTCTCCTGTCAAGAAATGGTATGGTAATGATCGTTATGGTGCGCCGCTTTTCTCGCTGTCACCGCATTTCCCCGGACCGTCTAATCCGCGGTGCAAATCCTTAAGGTCGAGATATGCCACGGTCGATAATACCAACCATTACCCGGTTAACTGTAACGAAATTTCTCCGAACGAACCGAAAGCTTATTATACCGGGGCAAATGAATTTTTTCACCGTGGTCAAGTTTCCCAGAATAGTCGAGACTGTTAAAGTAAAATACTGGTACGGCTCGTTTATACTATCTACCAGTCGTGGAATCCACCTTTCCAGCGTCGTTTCTGGTGTCGCGAGCGTCGCCTTTTCCCCGCAGAATTTCCATTAAAATCTGACATTCCCGATGCCGATGCGACGGTCCGGTTCATTAGCATCCATTGAGTCGACTATCGGCGAATGGATCCGCGTTCGGAGTGTCTACGGTCTTTGACTGGCGTTGTTGTGCACCGGTTGGTGCGTAGAAACGTTTGTCGCAGATACGCAATATAACAGTCCTCGCGTCTGAATATTACAGCGCGAGATAAACTAGCACAATGCGTACGACGCTGCTCGGAGACGATTGTTCCAGGTTGCTTGGGGATTGGAAGGAGGTCAGTCTGTTCCGTTTAATTATCCGACCAGACAGTCGGTGCGCGCTCATGGAAATAGAGAAAATATCGTCGTCGCTTTTCAGACGCGACAACCGGATCGAAGCGTCGCGCGGACAATGCCGCCAGAGAAAATGAAAATGCGAACGGGGCTCGATAACGCGTTCGATGGCCCCTCCACCCCGGGAAAGTTCGCGAGTTAGAAACGACGATCATCGCGCGCCTCCAACTTCTAACGAAAGGATCGCTGTCCCCGTAATAGAACCACCCACAATAAACGGAATAGGAAAAGTTTCGTGCCTCTATTTTTCGGTTCTCGCTCGTGCCGCGACGATACGGCCGTGATATGTTTTTACGGAAAATTTGGCGCGATTCGGTATCGCGGCGATCGTTATTATACCGTAGCGAGATGGTATCTGATGCGATTGATTGTCAGAAAAACTAATCAAGTAATCTCGACACGTTGTCGCGTCTAGGATGGATAGTTACGAGATAGATGTGTAGCATGTGCACGTTCATTTTCCAAACAGCCAACCGAAAATATAATACGTTACATATATTTGTATCTTATACGAGTGGTTTTTAAAATATAATTAATGAGCCAAGATTTTACAAACGGGGTGCTTCAAATAAAAACAAGAACATATTGCAGAAAATACTTCTATTTCAAATCATTACAAAGCATTGTACAGTTGCAGCTACTATTTCATACTAACATCCATTGGAAATGTATCGTATACGAACATCTTATGT